>NC_143485.1:1620544-2261089 GCF_027475165.1 Benincasa hispida | reverse complement strand
CAATCATAAACTAGTCCTAAACGGAATTTAGAGCATTCTTACCTATTGAAACTAACCTAAACAACTCGAAATCATGTTGGTTGGTGTTCGAATGAGTCAAATCCTACATATTCAGAGTCGTTAAGCAATGGGTATTTCAAATCTAATGTAAGAAAGAAAGGAAAACATATATATGTGTTATGTAATTAAGTGTTTAAAAATTGAATTCCAAATTTTTGTTTAGTATATGTTTATTTTGTAGGAATTTGTTATGGTTTAAGAATATGAAAATATTAAACATTTTTCAGTATTAAAAAATTTAAGAAAATATGTGTAATTGAAAATTAAAAAAATAACAAAAAAAAATCTAAGATAAAATCAATTTCATTTAAAAAAAACTGTACCATATACTTCAACTCAACTCAATGTAGCACCCCAAATACAAACATTCGAAGTCAACTCAACTTTACATCTCTAACACAAACAATCAACTTCATAGGTAATCTAACTTCCCAAATAATAACTATTAATTCAACTCCACTCAACTCTAAATTCTCCAAAAATGATGTGGTCAAGAAGGATTGACTATTATTGAATAACAAAAATTTAATAATCAGAAACAAAACGCATGAGATTCTCCAATCTCCAAAAATTGTAGCTTAGCTGTAATTCTCTTAAACTAATTGCTACATTCGTTACTAACGCGCAAGGGGAGGGGGGAGTTGTTGGTGATCTACCAAATGAAAATGATAAATTGCATGAAAATAGATAGGCGATGTAAAAGCTTTTGAAAATACTATCGAGAAAAATCGACCAAGGAATAGAAGATTGCGAGAATGAATTCTTTATCACAGGAAACTAAATTAAAAATTTAAGGATTTACCCCCTAAACATCCCAATTATTAATCAAGATTAATCCTTATTATGTTGAG
This sequence comes from Benincasa hispida, assembly GCF_027475165.1. Lineage (NCBI taxonomy): Eukaryota > Viridiplantae > Streptophyta > Magnoliopsida > Cucurbitales > Cucurbitaceae > Benincasa > Benincasa hispida. Next base: position 2,260,178 of record NC_143485.1, on the reverse strand, counting down.
ATTTATGTCCTAAAGCCTCGTAATTTGTTATTTAATATAATAATTGATTATTTTAGATATACAATAATGAGTTATCCATTATAGAAAAAATCCAAGGATATTTTATGAAAACTTGAAAAGTAGACATACAAGTGGATCATGTTCAAGTAATGACCTAAAAGGTCTATAGTATATGGATAAAGATTGGGTATCGGATACGACTCATTTTGTAATAATTACAAACGATGTGGTTTAATTCGTTCATGTAAGACTTAATCTCTTTTTCTAACGTCGTTGACTGAAGAGATTAATATTTCATAGGATAACCATGTGTAACTCTATCTCAATCATGAGTGTGTTATGAACTTCTGCTTGTGAGGGCTTGTCCTTTAATTTGTATGGGTGAAAGTGGCCCAAGTCGCCGACTCAATAAGTCTACCATTTTGGGGACAAGACCAAGTGGGGAGTTGGGAACATAACTACACAAGATGGAGCTCACTTCTTCTCGCCTTTAAGGTAAACGATGAGTTGTTCCTTTAAGTGTTGATCTTGGATCTTGAACAAAGGATACCCACTCTCTCAATAGCCCCATGGGGACTTGGTTTATGGTAGGACCATAAATAGATTGTTCATTAAAGAAATCGGTGGTACTTAAGGAGTAAGAGGTAGTTACAAGGGTGAAAAGGTAATTTGACCTAGTTGTAGTTACGAACAACTCATGAAGAATCGACTTACTTTAGTGGTTAAATCCATGAACACAACATCAATGTGAAAAGTGCAACTATGGGTCTTTAGTGGAGTGACCCATAGTTAATGAATGTTGGTTAATTTAATTAAAGAAATTAACCTCATATCGTTGGGGTTTCTAATACGTAGGTCTATTAGGTCGCCCGTTAGATCACAATGGGTAAACAAAGGTCAATAGTTTTGAAAAAACTTTGAATTGTTCAAATAAAATGAAGATATTATATTAATTATATATGATACAATTAATGTAATGTATATAGATAAATTATAATTAAAATTAATTTTGAATAAGTTTCAAAACTAAACTTTATAATAAAATGAGATTTATTGTATTTGGATAAGATACAAATAGTTATTAATATGAATTGGATTCATATTAAAATAATATGAATTAGATTCATATTAAAACTATAGATTAAATTTTAATATGAATGAGATTCATATTAAAACTATAGGTTATGAGAGACATGTGCATTTGAATATGATTCAAATGAGCATTTAATTAAATATGAGACGTTAAATTAAAAATAAATTAATTAATTAGATTAATCAATTAATTATTATTTTATTTAAATTAATTTAATTTAAATAAACGATGTTGGTTGTTCTAATAATTCTCCACTCATATATGGAAAAAAAAGGGTTTTTTTTCCAATAAGGAAGTGAGTTCCTAAAGCCAAAAAAAAAAAATGTTTTTTTTTTCTTTTCAATGCTCTTACCTCTTCTTCTCTCTTAGTGATTTTACAGAAAAAGGAATTCTCTGTGAAATCTCTCAAAATTCTTATTCCCTACTCTTTCAAAAGGATGTTCCCACAAACTGGCTCTTTGCAAAAGAATAGCAGAGAAGACTTTATGGAGGTGTCACTATACGAGGGGAGATCGATTCGTTGAGGAAGATGATGTCTTGATGAACATTGTTGTGTTTTTTAAGAAGATATTCAAAGATAAGTTTCTTTTGCCCTAAATTTTACATGCCTAACCTATCGAATGCATAATATATGTATGTTTTTCTTTACTATGTTGTAATCTTTCAAATTAAACTCAACATTTCATATCACTTGGGTCCAAAAGTGACCATTGAAACTATTTAAGCTTGCATTAAGTATAAAGGGAACCCAATTGGAACATATAATAAATCTGATAGCGCAAGTTCAACATACGATTAACTCTTATTACTAATTAGCTCAACATATTGAATTGGAGTTGAGACTACCAATTGAACATGCATTTTCCAATCTTGCTACTTGGGGGTTGTTTGGGACACTGAGTTGAGATATGATATCTGAAGTTTATATGTCTTTAGAGTTCATATAACTGTGGAGTTCGTATGTTTATATTTGGGGTGCAGAGTTATTTGATCTAAATTCATATGTCTGTGTTTGAGGTGCAGAGTTGAGATCATATGTCTGAGGTATCTGGTGCAGTTTTTTGAACTCTAAATAATATGCTTTTATGATTACTATTTTTGTTTTGAAACTTTTTTTATTCAATAATTCTACCCATCTTTGTTTGAATATAATATGAATTGCAATTTTTTTTTTTAGTTTTTAAAGCTTTTCTTTCTTTCTTTTTAAGGGTAATGAACAAAAATTAACCCACTACGTTTCTTGCAGGAACACGATTAAATAAAACAAGAAACCAAAGAGAAATCAAAATTTTTAATTCTTAATTTCCCCCCTTGAATTTCATTAACCATCTAGTTTTCTTCTTCTTCCTATGGTTGCTTTGTACTTTTACTCTGTCATAAATTTTATTTTAATTGAATTTCCGCCATCAGCTTGGCAGTCAATGGAATGCCACCACATTTCTTCAACAATTTCACTTTCATTTCATCTAAATTTGGAAGATCATTAGAGAAAAAATCTCAATTTTTCACTAATTCTTTCTAAAAAAAATGATCTAGGAAAAAAATATCCATTTTATGGTTCTTTTTTGTTATATGTTACATACTTTTCAACTACATTCATAATTTTTCAAATATTCTTAACGCTCATTTGAGATGTGAATTCAATTAAATAAAAATATATTTTTCAAATTTATACGTATAAATATTACATTTAATGTTGACAAAATACTATTATTTATATAATCAACAACCCTACAACATACTTTAACAATCATTAGTCTCATAATAGTCGAAAGTGGTTGTCGAAGTTGATTATCGAAGATGATTTTCGATAGAATTTGTAGTTAGAGATGGATGTCGGAGCCTGAAGTTGGTTGCATGAAGGTGGTATTGGAGTTGGTCGTTGGAGACGGTTTTTAATGCGTTATTTTATGTGATGAAATAATGGTAGGGATTGCATTGATGGAAAATGCGTTGAGCATGCAAGTTTTCTTAGTAAGATCCAAGTATAAACTCTATGAGTTTCCTGGTAAGCCCAGGGTCGAACTGAGGGACTAAGGAAAACAATATGCGATGGTAATTTTTAGATCACTTTGCGGTAACAATAAATCAAAGAGTTGGTTGGTTTGTTGTTTACAGTATAAAATGTATGCGACGGAGTTAAGAAAAGAGTTAATATTACAAAAGATGCGATGAATATGCGGGAGAACGGGTTGAGCAGGGGTTTAGCTAACACTTCCTAGGATTGTGTTCATGTTATGCGATCATGCTACACACATACAACAACAAATCATCTCTCAACACAAATGCAACGACTTCTAGTTTTTAGAACGCATGCGATATATACGATGATATCTATAGGACTTACACATAAGCCTCTATTCTTGTCTATGCAATGATGATTGACACATACACATACAAGGCGACCGCATAATATCATAACCTATCTCTAGGGTGCATACGATGCATGTTGACAAACAGAGCTTATCTCCAAGTCTTTATCTCTTGTTTATGCAGATCTAATCTTGTTTTCTCGAGTCTAGATTCTAACCTAGCTCTATCAAGTCTTAGGTTCTTTCTTTAGGCTCTTTCTCGAGTAGCTTTAAAGGGGTGATGGATGTAACATAAGACAAGATGATCGCATGTGCGAAAATCCTAGGTCATGTTAGCTAAGTACTTCTCAACCCATTCGATAGATTTAGGTACTCATGCGTGTTTTAAAGAGAGTGAACAGATGTAGATAAACAAGTTCCATTTTATAGATATATAATTGAAATACAGAATGACAATACGAAATAATAATAAAGAGTCTGGTAGAAATTTCTTGTTTCCCAAGGCTTTTACATTATTCTTCTCTACTCTGCTCAAAAGATATTCTTGCTCTCGCAAGAGTTGGCCCTCTCTTTGTTTTTCCACGCTCCCTGGCACTCTCTCGAGCTAACCAGGGCGATCTTCCGACATCTTTTCCCTTCTCTCGCTCTGCCTTCTAAGTATAAGAAACTAAGAACAAGGCTAAGTATCGTCTAAATGGTAAACTCTAAAAACTGGCGAACTCCTTCACTGAAGGTAGCCTTCGGTATTTATAGAGCTTCAGGGTGAAAGGTTTCTTCTCTCTTATGATTACACTGATGGGATGACATTAATTCTCTGTTTGATGCGCCAAATATTTGTCACTAAAAAGTTGAGTGTACTTGCTACAGTAGGTCGTTAACGGCTTGTCAACTTAATTTGGAATCGACCGCTCATTGTGATTTATTATGCTTTTCACCTACCACCATGATGCGCCAGCTCTATGCGGTAACCTTCTTGAGCAGATATTTGTGAGAGCAAATGATCGTATAACCTTACGTCAACGCAATCTCTTAATGCGCTCGGACATTAATTTCCTTGGATCGCATTTTCGCCTTGCGACAACGCATTTTCTACACAAAAATACATAAGTTAGCTATTTTAATGCGATGGACGCATGCGATCGCAATGTTGTGAACTTAATGCTTATGGACACAATATTGTATATTTTTATCATCGCAATCCTGCATTGTTTTATAACTTTGCACTGTAATAACGTGCATTTATATCCGTTATCAGTTTTCGGAGCCCAAAATTGGTTGCACGAAGGTAGTCATCGAAGTTGATCATTGAAGGTGATTTTTGCCAAAGTTTGTAGTTATAGTTGGTTTTCAATGCTTGAAGTTGTTAGCAAGAAGGTGGTATTGAAGTTGGTTGTCAGAGTTTGTCGTTGGAGGTGGTTGTTGAAGCCCGGAGTTGGTCGTCGGAGTTACTCACTCGAAGGTGGTCATTGAAGTTAATCATCGAAGGTGATTTTTGTCAGAGTTTGTAGTTGGAGGTGCTTGTCAGAGCCTACGAAGGTGGTTGTCCAAGTTGGTAATCGGAATTTGTTGTTGGAAGTGGTTGCCAGAGCTTGAAATTGGTCATCGGAGTTGGTTGCGTGAAGGTGGTCATCAGGATTGGGTTATCGGACTTGTCATCGGAGGTAGTTCGAAGTTCGAAGTTGGTTCCCAGAAGGTAATAACGATAGTCACGATAGTGGCCGATGGGTGAGCAATTGAAAATATTAGGAGAATGAAGAGTTTGGTGAGTTGGGGTGAGTTGGTAAAATATACCAACTTAATTCCACTAACATTTAAAGTTAGTGGCCCAAACATTGAGTCGGTATATTATACCTTAATTCAATTCATGTTGGTGAGCCAAATACCCCTTTAGCGTTTATCTTAGACGTAGTCATAATGTTAAAACAAACATTGCATTCAATGAATAATCACTACGAAGTGTCAGCTTAATCATGAATATTTATTGTAAATAAGCATAGAATAAGAGAAGTTACAACTAAAAATCCTAAGAAATACAATCAATCCTTAAAATTAAACATCTTAAAATCCTATCCCAAAGTCAAAATAGCCACTCATAATTCAGGGATTCAACAATAATGAAGGAGAAATTATCAACTAAACAAAGATGAAACTGAAAGAAGGGAAGAACAAATGGAAAATGGCAATGAAGTTTTGTGGAGACTGAAAAAATTCCATATTCTTTGACCTAGAGAATTGTGATATATTAATAAAAAACAACTTAGTGTCACGACGCTCTAGCCTCTAGGGCCCTTCTACCACAACGCTGGGTGAGCATTGTAACGCTCTTCACCTGGTGCCATGCATTGCGCAACTTTCCATAAATCTCTGGAGCACTGCAAATCATAGGACAACGTTACGACGTTACTCGCAAGTGATGCTTATGTCTTAGGTGCTGAGCACAATGCTGACTAGTGCCATGGTGCTTTACCATTTATGCAGCTACTAGATTTTACACCGCAATAGTACGCCAAGTAATGCCGTGGTACCCTCCTCAAGGGCATTCTTGTAACTTTTGCCTAATTTCCTTTGTTCATGCTTCTGTAGCTCCGTTTTGGTACATTTTAGCCCATAATCCACTTTAATGGACAATTATACTATCTTGATGCTTGGAACCTATTGGTAATGGGTAGAAATGCACGTTATTACAGCGCAAATAGGTAAAACAATGAGGGAATGCGACGGTAAAAATATACAAAATTGTCCAAAAGCGTTAAACTGAGAATATTGCGATCGCATGTACCCATCGCATAAAAGCAGCTAATTTACTTATTTTATAGGAAAAATGCATTGGTGCAAGTAAAATTGTGATCCAAGGAATTCAATGTCTGCGTGCATTTAAAGATTGCAATAGCAAAGTTATGCGATCGTATGCGCTCGCGAGAAGTTGTTAAAAAAGGTGGCCGCATAAAGATGGCGCATCAAAGTGAAAACTTAATAAATCATAATGGGACGAAAAACTGACGACAGTCGAATCCGAATATAGTTGACAAGCCGTTAACGACACACTGTAGCAAGTACATTCAACTTTTCGGTGACCATTAATTGGTGCATCAGAGCAGAAGATTTAATGACCTCCCATCATTGCAATCATTAGAAAGAAAAGCTTCTTCATCTTGAGCTCTATAAATACCAAAGGCCACCATCGTTAAAGGAGTTCACCAGAACAAGTTAGATGATATACAAAAATAAATAGCCATTAGTCTGTAGTTATTCTTATTCTTAGAAGGCGAAGGCGAGTAAAGAGAAGAAGACGCAGAGAGGACATTCCTAGACAGCTCGAAAGACTACGGGAAGCGCTATAAAAGGAGAAAGGGCCGAAACTTACGAAAGCAAAGATATTCTTCTGGGCAGAGTTGGAGTGAAAAGATAGTGTAAAAAGCCATGGGAAGCAAGACATTGCTACCGGGCTTTCTATCCCTACATTCCATTGTTGTTTTATATTCTGCACTTTATTTATAGAAAATGGAATTCTCATCTCAACATTTGTTCAATCGCTCCACATTTCACATGAGTAGCTAAATTTCCGAATGGGTTGAGAAGTACTTAGCTAGCATGACCTAAGATCTTCACTTTATGCGATCATCTTGTCTTATGTATGCGTCATTTACCCTTTAGAGATACTTGAGAGAGTAGTCTAAAGAAAGAATGTAGACTTGAGAAAGTTAGATTAGAATCTAGGCTTGAAAGAGTCAAATTAGAACCACATAAACAAGAGATAGAAACTTAGACATAAGTTCTGTTTGCTATTATGCATCGCATGCACTCTAGAAATAGGATATGATAGTGCATCATTCATCATCGCTTAGATAAGAATAGAGGCTTAGACATAAGTCCTATCAACATTATCGTATACATCGCATGCATCCTAAAAATAGGAACTATGGCATTCGCATTAAGAGATGACATGCTATTGTGTGTGTAGCATGATCGCATAACTTGAATGCAATCTTAAGAAGTGTTAGCTAAATCCCTTCTCAACCCGTTCATCGCATACTCATTGAAATTCTTGATTTCATTAACTTCTCACTCGAATCCGTCGCATAGGATACATACTTAAGCAAAACACCAACCAACTTATTTGTTTTTGCCACCGCAAGGGAATCAATTTTACTATCGCATATTAACTCAGTAGTCCTTATGTTCGACCCTGGACTTACTAGGAAACCTAGTGAGATTTATACTTGGATCTCATTAGAAAAACTTGCATGTGCAACGCATAGATCATCACCGCAAACATACATCATAATCATATCATATTTACAACGCATCACCTATAAAAATCAAGAAATAAATATATAAAATCATAAAACGAACCCGATTTAAGCAAAATAAGATAACGCCTTTTAGAAGCTATTAGTTGGCAATAACCCATCACATTTTAATTAAAACTCTACATATAAAAGACAACAACTTCTTACATGTAAAACTATTGAGAGAAAAGTAAGAAGATGAAATCAAAGAAAATATCCAGCCAAGAACAATCATACTAATGAAAAAGAAGAGGCCTACATCCACTTTTGAAGACATTTAGAGAATTTTCCTTTCATAAAAAATAAAGACGTACAAGATAAGACTCCATACTTCACAAATTTCATCCCTCATTCTTTGTAATATCATGCACACTTTATATACTTGTAACGATCTGACCTATCTAAAGCTCTAAAAAGGATCGTTACTCATAATTACCCATTACATTTAGAACATTTTGACCTTTGAAGTAAAATTAGATAAAACAATAGTGACAACTTAAAAATTCAATTTATAAAATTTAATGAAAACAAACAAGCAAACCATTTATTCAGGGTCCCCTAAAATCATTTACAAAGAAATTAATCAAACTAATAAAATAAAATTTTCTATCCAACATTTAAAACTTTCAAATTACTAAAAAAAAAAAATCATTGATTAAGTGGAAGTGATTTCTCTTGTCCCCATATGGCTCTATTACGTGTCTTGTCTGTCACTCGCCAACCTATTCCTAATGATGAGTATAACAATACCCAGTAAGTAACTTGCTATTGGGCCCACTAGGTAACTTGTTAACTAGTCTATCTAGGCATCAGTGCATCCCCATATCTGAAGGAACTCTTATCAAAGAAGCGAAAGCAAGATCGTTCTAAACTCATTGTGACAGAATTACCACATTCACAATCAAACAGACTAGTTATGCAATAACAACAAATTGCAGGCATGTTTATACTATTGATTTGAATGATTGTCCTATTAATGATAAATGTTTATCAGTTTTGCATAATGATTCTTGGTTATGGCATAGAAGACTAGGACATGCTAGCATACACTTAATTTCAAATATTTCCAAGAATTCTTTGGTTAGAGGTCTTCCCAAATTTAAATTTGAAAAAGACAAAGTTTGTGATGCTTGTCAAATGGATAAGCAAACTAAGTCATCTTTCAAATCTAAAAATGTAATCTCTACAACTAGACCCCTTCAACTATTACACATGGACTTATTTGGCCCTTCTATAATTGCTAGTTTTAGAGGGAACTATTATGCCTTTGTGATAGTTGATGATTTTTCAAGATTTACTTGGGTTTTGATGCTAAAACATAAGGATGATGCTTTGAAAAGCTTTTCTAGTTTTGCAAAAAGAGTTCAAAATGAAAAAGGTTTTTTGATTTCTAAAGTTAGGAGTGATCATGGAGGAGAATTTGATAGCAATGCTTTTGAAAATTTTTGTGAAGAAAATGGTTTTTTTTTCATAATTTCTCCGCTCCAAGAACTCCTCAACAAAACGGTGTAGTTGAAAGGAAAAATCGTACTTTGCAAGAATTTGCTAGATCAATGTTGCATGAGTATGGTTTACCTACATACTTTTGGGCGGAAGCCGTTAACACTGCTTATTATGTTTTAAATAGAGTTTTAATTAGACTTTCTTTGGATAAAACTCCTTATGAACTTTGGCATAACAAAATTTCAAATATTAGGTATTTCAAAGTTTTTGGTTGCAAATGTTTTATTTTGAATAACAAAGAAAAACTTGGAAAATTTGATTCTAAGATGGATGTTGGTATTTTTCTTGGCTATTCCTCTACTAGTAAAGCTTATAGAGTTTTCAATAAAAAGAACTTTAGTAATTGAGGAATCTATGCATGTAGTATTTGATGAATCTTGCAATGTTATTTCTAATGAGTCTATTTATAGTGATGTTTTAGAAGGAAATTTTGGAAATTTACTTGTTAATGACAAAGGCAAGGAAATTGTTTCAAGTAAGCAAGAGGTGAGCTTAATCGAAAAGAACGAAGCTGGTTCTTCATCCATGACTAAAGAATTGAGGTATGCTCCTTCCCATCCCAAAGAATTAATTTTTGGTGATCCCGAACAAGGTGTGAAAACTCGTTCCTCTTTTAATATGTTTAATAATCTTGCTTTTGTTTCTCAAATTGAACCAAAAAGTTTTAAAGATGCCGAAAATGATGAATTTTGGATTTTAGCTATGCAAGAAGAATTAAATCAATTTGAAAGGAATAAAGTTTGAGAGTTGGTCCCTAGGCCCTCTCATGCTTCTATAATTGGAACTAAATGGGTCTTTAGAAATAAAATGGATGAAAATGGAAATATCATTAGAAATAAAGCTAGATTTGTAGCTCAAGGTTATTGTCAAGAGGAAGGAATAGATTAAGAAGAAACTTTTGTAGCCGTTGCTAGATTAGAAGTTATTAGAATGTTGCTTGCTTTTGCTTCTTATAAGAATTTCATTTTGTATCAAATGGATGTGAAAAGTGCATTTTTAAATAGTTATATCATGGAGGAAGTTTATGTAGAACAACCTCCGGGGTTTAAAAGTTTTGATTTTCCTAATCATGTTTATAAGTTGAAAAAGGCTCTTTATGGCTTAAAACAAGTTCCAAGAGTTTGGTATGATAGACTTAGTAATTTGCTTGAGAATGGATTTAAAATAGGTAAAATTGATACTACTCTTTTTATTAAGACTAAAAAAAATGATATGCTTTTAGTATAAATATATGTGGATGATATTATTTTTGGTTTTACTAATCCATCTTTGTGTGAAGAATTTTCTAAGTGTATGCATAGTGAATTTGAGATGAGTATGATGGGAGAACTTAGCTTCTTCCTTGGACTCCAAATCAAACAACTCAAGGATGGTATTTTCATAAGTCAAGAAAAATACACAAGGGATTTACTCAAAAGGTTCAAATTTAATGAAGGTAAAATTGCAAGAACTCCTATAAGCTCATCTACTAAGCTTGACAAGGATGAAAAAGGTAAGTGTGTGGATATAAAAACTTATAGAGGTATGATTGGATCTTTACTTTATTTAACCGCTAGTAGACCTGATATTATGTTTAATGTATATCTTTGTGCTAGATTTCAATCTTGTCCTAAGGAATCACATTTACATGCCGTTAAATTTTTTTTAAAATATTTGCTTGGTACTATTGATTTAGGCTTATGGTATCCTAGAATATTGAATTTAATTTGGTAGGATATTCCGATGCGGATTTTGCGGGTAGTTTACTTGACCGTAAGAGTACTAGTGGGACTTATCAATTTCTTGGTAGTTCCTTAGTTTCTTGGTTTAGTAAAAAAACAAAATTCGGTGGCCTTATCCACTATCGAAGCGGAATATATTGCAGTTGCTAATTGTTGTGCTCAAATTCTTTGGATGAAACAAACTCTTTGTGATTTTGGATTAAAGTTTGATAATGTGCCTATATTTTATGATAATACTAGTGCTATTAATTTGACTAAAAATCATATACATCATTCTAGTACTAAGCATATTGATATTAGGCATCACTTTATTAGAGAGCATGTGCAAAATGATAATATTACTCTTGAATTTGTAGGCTCTAATAATCAATTAGCAGATATTTTTACCAAGCCTTTGAATGAAGAAAACTTTTGCAAAAATAGGCTTGAGCTCGGTATTATTCATTGTGATGCCTCTTGATTTTATAATTTTACTTGTTAAATCTTTTAGAAGGCATTTTGATAGGGGGAGATATGGAAAACATGTGTTAATATTTTTAGGGGGAGTTGTGCTAAATTTATGTTCATGTTTTTAAGGAAAACATTTATGTAGTTCTAAATTTTTCTTAATTATTCTTTTTTATGATTCTAAAGGGGGAGAAGTTTAAGAAAAATATGCTATAAATTTGTTATGATTTTGATTGTATTAATTAGGGGGAGAATTTATTTTTTTGAGTGAATTTCAAGAATGATCTTTATGGTGATATGTTGAATTTTATTATGTGCTACATATGGTTTACATGTATTTCAAGCTATTTTTCTTGAATGGTTTATCATCATCAAGAAAGGAGAGATTGTTGGTTCTTTGGCCCTTAATCTCAAATTAATTAATTAATCAATGTTTTGATGATAACAAACTCAATTTTTAATTACTGAAAATCTTAGTGTTTTAAATATGTCCATAGCGTAGAGCTCAGAACAGCGATTCCAACACCTCTTGAATCACTCAAATCAGAGCTAAAACGAAGACGATATGACTGAAACAATTCTATAGAGAAAATACCGTAGTGGATGACGTGGCATAACCAGACCATTTGTATGTAGACATGTGGTAGCATATTGGTTGAATGGTGGATATTAAGAAATTAACATACGATGGACTTTTGATTTTTGGATTGATTTAAAATAAAAAAACAATTGAAATTTAAAAGAAAAATAAATGTAATATTATTTTATGTTTGTGTCTAACGGCTAGTTTTTTTTACACATGTAAGTTTTTTATTTTTGGATTGACTTTAAAGGGAATGAATTTAAAAAGAAAATAAATTAAAAGGAAAATAAATTTAATATTATTTTATGTTTGTGTCTAATGGCTAGTTTTTGACACATGGTATGTTTTTTTTATTTTTTAGATTAATTTTAAAAAGAAAATGAATTTCAAAAGAAAAGAAATTTAATATTATATATTGTTTGTATCTAACGACTAGTTTAGTTTAAAATCTCCACCATTTGTTTTTTTTTTCCAAAATCCAATGGTCCAAATTAATTGTGGTTTCTAAAAATTTTTCCTATATAAACCTGTTCCTCTCCAAATTTTAAACAAACAAATTTTACATTTCATAATCCTCCAAAACTCAAAAGTTCCATTGTTGCTCTCTCTAAGTTCCCATTTTTTTTTCTTTTCATCTTATTCTTGAGAGAGTGTTATTGTATTGTGAGGATAAACTTGTTGAGTGCTTAAACTTGTAAATTCACTCTAGTGAGAGTTATATTGTGTTCATAAAAAATTCCTACATTTGTAACGGTTTAATCCTAAATCATGGAAAGGATCGGGTTTGCTTTTGAACCCATAAAAGGAACGGTGGTGTAACGGTTGGGCTCTAATCCATGGAAAGAGTCAGAAAGATTTTATTCAAATTTTCAAGAGGCGCTTGGGGAGTGGAGTAGGTTGATTTTGACCGAACACTATAAAAATTACGATATCTTCTTCTCTAACTCTTTCCTTTTTATTTTTGCAATTAATTTAAGCAATTTATTGTATGTTTTAGTTTTTTCTTATTTATTTGCTAAAATTTGATAGAATTAAATTATCACATTTTTGTCATCTTATTTGTTGCATAAATTGAATTTTTCTTATTATTTATAAAAAGTGTATTAATTAGTTTAATTGGGTTAATTTAGAAAAAAAAAAGTTTAATTAAACCCTATTCACCCCTCTCTAAGGTTGCCATATCGATCCAACATCTGCTATACCATTCTGCTGAGGCGTACTTCTTTCGGTGCCTTGGCCTCCATAGCCATCATCAATCCAGTCATCCATGTTCTGTGATATGTGGTCAAGGATGAATTTAGCCTCAGTATATGTTTTGTCCATAAAACCTCCTGCTGCGGAGGCGTCAGCAATAGCTTGCATCGATCTATTCAGGCCGTTATAAAAGGTCTCCATCAAAACGCAATCGGGTATCCCGATATGCAGCCAGTTTTTCACCAATCTTCTAAATCGCACCCAGGCGGTGCTCAGGGTCTCATTCTCCATTTGCTCGAAGTTCAGCATGTCTTTTCGTTGCCTTGCACTGATAGCCGATGGGAAGAACTTCTTCACGAGTGAGCCCACCTCGTGGCTTCGTCCCTTAAGGTGTAAGGGAACAAATATAGTCTAATACTCTCCGGGGTAACGTCGGGTAGTGAAAAGTTTTCGCACATTTTGACAAAGCTGGTCAAGTGGGCATGCGGGTCTTCACCTTGCAGACCCCCAAATTGCCCTGCATTTTGGATTATTTGTAGCATGACCAACTTTATTTCGAACCTTACGTTCTCTTCAACAATAGGCCTCGAAATCCCAGGCGAAAAGTCGTACAGGTTGGGTGCCGCATAATTCCTCATGGGAATGTTGCGATCAGCGGCTAGGAAAACAAGATCCTGCATTGGTTGTACAGTCTCTTGATTTATTATGGGAACTGCATTGTCGTTATTATCTGCCATAATCACTGCTTTCTTTCGCCTTATCCGATTCTGACGTGCCTGTCGCGAAAGGTACGCTCGATCTCAGGATCAGCTTCGAATTCTGGTTCAGCACCAGTACTCATAAACCATTAAGCTGCTCTTCGCGTTGAACAGCCAGTACAACGAGATCTATCCTGCAAAACACCACAAACACACTCAAACAATAAACCGTTAACCAGCCCCTGTCAACGGTGCCATAAACTTGTTGACATAGATTTTATGCGATGATATGTGATACTACTTCTAGATATGTGTTATTAATGAATGTTCTTGTAGTATGCTGTGCGTTGTCACAAGTTTCCTTGCGTTGAAACCATGTATAATTTCACCGCAAGTTTCTCGATGTGATCCGAAGTCGAACACAAGGACTTTTGAGGTTATTGCTTTATGTTTGTGATATATGCGACCAGAGGTTTTTCAATTTATAAAAGGGTTTTGTGTACAAGTAATTAAACATGCGATAAAGTAAAGTAAAGTGGTAAAAATGCGATAATAACATAAATTGCGTTAAAGTAAATTGCGATAAAGTAAATCTAAGCTAAGATGATATAAGATACAAGTTTCATGATACAAGATATTGAGGTCAAGGCTAGCTGTGAAGATTATACAAAGATCGTGTAATGCGGTGACAAGTCTTATGTGTGAAGCAGAAACAGAGAAATAATTAATACAAACATCACAAGTTCCTTAATTGCGTTAAAGATATAAGTACGGTTTCGCTTTTCCCTTGGCGTACACCTCTCGGTGATCGGTCACGTTCCCACATCTCTGTGGTGAAATAGGGATGAACGTAATGAACGCAAGGTTGCTTCCATCTCTGGAAGTACTACTCGCTTTAGTTAACGCTTCTAACCTTCTCTCGACAGATCAGAATGACATCTTCACTTTTGCTCTCACAGGTGAAGATGTCGTCTAGCATGCCTTAGCTAAACGCATTTATCTATTTAGCATAGATTAAGTTACTATTTAATCCATATTAATTACCAAGGTATTAAGGAAACTTCATGGAGAAAACGATTAATGGAGGAACGAAAATAGACAGAAAAGTGGAAATGAAAGTGATCAAGACATTCAATAAAACTATTTAGCGTCTGATACATGATTTGTGAATGAAGAGATAAGAGAATGAAATACAATTGATGAAATAGAATTAGAAACAAATACAAATAAACGCCAACATGTTGGTACCGATCTGGATGGAGATTTGCTTGCCGGCGTGGATCGTGCGGAAGGATGAGCTTCCCTTTCAGGCTTGCTCAACTGGTAGCAGGGATTTAAGCACAGAGCTTCACGGCGGGGATCTGGCAGAATCGTACTGAGACTCACCTCTCAGCCTTGTCTCTTCTCTTCACGGATTTCTTCCAATTAGTACTCAGTTTAGCCTTTCTCTCAATAATCTAGCATCAATTAGCCCTCGTATCAAGTATATCTTCTTTGAATTCAATGGGGGTATTTATAGGTGAAAAGCTTTGACACTTGGCTTGTGGACCCCACTTCTTGTTATGGAAATTCCGAAGATGGAGGAATAAATATTCCTTCTGTTATGCAATCAGACCGTCAAATCTGCACAATGGTTAGTTACACATGTCACAATCCTCCGCGTTTGTGTTGCTTAGCTGCATCTTTTGATCGGTTGCTCGTATGCGGTGTTGTTTTTATTATCGCATGCGGTTGAAATTCAGCTCGGGATCGACTGTTGCATTGCGCCATCATTGCATTAATTGTCTCTTCATTGTTGACTGACGGGCACAATGTGACAGAGATGCGTTGTTCAGTTTCTCGTTGAGCCTTGATCGCAAGCGGTGATTTGGTTTCCTGCAAAACAGAGTAGAAATATCCTCTTCTACCATCTTAATGATGTTAGTGGGTGTAATTGTGTTAATTTATATTTATTGTATTTATGAGCTAATTTTCATACAATCGACGCATATTCCTTCTCTTTTGGCCGCAATATCTGAATAAGGCAACATAAATAACTTATATTTCTACGAGTTATTAGTACTCGATACTGAGAGTTAGGAAATGATTCCATGTTCTATCAAATAGTCCCAGAACCCCGAATCCAAAAACTCTCCACCTCAATCCGGTCAAAGTGTTTTAATTCATCTATCCAATGCATTTTCAACTTCAACCTTGAACTCTCTGAACTTTTCAAAGGATTCAGACTTCCGTTGCATCAATAAACATACCCATCCCTGGAGTAATCATCAGTAAAAGTGATGAAATACTCATAGCCTCTCCTGGCTCGCACATTCATCGGACCATAGAGGTCATAATGCACTAACTCTAGAGGCTCTTTGGCTCGATAACCTTTTCCAGTAAAAGGTCTTTTAGTCATCTTACCCTCAAGGCAAGATTCACATACTGGTAAAGAATTTTCCTTTAACTCGTTTAAAAGTCCATTCTTCACCAACATCTCAATCCTATTGAGATTGATGTACCCTAATCGAAGGTGCCAAAGTTGGGCATTTTCTTTTGGAGAAACCCGTTGATGTTTATTTTGAGTTACAAAAGTTTTAAACATCTCTATGTTATGGAGGGAACTTGTTGCTAACGGTCTTAGCACATACAAGTTATTTTCCAAATATGTTGTACAGATTTCTACCCCATCTTTATGAATAAACACTTTATTCAATTTAAATTCTGCAACAAACACTTTACAGAAATAAAGTTCCTTTTCAACTCAGGAACTACAAATACATCATGTAAAACAAGAATTTTCTTCTGTAAAGTCAACTGGACTCCTTCTGCTGGCACAACTGAGATGGCGTGCCCGGTGCCTACTCGCATCTTCATCTCACCAGCCTCCAGCCGCCACCAAGATCTCATCCCCTGAAAAGAAGAACAAACATGATTAGTGGCACCCGATTCAATAACCTAAGCAGAATCATCATTCTCCACTAAACAAGTTTCCAAAACTAGTAAATCATATTTACCTTGTTTTGACTTAGTCTTGGCCTTAGCCTTGACGCCTTCTTCTCCTTCAATTAGCGACGACAATTCCTCTTCCAGTGCCCATCTTGGTTGCAGTGGAAACACTTTCCCTTGTCAACTGGCGCTGGATGCCTACCTTGCTGGGCGATAGGTTGTGGGTTAGCAGGTGTCTTCCCCTTCCCCTTACCACCCTTCTTCTTCTTCCACTTTCCAGTGTAAGGAGTAGAAGATGTAGACTTTGTTCTTGAGGTCAAATATTTATGGAACGTCTTTGAAGAAGAATCAGACATATGCTCATCGAGTTGTGTATACTACCTACATGACAACACAATGGAAGCGTGGTGGGCCCATAACCCACAGGTCCCAAAATTGAAACCTGGCTCTGATACAAATTGAAGGAGCTCTTATCAAAGAAGCAGAAGCAAGATCGTTCCAAACTCATTATTACAGAATTAACGCATTTACAATCAAATAGACTAGTTATGCAATAACAACAAATTACAGGCATGGTTTGAAACTTTAATCAACAAAAGAGAAAACGAAATACATACCAGTTGAAAAACCCTTATTCATAGAAATCTTGCTCTCGTCCAGGAAGCCAATCTCACTCTCAATGTCCAAACCAGTCGTCCACCAAATCGCTGTCGTCTACCCACGAACGGACTCCTCACGAACTCGATAGCAAGGAAGACACTACCACTCGAAACCCTCGGTATTCTCGGAGTGAGAATCCAGGAGGTGTGGGCTCTATTAGATTTAGTAGAGGGCAAGAGACAAAGACGATCATTTACCATGACCAAACAAGTGGGAGATATCGGGTGTCTATCGTATAGACAGGATGATTAATTGTTTAGGTAGAGGTAGATGATCGTGTAGTAAAAGGGGCGAGATCGTATAAACGATCGTTTAGTAAATGCTCAGGTGTGCGATCACGTAGGAAAAATCTAGACGATTGTTTAGTAAAACCTATGCAATCGTTTAGTAAAATGTGTGCGTGTATACGATCGTTTAAAAACTTCGAGTTGTCGTGTAGGCTCTCAGTTGGCTCTGTGATAGGCAGTATACACAACTCAGTGAGCAAATGTCTGATTCTTTGCAAAAAAAATGAAAACAATTTTCATTTTATCCTTCAGTTACGAAAATTGAATGCAACCTCCCACTAACTCATTCAGTTACGGAGAAAAAGCCAGCATAATTATCCCATAGTTGTTAAAATTAAAAAATAAATATAATCATATTATATTTTTAACCTATGGTTTAATATCACATCATATGTAACATATAAACCATAGTCTTTTTCTCCTCCACTAAATATAAATCATATTTATATCATTTTCCTCCAATTAATGTATCTCATACATTATGTCAACCATATCATATATAATTGACTAGTTTAATCATATCATATATAATCGAACTCCCTCTTATCAATTTGAACATTTCAAACTGACCCAAAAACTGATTCTCAACTTGAATCCATTGAGCTACCAAGGGGACCTTATGGACCTATGGCTCGAAGCTCCAACGGT
This sequence comes from Benincasa hispida, assembly GCF_027475165.1. Lineage (NCBI taxonomy): Eukaryota > Viridiplantae > Streptophyta > Magnoliopsida > Cucurbitales > Cucurbitaceae > Benincasa > Benincasa hispida. The sequence goes on along the minus strand of NC_143485.1, from coordinate 2,241,815 downwards.
ACGTGAATAGCTAACTAAACTCTTTAGCCACGAGATCCACCATCCGTTAACTGCTAGGCATTTCACTAAAGATCGACGGTTGCACTCTTCTCACCACAGATATATTTCTGTGTCCATCGGATATGACCAATCAATAATATGATAATCCTTCACAGATGCTCGTAAGTGTACTTGGGCTAATTTACCGTTTTGCCCCTGTAGTTACATCTAACTCTTTAAGTACCACTGATCCCTCCAATAAACAATACAACATAGTTCTACTATGTATGGACACCTCTGAGGCAATGAGAAGATGTGTGGTGCCACATCATTCAAGCCCCGGAATCAACCCTTATGGGAGCAATCTATCTACTTACCCTTGCTTCGGGGAAGGAGTGAATTCCATCTTGTTTAGTCGAGCTCCCACCTCCCAAATAAGATGAATCCCCAAAGTGGTAGGTTTGAGTCGGCAATCTGGCCATTTGCACCCATGCAAATCAAAGGATCGCCCTCAATGGCAGAAGTTTCCAACGCACTCAGAATTGAGGTCATGTTACCTATGGTCATCCTAGTGAAGTGAAGTCTCTGTCATGAACGACGTTATATAACAAAGACTATAACACTTCGTGGTCTGGTTTTATACAAACTCCTTTGTATAGGACGCCCCTGCTCACATGTCTCCACATGAATGATAAGGATCAGACCATCTGTAGCAAGTTACAACACTTGTAACTATTCTACAATGCGGGTTGCATCCGTATCATTACCAGGATAACGTTTCCATCATCTATCCATATACTATAGACCATTTTGGTTATCACTTAAGACATGATTCACCTCTATATTTCTACTTACATGCTTAAGTTACATATGACAACCAGGGATCTTAGTTTATTGGTTTGTGGTAAAGCAATTAAAACCTCCAATGTTCGATAGACAAAAGTGAAGAAAATATCATATATTATTACATCACATGTTGGATTGTATCATCACGCAGCGGAAGTGACAAGGATCAATAAGCCCTCAAATTCATTAATTTTGGCATAAACGAAAGCATGCTTTAACATAAATAAATGGGTTTCAAGTCATACCTTTTTAGAACACTTGAAATCTCGATTTTCAGCTGCAAATCTCTCCAAATCTCGTCGTAGACCACCACAAGATCTTCCCTACTATTCTCTTGGTGCTCTAGATTGAGTTGTGGGACTCAAAATAAATTGAAATCAAGAGAACTTAGAGAATAACTCAGCAGCAACCCACTTGAAGAACTCCTTCTTCAACCCGAATTTTCAGCAAAATTCTATTGATTGCATTACCTCAAATTCACTTCAATCTCTTCAATATATTGCAGACTATCATGCAAAGAAGATAGCTGCATGAGATGCAGCTCATGCTTGGAGTATTGAAGCTTAAAGATTGTGGGTTATAGGTGAGCTACTTGAAGATGATAAATGGAAAAATCATTTTTCTATTTGTGTATTTTTCTATTTCGAAAATCCAATTTGATTTTAAAATCACATTTGATCTCTAAAATAAAAAATTTATTAATTTTAAAAATTAATTTTCTAATAAAATTAATAAATAATTATTTAAACAATTTAAACATTCTAATTAATTTAATATCTAATATTAAATTAATTTTACATAAATCCATCTTCATATATTTAAATCATATTTAAATATAAATTTTTCAATTTCGTTTAATTCTAATTTGAACATTTCAAATTAACTTATCACGCTACTCTAGAGCTAATCCATTTATGAGCTAGTAGGGGGACCTCACAGACCTACAGATCATGGGCTCCAACGATTCGAGATTAATCGGCTAAACTCTTTAGACCGAACTAACCCCCATTCGTTAACTAATGGATCATTCCACTAAAGCCCATAGTTGAACTCCCCTCACGTAGATATATTATGTCTACTTGATATAACCATGATTAGTAAGTTAACCCTTCATAGATTGTTCGTAATAACGGCTGGGTCGAATCTCTGTCTTACCCCCGAAATTACCTCTTGTTCCTTAAGTTCCACTGATCCTCTAATGAACAATTGTTTTGTGATCCAATCAACAAAACCGAGTCACTCTCAGTCCAACGAGAGAGTGGGGCCCCTTGTTCAAGACCTAGAATCAACACTTAAGGGAACAACCTCTCTACTATCCCTAATAGCAGGTAGGAATGAATTCCATCTCATCCTATGTCCCCAACTATCTATCCGGTCGAATTCCATCTCATCCTATGTCCCCAACTATCTATCCGGTCTTACCCCTGAAATGGGAGGTTATTGAGTCGGCGCTATTGAGCCAACCTTCACCTATGTAAATCTAAGAATAATCTCGAATAAACAGGAGTTCATAGTTAGCTCAGGATTAAGGTCAAGTTACCTAGGTCATCGCTTTGAAATAGTCAGTCTTAAACAGTAAACAACGTTATAAAGTAAGAGTGACTAATTTCGTGGTCCAATCTTGTACAAAATCTTTCGCACAAGGACATCCCCACTCCTCATGTCCCAACATGAACGAATTAGGATCACTTCATTTGTAGCACTTTACAACACTTTGTAACAACTACAGAGCAGGCCACATCCAATAGTGTTACCAGAATAAGGCACCCGACCTTATTCATATACTATAGATCATTTTGACTATTTACTCGAACTTGATCCACTTTTATGTCTCCATATAAAGTTCAAGTACTCATGTAATAGTCAAGGGACTTTTAGGTTTATTGAATTTCTATTAAGCAAAACATCTATTCAATAACAACTTATTGAATTTTAAGAATAAGTTCAATTGTTTACAAACCACGAGTTTTAAGACATAAAACCCAACATCACAAACGTTTGTTCAAAACCGTGTTTACAAACTACAGGACCCAACAAGAGTTTAGGGCATCATCCCCAACTATATCATATCAGTCGTAGTGATCCCGAAGAGTCATATATCAGTCATAAACGCGATCTTGAAGGAACATGCATAAGTTATAGTGCGTATCCCAAAGGTTCACGAATCAATTGTAAACATGAACCCGGAGGAACATGCATCAATCATAGTGTGTAACCTGAAGGTACACGAATTAGTTGTAAACACGAACTCAGAGGGACATGCATCAATCATAGTGTGTAACCCGAAGGTACACAAATCAGTCGTAAGTGTGCCTTGAGGGAACACACATCAGTCGTAGGTGTGTATTCCAAAGGTACACGATCAGTCATAAAAGTGCACATATACAATCATGGTGTGGTCCCGGAGGAGCACACTATCTGTGCTCATCTGCCTAGATAAAGAAGTTAACAAGAACCATACCAACTTAGCATGCATCAATTCACATATAACTCCTTTATTATATTTATAATTGTTTATCTTAGGAGTAAAAGTACCAATGCATCCTCAATTAAGTTTACATAACATCATAGTCAAAACAACCCAATCAGTTCATATCATGAAATTAATAGCCCAATCAGTCTAAATCAAACAGTCAAATCAGTTTAAATTAGACTGTCCAATTGGTTTAAAATAAATAGTCCAATTAGTCTAAAGTAAACAATCCAAATATTATCATGCGGTGGGGGACGACTGGCTCGGAGGCGAACCAGTAGAAAGACACTTACCTCGGATTGAAATTCCAAAATTAATCCAGAAAATAAATTTCCAACAAAAACTTGAATTAACGTTCCAAATACTTTGTTTGCTCCAAATTTATTCCAAACGTCACTCAAAGATTCAAATATACACATAAACCAAGATTCGGGATTTAAAATTTGATTCCCAATATTTATAACTAATCCAAAAAGTTCCATAGTCTTAATACTCACCAAATAAAAATCCAACGAATGGCCGTGACCGGTAAACACACAACGGGGAATGACTAAAAAAATATGAAAATAGCAATGATTTTTCTCTCTAATTGACCTCTCTTTGGAATGAAGTTAATGGTTGGAATGTAGTGGATGATTGTATTTATAGAGAAAAATAATCTTAATCCTAAGTTATTTGGGATTCCATAACTTGGAGTAATAAATAGATTAGATTTCCTTTTTGAATATGACACTTTATATAATTAAGAAATCTATTTTTTTAAGAAAACCAATAATTAAAGTAGTAGATAAACATTTTCTCTAATTAGGAAATCCATATTTTAATTAATTAGAAAATCCATAATCTAATTAATTTATAAATCCATATTCTAATTGAATTAAAATTTTCACAATCTAACTAAATTAGAAATTCCATAGTCTAACTATTTTAACTTAAATCCAAATTTCTCTTATCAACTCAATTTAAATTAATCATTTTCCTTAATTTGGATCCAATCTCCAAAATTAAAGATGATAAAATTTAAAACTACAATTTCTCATTTTTCTTCCTAAATTTCAAATTCCTTTTAATTTCCAAAATCCTAATTCTTTTCTTTTCTTTTCTTTTCTTTTCTTTTTAATTTTCAAATCTTTATCCAAAATAATCCAAAAATTCTAGATTTTTATCCAAAATAATCCAAAAATTCCAAATCTCTTATCAAATATTTTCCATTTTTTAATTTATTTTCAAATCTTTATCCAAAATAATCCAAAAATTTCAAATCTCTTATCAAATTAATCTCAAACTAATTACTTCTCCAATTAATTAACTTAATTTTGGCTCCAAACCAAAATTGGAATATGTAATCCAATAGTTGAGATAAATTACATCCTTTCAAAATTTAATGAATTTAAAATCCAGGTAGGGGTGTTCCGTTTCTGTCAGCTTAAGTACCCCAGCCTAGACAGAACCTGCTTTAGACAAAAGGTCTCTTATAGATAGATTTGCTACATATTTAATCTTTTATTAGTCAATTTAATCCTATTAAATTGATTAAAAGATTAAACCTTAGGTTTCTAATCTCTTCAGAACCGTGATCTTCGGCCTATCTCCATCAAATTTTAAAACTCTTTTAAAACATTATTCAAGCCTAAGTTCGTATGCATGTCTTTCTTATTGATTTTAGTTCTAATTTCCATTATAACTCTTATAAAAGAAACAACTAAAACCATTCACATTGCTTAGCAAAACTAAGTATTTATAGCTCTTATAAATTTAACCTATGTGTCATGCTTCATGCAATGTCCATTCGTTACTATATATAACTCTTATATACTTGGTAATGAACTAAGCATACATGCTTCCATACACCCTTATACTATAACACCTATAATATAAAGATGATGCATGTATATGCTTAATGCATGCACGAATATAACTCTTATATTAGATGATCCATGAGCATGCTCTTATGTAATTTAATCATGCAAACTACTATATCAGAACCCTTACAATATAGAGATGATGCATGACCAATGCATAACCTATGGTGGGAATTCAACCATATGGCATACTATATGACATATAATAAAACATACATCCTATGTACATTCACAAAATTAATGGACCAAGATGATTAGCCTAAAAAACTAGAAATTAAATTCTATCTATTACATAAAACCATCAAGCAAACCGGTTCACAAGCAAACCGGGTCTTGAACTACCTAGGCGAAGACTTCTTCCTGATCGTTTAGTAAAATGGGCGAGTAACCACGATCGTTTAGCAATGATCAAGTACCATTTACAATGCGATGAAGCATGAGGCCACTCAATTGTTTAGCGCACTAATATTGAACGCAAGTCTAGATGATCGTATAGATGATTATGATGCTGTGAAGCATGATCGTCTAGATGATCAAAGAGCAAGCGATAAGTAACATTTACCTCGCAATCGTGTAGTCAATGACTAAGCGATGAAGCTTGCTGACCTACACGATCGTTTAGTGTGCGCGCATCTGCCTTGCAAACGAGTATCCCATACTCAACGATCGCTTACCCCATCATTTATACGATCTGAACAAGAGAACGATGAGCGGAAGCAAGATCTTTCCAAGCCATTCACAAGCATACAGAATAATTATGCACCTTAGAACAATTACAACATGTTTTCTTTGTTAAAAAACAAAAGAAACGAGAGATATACCTTTGAAGAAACCTTTGTTTATGAATCTCTCGCTCTTGTGATCACTGGAACAACAACCTCTCGTTGTCGCTTAGATCGCCTAGCCAATCTTGTGCTGTTGCTTAGAACGTCTAGCCAATCTCTCGTTGTTCTTAAATCACGAACAAACTGCTATTCGAACAAGAACCTTTCGACACAACCACTAGGTTACCTTGGTATTTTCGAAGTGAGAGTCAGGAGGTGTGGGCTCTGTGTGAATTTGGTAGAGGGAAGGAGGAATCCAACAACCGAACTAAACGATTACGTAAGTGGGAGAAGGTCTATCACATAGACAGAATACCTGATCGTTTAGTAAATCTCGCTCTTGTGAAAATCGTCTACACGATCGCTTAGTAAATCTCACTTGATCATTTACACAATCGTTTAGTAAATCTCTCGCTATCACATGATGGTTTATAAATCTCTAAATCTCTCGCTATCACATGATGGTTTATAAATCTCTCGCTATCGTTTACACGATCGTTTAGAAATCTCGCTATTACACGATCGTTTGGAAATCTCTCACTATCGTTTAGTATCTCGCTGAGGGCTATCGTGTTTAAAGCAAAACGATTAGCAAATTTCTTAATGAAGCGATTATTCACAAAATGAAAACATTTTTCATTTTATCCTTCAGTTATGAAAATTGAACACCTCCTACTTTCATGCACGGTTAAAGGAGAAAACTACCTACAATTATCATATAATTATTTTAAATATAAATAAATATAATAACTAACTTATCATATTATATTTATAACTTATAGTTTTAATATCACATCATATGTAACATTTAAACTATAGTTCCTTTCTTCTTTATTCAACATAAATAATATTTATATCAAATTCCTCCAATTAATGTATCTTATACATCATATCAATTATATCATATATAATTGAACCAATTTAATTATATCATATATAATCAATCTCTCTCTTGTCAATTTGAACACTTCAAACTGACCCAAAAACTGATTCTCAACTTGAACCCATTGAGCTACCAAGGGGACCTAATGGACCTGTCGTTTGAAGCTCCAACGATACATGAATAGCTGACTAAATTCTTTAATCACGAGATCCACCATCCGTGAACTGTCATGCACTCCATTAAAGACCAACAGCTGCACTTTTCTCACCACAAATATATTTCTATGTCCATCGGATATAACCAGTCAACAGTATGATAACCCTTCACAGATCATTCGTAAGTACAGCTGGGCTATTTATCATTTTTCCCCTGTAGTTACATCTAACTTCTTAAGTACCACTGATTTCTCTAATGAATAATACATCATAGTCCTACTATGAGTGGATACCTCTTGGGCCATGAGAAGATGTGTGGCACCACATCCTTCAAGCCTTGGAACCAGCCCTTAAAGAAGCAATCTATCTACTTGCCCCTACTTCGGGAAAGGAGTGAATTCCATCTTGTGTAGTTGAGTTCCCAGATCCCCAATCAGATGAATTCCCAAGGTGGTAGGTTTGAGTCGACAATCTGGCCACTTGCACCCATGCAAATCAAAGGATCGCCCTCATAGGCATAAGTTCCCAACTTACTTAGGATTAAGTCATGTTACCTATAGTCATCCTAGTGAAATGAAAGTTTCTGTCATGAATGGCGTTATATAACGAGACTAAACACTTCATGGTCCGATCTTATACAAATTTTTGTATAGGACACCCCCGCTCGCATGCCTCCATATGAATGATCAGGATTAAACCATCTGTAGCACTTTACAACACTTGTAACATCTACAAAGCGGGTCGTATCCGACAGGATAAGGTTTCCCTCATTTATCTATATACTACAGACCATTTAGGTTATCACTTAAGGCATGATCCACTTATATGTCTCCACATACATGCTTAAGTTACAACGACAACTAGGGATCTTAGTTTATTGGTTTGTGGTAAATGCGACTAAAATATCTCATATTTCATAGACAACAGTGAAGAAAATATCTCATATTATTACATCACAAGTGTTTGTTCATACAAGTGTTTACAAACTACAGGACCCTAAGAGAGTTTAGGGCATCAACCCCAACAAATACAATATTAAAACTATAAGTTATAAATATAATATGATAAGTTGGTTATCATATTTATTTATATCATTTTATTATTTTGAATAATAAATCATATTTTCTCTCTAACCAACTTAGTGGGTGGTTAATTGGTTTTTTATGGCAAAAAGGAATTAAAAGACAATAGTTTTCTTCTTCTTCCCCTGAGATCTACACAAAAAACACAGAGACTAAACGATTGAGGCATTTGCTATATGATAGTGAGAACAAAAACGTTATGTGTTCTTCCTCAATCTCCTTCCTCCTCCAAACTCAAAAATCACCCTCCTAACTAAAATAGTCAGAGCCCACAACTCCTGAACTCTCACCCTAAGTATACCGCAGGTTCCTAGTGGTTGTGTCTCTTTTTGGTTCGTGAAGTTCTTGTAGAAAGTCTTCAAGATTGCTGAGTTCAAGGTTCGTGACAGTTCGAGGGTTTTACAAGAAGAAGTGTTCTTGAAAGGTATAATCTCTTGAACCTTTTTCTCTCTTAAAGAACATGCTGTAATTTTTCTTAGAATGTATAATCTATATGTTTTATTGTAAATTTGTGTTTTCAATCAAAATGAAATTTGGATGATCTGCTTCTGCTCAAGGATCTCTTTAAATCGAGTTCCTTCAATTGGTATCAGAGTCAGGTTGTAGTTCTGATACCAAATTCCATTTCAGTATTGAAATCGTTTACATTAGAGGTGGGTTTTAAGTTCTACATTGCGTTTAAATGTTAAATGTATGTGGATGGTTGTTGATGGATGTTTCGGAATAGATGTCTCTATTGATGGCTTTCTTTTTGAATTACAAAGTTAATTTATAAGGGCTCCTGCGTTTTTGGGCATTAAACTTGCAATCGAGTCTATATTCATTTTAGTTTTTGAGTCGCTTGTGAAGCTTCAAAGAAAGGTTACAGTGCGCTTTGATGGAGAAGACGAAACGATGGCCGCATCGTATAGCTAGAGCTAAACGATCGTTTAGATTTTTCTATGCGTTCATGTAGAGTTTTCTACATGATCGTGTAGAATCTGCTAAATGATCATCGTGTAAAGTTTGCTACACAATTGTGTTGCGTTGGCTGCATGATCGCGTAGGCGCTCGATAGGTAGACGATTGCGCGGTATATGATACTCGGCACAAGACTTGCGTGCTAAACGATCGTGTAGACTTTCATGCTCATTACATAGTTATTAGCTACACGATCGCATGGTATGCGATGCTCGATGCACGTTGTATTAGTTAAAAGCTACACAATCATTTATACTCCATTGTTACTCGACGATCAGGAGATTTTCTACACGATCAAGCTGCAAGGGTTCTTGGTAGAGCGGTTCAAGACTCGATTCACTTGTTCTGAACCGGTGGATTCAACTTTTGTAATTGTTTAGCCATTTAATTTCTGGTTTTGAGATTATCTATCTCGGTCCATCTTTACTTAAATGTACATGTGATGTATGTCTATTTTATATGCCATAATGTATGTCATATAGTTTTAAAACTTACCATAGGTTATGCATGTAATTTCATGTATCATTTTTATTTAAATGTACTTGCCAAATTATCTATAAATAGTGACATTTGACGAGTTTTGAAAGACACCTATTAGTTGATCAATCTAAAAAGATCCAAGAAAATAGGGAAACCCATTCTTTGTTATTTTATTTACGTTTTATTATTTATTTATTTTATATATTATATATATTAGATTATTTATTTTATTATATATTATCATTATATTATATTTTCTGATTTTTTTTTTCGTGTACGTCGTGCTCCTCAAATTCACACAAGTTTATTGGTTTCCAAGCTTGGAACGAGTATTGATCCATTTCTTAAATTAAAGGCCTTGAGTTGGCTTAATCTCCCACCAATTTAGCTTCGGAAATTTTGCATCTACAAACCCCTATTCGACTTCCCAGTTCCTCCCGCACCGACTATCACCGTTTTCTTCCTAAAACTCTCTCTCCTTCTTTCGGTAAGCAATCGTCTTCAACCAATCTTGCTTAGTTGTTCTATAGGTTTTCCCACAACTGTTATGTTTCGATTCAATCGATCGTATTCCTCTTGTTAGGAAAGGCGATCAATAGAAATGGCAGCAGCTAGGACGGCCGCTAGAATCTTTTCCCGAAGGTTCTCCAGCAGCGGGAAGATACTCAGCGAGGAAGAAAAGGCTGCTGAGAATGTCTACATCAAGGTTCCCATTTAAAGCCTCCGACCTGTCATTTTTAGGTTTTCCATGTTTTTTTTTTCGTTTTGATCATGTTGGTTGTTTCATAGATTATAATTATAAGCATCGAGATGAATAAAATATGGTGAATTTGCTTGTTACCGACGTACAACTTGCTATTTCGAGAGATTTTAAGTTTCACTCGAGCTCTACGCCGTCAAATGAGTCTACTATTCTTTTCAATTTTATTTTTGTTGGGAATGAGATCTATCCGTTTGGTTTTAGTAACGGTTTTTAAACATTTTGAGCAATTGGAGTCCCTTTTTGTTGGTCTAAAGGTAAAAAAAAAATAAATGACTAAAAGGTCAAGGAGTTCAATCCATGGTGGCCATCTAGCTGGGAATTAATTTCCTACGAGTTTTCTTGATACCTAAATATTGTAGGGTCAGGCGGATTGTCCTGTAAAATTAGTCGAGGTACACTTAAGCTGGTCCGGACACTCACAGATATAGAAAAAAGGAATCAGCTATAAAATTATATGAGAAAATATTGAGGACAAGAGTTTTGTCCAAGGGTCGGAAACAGACATCATGCATTATCTTATCAGTTAATTTTGTCTTTTATTTTGTGTAATTAGGTATTTAGATATTTGATTAGGTTGGCATTTACCTTCTTTCTAATGTTTTCTTTAGTTTTATGAATTTCTAATAATTTGCTATTTCACAAATTATTATATTTATATGATGAAACGAGTGGAGAGTTTGGAAAATTTACTTGTGGGAAATATTGATAGTTTTTCCTTTTAAGTTGTTTGAAGACCCAAACGAGAATTTACAAAACCTAGTTGGGAATATAATCAATTGGCTGGCCAGGATCTCCTATATAATTCAAGCTATTCAAACAACAACGTAAAATAGATTGTATTACATACCTTTTGTAAACGATGGATGGAAAATCAAAGGTAAAAAAAAAGGTGAGATTGTGGAGTACAACTTTTAGGAGGAAAATTTTGTTGGATGAAAATGATGAGGTGAGTGGGTGTCAATGAGTTTAATTTTCTTTTAAGCATTAAATTATAAATTAGTTTACTGATGATAGGTAAAAAGTGGTTGAAAAGTAATTAGCATTGTATTTAATGAAGTAGAGGGTATGAAAGTGATTTAGCAGTAAAAGCTTTTTATGCTTATATCATTGTCACCATTAAGGGGTCCAAAAATACTTGTTAATTCAAAGGATTCTTTTATTGTTATATTTTTATTAAAATTATTATTATTATTTGAATAGTGTCCAAAACAAAACCCTTAAAGGGTCATTTTTGTCAATATCCCTGTCTCTCTCTCTAACAAGTAACTGACAAGTCTACTGTCCTTTAAATTTTTCTACGATCCCATTTTATTATTATCAAGTTTAGGCTCATTTCTTCTTTTCTAGTGGGTTAAATGGTATTTATTGAAGTAGAGGATTGGTTTCTGGATATTGCCATAGAGATTCGTGGCTTTGTTATCTCAAAAGGACTTCTTCGGTTCTTCTTAGTGCAGTTCTATAGTTCTTCATTTTGACGATAGAGTGTAATTAAAGGCTTTTTCTAGGTTGTTGCACTTTCGTTTTTCCATGCTTTTCCAGGTAGAGTATATATATATATATATTAATGTGGAACATTTGTCTATGCTGAAGCATCAAATTGATAAGTCTTGGACTTTTTTCAATGCCAAGAGTTTATTTATATCTATGAGTGTGAGTGAAGATTCTTCCTTTACCATCTGCTTGCTTATGCTGTCTTTTTTACCTTATTTCCATTCATATTTAATTTGGTTGAGATTTTGCAGAAAACTGAACAAGAAAAACTGGAGAAGCTTGCACGCAAGGTAGGCTTCTAGTTCCTTAAAATTTTCATTCATTTGAGATTATGGAGTTCGAAATATGGGGATCTTGGATAATATAGATTTCACATAGTAAAATTTAAAATTTTACAGTTTTCTTAATAATTGTAAAACTACAACTTAATTTTATTGAAGTAATTTTATATGTTTTTATGATAGACCTTAACCTTAATTTTGTTTATCAACGACATTGGAAAGATTCAAGAGCTCCCAGCCTCTCCCAATTTTTCACGCGAGAACCAAAATATGGAGTATAACCAAAAAGATACCCCACCCCTCGCAATCACGGTATATATATACTAAGAAATCAAAGGCCTGACAATTAACAACACAAGTACTACACCCGTCCCATATGCCTAAATATGTAAACCTTCATAATTGGGGGCCTATCATTTTGATACAAATGCTATTATGGTGTTACTAGAGTATTAAGGGTATAGTTATAATTAACCAGGGAGTTTGTTATGCTTGTTGATTATATATAGAGAAGGAGGCGAATGAAGAAGATAAACATGATTGTGGTGAGTGAAGTAGGGCTTGAGAGAGATCTCAAGATGGGGTGAGGGTCGAGGCTCCTCAAATTACTTGATTTATCTTGTCAGTTTCTTTTATTCAATACATTGTGGTTCTGTTTTGATTCCTATTGCTATGATGAGGCCCTGCTACTTGCTTATTGATTGGCCCCAAATCACTAAGGTTTATGAGCGTAGGCGTGTAAGGAAAGAAGATGGAATATAATGGGATTTGTATTGGTGTTTTGGGGCCCATTTATATTATGCTATTTCCCGTTGGTAGGTTTTGGGTGGGAAGAGGCTGAATGTGATTTAAGGGGATGAGCGTTATGGGCTAGAAGTATCTTCTGGTTGTATTTTCTGTGTGGTTCTCTTGGGTAAAATTGAGAGAGACGGGAAACTCTCAAACCTTTATTTGATATATGTTCAAAACTGGTGGTTTGAGTTCTGTGTAAACGACAATGACAACGTCTTTCAAGCAATGGATGATGAATTCAAAGCCAAGAGGGAAAAAGGACTATGCTACAAATACAACAAAAATATAGCCTTGGGCACCATTGCAAGAAAGAAGAATTGTAGATAATGGTGGTATGGGTATGAAGAACTGATTGTAGAGGGTGAAGCTCTGGCAGAAAAGACCATGGTTAACAATGAAAGGGAGACACCTGGAGTAGTAGCTCCTTCTCTCAATTTGAAGTTACGTGGGAATGTTGGTGGGCATGGCGTGGTAGTGTTGATTGATAGCAGGGCGACACACAACTCATTTCAAAAGAAGAAGTATGAACCCTCCAATTACATGTGTCGTCATCTGCAAGATATGGCGTGGTGCTTGGTACGGGGGTCTGTGCACGCTGTTGGCATTTACAAAGGTGTGGTCTTAACCATTTATGAATTATTATTATTCAAGATTTCTCCCTTTATCCATTGTCCTTTATCCTTGGCATAGCGGAGTTATTTTCATAAAAAAGAAAGAAAATGATTCCTCCCGTTATCCTTGGCATCACGGAGTAATTTTGGGCATTTATTTGCTAGATTCATTGGGCAAGTTTCACATTGATTACCATGTGTCAACCCTGGATTTTCGTGTGGGAGAAAGGTTGGTTTAGCTGTGAGGCAATCACAGTTCGGTAAAATCCTAAATATCTTTTAAATGAAGGATGGAGGCCTTTCGGGAGGAGGATCAAGGGGTGCTCATTGAATTAAACACCTTAGGACCCTTAAAGAAGGTTGCAATTGATGGACCAATGCAAAATATGGCATTTGAAGGTTGTCCAGAGGCCGTGAAGGGTGTTCTGTAATAGTATGCTTGAATTTTTGAACCTCAGATGAAATTGCTGCCAAATTGGACGAAAGAGCATGCGATCGAGTTGGAGCTGGGAAATGGACCAATCGACGTGTGCCTCTACCATCATCCACAGTTTTTCGAAGGAATAGATCGAATGTCTTGTGGAAGAAATATTGATTGTTTGCTGTAAATAGAAATGTGTTCTCCAGTTCAATAATGTCGATAAAGGAAAAAAAGATGGGAGTTGGCATTTTTGTGTCTACTATCAAAGCCCTCAGTCATGTAACCGAGCTAGGCAAATATCCTACTGCTGTTGTAGATGAATTGCTTGATGAGTTGCGAGGACTTACGATAGTTTCTATGATCGATTTGAAGAATGGGTATCATCGAATATGAATGAATCCTTCAGTTGTTCACAGAATGACATTTCGAACTCATGGGGGATATTTTGAGTTCTTGGTAATGGCATTTGGTTGTGCAATGCCCCTTCCATGAACGACATATTTCGACCTTTCCTCTGGAAGTTTTGGTATTCTTCAATGACATCCTGATTATTAGTACTACCATGCAGGATTCCGTTACTCAATCCAAGTATTAGAGATTTTGCTTGTGAATCAGTATGTGGCAATTTGAAAAAAATGCCAGTTTGGGGCTGCCAAGATTGAATGTTTGGGTATATTGTGTCTTGAACGTGTGGTAGGTAGTCGTTGATCCAGCAAAATTGGATGCGATGGAAAAATGGCGAACACCAAAGAATATTATAGAGTTGGTATCGTTGCAAAATAGTTGTCACTGAGGGAATAAACAGGAGTGTGCGTATTGATCAACAAGATTGAGTGTTTGTAGTGGAATTGGATGCTTTCGGAGTGGGCATATGAGTGATGTTATGTAGAATCAACAATCTTTAGTGCATTTTAGCCCAGCCTTACCTACACTGCATTGATACAAGGCGGTGTATGAACAAAAGAGAGTTTATGGCCATTGTGTTAGTCTTAGTGGTCCAAAAGTGGCGACCTGATCTCTTGGGAGACATGTTTATTGTGCATATTGATCAGAAACGTCAATTTTTTTTTGTTGGAGCAAAGGGTTGTAGCAAGAGATTGAGAAATTACCAAGTGGATAGCTAAATTACAGTGGTATGACTTCAGTATCGAGCATAAAAGAGGATTAGATAATCAAGCGGCTAATGTGTCTCTATTATTGCCAACGATGGAGTTGGGCATGCCAAATGTAGTGGAAGGCATGAATACGACCACTTACCTACACTGCATTGATACAAGGCGGTGTATGAACAAAAGAGAGTTTATGGCCATTGTGTTAGTCTTAGTGGTCCAAAAGTGGCGACCTGATCTCTTGGGAGACATGTTTATTGTGCATATTGATCAGAAACGTCAATTTTTTTTTGTTGGAGCAAAGGGTTGTAGCAAGAGATTGAGAAATTACCAAGTGGATAGCTAAATTACAGTGGTATGACTTCAGTATCGAGCATAAAAGAGGATTAGATAATCAAGCGGCTAATGTGTCTCTATTATTGCCAACGATGGAGTTGGGCATGCCAAATGTAGTGGAAGGCATGAATACGACCATTTCTAAGGAACAAATAAGCGCAGGCCATGCCCATTTGATGGAATCTTCAAGCACGACAACTAGCTCTAGATGGGTATGCTTTGAGGGACCACTTACCCATTTATAAGGGCAGGGCAGGTTGGTTTTACCCCCAAACTCATCCACTGCATGAGTTTCATGATAATCGGGTGGGATGTCACCGACTCACCATGGAGCTTGGAAAGTGTATTGGTGTGGAATGAAAGCAATGGTGCAAGCTTTTGTTGCTGAATGTACCGTATGTCAACTAGCAAAGTACTTCACATTGGCACTGGCTGTCTCTTACAAGTCTTACCTGTTCCGGACAAGATTTGGGAAGATAAATAACTTCATTGTGAAGGTCTTCCAAAATTGAATTGGTATGCAATTATTCTTGTTGTGGTTGATTATTTGTCTAAGTATGTGCATTTTATATTGCTCAAATACTTGTGGTTTTTGTGGCTCTGCATCAAAGAAATCTTTCATTTACATGGGTATCTGAGAATTATTGTTTCTGATATAGATAAAACGTTAACTAGTTTGTTTTGGGAAGAACTATTTCATGCATTGGACACTCAGTTGAAGAGGAGCACAACCTATCACCCTCAAACGGAAGAGCAAAGTAAGGTGGTAAATCGAGGGGTCAAAACATACTTTCTCGCTGCTTTGTGATGACGACACCGTCATAGTGGTTGAAATAGATTCTTTGGGCCTAGTTTAGTTATCAATTTAAAATACATCATTTCATGTGTCAGCGAACAATATGCCTTTTGAGATTGTTTCTAGCCAGTCACCACCACCTTTGCTGCCCTATACTTGTGATTCGACGGTTGCTGAAGTTGATGCTCAATTCTGGGATCAGAATGGGATGGCTGAAAGGTTTTTTGTTGAAGACTCAGCAACGAATGACGAAGTTGGCTAATGAAAAGTGCCATGATGTTCACTTCCTATTTGACGATGGGTGTATATTAAGTTGCGAGCCTACCACCTAACTTTTTTGCATTGTCACATACATCCTAAGCTAGCTTCGCTATTTATCGGACTATTTCAGATATTGTAATGAATAGCGGCTAGGTGGAGTGGCCTACCGCGTGGCATTATGGTGGGAATTTAGAATTCATCTAGTGTTTCACATATCAGTTTTGTGCAAAGTTGTTGGCCATAATCTCCCAAGTGTTCCCCATTCCACCAAACCTAGAAGGCTACAGCATAATTTGACTATGCAATTTTTTCCAGCTGAAGTGTTAGGCTCGCGCAAGGCACTGTGAGATAAAACTGGAGGTTCTCATTCATTGGGAACAAACCGAGAAGGATGATGCAACTTGGGAGCTCATTGCTGATACTTTTTGCGCAATTTCCAGAGGAGGAAAAGATGAATCTTCCGGGAGGTGCGCGAGGAAGAAAGGAATGTAATCGAGATGACCTTACTTAGAACAAGATTTGTTCTATTGGTTGTACAATTGTATCCTTGAGTTCTGAAGAAAGGAATGTAATGGGTTTTTGTAAGGGCTGTGGGATCCATTTATATTCTTTTATTATAGAATTTGGTCGAGGAGAGCTTGCTAAATGTGATTTAAGGGGAAGAGCATTTTAAGTTAGTGGTATTTTGGCTGTATTTTCTGTTGGAGAGAGACGGGAAGGTCTTCGAACTTCCCATGGTATATGTTGATAAATCAAATTGGTGGCTAAGTTCTATCACACATTTAGGTTTAGGGTTAGGGGTGTTCAAAAGATCCGATAACCCAAAAGCTCTGATCAACTCAACTCAACCGTTACGATTTGGGTTGGGTTATCAACTCATTTGAGTTTGGTTAGGTTGGTTTCAAAATAAATGAAAAATTTTATGAGTTGGATTGGTTCATTGGTTCACATAAAATAATTCTAACCAATTCGAATATATTATTAATTTTAAAAAGTATTTTTTTTTTAAATTTATGATATGATTATATATACATATATTAATTTTAATTTTATTTAATTTCATTGTTTTTTTAGATTATTTATTCTCCCACTCCTAAAAACAACTTTTTAGTACTTTGAAAAGAAAATTTTCATAATATAAATTCAAATTGAATTGTTAATCTTAATTCAGTATATGAAGATAATTAAATAAAGGTTTTACATATTAACTTTTTTCTTATTTCTAGAGCAAAAATTTAAATAATTGACCTGAGTAACCTGAACGAAGACAACCCAATTGTTTCATGGTTTAGTTGGGTTAGGTGCATTATTTAATTAGGGTTATTTAGGTTGAAGAAACTTACAATTTGAACAATTATATTGGGTCTAAAAGGTGCTTCAACTTGACCAAACCCAACTCACAAACACCCTTATGTAGGGTAATTAAATTCTCTTTTTTGACAAAGAGCTAAATGTTCTAATCTTCTAGGCTGCTGCATTATGTTTGTAGGGACCTAAACCAGAAGAAAAGGCAGGAGGATCAGTAACCGATTCCATTCCAAGTGGCTCGGCCTCAGCATCAGGAGCATCAACAGAGAAAATATCTAGTGACAAACACCGCAATTATGCTGTTGTAGCTGGAACTGTAACTATTCTTGGCGCTCTTGGATGGTATCTCAAATCTAAAAAGAAGCCAGAAGAAGTCCGTGATTGAGTTAACAAATGACGTCGTTTTCTTATCATCGACATCTGAAGCATGGCAGAGGTGAGTGTTCTTTCCGCTGGTAAATAAACGAAAAGTTCTTGGTTAATGAATACATTATGTTTAGATTTAAATAGTTCTCTTGGCCTTATTTTTGTTTACTTTCCTGGAAAATTAACCTGGAGAGATATTGAACAGTGTTGAGCATGCCCTATGACAAAGACTTGGTTAAGTGGATTTCAATTTCACACTCTTTTTAATAATATGGAATAAATACTCATTTTCCATCGTTTCTAGCGAGATGTCTAAACAAAGAAAAACTTTGTTTCCATTACTCTATGAAAAGATGACAGGATTTAATTGTGTTATCAAGACTTGAAATGGACATTTATTTTCTCTATTGACACTTAGATGCACAATTCTTCGTTTTCTTCCTTCTTTTTTAGAATGTAATTTTGTTGATGTCTATTTGATCTTTGAAGTTTCATCAGATATACTTTAATCCCTTCTAAGTTAGCAAAATAGTTTTAAATGGTCATTTAACTTTATATTAATGAAATGCTGACTGAATCGTTAAATGCTGACGTTGATGAAATGACAAGTCTACCTCATTGAGCAACTTGACAAAAAGAATTACTCGCACCATCTTTTAGGGGAAATTTCCTCAATTCCACCCTTTTTCATGCTCGGATTACCATATCAACTATAATACAACTTTTGCTTCTATTAAAAATTGGATTGCATTTTGCACTTCCCTTTTTTTTTTCTTTGTAAACTATGAATCAATAAATCATATTTAGGATTTGAATATACTAAATAATTTAACAAAAATTTATTGAAGCCACATAAATATGGAGGATTTTGCATGCTATCATTGGATGCGTGGATGAAATTTTTGTTAAGGCGTGGAAATAAAACAGCCCAACTTACTCCCTGATTGACTTCCAAGTCAGCGATTTGGAGAGGAACAATGAGTGATAGAATCGCCAACTTGGCTTCAGAAATTTCCACTTCCACAAAATTTTCACGCTCGGACTATTAAAAGTCAAACAAGCGAACTGCGATGGTAGCTGGTGGACGTTGACGGTGACGTGCGAGGATGACGAAAGTGACAGGTAGAAATCGAAGGAAATTGTGGGGATGACGGGAAGTAATCGCAGAGGGTTAGGTTCAAGAATAATGTGATCTTTAAAAGTAATGATAAAAATAAGGGACATAAAAAAGAAATTTCAAAAATAGGGTTGAAGAAAAGTATCGGCAAAAATTTGATAGTTTTTAGTGGAGAGGAAAATCATGTACTTAATCCATTCAGCATCTCGTGGATGTTAGATGATTGTCATGTCAATCATATGGACTTGGTCGAAGGGCCAAATTCGTGAATGGAGTCCACGATTTTAGTATTTTTTTTTTCTTTCTAATTTTGATTGTTTTCTCTAAATTTTTAATTAACAATTTTCTTTTTTACTTGTTTTGTTCTTGATCTTTTATATCATACTCATTTACTAGATTTAGTGTCTCATGATAAAATGTAATTTCATTAGTTCTTTAATTTAAAAATAGAAGTTCACATGAAGTTAAAAGTTTGGATTACAAGTCAGTTTTCCACAGGGTGATTGTCTTCGTGTAACTCTAGATTAGTTTCGCCTTGTTGCCGTTGTCATCTACGACGAATACGTCTTTGATCAGTGTCAGCAATATTGAGTCGTCTTGTCTGTTGAATAATACTTTCTACATTTACCAAGGCTTGATCACACATTGAACTCAATTATGGTAAATTTTGTGTTGTATTGAATATTGCGGTACATCTTGAACAAAATTATTCTGTATGATGAAAAAAATTAATACTAAATAATGTTCATATCATACATTTGAAAAACGTAAGATGATAAAACTCTTACCATGCAGTGATAGTAAGTGTTGTCAAATGTGATAAATTGTCTCGTAATTGAATCGTACCAAGAAAAATAGTTATATGATATAGCTGGTCCATTTGTTATCTCCATGTGCACAATGATCATTACATGCACGTCTATTATCTACGTGTCAGTCTTGGTCATGCTTACCTCTCAGACCGAGAGTGTAATGCCGAGAGTGTAACGAAGGTATTGTTAGTCGCAGACCGAACCGTCTCAACACATGATTTGGTTAATGTCACCCTACCATATGGAAACATATAAGAGATCTAATGGTCAACTATATGTCTCGACCATCATGACAATTATCAGGTAGTAATGACAAAATATCTTGCGTGTATGACGTCCAATTAATCTGAAAAAAAAAAAAAAACTATTAGACACCTAAAAAGTATGTAATATTCATTTGTGCATTTATTTGTTACCTAATTGTGCATCAGTCGGTCAAATATTTGTCAGTATACTAGCAACATATTTGCTGACTATTTAGAGGTAGCTAATACACTACCCCATCTATCATTTAAAAAAAATACAATTAATTTATTTTATTACATAAAATGATAACAAAATCTTTCATAAGCTCGTACTTGTAGTAGTATCAATGGTCTCGCTATTTCCAAAGCTTGGGCATTAATAGCCCGACATAGTTTTCTATAAATCCATGCAAGACAGACACCACCCCACGAGTATGTATCAGCATGTCCGAAATCAGACAGTAATGGAAGAAACATGAGATGTACCAGAGTGTTCGACTTGTCAGCGAACAAAAATTCTCCAATAAGCTGCATAATGTATGCTCGTGCATACCTCTGTACGCTAATTTCTTTGGCATCAGGAGACAATTCTGAAAATTGGGACGCTAACCATAGGATACTCAATTTTGTGGCTTTCAAATCATCTGGTTGAACATCCAAAAGATCGTCACAAATAGCTTATTCTCCAATCATATTGCGACGAACCTGTCAAAGGTTCTCCGTCCACTCGTAATCCAAACTGAATTGCAACATCCTACAACGTAATTGTGCATTTCCCACAAGGCATGTGAAATGTATGGGTTGTTAGTCTCCAACACTCTACTACAATTACAATTACATGAGAGTATGAAATCTTGAATGACTGTCATTTATTACAAGAACAAGCCCCTTCTTTCAAGCTCACAACTTGTGTGTTGACCTTTATAGGGAGAGTACTTATGCCTATTTGTACTTCAAAAGTTTGGGTTTCCCTGTCAATAGATGTTACTGTGTGTGTATGCTTGTTTTTCCCACCTCTTAAGCTTTCTCATGGCATATTCCGTATATAAGTCCACACGATCGAGTGTTTCGCTTATTCTTGTCTTCGACGTTTAAAATATAGTATTGTGCAATAGAATGTTAGCCTAACCAAAGAAGTAATCGACAAGATTCAACACATTTGAAAGTCTGATTCATACATTCAGTTGCATTGCTTATCATCCACCCATAGCGGTACCCATCATCATGTGATTATGTCCATTTTCAAGTCAATATTAGAAAAATATTCAAGACACTCAGGGTTCAATTGCTTCAACTCTTTTATGCACGTAATGAACTTGCATTTTTGGTGTTGATTTTCTATCTTACACACCAAATCTTTCAATTGCTATGATTTGTATTTCGTATTGAAATTACCAATAACATGACGAACACAATATCGGTGGTATGCTCTAGGTTCACTCCAACCTATTTCTTCATTGTTAATTGTAACAAGAATGCCTTTATGTCTATTAGAAATCAAGCAAATACCATCTTGTTGGGTAACATATTCATGCAATGCCCACAGAAACCATGATCAACTGGAGGAGTTTTCTCCTTCAACAATAACAAAAGCAAGAAGAAATATATGCCCGTTTGCATCAATAGATAAGGCGCTCAATAATTTCCCTTTATACTTTCCGTAGAGATGAGTTCCATAAATTTGAATTAATGGTCTACATATTTGAACCCTTCTTTTGTAGGATCAAAGTACCAGAAATCTCGACAAAAAATAGTCGTATCTGACACAGCAAACGAAAAAAATACCAATCTGATCGTATTCCAGGATTGTAATGGACAACAACACTCAATCAATACGGAATCTCAGGAACAACTCTATCCATATTTTGGGATTTCAATACTCATAAAATTTGAAACAAGTTGTGAATGATCCCGTGTCAATCTGAGTACAAACATGAGTGTTCTCCAGTCTAGTAATTTCAAACAGCCTATGAGTTTTATGTCGACATGCCCGTAACCTCCAATCACAACCATCCTTCCATTGTTTGCATCTCACATACTAAATATGTTGGTTCGATTCTACTACGACAATCTCATAGTGTTCTGTCACGCAGTATTTTTTTGCGGCTAGTTGTAGATCTTCTTTAGTGTCAAATAATATTCCCTTTTGTATTAAACTAGAATTATCTACACATCTACTCATTTCCTCCAATGTTAACCCTCGTTCATAGATTGAATTAGTAATGTCCTAATCTATTTGGGTGGACATCTTTGATGGTACTAACTCAAGATCATATTCTTTATTTTTATAGTTTCCAAATAATTCATCAAGTTCTACGTCAATATCACTGTTCTTTCATTTCTAGGTTCAAGAATGACTAATTCTTCAGGACGCATCGCCATATTTACTCAAATGTTTACAACTGTTATAGTTCACAAAAAATTAGTCTAACTTAATACATTAATAGTAATAACCCAATCCAACATCAGTCCAAAAGATAATCCAAACTCTATTTTATAACCGGTCCGAAAAGTTTATTTTTTTAAACCAAAATAATAAACCTACATGTACAATCCAAACTCAAATACAATAGCAGTCCAAATATTTTCTTTTAAATAAAAAAGCCAACTACAGCTGAAATCTTCAGCCCAACTTATAATATTAAACTACAAAAAAAAGAAAAAACAATTCAAATCATAGACAAACAAACTTCACACACTAGATCTCCCAAATTTTTAATCAAAATAGATAAAAACTCTAGTTTTTGATGCATAAATTTAAACAAAATACTAGACTTATGGAGCACAATCTCATATATTGAAGAAAAAAAATTGTTACCTATGGTCGAGGCGGCATGAAGTACAACGCATGATGGAGCGGATGGCAGAAGATGGTGGGCGATGGATGGCGAACGACAGAAGATGGATGTGGGTGGACGACGACTACGAGAGAGAGGCAGAAAGAAAGGGTTGAGATGGGGGGAAGAAAGTGAGGGAGAAGGTCGTGGGATAGGTTTTGGGACCACTAAGTCGTGTATTGGGTACATAAGTTAGGGAGTCGTGGACCTGGTCCACGATTACTTGATTAACGTTGCATGTGACAGTCTGTTATGCTAGGGTGTACCAGATTCACGTGATGAGAAGGAAATCGTGGACCCTGTCCACGATTTAGGTACTTACTCAGTAATCGTGTACCAGGTCCACGATTTCACTACTCTATTTTTGTCAATTCTTATTAAAATAACATTATTTAAAGAAAAATCAATCATAGAAGATGAAGAAGCTAATTTAGGATTGTTTTGGAATATTATAATATTTTTAAATCATTTTAATTTTCACTCAATAGTTTAAACTATTTTAATTTCAAATTATTTATCAACTAATCAAATGATTTTGCCTAGTAGTTAAATGAGGTAGACTGATCATCCTATCCACGTTAGCATTTAATGTTCTAGTTAATATTTTGTTACTAGTTAAGTCAGGGACCATTTAGAATTATTTTGTAGATATGAGGGATTAAAGTGCATTTTTTGAACCTTCGGGGATCAAATAGACATCAACTTCAAACTTGAGGGAATAAAAGTGAATTTTACCATTTTTCCTTTTGTACATGAGGTGGGGTGAAGACTTAAGGGGTATTTGGGATGCTGAGTTGATTATTATAATATGTGGTTATTATAATCTGGGGGTGATAATAGTTTGTATTTCAGGTGCAGATTATTTTAGTACGGGTGATGATAATAATTTGTGTTTCGAGTAGAGACTATTTTACTCCAGGTAGGAAATAGTAAACACTGTAACAAAAAGATGAGATGATGAGTAGAAAATAGTAGACACTGTAGTAAAGAGAGATTTGAAATAGTAATACTATAGTTAATTGTAGGTTATAATAGTTGGAAACACCAACTATTATAATTAGAGTCCCAAATATCGAGTGAGCTATAATAGTTCATTCAATCCACTTAAAATTGGGGTCAAACACCCGTTTAAACATTCTAATCGTAGGGGTGGATGTCCTAAGCTAAGTTTCATGTCTTCAACAGTACATTGCTGTTAAACACTTTTCCTTGCATTTTAAAGAAAGAATAAAATCAAAATCATTTGTGTGATTGTATGGGAGATCAATTAGGTCATGTGAAGTACCTTTTGTTCATCACTTGACTTGGAGCTTTACTTATCAATGTTTAAAACTTCTAATATTTACAGATCTGTATGACACGAATTAGTTAGTAATTTTTCTTATAGTATGTCAATTATTATAATAACCTCCCAATATTGTCATCTGAATTATTTGTGTAAATAATAAAGTAATACTAAAACTACTAAAAAGGGGGAAAAAAAAAACAAAGACTTTTCATATTTGACAGATTTGAAATGAGAAAGAAAAACCTCTGTCTGAAATACTGACTTTAAATTTTACAAACCTATTTTAAAAGAAAAAAAAAACTTCCCTTCTCTGAAATTCATCACATAAAACGAAATTTTATAAACCTACCCGAGGAACTTGGGAGCAGTAAATACATAATAAAAATATTCAAAGACTTCAATTTAATAATAAAAGAGTAATAATAACTAAGATCATGATTATACCAAGGTGAAAGTATAAAAAGTGGATCCCAATAAATTACATTTGTTGTTGTTTATCTTGTAGTTTGTATTTGTACTGACAAGTGAGGTCTACTGCCCAATCTATAATAAAGAAATGAAAAGTGATTGACGAGTGGTGGTGCTCAATTTGTTTGCATTTTGAAATTACGTTATCGTTTCTATTACTGTTAGTGTATTATTACATTAAGAGAGGTATAAATTCATCATATTTACTGTTACTGTTATCGTTTGATCTTAAACAATAATGATAACGTTAACGGTAAATATGACATATTCATAATTTTGAGTAAACAGGATCAAAAGCTATCAAGTTATATTTACGATTATAGCCTTACTACGATTTATCTATTGAAGAAATTCAATTACGATTACACCAATTTTTATTAAGATTGGTAAACGTGACCTAATCGTAACAAGAATATTTTGATATATGAATAAAAGAATAACGTTATTCGAGATATTTCTGAAAATATACCCAAAAATTGAGTTGATTTCAAACCATTCAAATCAACTTTCTTTACTTTCATATCTTAAAACCTCAAATAAGTTATGTTTTCCAGGTAAGTGGAGATTAGCAAGCTATTGGATGAATAATACGCGTTGAAAGAAATAACAAATTTTGTCAATGATAATTATATTTTAACCCCCCAACTTCTTTTTTTTATACTAAAGTCTAGTTGTTGACATCCTTCGACCAAGTCCAATACTTTTTTTTATTTTATTATTTTTTTTTCCTTTTTTCAATTAAGCTTTCTAGAAAAGAAAGAGCTCCATTTTCTTTTTCTTTTCTTCGTTGAATTTTGGCAGTGGGAAACAGCTATTTACACGTATGATCTAAGATTTTTTTTATAATAAAAACCTTATTTAGTATTAAAATCAATAGATAGCTTAATGGTAAATTTGCCTCCCCTAGACTTAGGTTTGAGTCTCACTCGTTATATTTATTTTTACTAAATTATATAAAGCCTCCCGTCAACAAAATTTTTGGATCCGCCATTGATGGGTTCAAGCATAATGTTCTCATGTCGTTTTATGTTTCAAACATAATGAATAATGTCTCACTTTTATTTTGTTATCTTATTGATTTTGTTTTGTGAAAATTTGTTTAGTGAAGTTGTTAACTTTGTTTCACAAATATAAATGGATCAGTTTCACATAAATGTCAATAATGATATGAAAGAAGTTTTTGAGAAATTTACTAGTAGTGATTTCAAATAATGACAAAAAAAAAAAAAAAAAAACTTTGGCAAGTTTTAAAAAACATGCATTCGTAACATTGAAGGAAAGCCAAACAAAGAATAGTTGCTTGCATTTAAGATATGAAAATATGCCAACAATTAATGCAAGAACTACATTTTGAACGAACTAGAAAACACACTGCCTAATGTTTATAATGGTGAATTTGACAAAAATCTATAGAAATCATTAGAGAAAAACAATACAAATAAGACAGAAGATGCCATAACAATGATATTTATGGTTAGAAAATTTATAATCTATGAAGTGATTGATTCCAAAACTGTGATATTCGTGGATATATCTTGTCGTTCGAAGATTAATTATATTTTTTGTACGAATGTCTTACACATAAAATTTCTTGCGAATTATAGAAAGGCCGAAACCTTCTCAAAATTTTATGTTATTGTAGGGGTGCGTGGGAAATATTTGGAAAAAGTATCTATTCCCAAACCGATATAATCCAAGTTTAGAACATTGGAAGACAATTTTAAAAAAGGTTGGATATATTTGAGTTGACTACAAAATTTTGATGGGTTAAAGTGTGGATACAACCTATACCCTTTTAGTGAATAATAATAAATCTTGATACATATGGCAAAGACATAATACAAACAGGCAACTATCACTACAAGAAATCACACTTCTCACGACGCCTCAAATCGTCGGAAAAGGGTGGCAATTGTGTCGGGAGAAGATCTCCCGACGACAGATGGATCGCAGGAGTTTGGTCGGGAAAAATCCGTTGGGAGAGGATCTCCGGATGCATAAAACAGGCCGTTGGGAGTTGTTCTAGAACTCTTAGAACTCTTGATGCCCTATTCTATGCGTCGAGAGTTCTAGAAAAACTCCCGACGACCTGTTTTATGCGTCGGTAGTTCTACAAACTTCCGACGCGCTGTTCTATGCGTCAGGAATTCTAGAACTCCCGACGACCTATTTTATTCGTCGAAAGTTGCGGGAACTCTTGACATGCTAAAATATGCGTAGAGAGTTCCTTCATTGGTTGAATATTGACTTTTAAATTTTTTTAATTTATCACTTGTAATTTTTTTGAAATTTGATCTGAATAACTTGTAAAGCATCATTAACCAACTCAAACAAATTCACATAATAAATAAAAAAAAAAAAATGAAGTCCATACTACAATAAATAAATGAAAAGTTACATGATCCTACAATAAAACAAAGTCGATACTAAATAAAAGAAAGAAATACATGGAAGAAATAAAATGAAAACAATGTCAATAAATACAGAAAAGAAAACAACGTCTGGAACACAGCATCTTGAATAATCGTCCAACCTCATCTCCGAATAACATCCTACAATAAAACAAAAACATTCAAATGTCATAATCTTTTATAGACAAGAACGATTATAACCGAATGAACACACCCCCCACAATACGTTCAAACTTTATAAACATCCATAAACACATAAAAACTCTAAGTTCAATGGCAGAACAAGAAAAACGAGTGTAATCAAACTCTACCCATCCCCCACAACATTCCCGACGCTCATAAACATAAAAAAACACATGAAATCCAACAAGCTCAACTCCAAAATGATTATAACCGAACTCTACCCACCTCCACAACACAATCATATTTGCATGCGTGAATAGACTCATAGCCTAGGCCTAAATAACACAATTTTTGCTTAGCTTCATAAAAGGAGGTAGGTATAGTGGTGCTAGCTAGAAACGCTGCTTTTAACAATTCCAGTAACATGTCAAATAATTTGTTACTCCAACCGTTGAGAACTTTGATATGCATCAACTTCACTAAAAAGTTCAAGGACGAAAATTGCGAAGAACCAGGGTATAGTTCACTACATGCTTCAGTCATTAAATCCTTGAATAAGTTCGTGGTATCTCTTTCTTGACCATTAGAGGACATTTCATTCTCAACATCTTGTAGATCATTTTCAATTGAAACTTGTAGATCGTTTAAGATTCAACATCTCATTTTCTACTACAACATTACCCTCAATACTATCTACTTCAACATTGTGTATTGAATGAGTTATATGACTTACAAAATCTCTAGATAAGTTTACTGGCTCTCCATGATATACCCATTCACAATATGAGGGAGATGTTCCATATGTTAATAGATACCGTTCCACGATATCTAATTTTTTCCAAATTGAATTCATACAATTCTTGCATGAATATCTTATTCGTCAAGAATCATTAACATGAAACTTTGCCATATCTAAAAACTGAGATACTCATTCTTTATACTCCACTGATAACTTATTCCTTAGTTCAATCCATTCTTTATTCATCCTTAAAAATAAATCTTTTCTGACCAACTTGTAATCCAAAACAATAACTTGTATTAGAAGACAAAGTACAAAGTCTTTATTAAGCATGAATTTTGATTAATTTAATAAGTAATTCTAAGTTTGTTCAGAGAATTTAAAAATTTAAATAATCTCTAATAGGTGATTTGACTTGTGTATACACAACATCCGTGGAGTATATTTGTATTAAAAAAAATAATGAGCATTTAGGAATGTGATTGTATGCTTTCACTTTTTAGAAGCATATTTCTTCTATATTTCTTACCATGATTTGCATCTTTCTTAAGTACAATTGTTATTAGACAGGACTTATACTTTTCAATTTTGAATTTTTGTGATGTACTTGTTGTAAAGGACTAAAGACTAAACTAAGTCCAAAATTAAGTAATAAGTAAAAAGGATCCTATTTTTTGGCACTGATGTTATTGATTTGGTTTGAAAATCAAAGTATTTTTAGGGGTATAGAGTTGAATTTTCCTTCATTAAGTTAGTTGAATTAACAAATGTGAATACTATGTGATGTATCGTTTTAATTATACATATGTCGAACATCTCACAAACTAAATAACATACGTCAGTTACCCTCTCGTTATTATTTTGAATATCCACCTCTTCATGTTTATCTTTTGAGAAGAATCCATTTAAACTCTCTTAACAAATGAACACACTATTATCATATTCTATAAGAGAGAACGGACAAGTCTTTCACAAGTACCGCCTTGAATAGTTGATTTAGGTTAAGCCAGAGTGAACTACTTTATACAATTATTAGAACTCAAGAAATTTTAGGCTTCAAAAAGAAAACTCAAGAAAATCATCAACTTCTAAAATTAGTTTCCTATCCATGCTTATCATCAGAGACCATGACATAACTTTTAAGAAGAGTGATGATTAAATGTTCATAGAATTTTCAATAGAAGTTTTAGTCATATACACAAACATCATAATAAATTTGAAATATATTTTTAATTAGTTTTAGTCAAACAAGTCACTAAATTTCTAACTTTAAGAATTAAAAGGAAAAAAAAAAAGACTCAATCCACCAAATTGCAGAAATTGTAACATCCACAATCCACAATCCACAATAACATCCGCAATCCACTAAATTGCAGAAATTGTAACGTAATGAAATGGGTCAATCTCAATTAGGGCAACAAGAAAGGAAAAAAAAACCTATGCTAGAAATATTAGATTTAATTTAAAGAACAACAAGAGAGATAGATGCTAAATGACAATAAATCAAAGTAATAGTAATCAGATCTCAAAGAGTAATCGGATTTCAAATTCATGAGAAATGAAACAATAGCTTGAATTCGCAAAATAAGAGAAAGAAAATGAAATGGACGTGGGCGAACCTGTTGAAAGCTTGCAAAGGACACCGGAGCAGCGGACGACAGGTGAACGACGAAGATCTACGAAATAAACGACAGAGATCTGCGAACAACGAAGGCACACAAAAGGAAATGAACGAAAGACAAGCGGAGATCTGCGAATGGCGGACGACTAGAGATCTGTGAATGGCAAAGGATGGCGAACGACAAGGCATGCGAAGAGACGCGAGCGGAGACGGCAGGCAACGACGAAGAGACATGAACGACGACGACAACAGCAGCGAGCGGCGACGACAGGCGAACGGCAAGGCAGGCGGCGACATGCTAGGGTTTTAGATTGGGGTAAATGGGGAAGAAGGGAGGCTGCGATCTGGGTATATACCAGATCAGATCTCCTGAAGGCTATCGATGACCGTTAGGAACTCCGTCCGATGATTAAATTAGCACATCGGGAGATAGGTCTTATCTCCTGATGCAGTGATTTAATCATTGGGAGTTCCTTAGGAACTCTCGATGAGCCCTTACATCGTCGGAAGTTGCTTTACGTCGTCGGGAGAGACCCTATCTCCTGGCGACCGAGCTCTCGATGGCAGATTTAGGCATCGAGGGAGCTTCTTTTTCTTGTAGTGTATTTTTTTTTGTGGAATTATCACAATTTACATTGTAAGATCAAAAGATAATATTGCAAATTCACTATCTAAAGGCCTAATTAGAGAGTTGTTTGAAAAGTTCATCAAGGAGAATGAGATTAAAATCTTGAATTTTAAAAATTTAACCAAAGAAGCAACCCAACCTAGTTGACTGGAGATCCCAAGATCTTGGTTTAACGGACCAACCGATCCTTCGATAACATAATGAGCACTGCATTAAAGTTTTTAATTTTGACCCATTCTAAGGATAACGAGATAGTGCAAGTGTGGTTTTAGGGTAAGCATTATGCTTTTAATGATTTTTATAAGTGGTTGAATAATTATTGATGAAAAAAGTGCACATGATGTTCTTTAGGAATAACCTATGTGAGTGTGAAGAGGCTGCTTCAATGAGAATTTTTAAGGTGAATTATCTGAAACGCTCATGAGACCAGGTGGTATTCAAGGCCAAAATGAACATAATTATGAGAACTAGTTTTGTTAGAATGAGAAATTGTGTGACTTCTATTATGTTAGTTTACTCTAGACAATTGTCAGTTCAAGATATCAAGTCCACTGATTAACCAAGTAAACTCGATTAATGTTCACTAGGGAAAGTTCAAAGTTTTACTACTTATCCTGAAGTAGATTCTTCATTAGGAAAATACTGCATGTTTTCTTTTTCCTTTTATCTTAAATTGTCAACTGACTATTTTTGGGGGATTGTTGGAATAAATGGTATGTGATTATTCGTGTGGGGTTGCATCATTTTATTTCTATGAGTTGCATTGAAGAAGAGACACGACTATTCGAATGACCACGAATTAGTTTATTATTATATCTCTTCTTCAAATTGCATTTTAAAATTTTTCACAACCATAAAATTTCTCTCTTTTATAAATTTGTTCAAGTTTAATTTATTTCTACTAAGCATAGTTCGTTGGATCATGTGAACAAGGTCTTGCTTCCATAAGAAAGATAATTTGTTCTATCTTGAGAGATAATTACTCACGAAACTCGAGCACGAGAGTGATTAAAATTGTCCTAAGGAGACAATGTAAAGTTATTGAACTCATTCTCTCATGTATACAAAGTTATGTATTTTCTAATATTTTTAATGATATTATTCATATAATGAGTGCAACCAAATATTACTCTGGGTGGTATTGGTTTCATTCTTAAAATTGGAAGGTTTTTAATTATTTTGTTAATTAAATTATTAATTTGATTTTAACATATTTGAATTATCAATAGAAGTACATAACTATATAAATGCATGGGAATACTTTTTTTAAAATACTAATAAAAAAGAATTTATTGAACCACCAAACCAAAAATTCCAAAATTCTTTTAAGTCCTCATTAATAACAGAGGAACAACGGAAGAAGGTATCTGAACAAAAAAAAGGCATCAGTTCTATACGAATGGCACTATATGAATCTTCGATTGAAGTAAATAATAATAGTTGAACATGACTACTCACTAAACTAAGAAGTAAATAAAAGTTTAGCATTTGGTGAAAAAAGGAGCATGCATGCACTTATTAAAACAATAGAAATAACTCGATCATTCTGAATTGTCCAAAATTCGAAATAAAGAGGAAAAAATATTTTTGGTTTTATTCTTAAAGTTTTATATGTTCATCATCTTGTGATGATAAAAATGTCTATGAAAATATTGATAGAGATATCTTTAAAAGTATTATAAATTAACAAGTTTTTGTTTTCTATCCCTAGGACTTATTTTATGCTAGTTTTGAGGTTAAAATAATGAATTTCATGAGATTATTCGTATTAAATTGTGGATTTTGAGCATTTGGAGCAACTTGGATGTTTTGATGAAAATATTGAGGCAATTGGGCATGTTGGGCGCTTTGAAGTCAAAAAGAAGAAATGTTGCAGCCAATAGACTCTCAATGGCCGTTTTGAAATAGCTGCCAATGACGTCTCAGCGCCTAGGCCACAACACACCAAACAAGTAATATGACCTAAGGAAACGGGTCTGATAGAGTTCTTAACAAATAGGGAGACTGGGTCTCAGAGGTTGAGGTGGAGGCCAATTGGGCCTCAGCAGGCCGAGGCTAGTTGGGCCTCAATGGTCAGTAGGCCCCCCTCGGCCTCAGAGACTAAGGCAGAGTCTGACCGAGGCTAAGCCTAGTAGATCCCTCACAAGTGGCCGATCTGGACTGGGCCTCAATTTTGGAACATCCCTAGTGGCAAATCCAACTCTGAGTGTCTAGATTTCAAATAAGAAAAGGAAGTAGATATCAAATCCTAAAGGGACAAGGAAGACCCCTGAACTTCATTATAAATAGAGCATGATAGTCATGCAAAAGGTAAGTCCAACTCTCCCTAAAAACTACTTACCTTGATCTTTGTACAAATATCGACTTAAAACATTGGAGTGTCTATGGAAAACACCCACATTGTTGTGTTATTTTTCTAATTGTTTTGCAAGTAACCTCTTCTTCAAATTATAATTTTACCGTTGGTGACACGTCAAAGTCAGGTGAGTTTGCTTGGCCGGATTTTACCATCAACAGTTGGCACCGTTCGTGGGGAACGCGTGTAATCTGCAAAGAATCTGTAATACATCGGTGAATAAGGAAAGAATGAGCCAACAAGGAAGTAGCATTTCTGACCAAGATAGGCAACCTCGAAAGGTTACAAGTCGATCAGGGAATAATTAGTTTATTTAGAACCCGTCCCGACCTTGGACCCCAAGGGAAAAGGCAGAGGAGAAAATTGCAGATCTGGAAAAGAATTAAGCCTTATCTATAGAGAGCCGAGGCCAAGTTGAAGCCGATTTGAGGCACCACCGAGGGCGAGCTGAGGTGGAATCTAGGATAGTAGAAAATAGAAAATTGAATAACTCTCGAAACTTACTTGAGAAAACCAATGATAGAGAAGCAACGTATGAGGAAAGAGGCCGAGGTGAAATCCAATCACCCATGAGATAGAGCCTCTGAAGGTTTAGAAAAAGATTTGTGCCCTCCTTGGCCTTGGTGGCTGAGGAATAAGCTAAATTAAAACTAAAGAAATTTGTATCCTCCTTGGTCTTGGTGGCTGAGAAAGAGGCCAAATTAGAGCTGAAGATATTTGTGCGCTCCTTGGTGGCTAAGGTGAAGAATCTCTTATTAAAGAGAACACATGAGCGGAAGCAAGATCATTCCAAATTCATTGTGACAGAATTACAAGCATTCACAAACATACAAACCAATTATGCATATTCTAACAAATTACGGCATGCTTTAGTAAATAAATACAAAAGAAGACGAGAGACATACATTTGAAGAACTTTTCTTTCACAGACCTCTCGCTCTCGTGAAGACTTTGGAACAACACCTCTCGCTGTGGCTTAGAACGTCAACCCAACCGTCTGGTCAATCGCGAACAAACTTCTCCAGGAACAGGCAACCTTTCAGACACCACCACTTAGTAACCTTGGTATTCTCGGAGCAAGAATCCAGGAGGTATGGGCTCTGTTGGATTTGGTAGAGAGAAGGAGGAAACAATGATCACACTAACGACCAAGCAAGTGGGAGAAGGATACTGTCAATTGTATAGACTGTGGTGCTTGATCGTTTAGTAAATGTACATGATCGTTTAGTAAAACAGGTTTGATCGTTGACACAATCATTTAAAGAAACTCGCTAGCCATGTGATCGTTTAGTAAAATGCTACACGACCGTTTAAATAATTTGTACACGATCGTTTCGTCAAAAGCTTAGAAGGTTGTCGTACAGTCTCTCGTGAGCTAAACGATTGGCTGTGTACTCAAATGAAGCGATTTAGCGATTCTCTTCCAAAATGAAAACATTTTTCATTTTATTCTTCAGTTATGAAAATTGAATAAAACCTCCCACTTTCACGCACGGTTAAGGAGAAACCACCAACAATTATCTCATAATTTTTTTAATTATAAATAAATATAATAACTAACTTATCATATTATATTTATAACCTATAGTTTTAATATCACATCATATGTAACATTTAAACCATATTCTTTTTCTCCTTTACTTGATATAAATCATATTTATATCATTTTCCTCTAATTAACGTATCTTATAAATGTCAACTATATCACATATAATTGAACTAGTTTAATCATATCATATATAATTAAACTTCCTTTCATCAATTTGAACACTTCAAACTGACCCAAAAACTGATTCTCAACTTGAATTCATTGAGTTACCAAGGGGACTTTATGGACCTGTAGCTTGAAGCTCCAATGGTACGTGAATAGTTGACTGAATTCTTTAGTCACGAGATCCACCATTCGTTAACTGTCGGGCACTCCACTAAAGACCAATAGCTGCACTCTTCTCACTACAGATATATTTATGTGTCCATCAGATATAACCAATCAGCAGTACGATAACCCTTCACAGATGCTCGTAAGTACAGTTGGGCCAATTTACCGTTTTGTACCTCTAGTTACATCTAACTCCTTAAGTACCACTGATCCCTCTAATGAATAATATATCATAGTCCTACTATGAGTGGACACTTTTCTGGCCTTGAGAAGGTATGTGGCGTCACATCGTTCAAGCCCCAAAATCAGTCCTTAAGGGAGCAATCTATCTACTTACCCCTACTTCGGGGAAGAAGTGAATTTCATCTTGTGTAGCTGAGTTCCCAGCTCCCAATCAAACGAATTCTCAAAGTGGTAGGTTTAAGTCGGCAATCTGGCCATTTGCACCCATGTAAATCAAAGGACCACCTTCAAAGGTAGGAATTCCTAACTCACTCTGGATTAAGGTCATGTTACCTTTGGTCATCCTAGTGAAGTGAAGTCTCTGGCATGGACGACGTTATATAATGAGACTATAACACTTTGTGGTTCGGTCTTATACAAACTCCTTTGTATAGGACGCCTCCGCTTGCATGTCTCCACATGAATGATCAGGATCAGACCATCTGTAGCACGTCACAAAACTTGCAATTATCTACAAAGCATGTCACATCCGTAGTGTCACCAGGATAAGATTTCCCTCTAATATCTATATACTACAGACCATTTTGGTTATCACTTAAGGCATGATCCACCTGTATGTCTCCACATACATGCTTAAGTTACAACAACAACCAGGGATCTTAGTTTATTGATTTGTGGTAAATGCAAATAAAATATCTCACGTTTCATAGACAACAGTGAAGAAAATATCTCATATTATTACATCACAAGTGTTTTTTCAATACAGGTGTTTACAAACTACAGGACCCAACGAGAGTTTAGGGTATCAACCCCAACACGAAGATGATGCCAAATTAAAACTAAGGAAATTTGTGCTTTCGGCCTTCGCAAACGAGGAAGAGGCCAAATTAGAACTGAAGATATTTGTACCCTTGTTGGTGGCTGAGGATGATGTCAAATTAAAACTAAAGAAACTTGTGCCCTCCTTGGCCTTGGTGGCCGAGGAAGAGGCCAAATTAAAACCAAAGAAATTTGTGCTCTCCTTAGCCTTGGTGGCTGAGGAAGAGGTGGCCAGATTAGAACTGAAGATATTTGTGCCTATCCATTGTGACCGAGGATGAGGCCAAATTAAAACTAAAGAAATTTGTGCCTTCCTTGGCTTTAGTGGCCGAGGAAGAACTGAAGATATTTGTGACCTCCTTGATGGTTGAGGATAAGGCCAAATTGGAAAGAAATATGTGCCTTCCTTGGTCTTGGTGGCCGAGGAATAGCCCAAAATAGAACTAAAAAGCTTTATGCCCTCCTTGACCTTAGTGGCCGAAGATGAGGCCAAATTGAAATTAAAGTAATTTGTGCCCTCCTTGGCCTTGGTGGACCAAATGATCTTACCTTTTGGTGTCTCTTACAAAAGAATAAAAATCAAATAATATTTATAAATCACCGAGTCTACTATTTATACTATTAAGTAACATAAACGACAAGTCTGGGGTCGAACCATAAGGAACCTAAGATAGAATATCTCAAAATTAAATTGGTATATGAAAAATAGTAAAAATAGGAGGTTTTTGACTGGATAGTGATAATGTGTGAGCTAAATAAAATGCAGAAATGTAAATTACAAAATTTAAATTGCAAGAAGATAAAAGTGCAGGAAAAGTAAAAGAAACTCCTAGCTCATAACT
Source organism: Benincasa hispida (assembly GCF_027475165.1). Taxonomy (NCBI): domain Eukaryota; kingdom Viridiplantae; phylum Streptophyta; class Magnoliopsida; order Cucurbitales; family Cucurbitaceae; genus Benincasa; species Benincasa hispida. The sequence goes on along the minus strand of NC_143485.1, from coordinate 2,205,368 downwards.
TAGGATCCACCAAATGCTCAATTGATCATAGGATTACTAAGGGTTATCTCTTTCAATTTAATGTACTTAGTCAACTTGTCCGGATAGCCAAAGCAAGCACCATAATTATTAATTAAAATAAATGCTCGATTAATTGGGTTTGATAGCGTCCATAGAAATCTTATAATTATCCTAACTACTTCTCAATTAGTCTATAGAAATTTAGTGGGTTCTCATTAAGACGATTAATAAAATGGATAACCTAGGTTACTAATTTGTTCTTGAATTATATACAATACTACAAAAATAATTGCTCAAGTTAATTTAGAAGTTCACAAAAGCATGCTTTAGAATTTTGCCCCAATGACATTAAAAACACATTAAAGTATTCCTAATCTCTAGCAATCAAAGAAGATATGATGGGTGGTCAAACCAATCATAGATCTAAGCATAGAAGTAAATGTACATTCAAGAACCATAGAAAATCAAAGAGAAATATAGATTAGAGCAAAAAATAATCACAACGGATCTATGGGTTTCACCTAGACCTAAGCTAGCAATTCACCTTAGCCACGTGATCGGTCCAAGATAAGCTTTACAATCATCAAATACACCCAAGAACAAAGAATTACAAAGAGAAGGAGAAGAGGAGAAGAGAAAATGGGATTGGGGCTGAAAGCACAAGCTAGAATGACCTAAATCGGACAAAAATCTCATTTATACAAAAGGTCAAATGTCACTACATTGGCTTCTAGTTTCCATGGCGTAAGCCTCGACATAGCGATGCCCTCCGTGTCTGTCAAAATATAGAGCGTAGCTACACCCCAAAGCAGCATTGCAACGCTACATGAAAAGCTGCTCTGGGTTGACAGCGTAAAACACAGTGTAAAAGAGAGCGTTGCGATGCTCAGCAGGGGCGATTTGGTCATTTTTATTCCTTTCTTCATGGTTTGATGCTACAGAGCTCTATTTTGTTTTTTTTTTTTTTATCACATTTCGGCTCCGATGACCTGTTCTACCTCTTAGTTGCTCAATATCTATAAAATAACACAATAAATATGTAAAATCCATGAACGAGTCCGAATTAAGTTAGGAAAAATAACACTTTCATAGTAAAATCACCAAGGAAGAGACCAGATTGAAACTCAAGAGATTTGTGCCCTCTTTGGCCTTGGTGGCCGAGGAAGAGACCAAATTGGGATCGAAGGAGTTCTGTGTCCTCTTTGACCTTGGTGGCCAAGGATGAGGCTAAATTGGAAGTGAAGAAATTTGTTTCCTCCTTGGACTTGGTGACCGAGGAAGAGGCCAAATTGAAATTGAATAGATTTGAGCCCTTTTTGGCCTAGGTGGCCGAGGAAGAGACCAAATTGGAACAGAAGAGATTTATGCGCTCCTTAGCCTTGGTGGCCGAGGAAGAGGGAAAATTGGAACTGAAGAAAATTGTGCCTCCCTTGGCCTTAGTCGCCGAGGAAGAGGCCAAATTGAAACTGAAAAGATTTGTGCCGCCTAGGCCTTGGTGTCTGAGGGGGAGGCCAAATTGGAAATTAATTGTTCTTTCTGCAAAACTTGCCTTTTAGATAAGTCCATAATCATTCAAAAGTATTCTTGCCTCGACCTCAGAGGTCGAAGCCGAGGCGAGCCTTGGTTTGTTGTTTTCAGAATAATGAAGCTCGTACAAAAAGTTATTCCTATTTTAGAAGTAGAAACAAAAGCTTCATTGAAAAATAAGAGCGAGGCCCATGACTAACATAACATGATATAAAAAAAGAATAAACTTCAAAGCACGTAAGAACAATGCGTAGAAGTGAAAAGCATGAAAGTTAAGCACTCTCTTGACCCAAATTCATCTTCCCGGTACCATCACTAGTATTAGTCCCTTCACCCCCTTCAAAGTCATCGGGCAAAGTAAAAGATCAGGATTATCACAACACCTAATGTAAACATCACATAGGAATGAATGAACCTAACCAGGATATTGATGAGAGGATTTCTTACGCCAATAGTTAATTTCGAATTCCTTAACTTCGTTTTGAATTTTTGTATATCTTTATGTTTTCCTTAAATGTATTAGCTAGGTAGTTTGTTGAATCAATGTATTCTTTAGCCTCACTCAATTGAGCCTTAAGCTGACTAACCCTACTTTAGGAACTAATCTTGATGATGTAAAGCTCACCTTTCACCTCTTCAAGAGTTTGCTAAGTTGGCTTGAACTTGGACCAATTCGACATGAATCTGTTGAAAGGAGTTGATGTGGACGATCAAGCTCATGCTTAAAGCAGAGATCTTGACAAACAACTGAGAATGGGGAAAGGAAACTTATTAGGAAGTTTAAGTTTAGAAATAGCCATTAAAGTCAAGATTGGCCCGAGGAAGGAAAAATAACAGTGATAATCATTTAACTTCATACTTGAATTGTTCTTTTTTAGCAAGGTCTTGAGTAAGGTTCTGTGTATCAATGTTAGAATAAGCTTAGGAAGACCTAACACTTGAAGGGATCGATTCCCACAACAGAAGCGAACAATCACTTTGATTTCAATTTTGCTTTTGAAAATTAGAATACAGAATAGAAAACACAATATGCATTCATAATGTGGTAAGAGTTAAGCATGAAATAAAAGTTAATTTTACAGAGAAGAAGAAAGAATATACCTTTGAAGAACCTTTTCTTCATTTTTTTTTGTATCTTCTTCTTTCTTAACAAACCAATCTTTCACGAATAATATCGTGACGTCACCATAGGGTCTTCCTTACTATTCTCTTGGCAAGGACCAGTTATGGGAACTAACTTTTGACAAAGTGAGAGAATATTATTTTGTGAAGGAGAAAATTTTCATAGAGAACTCTTCTTTTGTGATTTTTTTTTTTTGAGAGAATTGAGAGGAAGAGTGTTATTGAAAGAGTAAATCACCTTCTTTGCAATAACCAATAATTATAAAATAAACTTCCCACTTCTTAATTCGGAAAGTGGAAAAACAATTAAAAATAACTTCCACTTCTTTTATTTTAATTAAAATGAAATCAAACTCATTTAATTAAATTAATTAATTAATTAATTGATTTTTAAATTAAATATCTCATATTTAATTAAATGTACATTTAAATCATATTCATATGCACATCTCTCTCATAAAATATAGTTTTAATATAATCTCTTTCATATTAAATTTTAACATATGGTTTCAATATGAATCTAATTCATATTAATTTATCAACTATAGTTTTAATATGTTTCATATTAAACTATTAACCTATAGTCATAATATGAATCTTATTCATATTAATTCAATATTTGAATCATATTCAAATATGCTAAATCTCCTTTTGTTATATTGATTGTATCATATACAATTAATGTTATTCCCTTAATTTATTTGAAAAATTCAAATTCTTTCAAAACTAATAGTCCTTGTTTACCGTTGTGAGCTAGTAAGGGGACTTAATGTACCTACAAATTAGGAGCTCCAATGATTCGAGATTAACTAATTAATTCTTTAATTACATTAATCAACATTCATTAACTGTGGATCACTCCATTAAAAACCCATAGCTACATTATTCGCACGGTAGAATATTTTGCATCCATGGGTTTAACCATTATGAGTAAGTCAATCATTCACGAGTTGTTTGTAATTACAACTAGATCAAATTACTGTTTTACCCCTATAATTACCTCTTACTTCTTAAGTACCACTAATCTCTCTAATGAACAATTTGTTTATGGTCCTACTATAAATGAAGTCCCTCTCAAGAAAATGAGAGAGGAGTACTCTTTGTTCAAGACACTGAATCGACACTTAAAGGAACTACTCATCTACTTATCCAAAAGGCAGGAATAAGTGAATTCCATCTTGTGTAGCTATGTTTCCAGCTCCTTAATCGGACATGTCCATAAAATGGTAGGCTTATTGAGTGCCACTCTCACCCATAAAAATCAAAGGATAACCCTAATAGACAGGAGTTCATAACTCATTCAAGATTGAGATTGAGTTACATGGTTATCCTATAAAATATTAATCTCTGCAGTCGACGATGTAACAAAGAAAGATTAAGTATTTCGCGGTTTAGTCTTATACAAACTCTTTGTATAGGATGACCCACTCACAAGTCTCCACATGAACTATTTGGATCACATCGTTTGTAACACTATAACACTTTACAACAATTGTAACATTTAGACCGTATCCAAATACTATAGACTTTTTAGGTTATAACTTGAACATGGTCTACCTGTATGTCCACTACATGCTTTTTAAGTCTCATGAAATAACCTTGGATTTTTCCTTAATAGATAATTGTATATATAAAATAATCAACCATTATTTTAAATAACCTATTAACTACGAGGCTTTAGAGCATACATCCCAACAACACCGTCTTTCTTCTACTTATGTTCTCAAAGAAAGAAGTTTTACGAGTACTCATTCTTGAAAAACGAGAAAAGAAGGAATGGGAGAAGTATGGAAGTAAGAGGATAACCAATAAAAGAAAATAAAATAAAATACCTATGTCGGCCTCAGAAGCCAAGACAGTTCCCATCGGGAATGTATTCTTTTTTCCTCCTTAGTTACTAAAAGAGGGTTTTGGTATGGAAAAACCAATGAAAATCAAGTGTTCGTTAGTAGAAATATGGAGCCAGGTTAGAAAGCAACGTCCAAACTTTGGACAACTATTGTAAGGATTTCTAGCAACGATTGAATATTAGAGCTCTCAAAGTACATTGAACAAAAGATGCCATAAGAGGGTAACTCAAGTTGGACACCAGTTACAGAAAATGACAAAGCCCTGAGAAGCACGTAATGTTCATCAAACAATACTAATAGAATTCTAGGGACTCATTGAAGGATCTCATATCGATGAGTTCCATGAAAGCGTTTGGATCGCTTCGATCTCACCGTGGCCGAAATACAACAATATACATTAACACATACAGTTATGCAAACAAAACTTAATTATTGGCATGCTAAGTACAAGATAAACAACAAAAGGACAGAGTTCCATTCCAGTTGAAGACAATCTTCATTCTTCAGAACTCCAACGCAGCAGAAAACCTCCAGAGATCTACCAACACCTAGTAGAAACGTCGACTGCAGCAGCACGAACAACGCGAACTCACGACTGCAACAGGGACGACACCACCACTAGAGAGCCCCGGGTATTCTCGGAGTAAAAACCCAAAGGGTGGGCTTTGGTGAATTTGGTAGAGGATGGAGGAAACACGAATCGTGTAGGCGATAAGCAAGTGGGACGGAAAACAACGCTATCGCGTATCGTTTAGGAGGAGCTACACGATCGTATAGGATTTACTGAACGATTGTTTAGGAAAAGGTATATGATCGTTTAGTTAAATCGACACACTATACGATTGTTTAGAGAAGCTATCCAATCGTGTAAGCGACAGTGTGCCATCGTTTAGTGCGAGGTGGACGATCGTTTAGGCGGAAAAGCGACTATTGTATAGGCTATCGAGCGATCGTTTTCTTTCACCAATGTGCGCTTCCGAAATCTTTTGGGCGAATGACGGACGATCAATTGAACGATTCAAAAATGAAAACATTTTTCATTTTAACTCATCGGTTACCATAATCGACATTGCCCACTAACCCATGTCCGAACATGAAATTTTGCATAATTATCTTATAATTAAACAACTAATTAATTAATAAATATAATCATATTATATTTTTATCCTATAGTTTGATATCACATATATTTTCTCCTCTACTTGATATAGATCATATTTATATCTAATTTTCTCCATAATAATGTATCTTATACATTTAGCCAATTATATCATATATAATTAACCAGTCCAATTATATCATATATAATCGAACTTTCTCTTGTCAATTTGAACATTTCAAATTAATCCAAATACTGGTTCTCGACTTTATCCAAGCTACCCAGAGGACCTAATGGACCTGTGGCTCGAAGCTCCAACGGTATGTGAATAGCTGACTAAACTCTTTAGCCACGAAATCTACCATCCATTAATTGTCAGGCATTCCTCTAAAGACCAACAACTGAACTCTTCTTACCACAGATATATTTCTGTGTCAATTGGATATAACCAATCATGAGTACGATGACCCTTCACAGATACTCGTAAGTACAGCTAGGCCAAATTACCGTTATGCACCTGTAGTTACATCTCACTCCTTAAGTACCACTGATTCCTCTAATGAACAATACAACATAGTCCAACTATGTGTGAACACTTCTCGGGCCAAGAGAAGGTGTGTGGCGCCACGTCGTTCAAACCCCGGAATCAGCCCTTAAGGGAGTTATCTATCTACTTACCCCTGCTTCGACTATCTTGTGTAGCTGAGTTCCCAGCTCCCAAATCAGACGAATCCCCAAAATGGTAGGTTTGAATTGGCGACCTGGCCACTCGCACCCATACAAATCAAAAGACTGTCCTCAATGCCAGGAGTTCTCAACTCATTTAGGATTGAGGTCATGTTACTTATGGTCATCCTAGTGAAGTGAAGTCTCTGTCATGAACAGTATTATATAACGAGACGTTAACACTTCGTGATCAGGTCTTATACAAACTCTTTGTATAGGACGCCCCCGCTCGCATGTCTCGAACACGAATAATCAGGATCAGACCATCTGTGACAAGTCACAACACTTGTGACCATTCCACAAAGCGGGCCGCATCCGTAGCATTACCAGGATAAGGTTTCCTCCTATATCCATATACTACAGACTATTTTGGTTATCACTCAAGACATGATGCACTTGTATGTCACTACATACATGCTTGAGTCACATACAGATAACCAGAGATTTTATGTTTATTGGTTTGTGGTAAAGCAAATTAAAACAAGAAACTGAGCAAAAATACAAGATGTGAAGTAAATATCATATATTAACAATACAAGCGTTCGTACAAATTGTTTACAAACTACAGGATACGAGACTTTAGGGCATCAACCCTAATACTCATAATAGGAGAAACAATAAAATCATCTCCACTAAGAACATTTTTTAAAAAAGAAATGAAAAAAAGTAGAAGACCTATCTTTTGGGAAAAAAAAGTAGATAGAAACTGGTTTAAATTGAGAGAATTTTTACCTTAAATTGTAAGGAAATGTTAGAAGGAAACGAAAATCCAAAATCAAGTAGAAAGATGCGCCAAGCTAGGCCGACCTCGTACTCGGAGGTGAAGGCCAACCGGAGCAATCAAATAGAGGCATGTGCTCGATACACGCCCACCACAATTCCTCTGCCCATTAGATTACTGCCATGAGTCCTTTTAATCTTTGTGATCTCTTTTAAACCAATCACTGATCGAATATGTCAGGGCATATGCCATGTAAGTATCTTCTTCATACGTGAAGCCCAAAATATGTGTTTTACATATTCTTCTCTTCTAATTTTTATCTACTTTATTTTGATCTATTTTTAGGATCATAACTGTTGGGTTTTATGCCTTAAAACTCATAGATAGTAAATGTAACTTTTGACTATTCATTAATAAATTATTATTGATGTTTTTCAATAAAGTGTTATTGTTTATATTATGTTAATCATGCCTAATAATATACTCAATCATCCTAGCATTCAAACGTCTCTATGCGCATTTAGTCTTTTAAATCCTTATGCCAGCAAGGCATATATAAACATCAAACGATCAATATATCCTCAATAACCATAATTATTAATACCTGGCTCAAGTCCTTTCAGACCCCAGTAAATGAAGGCATACATGAATATCATGTTAACTACTAAACCTGGATAAATCATAATTATCATTGCCTGACACTAGGGTAGTTCCAGTAGTAAGATTACTTACCTCAAAATTATGTCTAAGCTACAAGCAAATTGATTTCCTCCTAGCTTAGATGAATCTTGAATCATGCCTAACATAATCCCAATTTACAATTAATAAAAAGGGCTTAGTTCCAATACCCAAGTTAACCAAATAATTCCCAATAATCTTACCCAAAGTTGTGGCTTGGTCTAAAATAAATTCCAAAACTCAATTCAATTGGCCAACCTGAACATAAATTAAATAAAAAATTAATAACTTAATTATAGACAATTACTCTTAATCCAAAAGATAACCAATCAACTACTCACCAAAAACTTACCAAATTTTAACAATATTCTGCCAAAAATTAGTCCCTTTCTTGATGAGCAATGCCCCCAAATATTCCAAATCTTGATTATGAAAATCCAAACACAATGGGGTTTAACCAAATTAGAACCAAACACTCTTTTTTTTTTTGGGCAATCACTCCAAGAAACCTAATTTATTTAATGAAATCTTACCCCCAAATCAAATTCTCTAACTTCAAAGAATGACACCTCAACACCTTCAAGAACTTGATCCAAAGCTGAAACACAAAGGGCATCACCCAATTGATGCCAAAAATAGATGGGTATTCAAGAATCAAACGAAAAAAAATAATAAACCAAGACTGCAGAAATCTTACCCAAAATGACAGATCGGTGATGGACACAATCACTGCAGATGGGAAACGTTTTCCGGTGTCCACTGAGGCGGCGATAGAAGTAGACGAAGCTGGAACTGCACGCGGATGGTCTTGGCGGCTTAGGGTGATGATGATGTCATCTAGAATAGAGAAGCGACGTGGAGCGGCGTGACTAGAGGCTGGATGGCGACTACCAGATCTGTCATGGCTTGAAGATCTGGCTGTGGTGCTGAAGCGGACGATGCTGACGTGGGCAGAATGGACGAGAGATGGAACGATCGACAAAGGGTCTCTCGTGCAGTGTGGGTGGAAACATGATCGACTGGTGCGGGGTGTCGGCGGCTAGGGCAACGACTGAAAAGCGATGGCAGAGAGTTGAGAGAGAGATGAAGGTCGAGGAAGGGGGGTCTCGGTGGCTGCTAGAAGAAAGGAGGAGGAGAAAGAAAAGAAAAAGAGAAAGAAAAGAGAGAAAAAAAAGAAAGAAAAGGAAATGATTAAATAAAATAAAATAAAAATAAAATAATATATTTTATTTTATTTATTTTATTTTTCTCCTAATCCCCATTATTTTCTTAAATTCCCTCATTTTCCAATTTGGAATAATTCTTACCATCAATTTCCAACATAAATTTCCAAGTTCAATAATCAAATTCTAGTAATTACTCTTAAATGTCCAAAATTCCAAAAATGCCCCTAATTAATATAAATTACTGAAATTACACTACAACAAAATTTTGAGGTGTTACAATAAATATTCATAAACACACAAAAACTCCAAGTTCAACGACAAAACGAGTATAATCAAACTCTACCCACCCCCACGACAAACATGAAAATATAAATCTTTTTTGACCAACTTGTAATCCAAAACAATAACCTAGATTAGAGGATAAAGTACAAAGTCTTTATTAAACATGAATTTTGATTAATTTAATAAATAATTCCAAGTTTTTTCGGAGAATTTAAAATTTTAAATAATTTATAATAGGTGATTTGACTTTTTTTGCCCCTAATGTTGTTGGCTTTTTTTACCCCTAAACTAAGTCCAAAATGAAGTAAATTGTAACATCCATAATCCATCATTGTAACATCCATAATCCACAATTCACAATAATCCACCAAATTACCGTTAACAACTATTTTGCCGAAGTCCCCGGCAACTGCACCAAAAACTTGATGCATTATTTTTATGAATGAAAATATAGATGATATGCGTTGGTAGATTGCGTTGTGCACTCAAGTTTCCTCAGCGGAATTCAAGTGTAAATTCCTCTGAGTTTCCTGGTAAGTCCAAGGTCGAACACAGGGACTTGTGAAAATATTTGCGTTAGTGATTTTTATGAAAACTTGCGGTAACCAGTTAAATAAATTGTTGAGTTTGTTGTTTGCATTGATGAAAATAAATAACGAATGCGGAAGAGTTTGAAAAAAGTTGGTAAACGGAAATAGGATGAATATGCGGTGAACGGGTTGAGAAAAGTTTCGGAATGCGTCCACGCTTTGCGATCATGCAACATGCATACAATAGTAAACCACCTCTCGGCGTGAATGCTACGACTTCTAAGGCTAGAACGCATGCGATAAATATGCGATAAGGATACAGGGTTTACACATAAAACTCTATCCCTATTTATGCGATGACAACATGACATTCACACAAATATGCAACCTCATAATATCACTACCATTCCTAGGATGCACGCGATGCAAGTTGACAAACAGAGCTTATCTCTAAGTCCCTTTCTCTTGTTTATGCAAGCTTAATCTTGCTCTTTCGAGTCTAGATTCTAACCTAGCTCTCTCGAGACATTAGGTTCTTTCTTTAGATTCTCTCTCGAGTAACTCTAAAGGGTATTTTGCACAACATAAAACAAGACAATTGCAAGCAATGAACTTCTTAGGTCATGTTAGGTTAGTTCTTCCCACCCTATTCAACTAGTTTAGCTACTCATGCGTATTAAGAGAGTGAGTAGATGTAGAAATAGAACTTCCATTGAATAGATATGAAGATGAAGTACAAATAACAATGCAAGTAGAATAAAGAGCCTGGTAGCAATTTCTTGCTGCCAGGTGTTTACACTATTTCTACTCGTGCTCTAAAGATAATTTCGCTCTTGCGAGAGTTGGCCCGCTCTTTGCTCTTACGCCCCAAGGTTCTTTCTCGAGCTGCCTTGGGCGATCTCTGACGTCACCACTCTTCTCTTTCTCCGCCGTAAAATGGAAAAGAAAACTATGGACAGAAACACTGATGAATTAGTTAACTGATCAACCCCTTTTCTGAAGATTACACTTGGTATTTATAGGGCATCAAAGGTGAAAGGCGGCTTCTCTCTCCTAATTGTACAGATGGAACAACTTTAATTCCCGATTAACGCGCCAGATGATTTTTACCGATAAAGCTGAATGTACTTTGTGATCGTTATCGACTGTCAACTTAATTTGGATCCGATTGTCATCAACTTTCTGTTCCATCATTCTTAATTATCCTTTCACCCGGATGCGCTCACCATGTTGCGCTGACCAAGTTGCGGTGATTCTTCTTGGGCAAATATTTGCGAGCACGAACAACGCAAAATCTTGCGGTGAAGTTGCGCTCGACCAATGTATTCCTGTGATTGCACTCTCTACATTGCATTAACGCATATTCTGCACAAAAATGTAAAGATCAACTACTCTAATGCGTTGGATGCATGCGACCGCAATATTATAGAATTTATGCTTAATGGACGCAATTTAACATATTTCATCAACGCAATCCAACAATGTTTAAGAACTTAGTACTATGATAACGTGCATTTCTACCCGTTATCACACCCCCAAATTTAAACAATGCTTGTCCTTAAGCATAAGCTAAAGATTTCTTTAGCAAGTTATCTGCAAACTTTTCTTCCCTAGATTTCTCAAGGATACATCGTTCAAATCCTATATGCCAGAATTTCCTTAAGTCTTATTCAAGTCTCTTCCTAAAATATTTCTAAGACTTAGGAATTGCAAGCTTAACTTTCAAAAGGACTTTTACTAAATTCCGGAACATCGCATGATTTATTTCAAAAAAAGAAAATTTTCCTCTAGGGTGTCAAATGATTTATCCTTGCACCAAAAATTTTCTTTATTGCTATATTTTTTTTTCTGACCTTGCGCTGATCCGAGTGCCTTGCCTTCGTTTTGGCTTGCCCTCACGTGTGTCATGCGGACATCCAACTACGAGCAATGCACTCTTTCTCAGACTAAACTCATACCGATTTGGTAGTGGTGGAGTTGTGGTCATCGATTTATGCATTGATCCTGGTAACTTTCTTTCGTTTTGGCTTGCACCCACGTGTGTCATGCGAACATCCAACTACGGGTAAGTGCCTTTCATAACTTAACTCTTATCAACATGGGTAGAAATGCACGTTATCATAGTGCTAAGTTTTTAAACAATGTTGGATTGCATTGATGAAATATGTTAAATTGCATCCATTAAGCATAAATTCTATAATATTGCGGTCGCATGTGTTCAGGGCATTAGAACTATTGATTTTTGTATTTTTATGTAGAATATGCGTTAATGCAATGCAAAGATTGCGATCATATGAATTCAGTGGTCGAGCACAACTTCATCGCAAGGCTTTGTGTTGATCGTGCTCGCAAACATTCGCCCGAGAAGGATCACTGCAACTTGGTCAATGAAACATGGTGGGCACATCTGGGTGAAAGGCCAATTAAGAGCGATGGGACAGAAAGCTGATGACGGTTGAATCCAAATTAAATTGACAGCCGATAACGGTCACAAAGTATATTCAGCTTTATCGGTAACAATTATTCGGCGCGTCAATCAGGAATTAAAGCTGTCCTATCTGTACAATCGGGAGAGCGAAGCCGCATTTCATCATGGTTGCTTTATAAATACCAAGTACATTCTTCAGAAAAGGGGTTCACCGTTTTTACAACCAGTTGCTTCTGTTCATAATTTCCTTTCCATTTTAAGGTGGAGCAAGAGAAAAGTGGTGGCGCCGGAGATCGCTCAGGGAAACTCGAGAGAGAACCTTGGGGTGTAAGAGTAGAGAGCGAGACGACCCTCGCGAGAGTGAGATTATCTTTGGAGCACAAGTAGAAACAGTGTAAACACCTGGCAGCAAGAAATTGCTACCAGGCTCTTTATTCTACTTGCATTGTTATTTGTACTTCATCTTCATATCTATTCAATGGAAGTTCTATTTCTACATCTACTCACTCTCTTAATACGCATGAGTAGCTAAACTAGTTGAATGGGTTGAGAAGAACTAAGCTAACATGACCTAGGAAGTTCATTGCTTGCGATTGTCTTGTTTTATGCTATGCAAAATACCCTTTAGAGTTACTCGAGAGAGAGTCTAAAGAAAGAACCTAATGTCTCGAGAGAGCTACGTTAGAATCTAGACTCGAAAGAGCAAGATTAGGCTTGCATAAACAAGAGATAAGCTATGTTTGTCAACTTACATCGCATGCATCCTAGGAATAGGAATGATATTATGTGGTCGCATATTTGTGTGGATGTCATTTTGTCATCTCATAAATAGAAATAGAGGTTTATGTGTAAATCCTGTAGACTTATCGCATATATATCGCATGTGTTCTAGCCTTAGAAGCCGTGGTATTCACACCGAGAGGTGGTTTACTGTTGTATGCATGTTGCATGATCGCAAGCATGAACGCATTCTAGGGAGTGTTAGCCGAAATCTTCCTCAACCCGTTCACCGCATATTCATCGCATTTCCCGTTTACCAACTCTTTTCAAACTCTGCCGCATTTGTTATTTATTTTTAATCAACACAATCAACAAACCAAACACTTTATTTATTTACCCGATTTCTGCAAAGTTTTCATCAAAATTACCAATGCAATCTATTTTCACAAGTCCTTGTGTTCGACCCTGGACTTACGAGGAAACTCAGAGGAATTTACACTTGAATTCCACTGGGGAAACTTGAGTGCACAACGCAAATCCATCAACGCATATCATCCATATTTTCACTACATAAAATACTGCATCAACCACCATATCCTACTTCTTGGACGCATGCAATATCCTCTCTGTAGGGTGCATATACTGTGTGATAGCAAACAGAGCTTATTCCTAAGTTCCCCATTCTTGCTTATGCGTTCCAATCTGCTCTCTCGAGTCTTAGATTTAGATTTTAGACTACTCTTCCAAGTATGCCTAAATGATGAATGATGCGCTCATAAGACAAGGTAACCGCATGAACTTGGCTAAAGTAAGATTATTCTTATCTCTAGTGAATACATGCTTACACTGCTTAATGCGACCAACCACTTACCCTCCCGGGCAGTTAGTTGTTGCTGACTTTACTTATAGACAAGTGTTACGTCTACCTATAGACAGCCGTTGCGATAGCTTCACACTAAGCAAATAAGGTTTTCTCACACACTCGCACAACGCACACCTTCCGATGGTTTGCTACATGCTTCATATCTCTAATCCACATGACTAAGTATGCGAACTCAAGCAATCTCACTAAGTGATACTATGAAAGTATGCTAAGTAAAGAAGGATGGAGATGGAATCGAAGAAAACATAGAAATGCATTGAACATACAATGTATTAATTTCTTAATCCAAAATGTAATACAATACAATATAAGAAAAGAAGAGAAAATGAAAGGACTAGTTGGAAGCAATGTCTTGCTCCCAGTGGATGTGTGTCAAGACTTCCGGTGGTTCCATGGATGGGCGGTGGAGCTGACTCTCTCGAGATCTAACTCCAGCAAAGGCTCCGGTCGTCACTTGGAATGGATGAAGGAGATGAACTCTCAAGCTTTCTTCTAACGCGTTTGTTTGGATCACAAGGATCTGCCCGAAGGCCGAAACTTGGATGATTTGAAATTACGCTCGGCGGCTTCTATTTATAGAGCTTGATCGCCGACAACATTAATAGACTGCTCTGATTTTGACATTAGCGGCGCGTTGGTCCTTTTCTGAGTCTCTTCTGTTAACGGCGTGGTAGGTGAAATGTTAAAATCATCTTTTGGTTTTCTCGAGATATGCGTTGATGCGTTCATTCCACCAACCTTGCATTCATCCCACTATTATGGTTATCGTGTAGCCGTAATCGTTTAGTGACCGCATTTGCTTAATACCCCAACTTCTACACGATGATCGCAATCGCTTGAGGATCGCAACTCCTATACGATGGACGCATGTGGTTGATCACTGCAACACCCATGCGTTGATCGTATGCGTTCGCCTTTGTGATGGAGAGTTTCTCCACATGCGGTCGTCTATGCGGTAGCCCGGCTTCCGCGTTTGCATCCACTCTCTACGTTAGCTACAAAAATAGACAATTGAACGCATAATAACGCATAATATTGGGTTAGTTGAGATTCTCAATGCTGAACGCCGTAAACTCATTTTCTCATGAATTTCTAACATAATTGCCGCATATTCTGCTTAACAGCCTTCATAATTCTAAATAAAAGGCCTAAGATGACATGCATTTATGCATGTTATCACACCCCCAAACTTAGAATCATGCTTGTCCTCAAGCATGCGTTATACTTAAGAAATTCTAACTCACCTTCTTGCTTTCCTTTGCGATGACCAGCTTCTCATAATATAATTTACTCCTAGCTCTAACCATCGCCGCAATGCTCTCCTCCACTTCAGCTGCTTTTTCAAAAAGATCTTTTCTAAGATTAAATCCGGCAAGCCTTTGCTCAAAAACTTTTTATTCATTCACTGCAACTTTGCGTTTAACTTTTGAGAATGCGTTCATTCAAAACATTTAAAAAATTGCGATGACTTATTCGAATGGACGTTGAATCTGGTTACGCTCTTCGTTTTGGCTTACCTCCACGTGTGTCATGTAGGCATCCAACTTCGATTGCATTCCATATTCAACTCAACTCTTGTCTTGCTTGATTTGGCTTGCGCCGGATAGAGGAGTTGCGCTTATGCGTTGATCCTGGCGATTTACTTTCGTTTTGGCTTGCCCCCACGTGTGTCATGCAGACATCCAACTACAGATAAGTGCCTTTCACAGCTTAACTCTTATAAACATGGGTTTCCCCATTGCGTTGATAGTGGAGTTGTTATTCTCAAAATTTTCCTTTTTTTTTTCTTTATTATAGAAATGATCGCAATGTAATGAATGCAATTCTTCGAGACCACTGCCACCCTCAAACTTAGAGGTTGGTAGCGTTCTCACTGCAAAGCTAAAAACAAACTCACAGGAATGCGGTAATAAATGTTTGAGCAAAGGTTTGCACACAATAAAACTTAAGACTTTCAAAATTTGAAGAAGCTAATATAAGTAAGGTGAGCCTTGCAATGCTTAGTTAGCGGATGCAGTGAATTATACGTACCATCATAGATGCATCGTAAAGAAACGCAATCGGGAAAAGAGAATTTCAAAAGGATAATGCATAAGAGATAACAAGAAAAGGACCTTAGGCAAAATAACGCATGCGATCATGTGTTGGAATCCACGCGATCGAAGCCATGCATTGAAGGATGAAGAGAATTCTTCCGTTGACTGCGCACTGAGGAGAATTATTTTTCCCACCTACAAGGAGCAAACGCACCACAACCAAGGAAGCAGCCGCATATCCAAAATAACAATAAAAATAAAAATAAACTAAACTATGAAAGAAAAGCAAAGATAGAGTAGAAGACGTCGCTGGAGAAATTGGTGTGTTGTCACCGTAAGGAGTCTCCGATGCAGGAGATTTCTCTCAACTGCTTAGGTCAAGATGCCTTGACCATTGCAATTGTTGGGCGCTTGCGGCCGTCATGTGCTTAAAATTACCTTCAGCTCATGCGACTGATTGTTCTTCTATCTTGGGGTCAATACTGACTTTCGACGCATCGCTTACACTTCAATATTTGTTGCAACTCGGTCACACAAGCTACAATACTCCTAAGATAAAAAGGTTGCCTGTAGAGACACAAAACTCAACAAACAATTAGCTGCCAAGTCCCCGGCAACCATGCCAAAAACTTGGTGACGAAAATTTATTATCAATTATTAGCCGTCAAAGACTTGATGAATAAAATTAAGTGAACGCAATATGCGATGCATGTTCTTAATGTATGCGTTGATTATCATGCGTCAGTAGTCATGTGTTAGACTTACAATATGCGTTAACAAATGTATGTGATGACCATGCGTTCCTGTCACAAGTTTTCTTGCACTCACACCAAGTATAATGCGAACGCAAGTTTCTCGAGTGATCCGAGGTCGAAATCAGGGACTTGTAGCTAGACGTATGCAGTAATGTGTATGCGGCGGTTGAATAAAAGAATGGGGGGGGGGGGGTGGGAATGGATGGAAAACAGATAAAACATGAGGATGTCTTCATCGCAACTCTTAAGATTGACCGCAAGGGCAACCTCAGCCAACACAAGCTATGCGATCATGCTACACACACTAGAGCCTAAATCTAGGACGTATGCGATGTGTATGCAAAGAGGTCGGGATGACCGTATACAGGAATGCATCTACACGGGATAACATAAGAGCAACTCAATCTTAGGGCCTTTTCCTTCTCTTTGAAGAATATGGCCAAAGATTGGCTATATTACCTACGGTGGGTTCCATTACTACTTGGAGTAGTTTAAAAAAAGTTTAGAAAATTTTTTTCTAGCATCTAAAGCTCATAATATAAGAAAAGAAATATATGAGATTAAGCAAAGTGTAGGAGAATCTCTTTACAAATACTGGGAAAGATACAAACAATTGTGTGCTTCATTTCCACATCACCAAATATCTGAACGGTATCTTATCTAATATTTTTATTCAAGTTTGCTTCAATCAGAGAGAAGCAACATTGATGCGGCCGCCGGAGGGCCTCTTATAGGCAAGACGCCCATTGAAGCAAGTCAACTCATATCTACTATGGTGGAGAACCCTCAGAATTTTGGCACAAGGATTCTCGATCACACTGTTGCTCAATTCAGTGAAGTAAGTGAGCTAAGATCACAAGTATCTAACCTCATTTCTCTTTTTACTTGGGTAGCTCAGGGAGGGCTTCCTCAAGTCAAAACATATGGAGCATGTGGAGTAATCAGACATACTTCCGAGGCTTGCCCACAAGCCAAAGTAAATGCCATTGGAGGATTTCAAAGGAAATACGACCCCCATGGGCAAACCTACAACCAATGATGGAGAGCTCATCCCAATTTCAAATGGGGATCTCAAAGGCAATACGAGAACTGGAACCAATCATCATCTTCAACCTTCTTAGGTATGTCTCTAGAGGATGTTGTGAAGTCCTTTGCTGACCACTCCTTAAAATTTCAACAGGATCTCCATCTTTTCAACATCCAACTCCAATAAGACACCAAATCCTTTCAACAAGAGTCTAGACAAGACTTCTCAAACTTGGGCACTCAAATCATTCAAGTTACAATTGTGGTAAGCAAACTTGAGAGTAAATCATTCGGTAAGCTCCCCGCCCATCCGGACCATGCGAACGTAAGTGCCATAACTCTTAGAAGTAGAAATGAGATTTCCTCCTCCTCCTCCTCCTCCCCTCAAGAAGCTAGCCCAGTTCAATCATCCCCCAAGAAGCAAGTAAAGGTAATGAAAGAACAAGAAAGCAAGGTAAGTGAACCAAAAGAAACTTCCATTTTTCCCGAGGTATGTTATTACTCCCTCCTAAAGTAGAACCGTATGTATCTAAGGCCCCCTTCCCCAGTAGATTAGCAAGGCCTAATGTAGAAGACACTGATTTAGAGCTTATTGAGATGTTAGAAAAGGTACAAATCAACATGCCTTTGCTCAATGCTATTCAACAAATACCTAAATATGCCAAATTTTTAAAAGATTTGTGTACTAAGAAAAGAAAAGGAAAGGAAGAGGAGAGAGCAATGGTTAGCAAAAATGTGTCTGCTCTATTAAAGAAAGACTTACCTAAAAAATATAGAGATCCGGGAATGTTTATCTTGCCATGCAAAGTAGGAGAAAGAATTATTACTCATGCTATGCTAGATTTAGGTGCTTCAATAAATGTTATGCCTAAAGGAACTCGTATTGAAGAGATCCTTGAGCAGAAGCGGGTCGTCCAAATTCCATTAGTTATTGAAAACATAATTTACAGTAAACATACAAGATATGCATTCAAAAATAAATTACAAAATGCTTGATACAAGAAAAAAGGGTTCAAGATACATTATCCTTGAAGAACCTTTGTTCAAGATACATTATCTTTGAAGAACCTTTCTCTTCACATATCCCTCGAACAATCATGAGCCTCGAACAGAAACGAAAACTCTTAAAGACCTTCTCCAAGAACTTCTCAAACCAAATAGAGTAGACACTACCATAATGAACCTTTGGTATTCTCAGGGTGAGAACCCAGAAGTGGTGGGTTCTGACTATTTTGGTTAGGAGGGAGAGTTTGGACGGAGGAGGAAGAAGATTGAGGAACACACAGAACTTTTCTGCAACTCTCAATCGTTTAACAATTCTAATGTTAGTCGTTGTCTAGAGAAAGAAGAGGAAACAAATCTTCTTTTATTCCTCTTGACATAAAATTGATAACCACACACTAAGGTGGTTTGAGAGAAAATAGAGGAAGTTATTATTCAAAATAATAAAACAATATAAATAAATATGATAACTAACTTATCATATTATATTTATAGTAAATTATATGTTATATCAAATGTAACATATAACCTATAGTTTCAATATTGTATCACTTACAATATAAACTATAGTTTCTTTTCTCTATTTTATGGCATTTATACAAATTTAACAACTATGAATCACATTGAAATATTTATTTCCTCCCATTAAACTATAATGTATCAAATACATTATGACAATTATATTATATATATTTAAAACAATTTAATTATATCATATAATTAAATTCCTCTTATTAATTTGAATAATTCAAATTAACACAAAAACTAATTCTCAACTAAATCCTTTTGAGCTACCAAGGGGACCTTATGGACCTATAGCTTGAAGCTCCAATAGTACATGAATAATTAATTAAACTCTTTAATTACATTATCCATCATCCGTTAACTGTCGGGTGTCACAATTGCACTTTCCAAAGCTTCACTTAGCGATTGTGCGGTAGTTGTTCCTGCTCACGAACAAGTCAACCAATTCGAATACGGAATGTTGATGGCACACCGGGTGCCTCTCGTAACCTCCACCCCCATTTTAGAGAAAAATAGTTTTAGAAAACGGTTTGGAGAAAAGGTTTCCGCAAACAGTTTGATTGTAAGAATAGAGAAGAGAAAGATTGTAGTATGTTAGAAAGGAATAAGCAACAACAACAGCTTTATAACATACTACTCCGGGTATGGGGAAGTGATGGTTAGTCTTATCCCCATATAGTACATTCTGAACAAAACACATCCGCTACCTTGGCATTTGGAAATGGGCGAGCGGTCAGTCACTAAGAAAAGTACATATAAACCTAACTACCTAGCAAAAGGAAATACATAGGATGAAAGCATAGTAACAAGATGTAGAGGCGGTCATGCGGCCATAGGCAACAGGCCCTGGACAAACATGACCGTGACATTCTCCCTCACTCAATTGGTTGACGTCCCCGTCAACCGACTCTACTCAAACTCAACATATTGAGGAGCAGCTACCTTTGAGGCCTTCCATGCGCTCTCAACAAACTTCTCTATCTTAGAGGCTTCTCTACTTCTCCAGGAAGTCTTCCCAACTTGGTCTTGGTCTTTTCGCTCTGTCGCTCTTTCCTGCAAGTCTCTCGCTGGTTTCTTCTCCTGCCATTCTCTTCGTTGTTGCCTACAAATGGGTCACCACCCTACATCTCTCCTCGACATGGTTGGGATGATAGGATTTCAGTCTACTTACGTGGATGACAGGATGAATCTCGATCCACGATGGTAACTGCACTCGATAAGAGGTTTTCCCAACCCTTTCGATGACTTCCATCAGTCTTCTAAAGCTGCTCATGAGGCGATGTTCTCTTTGCCCTCGACTTCGAAACTATCCCAGGCACAAATTTACTCGAACCCAAACTCCTGGTAGGAACTCTCGGTATCTAGGCTTCCTTCCTCTCCTTCTCCTCCTCTTTGGAGTTGGGGACTTGTGTAATCCGGCTCAACAACACGACACTATTCCAAGACACGCAGAATGTCTTGGGGGGCCTTCTCTTTCGCGGGTTTTACTGACTCATGGTTAAAGTTCTTTTCCAACGAGAGGCCCGAGATCATCCTTATCCCCTTCAGCCGTCTGATCTCAGCATGCACAACGGTGCGCGTAGACCCTGTGATCACTAAACATTTGGTGAGGGGTATCAGTATTACCTTGTGGTCAAGCAAGAACTCCATTCCTAACTCCACATCAAAGTCATCCATCTTGACGATCATGAAATCGGCAGGGCCACTCTAGTCCCCCAACTTTACGACTGTTCTCTTTACCATTCCTGTAATTGGCAAGGCCTCAGAGTTCACTGCTTTCATTTTACCTGCGCCTCCCTTCGAATGGAGATTTAACCGTCTGGCTTTTGTTTCGGACATAAAATTATAAGTAGCCCCCGAATCAACCACGGTACTTTTAGCTGATCTATGGTTAACCCAAGCATCAACATACATCAGTCCGCCTTCGTGGGATCCCTTTTCTTCTTCTACATCCTTTTGAAGGGCAGCTAAATATCTCAGGGCCTCAACCCGTGGGGTTCTATCTTTCTCTGCTTGCACATTCTCATCTTCTACCTAAACAGCTTTACCTTTCCAGTCCAAAGCTAATGAGGCTTGGAAAGCATTAAAGGCTGCTCGCTTTGTGCGGTCCCTTGCATATATAATAGGATAAGGGCCGATAAAAATTCTTCTGATTCTGCCGCTGCCACTATCCCCATTGTTGTCTTTATCTCCCTCACTATTTCTCGATGGGCTCGAACCATTGCTCTTTCTCCCCCTATTAGAGGACCTCAAGTGTTGCCTCATCTCTTGAGATTCATCAATCAAGTCAAATAACCGTTCGGACGCTACGTATGCGGCTGGGACATCTTGTATTTTCTGCTCATACAGTTTAGTTTTTGCCCACGGTTTCAGGCCTTTGATAAAACAGAAAACTTTGTCTTTTTCGGACATAGCTCTTATGTACAACATTAATCCAGTAAATTGTCTCACATAGTCCCTAACAATATTAGTATGTTTCAATTCCCGTAGCTTACGTCTTGCCAAAATCTCAACATTTTCGTTTAAGAACTGAGAACACAACTCTTGTTTCAGTCTCTCCCACGTGTCGATGGTACACTGCCCCTCTTGGACATCCATGAAACGAGACCTCCACCATAACTTGGCATCCTCTGCTAGGTGCATCATTGTTAGAGTGACCTTTGACTCTTCAATCATTGTGTACGTAGCCCTGATGTACTGTTCCATGTCAAAGATAAAATTTTCTAGCGCTTTTGCGTCGCGAGCCCCACATAAGGGCTTAGGCTCGGGTACTTTTACCCTGTTGAATTGGGTTGCACCCTCGACTGAGGCTTGATTTCCCATCGCTCTCATGGTGAGGTTAATTCTTGCACTAATGTCCGCAATCTCTGTCCGGATGACATCGATGGTGGCTCAAAAGTCCTCGGAAATTTCAGTCACCATCTGAATGATCGCTCTCTACGAGCTATTTAGTTCTTTGACACACTCTTTTATTAGGGCAATAGAGCCCAACGAACCATCCTCATGCTCAAGAGGCCCACCAATCGTAGTTTTCGCCTCTAGGGTCTCAACCCTTGTCAACATTCCCTGACGGGCATTCTGTTTAAGTGACCAGTCACTGCATCAATTTCATCAGCCTTGTTGGCGACTTCCTATAACCGAGTCTCTAGGAATCGAACCTGATAGGGAATTCTATTAAATAGAGCATTTGCTCTTCAATCTCGACCAATCGGTCAACATGGGACTTGCCCAACTGCTTCGTAGAAGACATGATCACAGTTTCTCAACTCTACAGGTCGACTTGGCTCTAATACCAAATGTCACTATCACACTTTCCGAAGCTTCACTTAGCGATTGTGTAGCACTTGTTCTCGCTCATGAAAAAGTCAACCAATTCGAATATGGAATGTCGATGGCACACCGGGTGCCTCTCGCAACCTCCACCCTCGTTTTAGAATAGAGAAGAGAAAGATTGTAGTAGGCTAGAAAGCAATAAGCAACAACAATAACTTTATAGCATACTACTCTGGGTATGGGGAAGTGATTGTTAGTCTTATCCCTATATAGTGCATTCTGACAAAAACACATTCGCTACCCTTGTATATGGAAATAGGCGAGCGGTCACTCACTAAGAAAAGTACATATAAACCTAACCACCTAGCAAAAGGAAATATATAGGATGAAAGTATAGTAAAAAGAGGTGGAGGTGGTCATGCGACCATAGGCAACACGCCTTGGACAAGCATGACCGTGACACCGGGCACTCCACAAAAGACCGACAGTTGCACTCTTCACACTATAGATATATTTCTGTGTCTATTGGATATAACCAATCAACAGTACGATGACCTTTCACAAATTGCTTGTAAGTACAACTGGGGCAAATTATCGTTTTGCCTCTATAGTTACATCTAACTTCTTAAGTACCATTAATCCCTCTAATGAACAATAGATCATAGTTCTACTATGATTAAACCTCTTTTGAGACAGAAAAGGGTGTAGCGCCACATTTTTCAAGACCTGAAATCAGCTCTTATGGGAGCAATTTATCTACTTATCTACTTACCTTCATTCCCAGCTCCCCAATCAGATGAATCCCCAAAATTGTAGGCTTGTTGAGTCGGCGATCTGGCCACTCTCACCCATACAAATCAAAGAGCCACCCTCATAGGTAGGAGTTCACAATTCACTCGAGATTGAGGTCATGTTACCTATGGTCATCTTAGTGAAATGTAAGTCTCTTTTATGAACAATGTTATATAATGAGACTAAACATTTCGTGGTCTGGTCTTATACAAACTCCTTTGTATATAATATCCTTGCTCGCATGTCTAATACATGAATGATAAAGATCAGATCATTTGTAGCAACAATTGTAACACCTACAAAGCGGGCCATACTCGCAGTGTCACCAAGATAAGGTACCCAACCTTATCTATATACTACAGACCATTTAGGTTATCACTTAAACATGATCCACCTATATGTTTCCACATACATGTTTAAGTTATAATGATAACTTGTGTTGGGTTTTATGTCCTAAAACTTGTGGTTTGTAAACAATCGAACTTATTCTAAAAGTTCAATAAGATGTTATTGAATAGATGTATTGCTTAATAGAAATCCAATAAACCTGAAAGTCCCTTGACTATTGGATGAATACTTGAACTTTATGTAGAGACATAAAGATGGATTAGGTTCGAGTAAATAGTCAAAATGATCTATAGTATATGAATAAGTTTGGGTACCTTATTCTGGTAACACTATTGGATGCGGCTTGCTCTGTAGTTGTTAAAAGGAGTTGTAAAGTGCTATAAACAAAGTGATCCTAATTCATTCATGTTGGGACATGAGGAGTGGGGGTGTCCTTGTGCAAAAGGGTTTGTACAGGATCAGACCACGAAATCAGTCACTCTTACTTTATAATGTTGTTTACTATTTAAGACTGACTATTTCAAAGCGATGACCTGGGTAACTTGACCTTAATCTTGAGCTAACTATGAACTCTTGTTTATTTGGAATTATCCTTAGATTTGCATAGGTTGACTCAACAACGCCGGCTCAATAAACCTCCCATTTCAGGGGTAAGACCGGATAGATAGTTGGGGACATAGGGTGCAAGATGGAATTCACTCCTATCCGCTTTAGGGATAGTAAAGAGGTTATTCCCTTAAGTGTTGATTCTAGGTCTTGAACAAGGGGTCTCGCCCTCTCATTGGCTTGAGAGGGACTCGGTTTTGTTGATTGGATCACAAAACAATCGTTCTTTAGGGGATCAGTGGGACCTTAAAGAACAAGAGGTAATGTCGGGGGTAAAATAGAGATTCGACCCAATCATTATTACGAACAACCTGTGAAGGGTTGGCTTACTAATCATGATTATATCGAATAGAAATAATATATCTACAGTGAGGGGAGTTCAACTATGGCTTTAGTGGAGTGACTCATTAGTTAACGAATGGGAGTTAGATCGGTCTAATGAGTTTAGCCGATTAATCTCAGATCGTTGGAGCCCATGATATGTAGGTCCACGAGGTCCCTCTACTAGCTTGGAAATGGATTAGCTCTAGAGTAGTGTGATAAGTTAATTTGAAGCGTTCCAATTAGAATCAAATGAAATTGGAGAATATATATATATTTAAATATGATTTAAATATATGAAGATTAAATTGTGTAAAATTAATTTAATATTAGTTATTAAATTAATTAGAATTATTTAAATTGTTTAAATAACTATTTATTAATTTTATTAGAAAATTAATTTATGAAATTAATTTGTAAAATTAATAAATTTTGATTTTAGAAAATAAATATGATTTTAAAATCAATTTTTTATTTTGGAAATAGAAAAACACAAAAAGGAAAATTTTGATTTTTCCATCTTCATCTTCAAGCTCACAAAGAACCCATTATCTTCAACCTTCAATTACTCCGAGCATGAGCTGCATCCCATGCTGCGTGCTGGTACCATCCCACACTTTGGATGTTAGTTCACTGGTTTGTGGTTAATGCAACTAAAATATCACATATTTTATAAACAAAGTGAATAAAATATCATATATTATTAATCACATAAAAGTTTATTCATACAATATTTACAAACTATAGGACCTTACGAAATTTACGGCATCAACCCCAACAATACCATACCATGTTTATGAAGACCTTAAATTGAATGGCTTACAAAAAACCAATGTTTGCTTGCAATTAACCGATAGGTCATACATACAACCTCTAGGCATAGTTGAGGAGGTCTTGTTGAGAGTAGGAGAATTGATTTTTCTCGTTGATTTTTACATTTTGAAAATGGATCAACCTTACACTACTTCTAGTATTCTACTTGGAAGACCTTTCATGAAAACTACAAAAACTAGAATTGATATAGATAAGGGGTTTTTATCGGTAGAATTTGATGGAGAAATAAAGTCATTCAACATCTATGATGCCATGAAATTCCTAGAAGAGTATTTTTCTCTTTGCTCCATAGATACATATGATGAGATAGATGATATTGTAGATTCCATGTTGTATAAAAATTCTAATTGTTTGATTGCTCCTTCCATTGATTTTGACTTTGATTGAATTTCATACAATTCTTTTCATGCATCTCTTAATTTTTGCAAACATGATAATTCAAACAAAAATCATGTTTCTAATTCTTCTCTTGAAATTTGTAAAAGTAAAAGTGATCAATCTTCTTCAAAAGATGATGATTTAAATTCCTCCAACAATTTTTACCAAAATGAAAAATAGATTATAAAATCTCAAAATAAAGTTTTTTAAAATAAAAAACCTTCAACTCATGATTCTAATTCAAAATTTATTTCTAATAACAAAAATAAAAACAAGGGTTCTAACTTTTGCACCATTTTTAAAATGCAAGAAAAAGGAGATTGAGCCCAAAACTCTCCCATCTCCTAAGAAAAGCAAATCATTGGAAAGTTGTTTTTGGAATCCCTAGAAGAAAGGGCCTAAAAAGACTGAAATTTTGATGTTCCCTAAAACATGAAAGATTTTTAAGGTGAACGAGCACACGCTTAAGTTCTACAATGAAGAACATGTAAACCAAGTCCAATTGGATTAGTGTTTGACTAATCCCTCGTACATTTGATCCCCCTCTTCATCAACACTAAGAAAGCTATGTTAAAAATTTGCAAAAAAAAAAGAAAAAAAAAATGACACAAGACAAATTTTCTTTTTCATTTTTCTTTCATTTTTTCTCCTTTTCATTTTTTATTTTTTTTTAATTTTTTTTCTGCTTTTGAATTTCAAATAAAAGAATAATTGGTTCTTCTTTTTTCTTTGTAGGTCATCTAAAAAAAAGAAAAACAAAACAAAAGCAAGAAATTCTCTCTCAAGCAAATAAACGATCAATGACAAAAACCAGGAAAATTTCTCTATACATCCTTTACTTTTTGTTCTTGAACATATTTGCATATTTTAACCATTGAGGACAATGTTCAATCTTTAAGTTGGGGGTGGGAAGCATTGCATGTTTTTTACATTCTTTGATTAAATTTTTAGTTTAGAAAAAAACAAGCCTTACTAAAATTTTTGCTCTATGATATACATCAATACATGTCTAGAACCCTTGAGCATCTGAGCTCGAGTTAGGATTAGATTAAATTTTATCATTTTGATATTTCCATATCTTGATTAAATTTTGTGACTCGGATTTGACATATCTTGATATATTTGAGGCTCTAATACATTTTGATAGCATAACTTTGATTCTTTGAGAATATAACCATTGAATTCTTAATGCTCCAAAAGACTATTTTGCTGAATGAATAAATGCATGATTGATTGAATTCATGAAAACACACCATAAAAGAATCACATTCATTTTGTTTTATACCATCATTTGATTTACACAATCATTTCTTTCTTATCAATGAAATTCTGATGATGCACTCTTTTAAGTAAAGATACAAACAAAATTCTAGATCTCTAAACATTTTCTAACAAAATTTTGAAACCATTTTTCAAAAAAAAAAAAAAATCCTTTTAATTTCATAAAAAAATCGATTACTTAGCATTTAGATTTATTTAGAATCTTAAAACTTTTAGAAATGTCATGTCTACTTAATTTTCTATGTCACCCCGTTGGGATAACTTTTGGTCTAAGAACAACCATCTTGTTAGAGTAGCAAGTCTAGACAAAGAGGGTAAAATAGGGCATTCTTTAAAAAAAAAAAAAATAGAAGAAAAATTTGGTAGCATAAAAAAATTTAATTAAGCAAGCTTGCAAAACAATATAACTTTCACTAACGTGTGGGTGCATGGATAGGGTGAAAAGAGCTTTCTCCATCGTGTCTTGTTAGGGCCCGCGAGAAAAGAATGATAGGTTCAGACAAAACAATATAACTTTCACTAAGCTATCCCTCTAGGTAAAAAAAAAATGTCAATTATGCTTTGTGTATGTCAAAAAGGCACCATTGTCTTAGAATTGCCCCTCTCCAATGCAATTTAGGTATATCTTAGACCGATAACAGGGCCAGTATAGTAAATTCCAATCCTAACACCTTTGGAGTCATCACGAGTAATTTGGAGCTTAATGGAGACAAGAGAATCACCTAAGAAGAAAAAGAGTTGGAAAATTACCATTCTACCCCTCAATTGAACCAATTCAACATGCTTCAGCACCACTCGGAGCATTGCAACACTCTCTCCATAACTAGGTTAAGATAGAATGCATCAAAATACTACAAAACAGGGCAACGTCGCAATGCTATACCCAGCATTGCAACGCTCCAGACATTGACAGACAAAAATAAAATGTGTGCGCCTTGTGCAACGTAATGTTGGAGCATCTGTTGAAAGCTTCGATTTTCCAGATTTAAGGGAGAAGAGGATTTTATTTCTTGATAGAGATGGAATTTTCAGATCGAATTTTGAGAGAAAATCCACGAAATTGCTTTTGTCTTGAGAGTTTTCTTGTAAAATTCACAAGTCTTTTTGTGAATTGCTCCATATATTTCATCAATTATTCAATGGATTCTTTTAAGATTTCTCCAATTCATGGCTAGATAGGTAATTTTCTTGGAAAATCTTTAGTGTAGGTTTAAATTCTTGAGATCTTTTGTGTAATTTTTTTGAATTTTCTGCATTCTTGAATGTTCTTACGTTGAATTTGAATAGAAATTAATGGAAAAAAGTTGACACCTTGATTTTATTAGTTTCTTGTTAGCAAATCTTTCTTGCCACTAATGCATAATAGTAAAATAGGCCGTAAAAATTAAGTTTTCTTGATTTAATTAGGATTTCTTTTCTAAAATCAATTGTTGAACTTAATTTATAACATTCAATGAAATCGTTCTTGAAATTTACTCTAATATGTTTCTTGCATGTCATAATCACGAGAACCCTAGTTTCTAAATCAATCTAAGAAAAGAATATGAATTTGTCAAATTGAAGTGTTTTTTACTTAGGTTAGAGCTAATTGGTATGGTACTTATTAATTAGCAAATTGGGTCTTTAGGGTTTTTACCCTATTGGATTATGGGATGATGAATTTTCATGTATTTGTTTAAGATCAATGATAGAATTAATCTAGCTAATAAAGATTTCCAAAGAATCTCTCTATCCAATCTTTACTAGAAAAAAAAGTTTGTGTTACAATTGCTTTTATTTTTATTTTACTTAGTTCTTTAAAGCCAACAATCCCATTTGTTACAATTTGGAATTCAAAAAGTCAATCTTTCTAATTAGTAGAGGTTATTTGTAGATCGACCTCTTACGTCCACTATAACTATTGTTGTTTTAGCATCATCAATTTCATGTCTCTTGGGTTAAAATGAATTTAATACATTTATGTGAAACATCAATGTATGTCGAAGAATTCCAAATTAATCCACAGAACTTATGAAGAGAATATTGAAATCCCCCAATTACCGCTAGTCGACACCCCAAAACCCACCAACAAAACCTTCAAACGCCAGGAACCGCTACTGAACAACACCTTAAAATCTTTTATATATCCAATCTAGCATCAAAATATAATGGGCATTCAAGTTATTTCAAGAAAACTCAACTCACAAAACCTTATTTACAACTAAAACATCGGCGAGGGTCGACAGAACCAGCGGCGGAACGCGGCCACTCGATCGGAGACGGCGGCCGGCGAACGTCGGACAGTTGCTAGAGGCAGCTAGTGATTCCTACATCTTGCGTTAGAGAGATTTAATGGAAGCTGCTGCTTCTTTGTCGTGGATGAGAGACAGAGAAACTTTTGAAGGATGAACCCTTACCGGCATTGCACGTCGACGACGGGCAAATGGAGGTATGACTGGAGCAACGACGCGAACTGATTGCCAGAGGGGTCGGTCGGTGCTGAGGTGGGTCGTTGGCTGGGAGGCGGCACGAGTGCGTTGCAGGTCGTGGGTGGGGAGAAAGTTTAGAGAGAGAGTCTGTGTGGGGTTGGGGTTCTCAGTCTCTTGACTGCGGAGTTTAGGGGGAAAAAAAAAGAAATTTGATTCAAAATTTTTTCCCCAACTCTCACATATTTATAAATGTTATGAAATTAGGAGCATAACGTGTAACGTCCCAAAGGTTTGTTGTTAAAAAAAAATGAGAAAAAAAAAGGGGGAAATATTGGTTATTTTTAGGAAGAGAAGTAGGGTTTTTAAAATGGCATTGGGATGGGTGCAAAAGGACAAAAAAAGGTTTTCTTTTTCCCTTTCTTTCTTCTACTTCCTCTTCGTCTCTCCGTGCGTCGTCAGGGTGCATAGCCGAAGGAGGCCCAGCCAAATCCGGATTCCATTCCAGCCGTGCCGTCTGCTAAGTGTAACGTCGATAGCCGTCCGTCCCAGCCGCGCAAGCCTCTTCCGCACTGTCTGCTTCCGTTCCACGTGAGGCCCAACTGTGCTGCAGGCTTCCGTTCCGCACCGAGGTACTCGTCCACGCGAGTCCCAGCCGCACTGAACCTCTCTTCTGCGCCGCTATTCGTCTGCCGCATGCCGTTAGTCGAAGCCCAACGCACGTCAGAGCTCCCCTCGTTCATTTTGCACACCAGGACAATGTCAGTTGTTGCCGATTCGCGGTTGGTTTTGCCTGATCCTACTGTTCGGGGTACGTTCCTGTCCCCTTGTTGGCAGCTCACTGTCCTTTGGGGTTCTTGGGCCTAATTTGTTATTGGTTTCAGGAACGTGTGTCGGTGAAGGGACTTCTCAAGCAGAGTAAGGTCTTGTTTTGGACAGTGAGTTATCTTGAGGTAAGAGGTTTACTGCTGATTGCCCTAGGATGTTGTTAGGCCTACTGTGAAATATTTTATTTTATATGTGAAACTGTGATGAAATCTACTATGGGTGTTGTGTTGATTCGATAAGTTGAATTTGAATTATTCTTGCTGTGATGAATTCGAATGTAAGGATTAAAGGATACTGTGATAAGGTTGAAGCATAGATATAATGTGTTAAGACCTGATGTTGAGTACTGATATATGAGTTATATAATGTGTTAAGGCTTGATGTATGAGTTATGAGTATGAGTTATGTGTAAGTATTGATGTATGAGTTATGAGTAGACTAAAACAGTTGATGGAATTATGGGGAACGGTGTTAAAGTTTAATGTTGAGTCATGGCCTTGATTGCATGTTTATGTTTAAATATGTACTGATGTTTGTAAGCTCTGTATGAAATTTTAGTGACTGTTAGTATGCCATTGGGCCATGCACATCGTATGTGTGAGCCTTCAGGCCACACCTTATGTTTATGTACGGTGTCCCTTTTGGGATCACCACTTGTAATTATGTTATGACCTTTGAGTCACTACTTATGAAAGCGTACCTTTGGGTTCGCCTCTTATGCCTATGCCTATGCCTATGTTTATGATGCCTTAGTGCATTTTTGGTCCAATGGATAGACTAATAGGTCACTGAGTGGGGCTAGTAGTGGGCCACTTACTGAGTATAATTTTTATACTCACCCTTTTCTCTCCCTATTTTTCAGGTAAAAGTAATGACAGACTAGCGCATGAGAGATCCGTGACCTGGCCATTAGGACGTTTCACTGTTTCCGCATATAGTATTATGTTCTGAATTCTGGTTTAGGAGTTAGGCGTCTTTCACTATTATGCAAAATATATCAATTTTATTATTTGACTATTTAATTTCAAACATTTGTTTTAGTAGAAATTAGGGGTACCCCGACCGGTAAATTATTTTATTTTATTTTGCTTTAGTTTATTTACCATTATTTAATTATGTGTTTCCCATCCTTGCTCGTTTGAGCATTATTAAATAAAATTTTTGGCTCTTTAATTTGATGATTTAAAAGACATTGTACGATTGAGTCTATGCATGCATGAAGTAGCGTCCTAGAATATTGTAGGAAACTAGGGTCATTACAGTTGGTATCAGAGCCTAAGTTTTAGGTTCTGTAGACTGACTTACATCGTGAGTCTAACCTGTTCCTTATGGCCACAAATAGATCTTTCGTCATCGCCAGGTATGTCGTTTTAAAACCTTTAAGGAATTATATATATACATGGAATCCTACATGTGTGCTGTCATTTGATGGTTTACCCTACTAGTGTGTATTAAAGTGTTGCGTGTGGTCACCAGGTATGGCACCACGAACTAGAGGAAGGGGCAATCGAGGCAGGAAAGTAGTTGGGGAGCGGGACAGTAGTTTTGCCTAAGGTGATTTCAGCAGTTAAGGCCAAGAGGTTGTTTAGCCAAGGTGTCTGAAGCATATTGGCTAGCGTAGTTGAAAGGAAACCGAGGTTGCACTAACCTCTGAACCAGTTGTGAGAGATTATCCTGATGTATTCCCGAAAGAACTCCCAAGACTGCCTCCGCCAAGGGAGATTGATTTTACGATTGAACTGGAGCCAGACACTATTCACATATCCAAAACTCCGTACAGAATGGCTCCGGCAGAATTGAAAGAATTAAAGGTTCAATTGCAGGAATTTCTTGATAAAAAATTTATATGACCCAGTGTTTCCCCATGGGGTGCACCAGTATTGTTTGTGAAGATAAAGGATGGGTCATTACGTTTATGCATAGATTACAGGGAGTTGAATAAGGTGACCATTAAGAATAAGTACCCCCTTCCTAGAATCGATGACCTGTTTGACCAGCTAGAGGGTGCTACTGTATTCTCCAAGATTGACTTACGGTCAGGTTACCATCAGCTGAGGATCAAGGACAGTGATATTCCGAAGATTGCTTTCCGATCCAGATATGGGCATTACGAGTTCATTGTAATGTCTTTTGGTCTGACCAATGCTCCAATGGTATTCATGGATTTGATGAACCGGGTGTTCAAGGACTTCCTAGACGCCTTTGTAATCGTTTTTATCGATGACATTTTAATATACTCCAAGACAGAGGTAGAGCATGAGGAACATCTTAGGAAGGTCCTAGGAACACTGCGGGAAAACAAACTGTATGCAAAGTTTTCTAAGTGCAAGTTCTGGATACGGAAGGTGTCCTTTCTTGGGCATGTGGTGTCGAAGGACGGGGTTTCAATGGATCCAGCTAAGATTGAAGCCGTTACCAATTGGCCCCGTCCTACGACGGTCAATGAGGTGCGTAATTTCCTTGGTTTGGCTGGATACTATCATAGGTTTGTAGAGAATTTCTCCAGTATGGCCATGCCATTGACCCAACTAACCAGCAAGGGAGCTTCATTTGTTTGGAGCAAAGCATGTGAGGACAGTTTTCAGGACCTTAAGCAGAGGTTGGTTTCAGCCCCGGTTCTCACCGTACTAGACGACTCCGGGAACTTCGTGATTTATAGTGATGCTTCCAAGAAGGGTTTGGGTTGTGTGCTCATGCAACATGGTAGGGTGGTCGCCTATGCCTCCTGCCAGTTGAAGAACCATGAGCGCAACTATCCCACCCACGACTTAGAATTGGAAGCGGTAGTGTTTGCCTGAAGATTTGGAGACACTACTTGTATGGGGAAAAGATCCAAGTGTTCACCGACCACAAGAGTTTGAAATACTTTTTCACCCAGAAGGAATTAAACATGAGGTAGTGCAGGTGGCTCGAGTTAGCAAAGGATTATGACTGCAAGATCCTCTACCACCCAGGTAAGGCGAATGTGGTAGCCGATGCCCTCAGTTGAAAAGTAGCTCATTCGGCCGCCTTGATCACTAAGCAGGTTCAGCTGTGTAGAGACCTGGAACGAGCAGAGATTGTGGTGGCATTGGGGGAAGTCACTTTGCAGCTAGCCCAGTTGACAGTGCAACCAACCTTGAGAAAACGGATTATTAATGCATGTTATCTTTCGAACAAATTTGTTATACTGTGATGTCACCATTTTCATCAAGATCGTGAGTGTAGAAAAGCTTCGGTGAAATATGTTTTGTTCTATCTCCTTTAATATATCCTCCTTTGATTTGGGCTATGCAAGCTGTGGTATCTTCGCATAGTATTGTTGGAATATTTTTATTAGAAGACAAGTCACATGTTTCACGAATGTGTTGAGTCATTGACCTTAGCCATACATATTCTCGACTAGCCTCATGAATTGCAAGAATTTCAGCACAATTTGAGAAAGTGGCTGTTATAGTCTGTTTCACTGATCGCCATGATATAGCAGTTCCTCCACATGTGAACAGATAATCTGTTTGAGATCTAACTTTGTGTGGATCAGATAAATATTTAGAATATACATAACCAACCAGATCAAAATTTGATTTATTTAAATAAAACAAACCCATATCGATTGTTTCTCGGAAATAACGGAGTATATGCTTAATTTTGTTCCAATGTCTTTTTGTAGGAGAAGAACTATATCTAGCTAATAAACTTACTGAAAATGCAATATTTGGTCTTGTATTATTAGCAAGATACAAAAGTGCACCAATTGTACTAAGATATGGTACTTTAGGATCAAGAAGTTCTTCATTATCTTCTCGAGGTCGAAATATATCTTTCTTTATATCCAATGAATAAACTTCCATCGGAATATTTAATGGATGTGATTTTTTTTTCAAAATTTTTCCTGTATAATTTGACTGATGAATAAATATTCCATCTACTAAATGCTCAATTTGAAACCAAGGCAAAATTTTGTTTATCCGAGATCTTTCATATCAAATTCTTTCTTAAGATATTCTATTGCCTTTAAAAGCTTTTTAGAAGTTCCAATTATATTCAAGTCATCAACATATACAGTTATAATAGCAAATTTTGATTGTGATTTCTTTATAAAAACACACAGACATATTGAATTATTTTGATATCATTCTTTCAATAAATATCCACTCAGGCGATTATACCACATCCGTCTTGACTGTTTCAATCCATATAGTGATCTATGTAACTTTATTGAATACCATTCCCAGGAATTTGATGTATATGTTTCAGGTACCTTAAATCCTTCTGGGATTCTCATATAAATATTATTATCAAGAGATCCATATAAATATGTTGTGACTACATCCATAAGATGCATATTCAAACTTTTATACACAGTTAACCCAATTAAATATCTTAATGTAATTGCATCCACCACCGGAGAATACTTCTCCTTAAAATCAATACCAGGTCTTTGTGAAAATATTGTGTAACTAGTCTTGCTTTATATCTTATGACCTCATTATTTTCATTTCTTTTCCTCAGCAATACCCTTGTGTATCCCACAGGTTTCATACCTTTTGGTGTTCGGACTATAGGTCCCAAAACATGACGTTTTGAAAGTGAGTTTAATTCTATCTCGGTTGCTTCTTTCCACTGAAGCCAATCTTTTCTATGTCGATATTCTTCAACAGATTTTGGTTCAAGATCCTCATTTTTAGATATATTATCAAGAACAACATTATATGTAAAAATTTTGTCAATAATTACATTAGTTCGATTCCATCTTTTTTCTGTCATGACATTGTTTATTGAAATCTCATTATTATCTTTAGGTATTTCACCTTCCTCACTAGTCATGTCGAGGATTTCTTAATGGGTATTTACATCCTCAATCAAGTCTTTTTCACTATTAATTAATTTTGTTTTCGAGGATTTTTATCTTTGGAACTCATTGGTCTACCACATTTCTGGCGTGTTCCAGACTCATTAGTGACAACTTGTTGTGTTGGGATATCAATTTTTTATGGAACATTTGCAGCTGGTATATGTGACTTAGTTACTTTCTTTGCATCTATAAATGCATCTGGTAATTGATTTGCTATATTTTGCAACTGAATTATTTTCTGAACTCTATGTTCACATTGATCTGTACGGGGATATAAATGAGACAATAATGATGCATTTCATGTAACTTCTTTTTCTAACTTCTTAATTCCTCCCCCTAATGTTGGAAAATCTGTCTCATTAAAATGACAATCAGCAAATCGTGTATCACCCACCAGGGGCTTAAGATATTTAATAATTGATGGGGAATCATATCCAACATATATTCCTAACCTCCTTTGAGGACCCATCTTAGTGTGTTGTGGTGGAGAAATTGGAACATATACTGCACATCCAAAAATTCGGAGATTGGAAATATTTGGCTCTTGACCATAAGCTAATTGTAATGGCGAGTACTTATGATAAGCTACTGGCCTAATGCATAAAAGTGACGCGGCATGCAAAATAGCATGTCCCCATACAGATGAAGGAAGCTTAGCTTTTATAAGTAATGGTCTTGCAATTAATTGCGGATGTTTTATAAATGATTCTGTGAAACCATTTTGTGTATAAACATAAGCTACAGGATGTTCAACACTTATCTCAATTGACATATAATAATTATTAAAATCTTATGATGTAAATTCACTAGCATTATCAAGACAAATGGTCTTAATTGTATAATTAGAAAATTGTGCTCTTAACTTAATTATTTAAGCAAGTAATCTTGCAAATGCCAGATTTCGACTTGATAATAAGCACACGTGTGACCATCTACTGGATGCATCTATTAATAGCATAAAATATCTAAATGGTCCATTTATGGTTAATGGGTCCACATATATCACCATGAATTCATTCTAAAAATGCAGGTGATTCAGTCCCCACTTTAGCTGATGATGGTCTAATTATCAATTTTTCTTGAGAGTAAGCATCACATGATAATTCATTAGATTGAAGAATCTTCTTGTTCTTCAATAAGTGTCCATTTGAATTTTCAATAATTTTTCTTATCATTATAGATCCTGGATGACCCAATCAGTCATGCTAAATTGTAAATATGACTGGATTCATGAACTTCAGGTTCATTGTTGCACATGTTTAAATCTCGTATATGAGTATAATACAATCCAGAATATAAAGTAAGCAACTCTTCCAATATACATTTTTCATTTAAGACAGTGGATATGATATATAGATTTTGTTCCTCTAGGAAAAATAATATTTTCTTTTCCAAAACCTTCGATCAAGTTTTCAGAACCTGATATTTTATTTACTTTTGCTTTCAGCATTGTCAATTTGGAACAATATTTTTTTTATTTGTAAGTATTGTATGTGTAGTTGCACTGTCTGCCAGTCATAGATCTTCTTTGCTCATTTTTTAGTCACCAAACATATGAAAATGATCCATGTTTCTTCATTAAAAGAAAATAATTACAATAAGAAAAAAAAAACACTTAAAATATACAAAATTTACTAAAAAAATGAAGATAGATAAAAGAAAACAACAACATTAAGTCTAGATATTCTCAAAGTCAAAAGAAACACTTGATGTGCCACCAACTGTGCCAATCTTTTCTTCTGGAGATTCAAAGAAGTCCTTCACATCCTAATTTGTCATATGGGATGGGTCAAATATGTCATTATCCTGTTATGAAAAATTTTCTTCCACATTTTTCTCTTTTTCCTTCAGGGAGACTTGATAGAGGTCAACTAAGTGTTTCGACATACGACAGGTACATGACCAATGTCCAGTCATTCCGCATCGGAAGCATTTATTTTTAACACTCTTTGAACTTTTATCTTACAGAGCTTTTCCTTTGTGATCATCATTTTGTGGGATTCTTTTGAAATTTAAATAATTAGAACGACGACCACAAAGATAATAATTATTTCTTTCTCTTCCACGGTCACGACCTCGACCGCGACCACGACCTCAACCACGATTATTATTAAAACTTACAGCATTCATTTCAAGGAATGGTATTGTTCCGGTTGATCGATATTCATGATTTCTCATCAATATAAAAAGGAAAAGGAAATTGAGGAAAGCTAACTTCAAGAGCTTATTTTGAGCAAACTACTCAAGAAATTGAGAAGATTCTAAGGTCATCTGAAAGCTAAAGGAGTCTAGTTGATAAGGTAGGGCTACCGGAAGAAGAAATTGCAAGAAGGTCGAGCTCTCAAGTAATCCAGAGCCAGTGCTGAAGATTTGAGGTTTCGGCCGAACCATAAGGAATTCTAAGCTTAACGTTTATTATAAGCTTTTTAAGACAATTCTAAATAAGTTTGCAGAAGGAAATTTCTTGAGAAAAGGTCTGAAAATGGAGTTATTTAAATTATAATTTGAATTTGGAATTTTTGAACAAGTAGGCAGCTGCTTGGAAAGAACAAGTTGAAAGCTCTAAGATGAATGCACGAGCATGAGCAGTAGCAAGCGTTAGCACACGTTGGACTAAGCGTGGGGCTGTGTAGATGACGTAAATGACTTAGACACCAAGGGAAGGAGTATGCATTGATGTGCATCAAGTTAGGTGCATAGGTTGTACAATTGGTGCAAGGGTTAGCCTATGCGTTAGGCCATGTGATGAGATGTGTGGGCATTTGCTAAAAACTTGGACGCATAGGGGCAGTCCGTGCATTGAGGTGTGGCTGAAGGAACGTCTAGGCTATGCGTTTGGCACATGGTATGAGATGATGATGTGTGAGACTGCTGCCTAGCCAAGCTTAACTTCTTAGATGTTTTCTAAGTGTTCAACATCTAGTGAAGTATGGGTTGGAAGGTAAGAATAGTGTGTCAAGAAGAGAAGAATATGAGCTTAATTTTGGGAAGGTAGTCTCAAAAGGGAGACCATAGCTAGTAGCTAAAGTATGTTGTTATGTAATCAGGGTTGACACCAATAGGAGAAGTTTATCAACCCTAGGAAGATTGACCAAGACTGTGAGTGACTATAAACATTTTATAAATGTCTTGAATGTTTTAGTTAAAAGTTTATTCTCATGCTAGCTTATTCTAAAGTAAGTTTTCCAAGCAAATTAAGTCTAGAAAGGATGTTGTCACATGCTAGTTGTAAAGAAGAGAGTTTCTAAAATATGTTTAAAGTAGTGATGTACTAGGTTATATGAAGCATGCGTTAGTTGTTATGTTCTATGATACCATGACTTTAGTAATATTTTTAATGGAAATATTTACTTAAAAGTTATGATGAGCTCGACGAATACTAGGTTATAAGAATATGAAATATGATGTCAGTTAATGAGCTTTTAATGTTATAAGCATGCGTCAGAAGAAAAGTTCTCATGAATGTTATGATGTATAAATAACTCAATGCTGAAGTACTAGGAGAAGATATATGAGCTTAGTTTTAGTTATGATCCTTGACGTCAAGATCCAGGTTAGCTATACGTGCACGTATGATAACTGTAATGTTTTAGGATGGAGGGCTGAGCAAAAGGGCCTCTCTCTCAAATGTAGATCAGCATGGAGGGCTAATCAAAA
Source organism: Benincasa hispida (assembly GCF_027475165.1). NCBI lineage: Eukaryota > Viridiplantae > Streptophyta > Magnoliopsida > Cucurbitales > Cucurbitaceae > Benincasa > Benincasa hispida. The sequence continues at coordinate 2,166,735 of NC_143485.1, read as the reverse complement.
GGGTCTCTCTCTCACATGAAGATTAGTTGTAAGGTAATGACAAAATGGTCCACACCTTAGCCTAGGTTATAGTGAGAGTTGGACAAAAGGGTTCCCTTTCTCAACCTAGTATTAATTTAGTTAAGATATGGTCGAGAGTTGACAAGAGTATTCACTCTCAAACAAGGATGTCATATGTTGGAAGTTCAGCAAAAGGGTTACCCTCGATTGAGGTTCAGTTCAGTTATGTTTCCAGATATTTTTCATTTAAGAGGTTTTATGTAAATGTTTGCTTGGCAAAGTTTTCAATTTACAGTTACAGTATTCAGTCCTTACTTTCAGTTTTAAGCATGACACTTATGTTTTTAAATTTAGTCACTCTCTGGGCTAGTAGCTTACCCATTTTTAAATGTTTTCCTTTCCAAGTAGCAGTCATCTCCCCAGAAGTTAACTACGTTGTTGCTCTGGCACTTAAAGATTAATTGAAGGAAACTTAGGTGGTTACTTTTTAAGTATTTGTACATGTGTCGCATATTAGGAACTAGTTCTAAGTGTGTGGGACCCACTAAACTTTGATTTTGTATGTACATATTATAAGTCGTTATGTATGGTACCCTAAATTTGTCTTAACATTTGAAGTTTTATTAGTTCTTGAATGTTATTTAAGATGTTTAGGGTTCCTAAACAGGTCAACTAGGCAATAAGTTTCGCATAAGGGTTGAAAACTGCTGTTGTTACACTCTCTTTTAGGTTGAGAGAGTTATTTGGGAGAGGGTGTGATATGGCATCAATACATGTTGACTCCGATTTGTTTGAGTTACCTGCTCTACCACTACACTGTAGATTAGTTCTTGTATCCTCCCTATCAAAGATGATGTAACAGCTTCCCCAATTCATGTTGCCATTGCCTTCTAATCAACTTGGGCACTAGGAGGGGTAGGAGCTACCGGAACGTTTTGACTCTCATCGACTCCATCCTCTTGCACTCCCGACGCAAAAAGGTCCTAGGCTTGGGGATCTAAAACTAAGGGGTCATGAACTTGTGGGTCCTGAACTCCTCATCTAACCTTCCTTTTAAACCTGAGTTTTGGTGTCATGTCCTATCATGTACCAAAACCAATTTCTACTAGATTCCTTATCACAAGAAATATGTCTACTAAGGCATTAAATCAATCAAAATCTCATGCATAACATATTGAAAACATTGGCCATAGGAACATTTTAGACTTACATTGTAAGTCAGTCTACAAAACCAAGAACATGGGATCTGATACCGACTGAAATGATCCGACTTTTCGAGATCTCTAATTGGGTTCATTATTACCATGCATGTAATTTTAAACCCAAGGTAGTTGATCATTTAGACTCAAAATAAAAAATTTCTAAGTAAGTAAACATTCCAAGAAAACAATAAAATAAATTTATAAAATAAAGTTTGATTTGGGATCCCAAAAATAAATAAATAAATAGAAGAAAACATTTAAATCTAAAACTACTAAACCTTATTGTTCTCAAATAAAAATTTAAAATTTCTTAAAAACTTGACACTAACTGAAAGCATTGTCTATAGTCCCATGGCACCGTCAACAGACCTCTTTGTCGTAGGCCATACGTTCTTTCCTTTACCTCATAAAAAAATATTATATGAAATGATGAGTATATAAATTACCCAGTAAGTAATCCTACTACTGGGGTCAGGCTATGCAATCACATACAAACATGAACTGAATGTGCTTATCTGGTAGTGGATTAAAATTAAATTCTACATTTTTTTCCCTTTTCCTTCTTAAATTCTAACCCTTCAAACCTAAATCCTTGGTGAATTTTAAATTCAGTAAATCTCAATTCCTAAAATTTCATATCTCATAAAAAATTTAATCCAAACAACTTCAAATCTTTCCTAAAAAAAATTAATTATCTCCAACAAACTAACCTCCAAATCTTTTATCAAAAAACTTTAAATCAAATAACTTCTTAGATTATCTTTATTTTGGCTCCAGACATCAAAATTAAAGGAAACATAAAATCCAATAGTTCAAGATAAATTAAATGCTTCCCAATTTTTAATCAATTTAAAACCACATTAAATTGATTATCTCTTCAATTGTTCCAAATTGTCTCCAAAATCTAAAAAATTATGGGTATTAAAGCCAAACCATTTAAGATAACTAATTTCAATTTACTAAAACTCGGGATGATACAGGACACATGGCTATGCCTTTGAGTGTGAAAGGAAGCTATGCTTTGAAAAGAAGATAGAAACCAAGGAAAAAGGAAGGAGAGGAAAGTTGGACGCATGGGGTTAGGGTTGGCTCATAGGGGGGCTTTATGTTGGGAATGGTGTCCTAAATCCTCTTGTAATCTCGTAATTTGTAAACTTTGTATAAACATTTGTTAATAAAATAGGTGTTATTTTATAAGCATATATTCAATTCAATAAACTAAGATGTGAGGTTATTTCATGTGATTTAAACAAGTATGTAGAGACATACAAGTGAATCTTATTTAAATAATAACCTAAACGGTCTGTAGTAAATGGATAATGATCGGTACCTTATCCTGGTGGCACTACGGATACGACCCGCTTTGTAGGTGTTACAAGTATTGTAAAGTGCTACAAATGATCTGATCCTGATCATTCGTGTGGAGACATTCAAGCGAGGGTATCCTATACAAAGAGTTTGTATAAGACCAGACCACGAAATGATTAGTCTCTTTATATAACGACGTTAATAATAGAGAGTTACATTTCATTAGGATGACCATAGGTGACATAACCTAAATCCTGAGTGAGTTGTGAACTCCTGCTCATAAAGGCAGTCCTTTGATTTGTATGGGTGAGAGTTGCCAAAATGGAAACCAACAAGCCTACCGTTTTGGGGATTCATCTGACTGAGGAGCTAGGAACACATCTACACAAGATGGAATTTACTCATTTCTCAATGTAGGGGCAAGTAGATAAATTGCTCCCTTAAGGGCTGATTCTGAGTCTTGAACATAGTGACCATACCCTCTCCTGGCTCGTGAGAGACTTGGTCATAGTGGGACTATAACTTATTGTTCAGTAGAGAAATCAGTGGTACTTAAGGAGTTAAATGCAACTATAGAGGCAAAATGGTATTTTGGCCTAACTGTACTTACGAGCAATTTGTGAAGGGTCATCGCACTGTTGATTGGTTATATCCAATGGACACAGAAATATATCTGTAGTGCGAAGAGTACAGTTGTCGATCTTTAGTGGAGTGCCCGACAGTTAGCAGATATGGATCTCGTGACTAAAGAGTTTATTCAGCTATTCACGTACTGTTGGAGCTTTAAGCTACAGGTCCATAAGGTCTCCTTGGTAGCTCAATGGATTCAAGTTGAGAATTAGTTCTTGGGGTTAGTTTGAAATGTTCAAATTAACGAAAGAAAATTCAATTATATATGATATAATTGGTGTGATGTACGAGATACATCAAGTGGAGGAATTAATGTAAATATGATTTACATTAAGTACCATAAAATAGAAAAAGAACTATGGTTTATATGTTTCATGAGATGAAATATTAAAACTATAGGTTATGAATATAATATGATAAGTTGGTTATCATATTTATTTATAACATATTAATTATATGTTAATTAATTTCCATTCTCTAATAATCGATTGAGTCGGAAGTTATTGATGGTTTTATGGTAACTGTGAGATAAAAGTAAAATAGTTTTCCTAATTTTAAAGAGTGATTTCATTTGGAAAGAACTCACAGATAAGCTATCAAGTGAAAGAGTTTCACTAAGTGATAGCTGACAAAGACTAAACGATCGCTTATCTTTAACTATGTGTTACTCATTCAGTTGATCGTAGCTAAACGATCGAGTGGCTAAGTCTATATGATAGGCTGCCGTTTACTAAATGATTCAGCATATCGTCTATACGATAGACAATGTCTTATCTCCCACTTACTCGATCGTTTACTCGATCATAGACCTCTAGTCTCTTCCTCAATTTAAGATCATACAGAGCCCACAACTTCTGGATTCTCACACCGAGAATACCAAGGTAACCATTGTGGTGGTGTCCTCACTCAGTTCATGGATCGAGTTAGACACGATTGGTTTCATGGAGGCTATGTTCGTTATGTTCATGCTATGCTCCAGTCGTTGCATTCTAGCGTTGCTGTTATTGGATGCATAGGAGTCTGTTCGAGGGATTCTTGAAGAATGTTTCTTCAAAGGTATGCATCCTCTATCCCTAGTATCATCGTATAGCATGCTGTAATTTCTTATTATGTATGACCTGTTAGTTTCCGTTTTAATACTATGATTGATTGTGTTCAATTTGAATGGAATTTGGAACAATCCCTTCCGCTGCTCATGGAAATCCCCGTGTTTGATTTACTTCAATCGGTATCAGAGCCAGGTTGTTCCGATATTCCAAATACTATTTCTATTTTGAACTTCTTTTACTGTCGTCGTGGGTTTTAAGGTTTCTGCATTGTGTTTAGGTGTTAAATGCGTTTGTGGATGTGTTGATGAATGTTTATGGGATGGTTGCCTCTGTTTAAAGTTTTTTTTTAAGATTACAAAGTGTTAATTTGTAAGGCCCCTGCATTTTTAGGTATAATTAACAAGCAATCGAGTCTATAATTCAAAGTGTTTAAGTTTGTTGAGTCGTTCGTGATGAAGTTTCAAAGCATGGAGTTGTGGTTCTCATCGAGGAAGAAGACCAAAGGTTGGTCATATCATATAGCCTAGGGTAAACGATCGTTTAGATTTGGCTAAACGATAATGTAGAAAAGTTATGTGCGATTGTGTAGCATTTATTAAACGATCGTGTAACGAATGCTAAACGATGGGATAAAGCGTTTACTCTATCATGTAGCATTGGTTGCTCGATCGCATGGACGCTGGAGGTAAACGATCATATAGAGCATTTGATGCTCATCATTTAAATAAAAGGCATGCGCACTAAACGATCATGTAGCTCAACATGCCTCATTGCATAGTCACTGACTAGACGATCACACGGTATACAATACCTTACGCTTGCTCAGTGATCGTTTAAACAATTTTTCTTCACCGCGTCGTTGTCGTTTAGTCGATCGCCTAAGGCTTGCATAGCACATTGTGCATTGCACGATCGCATGCCTTCATGCTTCATCACATAGTCAAATGGTCACATAGCATTGGTAAACGATTGAGTAAAGTGTTTACTCTCTCGTGTAGGTGATCACAAGGATTTGGTACACGATCAAGGAGATGTGTTTCTTCGCCGAACGATTCAAGACCCGGTTCACCTGTTTGAACCAGAGACTCATTGTTATTTGTAATAGTTAGCTTAGTTTTTTGAGGATTTGAGGCTAATTATCCCTGTTCATCAACTTTTATTTAATGTACATGAGATGTATGTTGCTTATATGCCATAGTGTATAACATATAGATTTGAAACCCACCTTAGGTTATGCATTTTATTCATGCATCATATATTATAAGTGTTATAATATAGTTTCTGGCATGAGGAAATTACAAGTAAGCATGCACATGCATCATGAAATATAAGAGCTATATTTATGCATGCAGTAAGCATATTCATGTATCATCTTTATATTATAAGAGTTATAGTATAAGGGTGTAATGGAAGCATGTATGCTTGGTTCGTTGCTTTGTTATATAAATGTTATATAAAAGTAGCAATGAATGAACAATGCATGAAGCATGACACTTAGGCTTGTTTATAAAAGTTATAAATGCCTTGTATGTGTTGCTTCACGTTGTGGATGGTTTTGGTTGTTTCCTGTTATAAGTGTTATAATGGAAATTAGAACTAAAATCGATAAGAGTTGTATGCGTACTTAGGTGAACTCATGTTTTAAAAGGGTTTTAAAATGGGGTTGAGATAGACCTAAGTCCAAGGTTCTAATGAGATTAGAAACTTAAGTTTAATCTTTTAAATCGGTTTAATATGATTAAATTGATTTCCAAAAAAGATTAAATTTGTATTAAATCTATCTATAAGGGACCTTTTATCTAAGGCGGGTTTTGTCTAGGCTGGGGTACTTAAGTTGACGGAAAATAACACCCTACCTGGGAACCTACCTGGAAAGATGAATTAGATAGATTTACTACAAACATGCGACAGTTGATCAAAGACTTCGTTAAAGAGTTTAATGAATGATGATCAAAAGTTGTTTCAACTTTCCAAAGTAAATGCTACTCTTGGGCAAACCTAAAAAGTCACTTGGTTAAAATTCTTAGTAGTTTTTTTTTTCTAAGTAATCTAAACCCTAGGTTATAAAATACTCAATGAGAGGAAGAGATATATATGATATCTCAATGATTCTACTCACGTTTTTTTCTGAATGTTCACCTCGTGAGATTCATGCTTGGCCTCATGGTGCCTTGGGAGCATTCCCCTTCGGATGGTGTTTGCATGAGTCAGTATCAAAGCGGACGGATAGAGTATTTATAGTAAGTGGAGAAGGATGTGTGTCAACATGTCTTGTGGTCTCCTTCATTGGTTCGCACCGTGAGATCTTCTTGCACTCCCTCGTGGCGCCCTGGGAGAGGGATGGGTTTTTTGCAGTTGGTCAATATCAAGGTGAACTCTAGAAATGGATAGGGTCACCTTAGTTTTTGCCCCAATCGTATTTTTCCCTTCAGATTGGTTTCTTGGGGCGGAACTCTAGAGCCTAAAATGACGGGTCACACTTACGGAGCGAAGTAAGCAAGAAAAGGGATGCCATTAGTTTAAAAGGTAGACTTCTCTTTTCTCGCTTGTTCCCGACGGCTGTTTAGAAGTGCATATGATTTCTTGACCAAATCAATTATGGCTAGTCGTTATAGGAACAAGAGTTGTTCTGGTATTAATGACTAGTTGAGAATGTCTCAATTCAGAGGAGGGTTAAATTGACTACTCTTCGGTGGCTTTTGTCCTAAACCTTTGAAGCGTCATTGTGAAACTAGATGTCACACGGGGTTCATTTCAGTTTTGCCGTATTGGATGTTGTTTTTTCAACCAGTATTTGCCAAAAACCTAATGTAGCTCAATGTGTTTGTTTTTCAGTGACATGTGTGATTTTCCGTTAGTTGCTTCTAGTTTGATCAATTACATACATTGAAAATAGTCCGTTAAAACATATTTCAAGGTAAACGACCCCGAGTTTGTCATGGTTGAGAAGTGTCCTCATGTCCCGACCCTTGATGCACCACGAAATGTTCGTAATGCATATGAGGTGTGGATGAAGGCTAACTCGTTGTCCCGACTTCACATTTTGGCTAGCATACCTGATGCTTTAGCCAGAAGGATTGAGAACATGGTCATTGCACGTGAGATCATGGACTCGTTGCAAGAATTGTTTGAATGCCAGTTTTCACTTTTCAAGCACAAAAGAACAGATGACAAAGAAACTAGTAGTGTCAGTTTCAAAATAACCTCCAGTTAGAGAAACCAAGTGTTGTTGACTCTGATGAAGTTCATCGATGAGAAGTGTTCTTTGACATGAAACTTGGAGCTTATTTAGGTTCTTATACTAATCCCACTACTCTCCAAAAAAGGAAGAAGACTAAAGACAGTAAATATGATTTATTTGTCTTGGAGACGTGTTTGGTAGAGAATGATGATTCTACCTGGATCCTTGATTTGAATGCTACTAACCACGTTAGTTCTTCTTACCAAGGATTTACTTCCTGGCAAACGTTGCCATAAGAAGAGTTGACTCTTCGGGTCGGTACTGGTGAGGTTGTTTCAACTGTTGCTATAGGTAGGCTGAAGTTATTTTTGGACAAGAAATGTTATCTGTTACTAGATACTGTTTCTGTAGTTCCTCATATCAAGAGGAACTTAATCTCGGTTTCTTGTCTCATTAAACAAGGTTATACCGTCTCCTTTTCTGAGAGTAAAGTGTTTATTTTCAAGAATGGTTTGGAGATTGGTTTTGGTTCAATGGAAAATAACTTATATGTACTAAGATCATTAGTCATAAAAGCCTTGCTTAGTACTGAAATGTTTTAGTACAGCGACAACAGCAAAAAGACCAAAGGTTTTTCCTAAAGAAAACGCCCATCTTTGGCATCTATGGTTAGGTCACTTTAACCTCAATAAGATTGAGAAGTTGATGAAATGTGGACTTCTAAAGAGTTTAGAAGAAAACTCCTTGCGAGTATGTGAATCATGCCTTGAAGGCAAGATGACCAAATGACCTTTTACTGGAAAAGGTTATAGAGCCGAGGAAACCTTCGAGCTTATACATTTAGACCTCTATGGTCTGATGAGTGTTACATCTCAAGGTGGTATGAATATTTCATCTATTTCATAGATGATTATTCAAGATACGGGTACCTATACCTAATGCAATATAAGTCTGAAACTCTTGACAAGTTCAAGGAATATAAGGCTGAAGTTGAAAACTTTTTAGGTAAGAAGATAAAAACACTATGATCTGATCGTGGTGGAGAGTATATGGACCTCCAATTCCATAACTATATGATAGAATATGGAATTACGTCCCAACTCTTGGCCCCTAGTACACTTCAACAGAATGGAGTATCAGAAAGGAAAAACAGAACCTTATTGGACGTGGTTCGGTCTATGATGAGTTATGCTCATCTTCCAGACTTATTTTGGGGATTTGCAGTGGAGACTGCATGTTACATTTTGAACAACGTTCCCTCGAAAAATGTTTCTGAAACACCTTTTGAGTTGTGGCGATGCCGTAAAGGTAGTTTACACCACTTCAAGATTTGGGGATGTCCGGCCCAGGTGCTTGTGGCTAACCCAAAGAAGTTGGAACCGTGTTCGAAACTTTGCCTCTTTGTAGGCTACCCCAAGGAAAGAAAGAGTGGATACTTCTATGATCCGAGTGAGAACAAAGTGTTTCTGTCTACAAATACTATCTTCTTCAAAGAATACCATATCAGGGATCATAAACCACGAAGCAAGCTTGTTTTGCATGAGATTTCTAGTGAGACAACTGAGAGTTTAACAAGAGTTGTTGTCAGACTGATAGATCAACAAGAGTTGTTGATTTGGGTTCATCTAGTCAATCATCTCAAGAGTTGAAACTGCCTCGACATAGTGGAAGGGTTATGAACCCACCAGATCGCTACATGAGTTTGACTGAAGCCCAAAACATCATATCTAATGATGGGATTGAGGATCCATTGTCTTATAAGCAAGCAATGGAGGATGTTGACAAAGATGGGTGGATTAAAGCTATGAACCAGGAAATGGAGTCTATGTACTTCAATAATATCTGGGAACTTGTGGATCTGCCTGATGGGGTAAAACCTATAAGGTGTAAGTGGATCTACAAGAGAAAATGAGGTATAGATGAAAAGGTACAGACGTTTAAGGCTAGACTCGTGGCAAAGGGTTATACCCTAGTCGAAGGATTGGACTATGAGGAAAATTTCTCACATGTTATCATGTTGAAGTCTATCAAGATACTCCTGTCCATATCCATATTTTATGATTATGAGATATGGAAAATGGACGTCCAGACTGGCTTTCTAAATGGTAATCTTGAGGAGACCATTTACATGGCTCAACTAGAGGGGTTCATTGTTCTAGATCAAGAGCAAAGAGTTTGTAAGTTTAATAGGTCCATTTATGGGCTGAAACAAGCATCTAGATCATGGAACATTAGATTTGACAATGCAGTCAAATCGTTTGGCTTTGATCAAAACGTTGATGAACCTTGTGTTTACAAGAAAATCATCAATAGCTCAGTAGCTTTCCTGATACTATATGTGGATTATATCCTACTCATTGGAATAATGTAGGCTTTCTGACTGACATTGAAAAGTGGCTAGCCACCTAATTCCAAATGAAAGATTTGGGAGAGGCGTAGTATGTTCTAGGGATCTAGATCATTCGGGATCGTAAGAACAAGAGGTTAGCTTTGTCTCAGGTATCGTACATTGATCAAATGTTGATCAGGTACAAGATGCAGGATTCCAAGAGGGGTTTATTACCCTTCTGGCATGGAATTTTTTTTGTCTAAGGTTCAATGTCCTAAGACACCTCAAGAGGTTGAGGAAATGAGACGGATTCCCTATGCTTCAGCTATTGGAAGCTTAATGTATACGATGTTATGTACCAGACCTGACATTTTCTATGCATTAGGGATTGTCTGTCGCTATCAGTCGAATCCAAGATTAGATCATTGGACGGCGGTCAAGATGATCCTCAAGTATCTTCGAAGAATGAGGGGCTATATGCCCGTTTATGGAGATAAGGATTTGATCCTTACAGGATACAAAGACTCTGACTTTCAGACTGATAGAGATTCTCGAAAATCGATATTAGGGCCAGTGTTTACTCTGAATGGAGGGGCTATAGTTTAATGAAGCATCAAGCAAGGATGCATCGCAGACTCCACTATAGAAGTTGAATACGTAGCCGCTTGTGAAGCTGCTAAAGAGGTTGTTTTGCTTAGGAAGTTCCTTATAGATTTGAAAATTGTTCTAAATATGTCTTTATCGATCACTCTTTATTATGATAACAGTGGGGCTGTGGCAAATTCAAAGGAACCTCGGAGTCATCGTAGAGGCAAGCATACAAAACGGAAATATCATTTGATCAGGGAGATTGTGCATTGCGATGATTTGATAGTCACAAAGATCGCGTTGGAGCACAACGTTGCTGATCCATTTACAAAGGCCCTCACGGCTAAAGTGTTTGATAGATAGTCTGAGTCTGCGGGACATGTGGCATCTTGTCTAGGGCAAGTGGGAGATGATACTGGGGTATAAAGTATGCCCTAGCTTATTGTATATTGTACTTATTTTTCATGTATTGTACATTAGTCTCCCGAGGCATTAAGACAAGTGAGAGATTGTTGGGATTGGTGTCCTAATTCTCTTGGAATCTTGTAGTTTGTAAACTTTGTATGCATTGTTATTAATAAAATAAGAGTTATTTTATTTACATTTACTCATATCCAATAAATAAATATTCGTGATTATTTTATGTAAACTTAAGCATGTATATGAGATATACAAGTGGATCATGCCTTAAGTAATAACCTAAAAGGTCTGTAGTATAAGGATAAAAGAGGGATACCTTATCCTTGTGACACTACGAATACCGCCTGCTTTGTAGAGGTTTACAAGTGTTGTGAACTACTACAGATTGTCTGATCTTGACTATTCATGTGAAGACATGCAAGCAGGGGTGTCCTATACAAAAAGTTTGTATAAGATCGGACTATGGGATGATTCGTCTCTTTATATAACATCGTTGATATTTGAGACTTACATCTCACCTAAAATGACCATAGGTGACATGACCTTAATCCTAAATGTTTTGGGAACTCTTGCCTATAAGGGCGATCCTTTGATTAGTATGGGTGAGAGTGGCCAGATTGCAAACTCAACAAGCCTACTTTTTTGAGCATTTGTCTGATTGGGGAGCTGGGAACTCAGTTACACAAGATGGAATTCACTCCTTCCCTGAAGCGGAGGTAAGTAGATAGATTGTTCCCTTAAGGGCTGATTATAGGTCTTGAACATAGTGGCCACATCCTCTCTTTGGAAGAGAGGACCCAGTCATAGTAGGACTATGACTTATTGTTCATTAGAGGAATCAGTGGTACTTAAGAAGTTAGATGTAACTACAAGGGCAAAACGGTAAACTGGCCCAACTGTACTTACAAGCGATTTGTGAAGAGTTATCGCACTGTTGATTGGTTGATATACACATAAATATTTTTGTAGTGCAAAGAGTGCAGCTATCAGTCTTTAGTAGAGTGCCCGACAGTTAACGGATGGTGGATCTCATGACTAAAGAGTTTAGTCAGCTATTCACGTACCATTAGATCTTCAAGCTACAGGTCCATAAGGTCCCCTTGGTAGCTCAATGGATTCATGTTGAGAATCAGTTCTTGGGGTTAGTTTGAAGTGTTCAAATTAGCAAAGAGGAAATTCAATTATATATGATATAATTGGTGTGATGTATGAGATACATCAAGTGGAGGAATTAATATAAATATGATTTACATTAAGTACCATAAAATAGAAAAATAACTATGGTTTATATGTTTCATGAGGTGAAATATTAAAACTATATGTTATAAATATAATATGATAAGTTGGTTATCATATTTATTTATAATATAGTAATTATTTGTTAATCAATTTCTTTTTCTCTAATAACCGATTGAATCGGAGGTTATTGGTGGTTTTATGGTAACCGTGAGATAAAAGGAAAATTGTAATTTTAAAGAGTGACTTCATTTGAAAAGAACTCACGAATAAGCTATCAAGTGAAAGAGTTTCACTAAGCGGTAGCTAACAGAGACTAAACAATCACTTATTTTGACTATGCAATAGTCATTCAGCTGATCATAGCTAAACGATCGAGTGCCTAAGTCATACGATAGGCTACCGTTTACTAAACAATCAAGCACATCATCTTACAATAAACAATGTCTAATCTCCCACTTGCTCGGTCGTCTACTCGATCGTAGACCACCAGTCTCTTCCTCAAGCTAAGATCATACAGAGCCCACAACTTCTGGATTCTCACACTGAGAATACCAAGGTAACCATTGTGGTGGTGTCCTCATTCAGTTCGTGGATCGAGTTAGACTCGTTTGGTTTCGTGGAGGCAGTGTTCGTTGTATTCGTGTTATGCTCCGGTCGTTGTATTCCAACGTTGCTGTTATTGGACCCATAGAAGTCCGTTCGAGGGAACTTGAAGAATGTTTCTTCAAAGGTATGCATCCTGTATCCCTAGTATCATTGTATAGCATGTTGTAATTTCTTGTTGTGCATGACCTGTTCGTTTCCGTTGAAAGACTGTGATTGATTGTGTTCAATTTGAATGGAATTTGGAATGATCCCTTTTGCTGCACATGGAAATCCTCGTGTTTGATTTCCTTCAGGATGCTCCTCTATGTGGTCCTCTTCTATGGTCAACCTGGTGAAATGTAAATATCCATTATGAACAATGTTATATAATGAGACTATTTATTTCGTGGTCCAATCTTATACAAACTCATGTGGATAGAACACCCCATCTCATATGTCTCTACATGAATGATCAGGATCAGATCATTTGTAGCATTTTATAAGAATTATAGCATCTACAAAGTGTGTCGTATTCGTAGTGTCACCAGAATAAGGTACCCAACCTTATCCATCTACTACGAACCATTTAGGTTATCACTCAAACATGATTCACCTGTATGTCTCTACTAAATGTCAAATAAAACATCTCATATTTTATTAAATAAATAAAATGTTTATACATTACAATTACAAACTATAAGGCCCACGAGATTTAGGGCATCAACCCCAAAAAATATTTTGGTCTATTCCAAGATAGAGGTAGAGCATTAGAAATATCTTAGAAGGTCTTGGGAACACTGAGAGAGAATAAGTTGTATGCTAAATTCTCTAAGTGTGAATTTTAGCTACGACGAATGTCCTTTCTCGGGCATGTGGTGTCAAATGAGGGAGATTTAGTAGACCTCACGAAGATTGAGGCAATTACGAGGTTGCCTCATCCCACCACAGTTAGTGAAGTGTATATTTTTCTGGGGTTGACAGGTTACTATCGTCAATTTGTAAAGAACTTCTCTCGCATAACCACTCCTTTGACCTAGTGGATGCGAAAGGGAATTTCTTTTATTTAGAGTAAAGCTTGTGAGAACAGTTTTTCAAAATCTTAAGAAAAAGCTTGTAACTGCACCGATTCTTATTGTACCGGATGGTTCAGGGAGTTTTGTGATTTACAGTGATGCTTCTAAGAATGGGTTGGGTTGTGTGCTTATGCAACATGGTAAAGTGGTTACCTATAGCTCCCGCCAGTTGAAGAACCATGAGCAAAACTATCCTACTCATGACTTAAAGCTAGCAGCAGTTGTTTTTGCCTTGAAGATCTGGAGACGCTATTTATACGGGGATAAGATATAGATTTTCACCAATTGTAAGAGTTTGAAATACTTTTTCACCCAAAAGAAGCTAAATATGAGACAGTGCAGGTGGCTCGAGTTAGTGAAAGATTACGATTGTGAGATTTTGTACCACCCTGGCAAGGCAAATGTAGTGGTCGATGCTCTCAGTAGGAAGATGATGACAGGCAGAAATGCACGTCATTATTCTTTCTTTTATTTAGAATTATGGGGGCTGTTAAGTAGAATATGCAGCGAATATGTTAGGAATTCATGAGAAATGAGTTTGCGTTGATCGACAGTAAGAATATCAACTAACCCACTATTATGCGTTGTTATGCGTTCAATTGTTTATTTTTGTAGCTACCGTAGAAAGAGATCACATGCGTGGAAGCCAGGCTATCTCAAAGAAGACCACATGCGAGGATCTCTCCATTGCAAAGGCAAACGTATACGTTCACGCATGGATGTTGCAGCCATTAACCGCATGCATCCATCACATAGAAGTTGTGGCCGTCAAGCGAATGCAGTCATCACAGACAGATTGCAGCCATATAATGATAACCATAATAGAAGGGCGTTCGCAAGGTTGGTGGAATGCAAACATGAACACATACATTGGGATTATCAAAAGATGATGTTGACATTTCACCTACCACGCCGTTAGCAGCAGAGATTCAGAAAAGGACCATCGCGCTGCGAGTGTCAGATTTAGAGCAGGTCCATAAATGCTGTCGACGATCAAGCTTTATAAATAGAAGCCGTTGAGCAAAATTTCAAATTATCCAAGGTTTTCCGCCTGAGGTTCTCTGCCTTAGGGCAGATCCTTATGATCCAAACCAAAGCGTGAGAAGATAGCTTGAGAGTTCTTCATCCCCTTTAATCATTCCGAGTGACGACCGGAGCCTTCGCCGGAGTTAGAGCTCGAAAGAGTCTACTCCACCGCCCATCCATGGCACCACCGGCAACATTGAGATACATCTGCTGAAAGCAAAGCATTGCTTCCAGCTGGCCCTCCATTTCTCTTCTCTCCTTGTATTGTATTACATTTTGGCTTAAGGAATTAATACATTTTGTGATCAATGAATTTCTATATTTCCTTCGATTCCATCTCCATCTTCATTTACTTAGTATCCTTTACTTTCATTGCATCATTGAGTAAGACTGTTAGAGTATCGCATACTTAATCATGCGACATAGGAATATGAAGCATGTAGCAAACCACTGAGAGGTGTGCGTTGCATGAGTATTGTGAGAAAACCTTATTTGCTTAATGTGAAGCTGTAGCAATGCTTGTCTATAGGCGGACGCAATGCTTGTCTATGAGTAGAATCAGAAGCATCTAACTGCCCGAGAGGGTAAGTGGTTGGTCGCATTAAGCAATGTAAGCAAGTGTTCACTAGAGATAGGTACGTCAACCATGTTTATGTGATTACCTTGTCTTATGCATGCGATCATCACCCCTTTAGAGCTACTCGGGAGAGAGTCTAAAGAAAGAACCTAAGACTTGAGAGAGCTAGGTCAGAATCTAGGCTTGAGAGAACTAGATTAAGATCGTATAAGCAAGAATGAAGACTTAGGAATAAGTTTCGTTTGCTATTACACATCGTGTGCGTCTTCGTCAGGTGTGTATAGCATGATCGCATAAGTTTGTGGTGGCTGGGGTTACCCTTGCGATCAAGCTTAGGGTTGCGATAAAGACATCCTTACCATTTTATCTATTTTTCCACGCGTCAATCGTTGCCGTGTCTTTACCTCTTAGTCATTCTTCTACCGCTTAATCTATTAGTTAAAAGTAGGAGTAGTGCTTAGCCTTCAACCTCAAATTCTTTTATTCTTCGCCGCAAACACATCACCGCATAACATTTAGCTACAAGTCTCCGAGTTCAACCTTGGATCACCCGAGAAACTTGCTCTTGGCGAGAGCGCAAGAAAACTTGTGACAGGAACACATGGTCATTGTATATAAGATTAACGCATACTTTCCATTCCAATGTATGATCATTGACGAATGAGAACCAATGCATAACCTAAGACATGTATCGCATAATTGCGTTCACCAATTCTTGTCACTAGAAGATCACTCATTCGGCAGCCTTAGTCGCCAAACAAGTCTAGCTATGTAATGATTTTGAACAAGCTAGAAGTGTAGTAACAGTGGGAGTCATCTCGCAGCTAGCACAATTAACAGTACAATCGACTTTGAGGTAGAGAATTATTGATGCATAGTAGGGCAATCCGTACCTTACTTAGAAATTTTGTCTGGTGGAGTTAGATCGAGACAATGAACTTTTGGTATCCTTGGATCATGGTTTTCTTTATCAGGGTTATTTCTGTGTACCTATAGATAGTGATCTTGAGAATGAATTGTTGGCAGAAGCCCATAGCTCCCCATTCTCGATACATCCTGGCAGCACGAAGATGTATCAGGACTTGAAATGGTATTATTGGTGGTTCATATGAAAAGAGAGATAGCTGAGTATGTCAGCAAATGTTTGGTTTGTTAATAGGTGAAGACCCTGAGACAGAAGCCAACGGGTTTGCTACAGCCCTTAAGCATGCCAGAATGGAAGTGGGAAAGTGTGTCCGTGGATTTCATTGTAGGGTTGCCAAGGAAAGCGAAAGGTTATTCGTGTTGGGGTTGATGCCTTAAAGTCTCATGTCCTATAGTTTGTAATACGAACACTTGTGTTGTTAATATATGATATTTACTTCACATCTTGTTTTGCTTGGTTATTTGTTTTATTTGCTTTACCACAAACCAATAAACATAAAATCTCTGGTTATCTGTATGTGACTCAAGCATGTATGTGGTGACATACAAGTGGATTATTTCTTGAGAGATAACCAAAATGGTCTGTAGTATATAGATAAATGAGGGAAACCTTATCCTGGTAACGCTACGGACGTGGCCCGCTTTGTGGAATGGTCACAAGTATTATGACTTGTCACAGATGGTCTGATCCTGATCATTCGTGCTGGAGACATGCGAGCGGGGGTATTCCATACAAAGAGTTTGTATAAGACCTGACCATGATGTGTTAATGTCTCGTTATATAACACTGTTCATGACAGAGACTTCACTTCACTAGGATGACCATAGGTAACATGACCTCAATCCTGAGTGAATTGGGAACTCCTGCCATTGAGGGCGGTCCTTCGATTTGTATGGGTGCGAGTGGCCAAGTCGCCGATTCAAACCTACCAATTTGAGGATTTGTTTAATTTGGGAGATGGGAACTCAGATACACAAGATGGAATTCACTTCTTTCTCGAGGTAGAGGTAAGTAGATAGATGGCTCCCTTAAGGGTTGATTTCGAGGCTTGAACGATGTGGCACCACACACCTTCTCTTGGCCCGAGAGGTGTTCACACATAGTTTGACTATGTTATATTGTTCATTAGAGGAATCAGTGGTACTTAAGGAGTGAGATGTAACTACAAGGGCAAAATGGTAAATTGGCCCAATTGTACTTACGACCATCTGTGAAGGGTTATCGTACTCATGATTGGTTATATCCGATGGACACAGAAATATATTTGTGGTAAGAAGAGTTCAGCTGTTGGTCTTTAGTAGAATCACTGACAGTTAACGGATGGTGGATCTCGTGACTAAAGAGTTTAGTCAGCTATTCACGTACCGTTGAAGCTTCGGACCACAGGTCCATTAGGTCACCTGGGTAGCTTGGATAAAGTTGAGAACCAGTGTTTGGGTTAATTTGAAGTGTTCAAATTGACAAGAGGAAGTTCAATTATATATGATATAATTGGACTGGTTAATTATATATGATATAATTGGCTAAATGTATGAGATACATTATTTTGGAGGAAATTAGATATAAATATGATTTATATCAAATAGAGAAAAAAGATACTATAGTAGATATATGATATCAAACTATAGGATATCAATATAATATGATTATATTTATTAATTAAATTAATTGATTAATTATTTGATAATTAATGGATTTATCCACGTTCGGATGTGGGAAGCGAGGTTGCGATGGTTATGGTATCCAGCGGATTAAAATAATGAAAATCGTTTTCATTTTAATTCAATCGTGCATTCATATTATCGCGTGCCCAAAAGAATCCGTGAAAGCGATCGCGAGAGCCTATACGATAGAAGCTCGTTCATCTAAACGATCGTCTGCCTCACGCTTTCTCTAAATGATCGCATATTTTTTTCCTAAACGATCGTTCAAGTTTTCCTACACGATCGTGTAGCTTTACTATACGATAAGCATTTCTGCTATACGATAACAGAGTTTCATCTCCCACTTGCTTATCATCTACATGACGTGTTCTGCTTCGTCCTCTACCAAACTCACTAGAGGCCACTTTTTGGGTTTTTGACGCCGAGGATACCCGGGTTTCTCTTGTGGTGGTGTCATCCCCGCTGCATTGTTCGTGTACGTTCGGATCGTGCTATTGCAGTCGACATACTCGCCGGGTGCTGGTAGATCAGTGGGAGGTTTTCCGCTGCTTAAGGTTCAGACATACGAAGAGAGTCTTCATCTGGTATGAACCTTTTTCCTTGTTAATTATTGTATTCTGAGCATGCTAATAATGAGTTTTAGATGCATAATTGTATGTGTTGAATGTATATCGTTTGTGTTTCGATCACATCTATACCCGCTCATGGAACTCTCGATATGAGATCCTTCAATTCGATGATATGGGTTTTAGTGGACAGGCTCACAAAAGTTGCATATTTCATTCTTGAAATTTCCACATATTCGATGATTAAGTTGGCTCACTTTTACATGAAAGAAATAGTGAGATTGCATGGGGTGCTAGTGTCGATTGTATCCGAAAGAAACCCTCATTTTACCTCTAGTTTTTCAAAGAGACTCCAGGGAGCGTTAGGGACTCGGTTGAATTTCAGCACTGCTTTCCACCCTCAAACTGGTCAAACGGAGCGTTTAAACCAAATGTTGGAAGATATGTTGCACGTTTGTACATTAGAGTTTTCAAGGGGTTGGGATTCACACATGCATTTGCTAGAGTTTTCCTGTAATAATAGTTATCGGGCTACCATTTCCATGTCGCCATTTGAAGCTCTATACGGTAAGGGTTGTGGGTCTCCTGTTTGTTGGGGTGAGGTTGGTGAGCGAAAGTTGGTGGGAACTGAGCAAGTGTAGATGACAAATGAAGCCGTGCAGAAGATTAGGGCTCGAATGCTAATAACACATAGCAGACAAAAAAGTTATGCCAATGTTAGGAGTAAAGATCTTGAGTTCGAGACGAGTGATAAAGTCTTCCTGAAAGTAGCACCTATGAAGGATGTTCTGCAATTTTGAAGGAAGGGAAAGTTAAGTCCGTTATTTGCTGGGTCGTTCGAGGTCTTGGAACGAATTGGTCCTGTGGCCTATCGGTTGGCTTTGCCACTGTCCTTCTCTATGGTCCATAATGTTTTTCATGTCTCCATGTTAAGGAAGTATGTGAAAGACCCATCCCACATGGTAGACTTCGAGCCCTTACAGCTAAATGAAAACTTGAGTTATGAGGAGAAACCTATCCAAATCCTTGCTAGAGAGGTGAAGACTCTGCGTAATCGTGAAGTGGCACTAGTAAAGGTTTTATGGCAGAATCGTCAGTTTGAGGAAGCAACTTAGAAGTGAAAGGATGAGATGAGAACTTAATATCCAGAGCTCTTCCAGGATTTGAACTTTTGAGGACGAAAGTTCTTAAGGGGAGAAGAATGTGATGCCCTAGAATTAAGGCAAATTTAATTTATTTTATCTTGAGTTAATTGAGGATTTTGTTGTTAAAAAATACTGAATTTTATTTTGGGTTTAAAAATATGTGATAAGTGATTTGGAGACTTAAAATTAAGTTAATTTTTGGATTTATTTTGTTGTGGGTTATTTAATTTTAAGAGGGAATTAAGGAGTTTTAGGAAAACTATACTATGCATACATGTAGTAGTGTCCTAGAAGTATATAGAAGGTTGGGTCGTTACATTTTGACTCTTAAATTGACAGAATATTCAGAAAAAATCTATGAAGGAACATGATAGCCCACTAACATGACAGAGAAACAAAGGAATGGGAGGTCATTCGGGGATTACATACATCGATTGTCTCAATAGCTCAGTCAAGAATCATGAACACTTATAAACACAAACAACTCCAAGCTAAAGTCTTACCTAATTCAAATGGTGAGGCACAACACAATTAGGGGTATTCATCTAAGGATATCCACAAGTATCTCTATTCCTTCCTAAAAATATGTGTCATGATAAAAATTAATAGAGTTTCTAACGTTGTTTCCCTTCTCTATATAGGATAGAACAAAGGAATGGTTAGAGTTATCCCTTCAAAGAGCATTACCATATAGGATGAATTGGTGTATACTTTCTAGAGCAAACTCTTCACTCAACCAAGATGACCAAGCTAAGGATGAAGATTGGCACCTTCAGGTAGAATGAACATGAATTGTTGTTCAAGGAATGGAGCATTGAAGAAAAAAAGGCCAAAAAGATTAAGATTTATCGTTCCAACACTCCTCACGAGGCTTTAAGACGCTAAAAACCATAGAGAAATCATGGGGATAACATCGCGATGCTCTGAGGTAGAAGTCTCATCAACATTTCTTTAATACCAAGGAGTGTTGAGGCCAATGTTGTGATGCTATTAGGTGTTTCATCTATGTTATTGATGTTTCATGTAAGAGTGAGTGGTGTCGAGTTTTAGCGGAGATCAAAGTTTAGGGCAATGAGAAAGTCATCTAAAAAGGTAAGAGAGCTCAAAGAACTGCTAGTGGACGATTATGAGCTCGAGAACGGTAGTCAAGAGCTTGACAAACGATATACACTATCGATGACGATTGTGTTGGGGTTGATGCCCTAAATCTCGTAGATCCCGTAGTTTGTAAACACTTGTATGAACAAACAGTTTTGTGATATATAATATGAGATATTTTATTCACTTTAGTCTATGAAATATGAGATATTTTAGTTGCATTAACCACAAACCAATAAATTAAGGTCCCTGGTTATCGTTGTAACTTAAGCATGTATGTGGAGACATACGAGTAGATCGTTCTTTAAGTGATAACCTAAATGGTTTGTAGTATATGAATAAAGGAGGGAAACCTTATCCTAGTGACACTACGAGTGTGGCCCACTTTATAGGTGTTACAAATGTTGTAAAGTGCTACAAATGGTCTGATCCTGATCATTCGTGTATTAGACATGCGAGCGGGGATGCTCTATACAAAGGAGTTTGTATAAGACCGGACCACGAAATGTTTAGTCTCGTTATATAACGCCATTCATGAAAGAGAATTTAATTTCACTAGGATGACCATAGGTAACATGACCTTAATCCTGAGTGAGTTGTGAACTCCTGCCTATAAGAGTGCTTCTTTGATTTGCATGGGTGCGAGTGGCCAGTTCGCCGACTCAAACCTACCACTTTGGGGATTCATCTGACTGGGGAGTTGGGAAGTCAGCTACACAAGATGGAATTCATTCCTTTCCCAAAGTATGGGTAAGTAGATAAATTGCTCCCTTAAAGGCTGATTCGGGGGCTTGAACAATGTGGCACCACATCTTCTCTTAGCTTGAGAAGCGTTTAGTCATAGTTGGACTATGATGTATTGTTCATTAGAGGAATTAGTGGTACTTAAGGAGTTAGATGTAACTACAGGGGCAAAAATAGTAAATTGACCTAGCTGTACTTACGATTGATTTGTGAAGGGTCAATGTACTGTTGATTGGTTATATCCGATGGACACAGAAATATATTTGTAGTGCGAAGAGTGCAGCTGACGGTCTTTAATGTAGTGCCCAACAGTTAACGGATGGTGGATATCGTGATTAAAAAGTTTAGTTAGTTATTCACGTACCGTTAGAGCTTCAAGCTACAGGTTCATAAGGTCCCCTTGGTAGCTCAATGGATTCATGTTGAGAATTAGTTTTTGGGTTAGTTTAAAGTGTTCAAATTAACAAGAGAAAATTTGATTATATATGATTAATTCAATTATATGTGATATAATTGATATAATGAATTTGATACATTATTTGATTGGAGGAATTAATATAAATATGATTTATATTAAATGCATACAGGAGAAAAAAAACTATGGTTTATATGTTACATATGATGTAATATCAAAACTATAAGTTATAAATATAATATGATAATTTAGGTATTATATTTATTTCTAATAAATTAATTATGATATAATTGTTTTTCGTTTTTCTCCAATAACCACCTTAGTGGGTGGTTTTAGACAATTTATGGCAACTGGTGAGATAAAGTGAAAAATAGTTTTTCATTTTCATTACTGCATGACACACGCATCAAGTGATCGTTTTGATATTCGAGAGAGTAAACGATAAGTCATCGAGTATTCTATACGATAGTTACTCGTTACTAAACGATTGAGTACCCAAGTCTATACGATAGGCTTATTCCTTCGGTTGCCTAATCGATCGCCTACTCGATCGTCTACTCGATCGTTTAGTACCTCCATCCCTCTACCCAAATCCATACAAAACCTACACCTCCTGGATTCTCACACCGAGAATACCAAGATAACCGAGTAGTGGTGTCGAGTTTCATTCAAGGGTCGAGGATCGAGTTTTACTCGATGGTGATTGAGGAACTTCTAGTTCGTGCTGTTTGCTAAATTGCTTATTATGTTCGTGTTGATTCAACGCATTCGAGTTTGATCGAGGAAATACTAGAAGAAATGGCTCTTTAAAGGTTTTCTACTCGATCCCTTGTATTTTATCTTGAAGCATGTTGTAATTTATTCTTTGATGCATAACTGTTATGTTTGATTGTAAATTTTTATATTCTTTCACAATGGGGTTTGGAACGATCTGCTTCCGCTCATTAGTTCTCTAGATTTAGAGTTCTTTCATATTGCTGAGTTGTTTTCCCTTTTACTTTCTCTTTATATGTTAGGTATGTTGATTTAATCTCTTTCTATTACTACAAGCATGAGTAGCTAAACTCATTAGTTCCAGGGTATTGAAATCGGTTTGAGGATTAATTTATTGTTAATTGCACATTTTGGGATTGAAAATTGCTATTAAAAGCATTCTAGTTTTTCTATATTAATTTACTTCAATCAAAAGGTCATTGATTGTCGATTATATTCATTGCTAGCTGGAAAGGGAGGGAATTAGCTAAAATTGAAAATTGGGCTATCATTTGATTATGCATGAGAATGATCAAAACTAATAATGAAGGGTTGTAATGTCATGCTAGTGTTTTTGTTTACAAGGCGATTTGAAGTTAAATGCTAAGTGTGAGGAGGGATTTAGCTCGAGAGAGAAAATCCATAATGTATCATCGTTTATTTGCAGTGATAGATATTTTAAGGTGGTTTGAAACTGATATGATCACTCATTTTTCGTCATATACAATGACATTAAAAAAATGGCGGCTCGAAATCTGGCACCATACATCAATTTAGAATTGACATCATATGCCAAAATTGTTGTAATGTTATAGATCTTAAGCACATAAAAGCATGAATAAAGAAAAACATTCAATCAAGATGACTGTTGATGGCAAAATCCAGTCAAGAAAATTTACATGACTTTTTATATGCCGACAACTATCAATTTATAATTTGGAGAAGAGGTTGCCTACAAAACAATCAAAAAATAACACATTGGTGTGGTTCTTGCTACAAACACTCTGATGTTTAAGTTAGTATTTTGCACAAAGGTCAGGGAAAGTATTTTTTTTAGGGAGAAGTTGAGTTTACCTTTTGTAGGACTTCCTTATCCCTTTAGGATTTGGAATCTGGTTCTTTTTCCTATTTGAAAATAAGACACTCAGGACTGGATTTCGGCCACTAAAGATGTTCCAGAATTGAGGGTCCATCCATATCAGCTACTTGCAAGGGATCTACTGAGCTTGGCCTCGGCTCAACCTTGGCCCCTAAGGCCAAGGTGGCCCTGCTGGCCGTTGAGGCCCAACTGGCCTCGGTTTCGGCCTCAGGGCCGAGGCGGGCTTGCTGGCTTACTAAGGCCCAATTTACCTTCGAGGTCGAGGTGGTCCAATTGGGTCCTGACCTAATTTTCTTTTTTCCTATTTGTTAGGAACTCTACGAAGCCTACTTTCTATGACTCTTGGGTCCATTTTTTTTTTTTTTTCGATTAGATAACTCTCCTAGCTTTACTTTTATTTTTATCTTTTACTGGTCCAAAATTACCCATAACATTAGTCTCTTACTCCCATGTTGAGCTTTTAAGGCTAATTTGTTAAGGATTAGTGCTAAGACCCCAATTTGTGAGTATACTTGTTTTTATTTTGCCATGGTACATAATTGTACAAAATCATTGTGTGCCATTTGACGTGTCCATATTTGGATTTGTAAATGCTCTATCCTCAAGATATGCACCTCCTAAGTTTTGGGCCTCGTGTGTGTGTCCATTAGTGTGGCTTAATATAGTTAATTCCCGGTGATCCTTAGATCATTTTCATTTTGGAATAACCTTATCAGATCCTAGCTGGTTATTTAGGTTTTTCTCTTCAAGAGTAGGCCCTTGGTTTTTTTTAGGGGTTGGTTTATTAAACCTTTCTTATATTTTCCTTCAGAAGTAACGATCACAGGTTGACTCTTGGGGATTGTACAGAGATGCAAAATTTGAACTTTTATCTATTTCTTGTTATCTTTATCTTAAGACCCTAAGTTATTACTCATATCATGCATACCAGTTATTTTATGAATAACCAAAAATCATATCTTCCCCAAGTATGTATGTTATTGAAGGGATTAATTCCCCACGCAGCGAAAAAATTCAAACCTAACTCTAGTTTTAATACCAACAGACTTGCATTGGAAAACAAACCTAGGCTAAACATATACTTTCAAAAATTAAAAAAGAAAGAATTTCTTACCTTTAACTCTGTTGGTAAAATCTTCTGAAAAAATAAATACAACACTCCTAAAAAGCCTTCACCGGTATCCTCTGTTGAGTTTACTGAGGTGGGATGGTGGGATCCCCTTTTCTTGATTTTGGAGTAAGGAAGAAAAAAATGAAAGAAAAACTTTCTAAGGAGAGTTTTTTTTTTCCATTAACACAGTGTGAGAGTGAGCGTCAAAGCGAGAGGGAAAAAATCAGGGAGAAGACTCCCTCTCCCCACAAATCTCGTAACTCCCCAATATGGGGAGTTACATAATTTCCCTTCCCTTTTTTATTTAATTTTATTTATTATTATTATTATTATTAATTAAAATAAATAAATCTAATTTTAATTTATTTTAATTAATTAAATAATAATAAATATATTTAAAGCGAATTTAATTTATTAAAATTTAAATTAAATAATTATTAATTAATCAAATTAATTAATAATAATTAAATATCTCTAATATTTAATTAAATGTGTATTAGAAATATATTCTAATCATCCCTCTCACATAACCTATAGTTTCAATTCAATTAACTTAATCAAATCATATTTAATTAAATATAATTAAATTAAAATAATTAATTCTCCAATTAATCAATCATTAAATTATATATCACATATTTGATTTAACCTTATAATTGAATCACATTCAATTATTTTTCTCTTATATATTCTATATTTTTAATGCGCATCTTATGTACATTATTTTTAACCTATAGTTTTAATATGAAATTAATTCATATTACATTTAATATTTGAAATCCTTCAAATATTTAATTCTACCATAAATTAATTTTTAAATCAAATTCAAAAATAAATTTATATCATAAAGTTTAATTAAATTATAAACTTTATATTATAATGTATCAACATACATTATATTATTTTTCCTTAGTTAATTTGAACAATTCAAATTACTTTAATTTCCTCAATACTTTTTTTTTTTTAGCTACCAGTGGGAATTAATGGACCTACAGATCAGAAGCTTCAATGATATGAGATTAATTGGGTAAACTCATTAACCGAGTCAATCAATATTCGTTAATTGTGGGTACACTCCACTATAGACTCACAGTTGCACTCTTCTCACTATAAACATATTTCTGTGTCCACGAATATAAACCAATTACCGCAAGTTAGTTCTTCACGAGTGTTCGTAACACCAGCTGGGTCAAATTACCATTTTACCCTTGGGTTACTTCTACATCCTTAAATACTAATGTTCCTCTAATGAATAACATGTTTGTGGTCTAACCAACAAACAGAGATCCTTCTTAGGCTAATGAGAGGGCAGGGCCCTATGTTCAAGACCCAAAAACACCACTTAAGGGAACACTCATCTACTTTTCTAAAGTAGGAAATAAGTGAATGCCATCTTACGAAATTACACTCCCAGCTATCCACTCGGTTTTGTCCCTAAAATGGTAGCCTTATCGGCGAACCAGCCACTCTCACCCATACAAATCAAAGGACAATCCCTCGTGAATAGGAGTTCATAACTCATTCAGGATTGAGACTAAGTTGCATGGGATACTCCCACTCACATGTCTCCTACACGAACATGTTGAATCATTGTGTTTGTATCAAATAAAAAGTAGGTCATATCCATAATGTTACAGGATAAGGTACCCAACCTTATCCCTATACTATAGACCCTTTAGGTTGTATCTTGAATAGTGATCCCCGTATGTCTCCACATACAGCTCAAGACTCATACAAAAACCCAGGATGTTAGTTTATTGAATTAGAGTTATTATTCTTGAAGATCTTGCTGAATTTGAGGATGATGAGATGTACATGTATGTTATGGGACTAGGACGATGAGATATATATGTATGTTATAGAACCATGTTGTTGTACTTGTGATGTTAAGATTGTGATAGTATCCTCACTGATTAGTTAGAAGCCCACTAGATGTTGTGCTTCCTTTGGGATTCACCAGATTGTGTTTCCTTTGGGATTCACCAGATATTGTATTTCCTTCGGGATTCACCAGATATTGTATTTCCTTCGGGATTCACCAGATATTGTGTTCCCTTCGGGATTTGCCAGATCGTGTTCCCTTCGAGATTCGCCAAATCGTGTTCCCTTCAGGATTCGCCAGATCGTGTTCCCTTCGGGATTCCCCAGATCGTGTTTCCTTTGGGATTCGCCAGATATTGTGTTTCTTTCGGGATTCACCAAGGGTTTTGTTTCCTTCGGGATTTACCAATGGTTGTGCTTCCTTCAAGATTCACTAGAGGTAGTAGGCATACTTAACTACAGTAGGATAGAAATAAGTTTTTCATGTATATATGTGTCTTATAAGGACTAAAGCAGTTTTATGTTCCACCAGGGGTAGGCATCTAGAGGACATAGATGCCTAGCCCGACCCTAGTAGTGGGATTACTTACTGAGTATTTTATACTCATCATTTCTCATGTTGTTGTTTCAGGTAAAGATAGAGATGCACCGGTGATTGACAAGCGGAAATCGTGATCGAGCCACTAAGACCAGTTTTATGCTTCAGCTCATGATATTTAGATTTCTTTCCATGTTTTTTTCAACTTTCAGTTTTGTTGTTTGAAACTTACTATTAAGAGTTATTTTCAGACTTGTTATTATCATTTATGATTTACGGGTACCCTATTATTTGTTTTAATATTTGAATTTAATGAACTTTTGAACTTACCTTATTTATTTAGCATTTATTTCACCATAAAAGGGTGTCGTTTTTAAGTTTCATGCATACATGTATCTTGTAACGGCCTAACTTAAGTCCTAGGGGGTTGGGTCGTGACATTTATGAAGTTCTAATGTGTTGTGAGGGGTGGGTTGAGATTGGTTTAGATTGTTTTGGGGAGAAAGTTTGAGTTTTATGTGTGTTCGTTCTTGTTTATGAAATTTGAATATGTTGTAAGGGTGCGTAGAGTTTGATTGTAATCGTTTTGGAGTTGAATTTGTAGGTTTTTGTGTGTTTTTTGATGTTCGGGAGATTTCATGTTTGTCGTGGGGGAGGGGTGGGTAGAGTTTGATTATACTCGTTTTGTCGTTGAACTTGGAGTTTTTGTGTGTTTATGAATGTTTATGAAGTTCTAATATGTTGTGGGGGTGGGTTGAGATTGGTTTAGATTGTTTTGGGGAGAAAGTTTGAGTTTTATGTGTGTTCATTTTTGTTTATGAAATTTATGAAGTTTGGTTGGACAATTATGACATTTATGGATGTTTTGTTTATGAAGTTTGAACGTGTTATGGATGTTTAAAGATGATGACATTTGAATGTTTTTGTTTTATTGTAGGATGTTGTTCGGAGATGAGGTTGGACGATTGTTCAAGATGTGTTCCAGACGTTGTTTTCTTTTTTGTATTTATTGACATTGTTTTCATTTTATTTCTTCTATATATTTGTGAAAACAAATTTCTTTTATTTAGTATCGACTTTGTTTTATTGTAGGATATTGTAAATTTTCATTTATTTGTTATAGTATGGACTTTATTTTCTTTGTTTTATTTATTATGTGAATTTGTTTAAGTTGGTTAATTATGTTTTACAAGTTATTCAGATCAAATTTTAAAAAATTATAAATTATAAATTAAAAATATTTAAAAGGTAATTTTCAACTAATGAAGGAACTCCCCAAGCATATTTTACTACATCAGGAGTTCCTGTAACTCCCGACAAATAAAACAAACCGTCGGGAGTTCGTGAAATAAACTGTAACTCCCGATGCATAAAACAAGGCGTCGATGCGTCGGGAGTTCTTCAACAACTCCCGACGTCTTTGTTTCATGCGTCGGGAGTTCCTCTCCTGACGGGTTTTTCCTGACAAACTCCCAACGATCCATTATTCATCGGGAGATGCTCTCCCGACATATTTTTCACCCTTTCTCGGTAAATTGTGATGTCGGGAGAAGTTCGATTTCTTGTAGTGAACGCGAGCCAACCTAAACTAACCCAAACTTATTATTAATATTCAAAAGCATGTTTTTTTTTTTTTTACTTCCAATAAAATTATATATACATATATTTATTTCAACGTTACTTAATTACATGATTTTTTTAGATTACTTATCATCCACCAATTATTTAAAATATATATTTTTTAACTATGTTTAAATAAGTTTTTTCATAATATAATTAAAATCTATTTTCTAATCTTATTTCAATAGGATAATTGTTTTAAGTAAAATTGCTAAAAATATTTTCAAATATAACAAAATGTCACTGTCTATCGGTGGTAGGTCGCGTTAGACTTCTATCACTCAGCGATAGAAGTCTATTTGCAGTCTATCGTGATCTATCACTAATAGATAATGACATTTTGCTATATTTTAAATAAGTTGACTCATTTTCCTTTATTGAAAATAACCCATTTCAATATATGAAAATAAATAAACAAATTCTTTTACATGTTAATATGTTAATTTATTTTGAAACAAAAATTCAAATAATGACCTGAGTAACTCAAATGAATCCAACCCAAATATTTCATGGCTAGGTTGAGTTGGATTTATTGTTTGATAAGAGTTGTTTGGATCGAAGAAATTTACAACTCAACAATTGGATTAGACTTAAAAAGTATTTTAACCCAATCCAACTTAACTCAACCCACAAACACCACTAACATTTACCGATATGAATTTCTCATGGATCAAAACGAAGAACAGAAAATAGCAAATTCATGTATTCAGTTAAAAATCTATAAGCTTAGGCCCAACCGATTTCTTAAATCGACATCATGAGCATAGCCATATACCGAAAACTCAAACTCAATCTTCCTATACAATACTATTGACTACAAAGAAAGAGAGGGTAAAACAGAAGAAATTTGGCAAAATCCAAAACTTAGTCGGCCTTAAGTCCTCACATACCTGACCGAGAGAAGTCCTTACACACTTGAGAGACCATGGCCCTATACCTCACTAGATGAGCTTTCTTTTGGGTCTTTTTCGAATTTCGACTAAAGTTACATATAACCAAATTTAGCCAAGTCGACTTCAAATGATCATGATGAAGACACATAGTACGATGGACTTAAATTTTTGTCTTCAATTTTCATTTGGAGCATATGTCAATTTGTGATTATAACTTGGTTTATGAGAATTGTTTTAATTTAACTCGAGTGTAAATGACGTTGAAATGGCTTTAATAATGCTGAAATTGTAATGTTTAACATGTGAATAAGATTATAACTTGGTTTATGAAGGATAATTAATGAAAGGATGAGAAGTGGATATGCATACATGATACACATAAGAAGTTGAAGGAAAAAGTCTATGACCAATTCAAAAAGTGGTCTTCTGATTCATAAATCACAACACAACAAACAATTATGATTTATGATCTCCCACATCTCTCTCTCTTACCTTCTTTTTCCAATCCAAACGCGTTCATGTTGATGTTTACACTTGTCATTAACTTAATTACCAATATCTCCCTCTCTTTCAGCTCTCAATATATATAATACCAAGTGATCAACTGAGAAATACCATCAACCTCAAATGGCAATGCCAATGGACGAAGAAGAAGCCTCTATCCATGACTACCCGCCCGGCTTTCGCTTTTACCCGACCGAGGAGGAGCTCGTTTCCTTCTATCTCCGCCATCAGCTTCATACCCAGCTCCCCGAAAAGCACCGCGTCATCCCCCTCCTCAACATTTACGACTCTGAGCCATGGGACCTCCCCAGTAACTAATTACCTTTTTTTTCTTTTCTCAATTCAAATTTTTTACCTCAATTTTCAACTTTTCATCTTTTCTTTTATAAATGTCAAAATAATAGACCAAGGCTAAATTCGAAAATAATAACAGAGCTGGCCGGGGAGCTGTGCAAAGGGGACAGCGAGCAATGGTTCTTCTTCGTTGCTCGTCAAGAAAGAGAAGCACGAGGAGGCCGCCCCACAAGAACCACCGCCGCCGGCTACTGGAAGGCCACCGGCTCTCCGGTCTACGTCTACTCCTCCGCCAACAAGATCATCGGACTCAAAAAGACGATGGTCTTCTACAAAGGCAGAGCCCCCACCGGTACCAAAACAAAATGGAAGATGCACGAATACAGAGCAATCGACGATTACGCCAAATTGAGGCACGAATTTAGTCTCTGCCGAGTTTATGTCATTTCCGGATGCTTTCGGGCCTTCGATCGCCGCCCCATGGAAGTCATCGCCGCCGCCGGGAACAACCAGGATCGGAAAATGAAGGGGAAAGTTACTTCGCCGGAGATTTCGTGTTCGGCGGTGGCGGCGATGGCGGACTGTGACGGAAGTGGTAGTAATTGGAGGATGGTTGAAGATGAAGAATTTGAAGAACCCATTTGGGAATGGAACAAAATCGATTGGCCCTAGAAATAGAAATCTCGATATTCATTGATGACCCTATATGTTAGGCCTATTTTACAATAATGTAGAAGAATTCTCAGCGGATTTAAGAAATTATTTGTAACATTATAAACTATTGGAGTTCAAAACTATTTATCTTCTATTTTTTTTTCCCACAAAATGTACTTAATAGCCATGTTTTTTTTTTTCTTTTTTTACACAAATGTACCATTTAAACGTTAGAAAATGAAGGAAAAATCATAAAAAGAAATTATTTTAGATCGTTTGATAATATTTCCATCTTTTATTTTCTGTTTCTCAATTTTTAAGAAATTAACTTTTAGATAATATTCTGAAAAACGTTTCTGAAAATAAGACGTAAATTAAGTACTACACAGATAATTCTCTCTTTTTATTTATTAATTAAATCTATTTTTAATTAAGATTCAAAATGCGGACTTGATCAGTGGGTTAAGCATACGCTACACATTTACGAGCTCATAGTCGAGGGTTTGTATCCCAAGAAGAACTTTTTTTTTTTTAATTTTTATTTATTAGTTTTCTTTTTCCTTTTTTCTTTCTTTTATCTTTCTTTTCTTTATATTTCTTTATTTATTATTTTTACATCCATATATTAATTTAATTTTAAAATTTAAAATTTTCAATATTTAAATATATATAGTTAAAAAAAATTGAATTTTAAATTTTAAATTTTATAATAGGCATGTTTATATATTATTTTAAATTAAAATTTTTTATTTTTATTAATAAAAAATTCTTATAAAAAGAAAAATCCTAAAAATATTACAAGTAAAAAGTAAGTATTTTAAAAACTTTTTGCTATAAAGTGTAAATATTTTTAAATTTTCTTTTTTATATTTAAAAAAGCCCCCTTCTTAATACATACAAAACGAATTAGAATTTTACAATATATAACTTTTGTTCACTAAGATATTCATTTAAGTTTACTTTGATATTTTTACAACCACGACATTTATATAATAATATAATTGAGTTAGATTTGAGTCGACATCATTTAACATAAATAATATTACAAATAAAAGCAAATCAAATTTTAGCAACATAATAATTATCGAAATAAGAGAAATTCTTATAAATAAAAAAATTTAAAAAAATTTACATTTTATAACAAAAAGTTCCAGAAGTACAAAGCACTTTTGGAACTTTTTACTATAAAGTGTAAATATTTTAAAATATTTTTTTATATTTAAAAAGGCCCCTCGAAACAATTGTATTATTGTTATTAATTTTACATCATAACTTTTATATATTTGATAATGTAAATATTTAATAATTATTTTTATATTTTAATGCATGCTAAATTTTTTTTAGAAAATTATTTTAAATGAACAAACTACTAAAATATTTACAAATAATAATAAAATATCATAGGCTATATGTGATAGACTGCAATAGACCGCGATAAACCACTATTAATGTCTATCATGACACAGATAATAGTCTACAACAGTTTATCATAGATAAATAGTGAAAATCTTGCTATATTTGTAAATATTTTGATTCGTTTTTCTATATTTGAAAGCAACTATATTTTATATTTTCTATTTTTAAATTACATTTAGACTATAAAATATGAAAAATGGAAGGGAGAAAAAAAAACGAAAAACAAGAAATGATTATCAAATAAGTTTCTATTTTTGTTTTTTTTTTTTTTTTTTTTTATAAAAAACAAGAAATAGAAAATGAAAAACGAGAATAACAGGACTTATTTTTCTGTTTTATGTGTGTAATATTTAGATTGATTTTATTTTGAAAAGGCACTAAAAAGGAAATGTGGTGAAGAAATTCTATAATGATAACTAGAAATTGTTTCATTTCCTTGTAGCTATTAATTTCTGTAGTGTGAAACTTATTGTTTTTCCCTTTTGGTTCTGAGTTTTGAATCTAATATCCATATATATTCTACTTCGTTAAATCATTATAAAATTTAAGAAATATCAATTAAATTTTGGAATGGTACAATGCTTTTAATTCTTAACTTAATAATTTTTTAGAATTTTCAGTGCCCATAATAATCTTTTCTTATTCTTGGTGTTCTCTCATAATCTTCCTATATAATACATGACAATTAGATAATGTTTGAAACATGTTTAAAATGAGCTCACATGACCTATTGTTTTGAATCTTTATTTTTTAAATTTTTATTTTTTTTTAGTTTTTGCTTCTTCCCTTTCTTTGTTTTTTTTTTTCCTTTTCTTTCTCCAATTTTTGCTTTTGATTTTTCATAAGAATTATGAAGCTAAGTTTCATATGACTTGAAAGTACTCATTCATAAGTGACTTAGCACCAACAAACCAATCATCAAGTTTGATTGTTATAACGAAATATTAAATATAAATAGCAAATGAAAGTCTATCAGTGATAGTAACTAATGTTTTCTATCATTGATAACTTAATCTTTGATGATTTTTTTTCACAGTTAATAGTCACTTATAGAAGTCTATCATTGATAGCCAACTTAGTGAATTTAATTAATAAAGTTGAATCTCGAACTAAAGTGAAAGTGAATGCCTAGAGGTTATCACTAATAGCATGTTTATCAGTGATAGACACTATCAGCGATGACATGTTATTTGATGGTAAAAAAATGATAAAAGTTATCTCTAATAACATGTTATCGATGATAGAAGCTATCACCGAATAACTACGATATAAATGATATCAGTGATATGGTGATAGAATTGAGATGATATCCATATTGATGATATCAATTATATAAAAGTTAATTCCATTTGATGAAAATCTATCATTGACAGTCCGTGCTAAAAGCTATTGGTGATGGCCACTGATTGGAGCTATCAATGATAACCATAGCTATTAGTGGGTATCTGTATATTAGTGATATGACTTAGTATATATCAATAAAATGAATGATATTAATGATATTGGTGATATGACTTAGGTAAATATTAGAGATAGTCACTTATAGACCTCTTATTGATAGACTTCTATCACTTATAATTTTTAATGTTAATCTTTGAAAGATGATAGTTTCTTTTCAAAAGTTGATAACTACTTATAAAAGTCTATCATTGATATCAATTGATAGCCTTAGGTGTTAATATTTCAAGTTTGATTCCAATTAATCAAGTGTATCAATGATAGCCATTGAAAATTGATAGCAAATAAAAAGGTGATATTTCAAGTGTTACTATTTTAAGGTTGTATTAATATTTCTCAAATTGAAAACTATCATTGATAACAACTAATAACTGTGGATTGCATGTGAACTTTTTGGTCATTTACTTATATAGCTATAACTGATAGTGATCACTATATTCCTAATATGTTTATCTTTGTTCTACATATCTTTTATTATTTTGGATCTGATTGTTATTTGTGCAACTAACTTTTTTTTTTTTAATTTCATATTTTGCTACTTCAAACCACTCTACAATAAGTGCAACAATAATGTATTTTAAAAAAAATTCAACTATAATTATATTTCAAATGAACATGTGTATTGACTCTAGCGATAAGGTTTGTGTGGAAATTCAAGCATCGTACTAGGTCTTTTCTACGTATCTTTACCATGTGAACGATTAGTTGAAATTGATCTATCTTATAATCTAGGGCAAATATCAATCAATTTATACTCTAAACTTTTGAGGTTGTATCAATTAAAATCATGAACTAATAATTGTATCAATTTAAACCTTAAACTTGTGTAAATGTATCAATTCATACCTTCTTCCAGATTTCATTCGACCAATATAGTGTAAAATTTATGATTTGAATCAATTACTTTTAAATTTTCATAACCAAATCAATTTAAATATTTCATTATGATTACCTTTGAAAATTATCGATGCATTGATTCTTAAACGTATGTAGACATATTTAAATGCTAGTTTTACAAAATACATGATCAAATTACATATAAATATGATTCTCAAATGAAATTCTGATTCATGAATATAAATTGATTCATCTATGAAAGTTCAGGGATGTAATTGATACAATTATAAGTTCATACATATACAAATTGAAACATAATTGAGAATATAAATTGATATATATACAAAAATTCAGTTTAAAATTTATATAATTATTAATTCTAGGTTTAAATTAATATAATCCTAAAATTCTGAGCTATAAAAATCATATTTTTCCCATAATCTATCTAGAGTATGTGAACGGCTAGATAGTATGTTCAAAATATGCATAAAAATGTGGAGAAGTAAAGATCGAATCTAAATAGACTTTTTTTTTCCCCTTTATTGTTATTATTATTTAAATTTCAACGAGATTAGATTAGAAATTATTTTGTTCGTTCAAAAAAAAAGAAAAAAAAAAAAAGAGATTAGGAATTATTTCCTTTTCAATCACTTTCAAACCATTTTTGTATTCATTCTTTATCAATTCTCAATCACAAAACACATGAAAGGGGTCCTTGTGTTTACATTATCCAAATTGGACTTTGGACTTGGTTTATGTTTATCCAAAAAAATCTTGGGTTATTTTTATTTTAATTAATTTATTTAGAACTTAGAATCACATTTATTTAATATACCATTTTCTTTAAGCTAATATCGAACAACAAAAGAAAATTACAATATAAATCATCTTTAAGAATGATGGAGAAAATAGTATCTAAAAGAAAATCTTTCCAGATCAAATAATGACTCTTAGAAGATGTCAAATTTGTGAAAGCATAAACAACTTTGTTCGCCTCTTGAAGAACAAGACAAAAGCACAAGACATTAACAAAATTGTCAAAAAAATGAATGTCACGTACAAAGATCTAACATCAAAAAGAGAGGAAAGTCACTCATTAATGAGATTGATGACCTCGAGTGAATCAAAGTCAACTTCTATATGTAGATTGGATCCTTTCCACTTATGATTGATTGTTTTTAGACGCTTCAAAATGACCGCAACTTCAGACCGGTTAATGTACCCTCCTTTACCCTATAAAAAAAAGCCTTTAGAAACCTCTTCTTGAAAGTTTGTGGTGGAGAGAGTATGTAAATGAACCCAACAAGGAGGCAGGACATGGCAAGGTCAAGACTAAGTCAACTAGACAAGATATGAAAGGGATGTATACAATGTCTCTTGGCAGCTGTTAAAATATATATATATATATATATATCATTTAAAGAATTGAATAATATTTTTTGAATCCAAAAGTCCTTATATTCTATATTTCAACTAAATATACACTAATAGACGAAATTTAGTTGTGCATTTTATAAAACCAGTTTGATATTAGGTATATTCTACGTATTTTGTAAAATTTATAATATAACCTGATGACAAAAGTTAAAAAATACAATTTATATATAAAAGAAGTTAAATATCAGACAATAACTTTGAATTAAATTTTAGTTTATAAATTTAAGTAATTAATTAGTTAACACTATAAATTAATCATTAGTAGCTAATTATATTATTAAAATAATATAAATAAAACATGTTAAAAGTTACAAACCTAAAACTTTAAATTGTTGATTTTTATCCTGAGTAGTATCATTTGATTACCTATTTAATTTTAAATTTTATTTTATTACATCATTTGATTATTTACTCTTCAATTTAAACTGACCTAATATTTTTAAAATTTTCAATTAATTATTAAATAATTAATATATATATATATTTATTTATTTTGATTTGGATAATTTAATTATTATCCACTTAATTTCAAACTTTAATTAAAATGATTATAAATATTATAAAAATAAATGTCCATTACTTAGTGTCTCATATGCATGTATCTTGTAATAATTATCCATGTAAGTCCACATCCTAATCGTCACTATTATTATAAATAGTGATCTCAAAAAATGCACATTGATGAAAAATCCACTTCAAAATTCCATTAATTTTTATTTTATCCAATTTTATAATTTTAGTTATTTTATTTTATTTTATATTATATTTATTTATTTATTATTATATAAATATATTACTATATTATATTTTCTCCATATTCGTGTTGTCATTGTGCTTTCAATTTCACAACAAAAAATTAAAAAAAAATCAATTTTTTAAACTTTTTTATAATTATTTTTATTTTGATTTGGATAGATTTGATTATGAGTCTGATTCAAAGTTCAATGTTATTTTAAAATAATTTAATCATAAGATTTTTTGTTATTTGGATAGATTTAGTTACCTACCTAGTTTCATACTTTCATTTAAAACAAAGATTATTATTTTTATATTTATTTATTTATTTATTGTATTAAGTTTTTAATGATTACATTATATTATTATTATTGGAATAGATTTGATTACCAACTTTTAATTTAAATAAAAATATTATCTACATAAATTCTTATTTTGTTAATCAAGATATGGGTATGAAAATAT
This sequence comes from Benincasa hispida, assembly GCF_027475165.1. Taxonomy (NCBI): domain Eukaryota; kingdom Viridiplantae; phylum Streptophyta; class Magnoliopsida; order Cucurbitales; family Cucurbitaceae; genus Benincasa; species Benincasa hispida. The sequence continues at coordinate 2,129,336 of NC_143485.1, read as the reverse complement.
GAAAATCTTTAACCACACGGGGGGATTGGATAAACGTGAAGAATTTAAATTAATTAATATGTAGGTATGATAGGTAACCAAAAAAAAAAAAAAAAAAAAAAAAAAAGAAAAAAGAAAAAAGAAAAAAGAAAAAGAAAAAGAAAAAAGAAAAAGAATATAGATCAATTTTATGTTGAGATTCATTTTAATTAAAAAATGTAAAACAAAAATCTTTAAAAAAATTTATGAAAAATATATGGAAGCAATTTGTCTACAATGATCGTGATATTAGTTTCAAATTTTTATTAATTCTAATTTAAGCGTTAATATAGCAAATAAATAAATAAGTACAAAAATAAATGTAATACATAATAATAATTAAGGGTAAAAAAACATTTTTTTTGCATTGTGTATGTATCTTCAACCTATAGAACCCCATGTATAAGGAGGCGAATAAAATAAAATAGAAAATATGCAAGGTGGATATATAAAATACAAAGTATTGTATGTAATAAAGAGAGAGCGAAAAATATTTTCTTTAAAAGAATAATAAATATAAAATTTATTCTCTTTCATTCAACTTCCTTTTCCTTTTTCTTCACCCACGTATGCAACCATAGATGTGACAAAATTCATAATTTATCATTTGAAACATTAACAATAATGATAACAATAGTGATACAACATAATTTTCGGATACAATTGAATTGAACACGCTCTACTCATGAATCAATTTGTCTTTTATTATTATAGATTTGGAAGTGGACCTCATGTACCAGTACAGATACAAAACATAAGTAAACAATACTAATTAAATGGGGTCCACCTTTCACATCACCATTGATTTATTACATTTTCACTTCGATAAACATGGCCTTAAATCAAATCTAGGAAAAAAATAGAAACCATTTTTTTCCCCATAGAAATGAATCTAATCAATATATTATCTTGAATTTAGTAAATTATTTTAAAGGATATATGCAATGTACATAATTTAAAATCTTTAGAACATAAAGTGATATCAACTACTATCACGTTATTTGATTCACCTGAGGTAAGCTTTTAGCTTCACCTTATATTACATCCAATAATGCTACAATAACTTATAAATTTATATATTTGAACAAGGATATATTTGAGGCCATATACTACAATAATAATGATATAATAATGCTTCTTGTGAGCTTGATGATATAAGAGCTATTTATATGTAATATCACTTTTCCTTGCATTTCCCCTTTTCTTGCCTTAACTTATTCTTAATATATTTAACTCACTACCATCTAGCGTTGCAAAGCTACGGTCGATGCGATCAAATTTATAGTTGATACATCATCAAAACTAAAGGTAGTAGGTTTCACACTACCTTTTAGGCTCCGTTTGGTAATCATTTGGTTTTTTATTTTTTATTTTTTTGAAAATCAAACATATTTCATCTACATTTCTTACAATCTTTCATATTTCTTAAGTACAATGGTTGAATTCTTAGCGAAATTTCAAAAACGAAAACAACTTTTTGAAAGCTATTTTTTTAGTTCTCAAAATTTGACTTGTTTTTTTAAACCATTGGTGACAAATAGAAAATAAAGGAAGAAATCGGAAGTAGAAGTAGTGTCCATAGACTTAATTTTCAAAAACAAAAACAAAAAACAAAATGATTACCAAAAGGGGCCTTAGTTTTTAGTTTTAGGGTTTTATTATTTGTAATCCATTTACCATGGATTTGACATTGGAAGTGAATACGGTTAAACAACTTTGCTTGTTACTACTACTTCCTATAGGAATCTATCAAAAGGTTTGAGGTTTAATTTCATCACGCATTTATAGTACCAAAAAACTACTTGTAGTTTTTTTTTTTTTTTTTAAAAAAAACACTTTTAAGTAATTAATAGAGAAATTGCATTGTATGACAAATACATTTTCAGAAACCAAAGTTGTGATTTCAACTTTTTTTTAATTGCAGGTATGACAATCATATAATAATCATATAATAATCACATAGAAATCACATAGCAATCACATATACATAAAAATCAGATAATAATCAAATTTTCAAGCGAAAGTCATTTGGCATGTTTGCATAAAGGTAAAATCTAAGGACACGTGCCGAATTTTCAATTTATTTTTTTATTAAATTTGCCATTGTCGCTAATTAATAAACATTTTAAAAACATGTCAAATATCAATGGAGAATGTTGACTGTAAATATCAGTTATCACACTTTCAAGGACATGTGAAGTGAAGAAAACAGCATATGTAGCCCTATAAATGAAGCATAAAGCTGTGGGGAATATAGACAAATTAATACAAAGAGTTCTATGACCCCACTAGTAGGCATGGTATAGATGCATATTTGATTTACTACAAAACTTAGGAACTTTCCATGATTATATGGTTGGTAGGCATATTGATTTTTTTCGCTTCACCGACACGATAAGAAATTTGTTTTTAATTTTTAACATAATTGACAGTTGACACGTACTCAGATCGAAGATTCAAACTCCCTCATATGTTGTACTAAAAAAAACAGTCACTTTTATTTTGTTTAAAATATTTTACAATCTTTAACTAAAAAATTTACAACTAGAGAAAAGGGTAAATATCTATTTGCGAAATTTTTTTGGCGTTGTATCAATTTAAACTCTAAACTAATAATTGTATCAATTGAACAATGAACTTTTATAAGTATATCCAAATAAAACATAATGGAGTGTTTAAGTTTATATTATGAAAGTTTGAGGTTTAAATTGATACATTTATAAAAGTTCAGGATTTAAATTGATACAACTATTAATTTGAGTATAAATTGATACAATATTCGAAGTTCAAGGATAAAATTGATACAATTATTAATTTAGGATTTAAATTGATATTACACTCAATGTTCAAGAATATAAATTTGATATTCGCTGAAAAGAAAGAAAAGAAAAGAAAGAGTAGTTTACTGGACCTTTTGAGAGTTATTTAATTTAGAAACTTTTTCCTACGTATGATAGATTTTTGTTATTTTAGAATAAAATGCTACCCTATTTTTTCCCCTATAAAGGATAACCTATTTCGAAAATAACTAAAGGATAAAGTATTATAAATATCATAAAAATAGTTGTCCAATGCTTAGTATCCTAAAAGTCATGTGTTATTTTCATATTGTTCATGTACTAATAATTCATGTTTGGTGTCCATGTAAGTCCGCTTCCTACTTGCTACTTTGCCTATAAATAGTGACATTTGGTGATTTTCAATATAATGCATACTGGTGAGAAATCCACTTAAAAAATCCATTAATTTTCATACTATCCAATTTTATAAATTTAGTTATTTTATATTATATTATATTTTCTCCATATCCGTGTTTACTCGTGCTCCTCAATTTTACAACATGTTATCAGCACGAGCTTTTGTTGCTTTCATCGCTGAAGGTAGGTCCTAAAGGTAAGTCGGTTTTTTTTCTTTATTATAATCAATAAATAAAATGTTATTTTACATATTTAGTACATATTAAATTTCTAATATAAATACAATATTTTGTGATAATGTTGTCATGACAAACCTTACAAAATTAGAATTCGCAGTCCTAACATTAATGACAATAATATTTGTTATGGGTGCTCGATGCCGAAATTCACCTGGATGTTATGAACTTGGTAAAAAATATTAAAGAAGAAAATACGACATTCAGTCAAGACAAAATAAAAGCTATGATTTTTCTTCATTATCATCTCAACGATGAATTAAAAATGGAATATTTTACAATAAAAGATCCTCGTATCTTGTGGAAAATTTTGAAAGAAAGGTATGATCATCAAAAGACAGTTATTCTTCCTAAAATGTTTAAATTAGTAAGTGATTAAAATTCTGCATTATTTAAAATCAGTTCAAAATTGTTGTTATGTGGAGAAAAATTATTGATGCCGATATGTTACAGCAGACATTTTTTACATTTCATGCCTCGATGAATATGCTCTACAACAGCAATATCGAGAGAAATGTTTTAAACAATATTCTGAACTAATTTTATGTCTTCTCGTGGTTGAACAAAATAACGAGTTATTGATGAAGAACCACAAATCTTGCCCAATTGGAACAGCATCATTCCCTGAAGTGAATGTTGTGAATGTGTTCGAGGTCGTGGTTGTGGTCATGGTCGAGGTCATGACTGTGGTAGAGGAAGAAATAATTATTATTTTCATGGTGGTCGTTCTAATAATTTAAATTTCAAAAGAACCACACAAAATGATGATCACAAAGGAAAAGCTCCACAAGATAAGAGTTCAAAGAGTGTTGAAAATAAATGCTTCCGATGTTGAATGACTAAGCATTGGTCACGTACCTGTCGCATGTCAAAACACTTAGTTGACCTCTATCAAGCCTCCCTGAAGGAAAAAAAAAGAAAAATGTGGAAGCATGCATGCCAGGATAATGACATATTTGACCCATCCTACATGATAAATTTGGATGTGACAGACTTCTTTAAGTCTCTTGAAGAGAAGATTGACACAGTTGGTGGAATATCAAGTGTTTCTTTTGACTTTGAGAATATCTAGACTTAATGTTGTTGTTGTTTTTTTTTTTTTTTTTATCTATCTTCATTTTTTAAGTAACTTTTGTATATTTTAAGTGTTGTTTTTCTTATTGTAAATATTTTCTTTTAATGAAGAAATATGAATCATTTTCATATGTTGGATGTTTAAAAAATGAGTAAAGAAGATCTATGTCTGATAGACAGTGCAACTACATACACAATACTTACAAATAAAAAATACTTTTCCAAATTGACAATGTTGAAAGCAAAAGTAAATACAATATCAGGTTCTGCAAACTTTATCAAAGGTTTTGGAAAAGTAGATATTATTTTGTCTAAAGAAACAAATTTACAATTGACAATGCATTATTCTCTAGTCAATCAAAGAGAAATCTTCTAAGTTTTAAAGATATACGTTGCAATGGTTATCATATTGAGACTGGTAGTAAGAATAATGTGGAATATCTATATATTATCTCTACTGTATCAAATGAAAAATGTATATTGGAAAAATTGTCTGCTTATCTTCAGGATTGTATAATACTTATATACGAGTAATTGAAACATATGCAACAATGAACCCGAAGTTTATGAATCTATATATATTTACAATTTGGCATGACCGATTGAGTCATCCAGGATTTATAATGATGAGGAGAATTATTGAGAATTCAAATGGACACCCATTGAAGAACTAGAAGATTCTTCAATCTAATGAATCATGTGATGCTTACTCTCAAGACAAATTAATAATTAGACCATCACTAGCTAAAGTGGGGACTGAATCACCTATATTTTTAGGACAAATTCATGGTGATATATGTGGGCCTATTAACCCACCAAGTGGACCATTTAGATATTTTATGGTATTAATAGATGCATTCAGTAGATGGTCACACATGTGCTTATTATTAAGTCGAAATCTTACATTTGCAAGATTACTTGCTCAAATAATTAAGTTAAGAGCACAATTTCCTGATTATACAATTAAGACCATTCGTCTTGATAATGGTGGTGAATTTACATCCCAAGCTTTTGATAATTATTATATGTCAATTGGAATAAGTGTTGAACATCCTGTAGCTCATGTTCATACACAAAATGGTTTAGCATAATCATTCATAAAATGTTTGCAATTAATTGCAAGACCATTACTTATGAGTGCTAAGCTTCCTTCATCTGTATGGGGACATGCTATTTTGCATGCAGCGTCACTTGTATACATTAGGCCAGTAGCTTATCATAAGTACTCGCCATTACAATTAACTTATGATCACGAGCCAAATATTTCCCAGATGAGAATTTTTGGGTGTACAGTATATGTTCCAATTGCTCCACCACAATGTACTAAGATGGGTTCTCAAAGGAGATTAGGAATATATGTTGGATATGATTCTCCATCAATTATTAAATATCTTAAACTCCTGACGGGTGATGTATTTATTGCATGATTTGTCGATTGTCATTTTAATGAGATAAATTTTCCAACATTAGGGGGATGAATTAAGAAATTGGAAAAAGAAATTCATGAAATGCATCGTTATTGCCTCATTTAGATCCCCATATTGATCCATGTAAACTTGAAGTTCAAAAAATAATTCATTTACAAAATATAGTAAATCAATTACCAGATGCATTTATAGATGCAAAGAAAGTAACTAAGTCATATATACCAATTGCAAATGTTCCATAAAAATTTGATATCCTAATACAACAAGTTATCGTTAATAAGTCTGGAACACGCCAAAAGCGTGGTAAACCAGTGGATTCCAAAGATAAAAATCCCCGAAAACGAAAAATAATTAATAGTAAAAAAGACTTAGTTAAGGATGTAAATACCCATGAAGGAATCCTTGACATGACTTGTGAGGAAAGTGAAATACATAAAAATAATAATGAGATTTCAATAAACTATGTCATGATAGTAAAAATATAGTGATAGTAAAAAGATGGAATCGAACTAATGTATTTATTGATAGCAATTTTGCGTATAATGTTGCTCTTGATATTATATTTGAAAATGAGAATCCTAAACCAAAATCTGTTGAAGAATGTTGACATAGAAAATATTGACTTTAGTAGAAAGAAGCAATCGAGGTAGAATGAAACTCACTTTCAAAACGACAGGTTTTTGGACTAGTAGTCCGAACACCAGAAGGTGTCAAACGTGTTGGTTACAAATGAGTATTTTGAGAAAAAGAAATGAAAATAATGAGGTCACAAGATACAAAGCAAGACTAGTTTCACAAGGTTTTTTACAGACCTGATATTGATTATGAGGAGACATATTCTCCAATGGTGGATGCAATTACACTAAGATATTTAATTGGCTTGACTGTATATGAAAGTATGGATATGTATCTTATGGATGTAGTCACAACATATTTATATGGATCTCTTGATAATGACATTTATATGAGAATCCCAGAAGGATTTAAGGTAATCGCTTGAGTGGATATTTATTGAAAGATGGATATCAAAATAATCCAATATTTCCATGCGTTTTTATAAAGAAATCACAATCAGGATTTATTATTATAACTATAAATATTGATGACTTGAATATAATTGGACCTCCTTAAAATCTTTCAAAGACAATAGAATATCTTAAGAAAAAATTTGAGATAAAAGATCTCGGAAAAACAAAATTTTGCCTTGATTTGTAAATTGAGCATTTAGCAGATGGAACAATTTATACAAGAAAATTTTTTAAAAGATTTTATATGGACAAAGCACATCCATTAAATATTCCAATGGAAGTCCATTCATTGGATATAAAGAAAGATATATTTCGACCTCGAGAAGATAATGAAAAACTTCTTGATCCTGAAGTACCAAATCTTAGTGCAATTGGTGCACTTATGTATCTTGCTAATAATACAAGACCAGATATTGCATTTTCAGTAAATTTATTAGCTAGATATAGTTCTTTTCCTACAAAAAAATATTAGAACGAAATTAAGCATATACTCTGTTATCTTTGAGGAACAATCGATATGGGTTTATTTTATTCCAATAAACCAAATTTTGTTCTAGTTGGTTATGCAGATTCTAAATATTTATCTTATCCACACAAAGCTAGATCTCAAATAGGTTATCTGATTTGTCTTCTAACAAAAATCTTTCAACAATATTATATGAAGACAACACAGCTTGCATAGCCTAAATCAAAGGAGGATATATTAAAGGAGATAGAACAAAGCATATTTCATCGAAGCTTTTCTGCAATCATGATCTTGAAGAAAATGGCGACATCACTGTACAACAAATTTGTTCGAAGGAGAACCTGGTAGACTTATTTACAAAGGCATTACCAACCACAACTTTTGAAAAATTGGTGCACAACATTGGAATATGGTGGCTCAGAGAACTTAAGTGATGTTTTCATGAGGGGGAGTAAATATATTGTATTCTTTTATGAGTACGTATTATATGAAATATGTACTCTTTTTCCTTCACTAGGAGTTTTTTTCCCATTGGGTTTTTCCTAGTAATGTTTTAACGAGACATATTTAATATATATATATATATATATATAAGCATCTAAGGTGAAGTATTTATAATATCATAAAAATAGATGCCCAATTCTTGGTGCCCATGTAAGTCCACAACCTACTTGCCACTTTGTCTATAAATAGTGGCATTTGGTGGATCTCAATATAATGCACATTGGTGAGAAATCCATTTCGAAATTCCATTAATTTTCATATTATCCAATTTTATAATTTTAGTTATTTTATTTTACATTATATTATATTTAATTATTATTATTATATTATATTTTCTTCATATCCGCACTCCCGTCGTGTTCCTCAATTTCACAACGTAAAGAACATTTTTTATTACTAAGATTTATAAACTTTGGTCTCCTTTAAAAGGTTGATATCAATATCTTAAGTTTAAATGTTGACGAATATATCAATAAAATATCAACACCGGTGTATATTTCTAAAAAAATTATAAAACAAAAATTTAAAATATATATAAATTAATAAATAAATTTGAAACAAGTTAATAGGTTTACTAGTTATAATTGTATTAATACCGGTGACATTTTATTGCTTATGTTTTATATTTTATGGATTTTTCTACCGGTATAATGGAAATATCGATTCACCTCTTGTTGATATAAGATCTATTAAAAATATATAACTATTAGTAAAAAAAAAATATTGATATATGTGATGAAAATTTAATACCATAGGTTTACTTCATTCTAGAATATCTTTAAATGACATTTTAATACATCTTACAGTTTTTTTTTAAGATTATGTCCTTCAAGTCATCCACCTCATATGCAATGTAATATCTAAAAGAAAGAAAGTCATTATTTCATATTTACTAATATCATCAAGAGAGTATTTCACACACCAACGTGAATTGAGTTGAGTTGGTATAACATACCAACTCAATATTGTAGGGACCAAATCCTGAGCGGAAGCGTTAGGATCGTCTTGTTTTCGGTTTTTCCATTTTTAAAGAAACAAAAACAACAAGCTATAGTAGAGATTAAAAGGATAAACAACATACTTAGTATGCTTGAATAAGGGCGTAACAAAGGGATGATGATTCTTACCGTTGTAGACTCCCAAGCTCCTCGAAAATCCTCTTGTTCTTCGCAAGAACGTCTCCTCAACGATCACCAACACTACGACAAGAATAACCTTGTTATTCTCTAGGATTCCAAGAGTTGGATAAGTGGTCTCCAACTCTTGGAAGAGGAAGAGGCAAGGAGATTATAGAGAGAGTGTAGAGAAGAATTAATTTGTGGAGGCTAGGGTATGTTTTTCACCAAAAATAATTTTGGCTCTAAATGAGCTAATAAGATGATTATATATGGAGAAGGGTTCACCTCTTCTCCAAGCATTTCCCTTTTTACCCTCGATTAATTAAATAACCCCTTAATTAATTGACACATTAATTAGATAACCACATAGTAAATTTAATTTAATATTTATAGTTAATTAATCAATATATAAACATCTCATGTTTATATTCTTCCACCTCTCTATCATTTCTTAATAAATTAATTAACCATTAATTAATCAATTAAGTAACAATATTAAATTATATTTAATATAGAATTATTTCACATATAAATATCACGTATTTATATGTATACATTTCTTTAGGAATCCAATGCATATAAATCTATATTTGAATCTCATTCAAATATATCTCTCTTATATAATTTGATTTATAGATCACATCTATAATTAATAATATATTAATCACATCAATATACAATTTCCTCAATTGATGATTTGAACAATTCAAATCATCCCTCATTAATATACTTTAGTAAGCTAACAAGGGGACTTGGTGGACCTACAGATCAGAAGCTCCAATGATATGAGATTAATTGGCTAAACTCATTAACCAAATTAATCAATATTCGTTAACTATGGGTACACTTCATTAAAGACCTACAGCTAACGCTACTCACTATAAATATATTTCTGTATTGATGGATATATACCAATAACAGTAAGTTAATCCTTCACGAGTGTTTGTAACACCAACTGAGTCAAATTACCATTTTACCCTTGGGTTATTTTTATATCCTTAAGTACCAGTGCTCCTCTTATGAACACCCTGCTTATAGTCCAACCATTAAACAGAAACTCCTTTCGGGCCAATGAAAGGGTAGGGTCCTTTATGCAAGTCCTGGAGACACCACTTAAGTGGAACACTCTTCTACTTACCCTAAAATTGGGAAGAAGTGAATTCTATCTTGTATTATTATGTTCCCATCTCCCCATTCGGTCTTGTCCCCAAAATGGTAGGATTATTGAGTTGGCAAACTAGCTACTCTCACCCATACAAATCAAAAGACAATCCCTTGTGAGTAGGAGTTCATAATATACTCAAGATTAAGACTAAGCTGTGTAGGTCATCTTGTTGAAATAGAAAAATAACTAGTCAATGGTGTTACATCTAGAGGTTATTATTTCACGGTTTGGTCTTATGAAAACACATTGCACAGGATACCCCTGAAGGAATCGAATTCCCACTGAAGCGTGTGAATGCATTGCATTTAGATATTCGAATTTTATGGAAACAAAGACAGTAAATAAAAACATGCATTTTTAGGATAAACATTCAAACAAAATTATAAACATGCTAAAAAAGAGGAAGAAGAGAAGAAATCAAAACTCACCTTTGTTGATTCCTCTAGCTTTCCTCTTCCACCGTCATCGACGATCTTGAGCTTCTCCAAGAAGAACACAACCAACAAAGTTACTTTGTTATTCTCTAGGATTCCAAATAACTTAGAAGAGTGGTCTCCAAGAACTTTTGAGGAGGAAAAAGGTAGAGAATTTCTAGAGAGAATTTTGAAAGAAAGTAGAGGCTTGGAGGCTAGATTTTGTGATGAAAAACTCCTTACACTAAATGGGTTATTAGGATATATTTATATGGAGAAGAGTTAAATCTCTTCTCCAAGAATTTCTCTTTATACCTTTAGTGCTAATTAATTAAATAACCATATATTAAATCCTATTTAATATACATTTATTTAATTATCATAAATCTCATATATTTATACTAACCTCCAATCTCCATTATTTAATCATCAATTAATTAAGCATTAATTAATCAATTAAATAACTATATTAAATCATATTTAATATGAAGTTAATTAACATATAAATATCACATATGTATATGTGTACATCTCTTTATGAATCCAATTCATATAATTCTAATATTTGAATCTTATTCATATCTTTCTTACATAGTTTGGATTATATATCATATCTATAATTAACCATTATATATTAATCTCATTAATATAAAGTTCCCTCATTTGATTCGAACAAGTTAAATCATTCCTCATTACTATCCTTTAGTGAGCCAACAAGAGGACCTTATGGACCTACAAATTAGAAGCTCCAATGATATGAGATTAATTAATTAAACTTCTTTAATCCAATTAATCAATATTCATTAACTACCGATCACTCCACTAAAGATCAATAGCTACACTCTTTGCACTTTAGATATATTTTTGTGTCTAGGTATATAACCAATCAACAGAACAATGACCCTTCAAATATGTATGACTACAACTGGGTCAAAATACCGTTTTACCTCCGCAATTACATCTAACTCTTTAAGTACCACTAATTCCTCTAATGAACAAATAGTTTATAGTCCAACTATAAACTAACATCTCTCAAGCCGGTGAGAGATTAAGATCTCATTGTTCAAGACTCGTAACCAGCTATTAAGGAAGAAATTTATCTACTTTCCCAAGGAATGGAAAGGAATGAATTCCATCTCATGTAGTTGTATTCCCAGCTCCCTAATTAGACAAATCTCCAAAATTGTAGGCTTATTGAGTTGGCTATCAGGGCCACTCTCACCCATACAGATCAAAGGACTGCCGTCATGAACAGAAGTTCACAACTCACTCAAGATTAAGGTCAAGTCTCCTATGGTCATCCTAGTAAAATATTAGTTTCTTCAAGTAACGGTGTAATAAAGAGAAACAAATTATTTCATGGTCCGGTCTATGTATAAACTTTTTTATACAAGATACCCCCACTCACATGTCTTTACACAAACAATATGGTTCATATTGTTTGTAACTCTTACATCTCATGTAACAATTACAAAGTGGGTCGTATCCGCAGTGTTACCAGGATAAGGCACCCAACCTTCATCCATTTACTGCAGACCTTTTAGGTTATTACTTAAATATGAACCACCTGTATGTCAACCACATACTGTTCAAGTGATATCATATAACCTTGGATCTTAGTTTACTGGATATAATTAATGTTGTCTAAATATCAAATAAAATACCCTTGATTTTATTAGATAAATAATTTGTGTTAACAAAACTACAAACCATGAGATACACTAGATTTAGACATCAATCCCAACAATCTTCCACTTGTCAAAAGCTAGTGAATGTATCAAAATACAATAAAAGACGAGTGGGAAAGTAAAGTATCAATATACAATGTAAGGTAAAGTATCAATATATAATATCTAAACTAAGGAATACAATATACCCAATAAAATCTTTCACTTGCCCTAGCTTAGATGACTCATATCTCGTAGACCTAGACCCTCTAGGTGACCGTAAAACCTTTAGCCATGAGAACCTTTGTAAATGGATCAACAATATTGTGCTATGAGGCAATCATTATGACGATCACATCTTCGTATTGGACAATTTCTATGATAAGATGATACTTGTGCTCTTTATGCTTTCCATGTTTGTGGCTACAAGGCTCCTTGGAGTTTTCTACAACACCACTATTATCACAATAAAGTGTGATGGTTAAGAACATATTTGAAACAACTTCCAAATTTGTGAGGAATTTTCTGAGTCAAATGACTTCTTTAACAGCTTCACAGGTAGCTACATTCTCAGTTTCCATGGTAGAATCCGCAATACAACATTGCTTAATGCTGCATCATACAATAGCTCCTCCATTCAGAGTGAACACTGATCCTGATGTGGATTTCCTTGAATTCTTATCAGTCTGAAAATCAGAGTCAGTGTATTCTGTAAGGATCAAATCCTTAGCACCATACAGAAACATATAGTTTCTCGTTCTCTTAAGATACTTTAGAATAACTTTAACTGTTGTCCAATGATCAAATCCTAGATTAGATTGATATTTATTAATTGCTCCTACTACATGACAAATGTCGGGTCTAGTACACAACATGGCATACATAAGGCTACCCACTGTAGATGCATAGGGAATCTGTCTCATCTCCCGAACCTCTTGAGGTGTCTTAGGACACTGTTCCTTAGACAAGATAATTCCAGGCCTGAAAGATAATAAATCCTTTTTGAAATTTTGCATCGAATATTTTACAAGCACTTTGTCAATATAGGATGCTTGAGACAAGACTAGTAATTTGTTCTTTTGATCCCTAGAACAAATTGTGCTCCACCCAAATCTTTCATTTGGAATTGAATAGCTAGGTATTCTTTAATGGTAGTTAGGTAACCTACATAATTTCCAATGAATAGGATATTATTCACATACAACAGAAGAGAAGCTACTGAATTGTTGATGATCTTCTTGTAAACACAAGGCTCATCAACATTTTGATCAAAGCCATAAGATTTGACTACAGCATCAAATATTATATTCCAAGATCGAGATGCTTATTTCAATCCATAAATGGATTGATTAAGCTTGCAAAACCTTTTTCTTTTGAGCTTGTTCAATGAATCTTTCTGGTTGGGTCATGTAGACGGTTTCGTCAAGATTACCATTCAAAAAGGCAGTCTTGACATCCATTTGTCATATCTCATAGTCATAATATATAGCAATAGATAATAGAATTCAGATAGACTTAATCATAGCAACAAGTGAGAAATTTTCTTTATAGTCCACTCCCTCAACCTGGATATAACCTTTTGCTACTAGTCTAGCCTTAAATGTTTGCACCTTTTCGCCTACACCCAGTTTCATCTTGTAGATCCATTTGCAACCTATGGGTTTAGCTTCATCAGGTTGATCTACAAGTTCCCAAATAGAATTGAAGTGCATAGACTCCATTTCTTGATCTATGGATTTGATCCATTCATCTTTGACAACATCGACCATACTTTCTTATAAGACGATGGATCCTCAACTTTATCATGTAATATGACAGGTCGAGTTTCTGTTAAATGAAAATACCGAGTAGGTTGGGTTACAATCCTCCTACTACATCAAGGCTCTCTCAACCCTTGAGAATGATGTGTTTGACTAGATGAAACAACATCAACAACTCTTGTTGAAGTGCTTACCTCTTCAAAAACTCATGTTGAAGTTTCAGTGTTTCTTTAGAAATTTCATTTAATACGATTTGGCTCTTTGGCTTACGTTATTTAATGTGGTTTTCTTCTAAGTAGCATTTGTCGATAAAAATACTTTGTTTTCTTTTGGATTGAAGAACAAACCACTTATTTAGAATAACCTACAAATAGTCATAATCTTGAACGTGGTTCAAATTTCTTTAGATTTTCCACTAGCATATTTGTTGGACATCCCCAAATCCTAAGATGCCGCAAACTACTTTTACGACCTTCTCCATAATTCAAAAGGTGTTTCAGTAACACTCTTTGATGGAAATTGGTTTAAAAGGTAAGCTGCAGTATCCATTACATTACCCCAAAACGAGATAGGTAGAGAAGTAGACCTCATTATAGAGCGAACCATGTCCAATAGGGTTCTATTTCTCCTTTCTGATACACCGTTTTATTGAGGTTTACTAGGTGCTGAGAGTTGAGATATGATTCTATGTTCTATCATGTAGTTCTGAAATTCAATATCCATGTACTCTCCACCTCGATCTGATCGAAGTATTTTATTCTTTTTACCTACCAAATTTTCAACTTCAACCTTATACTTTATGAACTTTTCAAGTGTGTCAAAATTATGTTGCATTAGATAAACATGCCCATATCTTAAATAGTCATTCATAAAGGTGACAAAATATTCAAACCCTCATCTAGATTTTACAATCATGGACCACAAAGGTCTTAATGTATAAACTCCAAGGGTTTTTTTTGGCTTTATAACCTTTTCTAGTAAAAGATCGTTTTATCATTTTTCTTTCTAGACAAGATTCACATCTCTCAATCTTATTGAGATTAATGTGACCTAGTCTTAGATGCCAAAGATGTGCATTATCTCTAGGAGAAATTTTCTCTTCTTAGTTTTAGTGGTTGCAATGTTGAAATTTCAATGTTGTGGAGCATTTTAGATACTGACAGTCTTAATACATATAAGTTCCTTTCATTTGTTGCAGAATAAATATCAATACCATTTTTCAAAACAAATGCTTTAACTTGAATAAAAGATACATTAAAAGAGTGTTCTAACAAACATGAAAAAACATGAAACTGAAATCAAGTTTCTTTTAAAATTAGGAACATAGTAAACATTGTCTAACAACATAAATTTTGATTCAAAAAACAACTTCAAACTCCCAACTGCAACCACTGAGACAACCTCTCCTGTTCTAACCCATAGAGTCATCTCTCTCGCTGCTAGCTATTTTCAGGATCTAGTTTTTTGCAAAGAAGTAAAAATGTGGTTAGTGGCTTCTGAATCAAGTATCCAGGTGTGGTTATCATTTTACATCAAACACGTCTCTAGAACCAGTAAATGATATTTACCTTCTTTTTCCTTCTTTTTCTCGGTCAAATATTTTAGACAATTCCTTTTTCAATGCTCATCTTGGTTGCAACAAAAACATGTTCCTTTTGCAACTTTGACCTTCTTGCCCTATTTGTCAGCCGTAATAGTGGTGGCTTTAATCCTCTTTCCACTCTTCTTCTTTTTCCACTTCTTCACACCAGATGAAGAGGAAGGCATAGATTTAGTTTTAAAAGTCGAACCTCTGATGAACTTTTCCTTATTAGAGAAGGCAACATTTGCCTCCCTATTATTTCTTTTGACTTTTATTAAAGAATAAAAAATCTGTAGCTCGTTAAGGAGGGTGGTGAGGTTGTAGTAAAATTTTCTCATAATATAATTGCTACAAATTTTCAGAAAGCTGTTCGACAGCGATTACATGATAATGCTCACCTGACTAGGCTCATTTATGAGACTTCCATTCATCTCAACGATATTGAAATGGTCATCATATTAAGGACATGTTCCCTAACAGACGATCTTTCAGCCATCCGTGCACAGAAGATGAACTTAAGAGCATCATGCATGGTTTGTGAGGAAGGTTTTCCAAACATGTCACACAATGATTCCATGATCTGGCCTGCAGTGAACATGGTCTCATGCTTTTTGGCCAAGACTTCAGATAAGCCTACCAAAATATAGACCTTTGCCTTATCACTAGTCTTGGTCTACCTCTCATAAGCATTACAAACACTTTATGATGCATTATGCCTAGGGGTTGGAGGACATTCCTTTGTGAGAACGAATTTGAGGTCATCTAGTACTTAAACCGTATTCATCATATTTTCCAAGTTGTATAATTTTCTCCTGTTTATCTTTCGGCACCAATCAAAGTAACGATTGAGCTAGAAATGTTGATACAAAAACAAATTACTTATATTAGACACTTGTGCAAAAATTCATTTTTCATTTAATCTAATCAATTGAGCAAAAATTAATAACCCAACATCATTGAATTTTGCAATAATACATTCAATGATTTGGAATAAATGTCACCTCAGGGTGTATAAGTATTCCTTATCACTGAAGTGGGACTTTCTCAATCAAATATTATCCCGTAATAACTCCTTATTCATATAGTATTTGATTACCTTTCATTTGGTTAATAAATCATTAACTGCCTTAATGATTTATAATAAGTGTTACCCTTCATTTTCAACCCTATAACCCCGCTCCAACCAGTCTACCTCAAGGAATAACATAGTTGGTGCAATTGGTTATAGCGGTCTTATCCATTTATGGAGTTTGTAATGCCTTTCCCCCATGCAAATACCTTCCTAAGGGAGGGTGCGCCCAGACACCACGAGGTCGAGGATGAAAGAAACATTACAAACTAGCAAAGGAGATCCTAGGATATATTGTCACACATCCTTCTCCCACTTACTATAAACACTTTCTCCATTGACCTTGATATTGACCCATGCAAATACCACCTTAAGGGAGGGTGCGCCTAGGGCACCACGAGGCCGAGCATGAATCTCACCCTCTGAACTCTTTAGGAGAACGTGGGTGAAAAAACGACATATCATATATATCTTTTTCCTCCCACTAAGTGTTCTATCTTTTGGGTTTATTAACTTAGAAAAAGTCAGACTAAATTATTTTAACTAAGTCCTTGTTTAATTTGCTCAATATAACACTTATATTGAATAGTTTAACAATATGTGATCTTATTAATTAAACTCTTTTAATGAAAATAGGCATTTGTTGCATGCTTATACAATATTTTCTCGATTCACCTTCCAGGTTCGTTGCCAGGTAGAGGTGTTCAATTTTCGTGAGCTTAAGAACCTCGGCCTAGACAAAATGTTCCTTAGACAAATGTTCCCTTATCGACAATTATTTTATAAATTTAATCTTTTAACTAAGTTCAATTTAATCCTGTTAAAACGAATTAAAAGATTAACCTATTTCCAATATCATTAGAAATGCGTTTAACATAAGTCTAGGTAAATCAATTTTAAACTGTTTAAAATTAATTTTTGACCTATGTTTGCATGCAACTCTTGATTATACATTTTAATTCTAATTTTATTGAACTTATAACCTTTATAAAACAATGAATTTGTCAAAATCCTTTTTCATTTGCATTATGTCAACTTTGTTTAAATATAACGTTTATATTAAACTAAGTAGTGTCATGCTCAATGCAAAGTTCATTTCTCATCTAATTATAATGCTTATAATTATCATATATGAAAAATAAACATACATATTCATTTTTCACATCATACATTATGACATTTATGATGCATGAATGTGCTTACTCAAAAACATGCATTCAAATAATATAACAGTTATATTATAATACATGAACATGCTTATATTAATCATGTAACCATATAACTTTTATACGATGCATGATCATGTTTATCCTAAGGTGGGATTTTAAACTATACGACATATATTATACAACATATAGAATATATAGTCAAATAATACATCATATGCATATAAAATTATATAAAAGCTATGATAGACCAAATATTGGCACCCTAATTTTAACAAAATTAAGATTACAAAGGAAAGTTAACATCCTTGTGTCGAAGAGACTCTCGTGATCAGCTATCTGCCAGGTACCTTTCCTAACGCAAAAACCGAGATGAACAAGAGTTTTCCGTTGAACTCCATGCATGGTAGACGAAGTGCTCGATGCATGATGCCTCGCTTGACACATGGGTTTCGAGTATTTCATGCATTGGATAATGAAGTTTATCGTATGGACATCGTTCCTCTATATGTGACCATGAGTATTGCATCCACCATGCCTAAGTCCCTTCACCACAGGGACATCGACTCAGCGCATGGGTATGCCACCTACCGCATGGGTTTGCATTCAACCTTGTAAGTGTCGACGCATGGTATAAGTTGACGCGCTTATCTTCAAAGCTCCTATACTTTGCAAGGCCATCACTCCATCGCATGGAATGTGTCCCACAGCAAGCCATCACCGCATGTCAAAATACTAGGCACAGTGAGACAGAAGCAAATCCTATGTTTTCCTTTGAAAATCTAGGCTCCGGGCAACTTTTTTTTTGACCTCGAATGACTAAAAAAAATACTAACTTGATTGCAAAAATAAAATGTCTAAACAATAGGCCCTTACATTAATCAAATCAACATAAAATTTTACAATCTATGGTGTCAATAAATAAAATTATCTATCAAGAAATATATTTTCAAGCAAAATGGAGAAAAATAACACTCCTTATGAACTGATTTTTATTTAAAGAAAAAGAAAATCAAAATGCAAGAAACTATTGGCTTTGATATCAATTGAAGGAATCGAATTCTTGCAGAAGTATGTGAACGCCTTATATTGAGATATTCGATTTTTATGGAAACAAAAGTAGTAAATAAAACATGCATTTGTAGGACGAACATTCAAAACAAAATTATAAGCATGCTAGAAAAGAGGAAGAAGAGAAGAAATCAAAACTCAATTTTGTTGATTCCTTTAGTTTTCCTTTTCCACCGTTATCTGCGATCTCGAACTTCTATAAGAAGAAGGATACCACCAACAAAGTTACTTTGATATTCTCTAGGATTCCAAAGAACTTGGAAGAGCGGTCTCCAGGAATTTTTGAGGAGGAAAATGGTAGAGAATTTCTAGAGAGAAGTTAGAGAGAAGGTAGAGGATTAGAGGCTACGTTTTGTGTGATGAAAAACCTCTTGCCTTAAATGGGCTATAATTATATATTTATTTGGAGAATAGTTAACCCGTTCTCCAAAAATTTTCCTTTATACCCTTAATTTTCCTTTAATTATATATTAAATAACTCTTATTTAATTAATTTTAATTAATTGACACAATAATTAAATAACCATATATTAAATCCTATTTAATATACATTTATTTAATTATCATAAATGTCATATATTTATACTAACCTCCAATCTCCATTATTTAATCATCAATTAATTAAGCATTAATTAATCAATTAAATAACTATATTAAATCATATTTAATATGGAGCTAATTAACATATAAATATCACATATGTGTACATCTTTTTATCAATCCAAATCATATAAATCTAATATATATTTGAATCTTATATATTTAAATCTAATATTTGAATCTTATTCAAATATATTTCTCTTACATAATTTGGATTATAGATGATATCTATAATTAACCATTATATATTAATCTCATTAATATAAAGTTCCCTCATTTGATTTTAACAAGTTAAATCATTCCTCATTACCATCCTTTAGTGAGTTAATAAGGGGGCTTTATGGACCTACAAATTAGAAGCTCCAATGATATGTGATTAATTGATTAAACTTTTTTAATCCAATTAATCAATATTCATTGACTATTGATCACTCCACTAAAGACCGATAGTTGCGCTCTTTACAATGTAGATATATTTCTGTATCCATGGATATAACCAATCAACAGAGTGATGACGCTTCACAAATGCTCATAACTACAGCTGGGTCAAGATACCGTCTTACCCCTATAATTACATCTAACTCCTTAAGTACCACTGATTCCTCTAATGAATAAACAGTTTATAGTCCAACTATAAACTCACATCTCTCGAGCCAGTGAGAGGTCGAGACCTCATTGTTCGAGACCCGGAACCAGCTATTAAGGGAGCAATTTATCTACTTACCCAAGGAATGGGAAGAAGTGATTCCATCTTGTGTAGCTATATTCCCAGCTCCCTAATTAGACAAATCTCCAAAATTGTAGGCTTATTGAGTTGGCTATCATGGCCACTCTCACCCATACAGATCAAAGGACTGTCGTCATGAGCAGAAGTTCACAACTCACTCGAGATTAAGGTCCAGTCTCCTATGGTCATCCTAGTGAAATACTAGTTTCTTCAAGTAACGGTGTAATAAAGAGAAACAAATTATTTCATGGTTCAGTCTATGTATAATGTCCTTGATACAAGATACCCCCACTCACAAGTCTTTACACGAACAATATAGTTCATATTGTTTGTAACTATTACATTTCATGTTACAATTACAAAATGGGTGTATCCGCAGTGTTACCAGGATAAGGCACCTAACCATCATCAATTTATTGCAGACTTTTTAGGTTATTACTGAAGGAAATCAAACACGAGGATTTCCATGAGCAGCGAAATAGATCATTCCACATTACAATCATGTATGAACATTACAAATTACAGTCATACACAAAAACAAATGGTTATACAATAAATACAGAAATTACAGCATGAAAATACAAATGAACAAGGAGAAATGCTATGAACATTTGTCGACTCGATGTTTAGCTCCTTGCTTATGAACGCTCGAACACAGCAACCTCGAACGCTCGAACAACACGACTGCTACACAACACGAATACCGCGCACTCAAACTCAGTGATCGCCTCGATCACGAACACCCCAACAGCACGAACGACCTCCACAGAACCTCGATGGTATCAAGTTGAGAATGACACCACCAAGAAGGCTACCTTGGTATTTTTGATATGAAAATCCAGAGGGTAGGTTATGTTGGACTTGGTTTGAGGCAGAAGAAGAAGGAATCAACAATCATGTAAACAATTGAGCAAGTGGGAAATGGCTGAAACCTATTGTATAGGTCGATGCCCAATCGTTTAGCAAAATCTAAGTGATCATCTAGAAAAAGCTAAGTGATCGTTTAGCTCATCATTTAGCAGCATTTCTGTCGCCTACAAACACTACACGATCGTCTACCTTTTTCAAGTTGTTTCTTAGTAAATCGTATTTACTAGACAACTTTTTTTTCGAGAGAAAATTCATAAATTCAACATTACTAAAATTAGGAAAACAATTTTTCTTTTATCTCACGATTACCATGAACCACCAATAACCTCCCACTCAATTGGTTATTAGAGAAAAAGAATCAATTATCCAATAATTAATATTATTATAAATATAAATGATAACCAACTTATCATACTATATTTATAACCGTTTTAATATTTCATCTCATGAAATATATAAACCATAGCTCTTTTTCTATTCCATGGTACTTAATATAAATCTCATTTACATCAATCCTCCACTAGATGTATCTCATACATCATACCGATCATATCATATATAATCAAAATACCTCTTCTCAATTTGAACATTTCAAATCAACACCAAGAACTGATCCTCAACTGAATCCATTGAGCTACCAAGGGGACCTTATGGACCTGTAGCTCGAAGCTCCAATGGTACGTGAATAACTAACTAAACTCTTTAGTCACGAGATCCACCATCCGTTAACTGCTAGGCACTTCACTAAAAACCGACAGCTGAACTCTCCTTACCATAGATATATTATGTGTCCATCTTAACCAATTAGAAGTGTGACAACTCTTCACAGATCGCTCATAAGTACAGCTCGACCAATAACCGTTATGCCCGTGTAGTTACATCTAGCTCCTTAAGTACCACTGATCCTTCTAATGAACATAAGTCATAGTCCTACTATGACTGAGTTCTCTCTTCCAAAGAGAAGTTGTGGCCACTATGTTCAAGCCCCGGAATCAGCCCATAAGGGAGCAATCTCTCTACTTATCTCTGCTTCGGGAAAGGAGTGAATTTCATCTTGTGGATTGAGTTCCCAGCTCCCAGATCAAATAAGTCCCTAAAAAGGTAGGCATGTTGAGTTGGCAATCTGGCCACTCTCACCCATACTAATCAAATGACCGCCCTTAAAGGCAGTAGTTCCCAAAACACTCAGGATTGAGGTCGTGTCACCTATGGTCATTGAGGTAAGATGTAAGTCTCTAGTATCAACGACGTTATATACAGAGTCTAGTCATCTCGTGGTCCGGTCTTATATAAACTCTTTGTATAGGACACCTCCGCTCGTACGTCTCCATATAAATGGTCAGGATCTACCATCTGTAGTAGTTTACAACACTTGCAAACCTCTACAAAGCGGGCTATATACGTAGTGTCACCAGGATCAGGTATCCCACCTTAATCCTTATACTACAGACCTAGTTAAGTTATCACTTAAGGCATGATCCACTTGTATATCACATATACATGCTTAAGTTCATATAAGATGACCAAGGAGTTTTGTTTATTGGACATGAGTAAATGCCAGAATAAAATAACATTTATTTTATTCATCAAACAATGTGTATCATTACAACCAACGAGACTTCGGGAGAATTAAGACACCAATTCCAACAACTACTTGAACATGAACCACCTGTATATCAACCACATATTGTTTAAGTGACATCATATAACCTTGGATCTTAGTTTATTGGATGTAATTAGTGTTGTCTAAATGTCAAATAAAATACTTTTTATTTTATTAGATAAATAATTTGTGTTAACAAAACTACAAACCACGAGATACACTAGATTTAGGACATCAATCCCAACAACCCCCACTCGCTTGTCACCTACACGAACGTGTTGGATC
This sequence comes from Benincasa hispida, assembly GCF_027475165.1. NCBI lineage: Eukaryota > Viridiplantae > Streptophyta > Magnoliopsida > Cucurbitales > Cucurbitaceae > Benincasa > Benincasa hispida. The sequence continues at coordinate 2,106,290 of NC_143485.1, read as the reverse complement.
ATTTCATTTGTATCAAATACAAAATGGATCGTATCCTAGTGTCACAAGGATAAAGTGGCCAACCTTATCCCTATACTATAGACTCTTTAAGCTGTATTTTGAACATTTATCACTATATGTCTCCACATACTGTTCAAGACTCATAAGACAACCTTGAATGTTAGTTTATTGGATTTAGGGTTATTAAGACAAAATAGAATACAACCCAATCAATAACATTTATTGAAATAACATCGATAACTCTTTATTGATGATGGTCAATTAATTACATTTACTATGTACGAGTTTTAGGGCATAAAATCCAACAAACTTCCACTCGAGCTAAAACTCTAGTTAGTGAGATGTACATAATATCACTATCCAAAACAATGGGGATGGTAAATAAATATAATAAACTAGGGCATCCATATACTTGTTACACATCTCCCACCTACCCTAGATTATACAATGTACATGTCTCGTAGATCTAGATTCTCTAGATAACTCTCGAACATTTTAGCTGAGAGAGCTTCGTAAATGGATCAGAAATGTTGTGCTTCGAAGATATCTTTACCAAGTATAACCATAATCTTGCCTCCAAAAGCAGACAATCAGATGCCAAGGTTATTTGTTACTGATTAAATTGTGTTGGTCTAGGTTACCTACCTTTGTTTTGGCTTACCTGCACGGGTGCCATGTGAAGTATCCAACTACGAGCAAGTGGCCTTCACATCTTAACTCTTATCAGGGTTGGTTTTTCCCTTGCACAGATAGTAAAGTTTTTTTTTATTAGAGTATACTTATGGATTTTTTTTTTATAAAAAATTTTGATAAATGATGATTGTAAACACAATTTGTAAGATAAACACACCTGCTCATACCTCTCCCACCCCCAAATTCTTTAGAGTGGCAAGGTTCTCATTGCTTAAAAACTGAAAACAAAATTAGTAAAAAAATTTGTAAAAAGGTTTGAGTTGAGGTTGCACACATAAAATCTTAGACTGGCAATCTTTAAAGAAGTTACTAAGGCTAAGTAAGTTGTGTGACAATTAGAGAGTGAACTTAGTAAAGTAGCATAAGTATCATCATAGTTGTTAATCTGTCACACATAAAAAGATATAAAGCACAGAATAATTTCAAAAGGATAAAACATAAAAAATAACAAGGAAAGGATAGATGAAAGCAAAATAAATGGCACATCAAATAAAAATTCATGGCATTAGTCAGAAGATGCATTAAAATACAAAAGATTAGCAATCAAATAAAAAAGAGATGAAGAAAAATTAATTCCCAGAATAAAAAATTCAAACAATAACACCCCTAAATTTACGACTGCGCTGGAGGATCATCATTTCTTGGCTCAGGAGGTGCAGGTTTTACGCATCAGAGAAGCGTAAAGGTTGGCGGAGATGAGGGGGAATGGGTGAGCCATGAAGGTAGGTGGTTAAGAAATTGAAGTACTCATGGTTTCACTTCGTTTGCATGCGTTGGAATTGGCAGAGGATTGCTATGTTTCGCTATACCTTGATGAGGGATTGGCGGATGGGCATGACCTGAGCTTGGAACTCTTGGACAATGAAGAGCTTGAGTTCATGGAGGTTGATGAATGGAACAGGTGGTGGTGGTGGATGGGGTAGTGGTGGCGAAGTATCCAAGTTCTCGCCAGCTACGGATTGGGATTGGTTGGATGGACTAACACCCATGCCGAGTGCATCATGAAAGTTGGAAAAGGGAGGGAGCGAAGGTGATTTCTCTTTGGATGGCGGGAAAGTGGTTTTTATACGGCAATTTGAAAGGTGAATGATGTAGTGATGGAGAGTGAGGTGGTGAATTGATGGAATAATTATTATTTTTATTGGTTGGAGGAGGAAGATTGTTAAAGGCTTCAGGAAAAGGAGATAAAAGGTTTAAGAGGCTAGTGAAGGGCAGGATTTTCAGTAGTAGAGGAGATTGGATGCACTCTTTAGGGTCTTGTCGCTCAGGGCTCTCTGTGGCAATCACTTTATCTTTGGTAGAGTCTGTCAGTCGTATGGGTTATGGAGGCTGTGGAGAATTGAGGTCAATTAGTATGGGGCGCTTGGGGCTTGCGACTGGTTCAGTTAGTGTAGGGAATTTTGCAGTAAAATCCATAATATTTTGTTTGTGATCACCCCCTGCACTTCTGCCATGGGCTCGTCTTTAACGCCAATGCCTGCGAAAAGGCAAAGGCTAGTAACTGTCCATAGGAAGAAAAGCTGACCCCGAGGCTTGCTAAAAATACCCCTGATCTACTTTGTGATGATGCATCCAAAATCTACTTACACTAAATCCACGTAATGCCAATTGGATCAAATTACCGTTTTACCCTTGGGTTGCCTCTGTATCTTTAAGTATCAGTGCTCTTCTAATGAACAACCTGTTTATGGTTGAACCATCAAATAGAAACCCTTCTCAGGCCAGTGAGAGGGTAGGGCCCTTTGTTCAAGTCCTGAAAACACCACTTAAGGGAACACTCATCTACTTAACCTAAAGTAGGAAAAGAGTGGATTCCATCTTGTATTATTATGTTCCTAGCTCCCCACTCAGACTTGTCCCCAAAATGGTAGGCTTTTTAAGCTGGAAAACTGGTCATTTTCACCCATACAAATCAAAGGACAATCCTTCATGAGCATGAGTTCGTAATACACTCAAGATTAAGATAAAGTTTCCTAGGTCATTATATTGAAAGACAAACCTAACTAGTCAACAGTGTTACATCTAGTGGTTACTATTTCACGGACTTTTCTTAAGCAAACTCATTACATAGGATACCTCCACTCGCATGTCAGCTACATGAACATGTTGGATCATTGTGTTTGTATCAAATACAAAGTGGACCATATCCATAGTGTCACAAGGATAAGGTACCCAACCTTATCCCTATACTATAGATCCTTTAGGCTGTATCTTGAACATTGATCCTTGTATGTCTCCATATAATGTTCAAGACTCATAAGACAACCTCGGATGTTAGTTTATTAGATTCAGGGTTATTAAGACAAAATAGAATACAACACAATCAATAGCATTTATTGAAATAACATCGATAACTCTTTATTGATAACAATCAATTAATTACATTTACTATCTACGAGTTTTAGGGCATAAAACCCGACAAACGTTTCACCCACCAACTTGAAATGTTGATGGAATAGAGTTGGTATATTTTACCAACTCATCCTAACTCTCACTTCTTCCAATGTTTTAAATCACCCAAAATAACTGATAAATTTGTAGTAACTTATTTTAACTGAATTAGGACTACTTGAGGATTTTATGACGCACTTTCTACGCAAATTTCACATGAAGTAACAATAATTTAAAGGTAAAAAGCATGCAAACATGATATTTATCATTTAGGCACAAACAAAATCTAAAATATGAGGATGTTTGATAATCGCAAGTATACATGTATTGAGTTTAATATAGTAAAATGATATGTTTACTTATTACTGTCATCTGGGAGTTAGCAATTTGGTTCTATTAGCAATCAAGAAGCTATCTTAATTTTATTTAGGGATTTGAAAATGATGTTGGTTTTGTAAACATAAAAAATAAAGAAAGAAGAAAACAATCAATTAGAAGATTTCACTAGCTAATTTTTGGATTTTATGTTCTAAAACTCGTGATTTTTAAACAATAAACATATTCTATTTTATAATTAAGTTGTTATTGAGGTTTTTTTCGGTAAAAATGTAATTGAATATGTGAATTGTATTTAAAAACCTAAATCCAATACACTAGGAATCCCTGGCTATTACATTAATACGTGAACTATATGTGGAGTCATAAAAGTAGATCAAGTTCGAATAAATAGCCAAAACGGTCTATAGTATAAGGTTAGTGTTGGGTATCTTATCCTAGGGACACTATGGATGTGGTGCACTTTGTATTTGATACAAACAATGTAATTCTGATTCGTTCATATGGAGACATGCGAGTAGAGGCGTCCTATGCAATGAGTTTGCATAGGATCTAATGTCGTTTACTGTTAATACTAACTATTTCAATACGATGAACTAGGTAACTCGATCTTAATCCTGAGCTAACTATGAAATCTAGTTTATTTGAGATTATACTTTAATCTGAATGGGTGAGAGTAGCCCAAGTTCAGCAACTCAATAAACCCCCTATTTTAGGGATAAGACCAGGTAGATAGTTGAAGACATATTCATGCAAGATGGAACTCACTTTTACTTGATTCTATGGATAGTAGATAGATTGTTCTCTTAAGTGCTGACTTTGGGTCTTGAACAAGGGGTCCCACCCTCTCATTGGCTCGAGAGGGACTCTGTTTGGTGGTTGGACCACAAACCAATTATTCATTAGAGGTTCAGTGGGACTCAAGGAACAAGATTAGCGGTAAAATAGTAATTTTGACCCAACTGTAATTACAAACAACCTATGAAGGATCGACTTACTAATCATGGTTACATCGAGTGGATGGAAATATATATACAGTGGGGAGAGTGCAGCTACTGAGCTATAGTGGTGTGTCTCGATAGTTAACGAATGTTGATTAGCTAGGTTAAAGAGTTTAGCCGATTAATCTTGGATTATTGGAGCTCATGATCTGTAGGTTCATTAGGTCCCCTGCTAACTCATATCAGACTAAACCTTATAACAGTCGAATGAGAGAATTTGAATTGTTGAATTCAGCTTAGGTTCAGCTTAGGAAATAAGCGATGTATGTTCGATATACTTAACATATTATTATTTAATTATGAATTAAACTATTTGGAAAGTTGAAAATATTTAATATGATCTAAATATTGGTCACATGAACAGAAATTCATGATCGAGATTGGTGTTATTAATTAATTTAATATTCGATATTAAATTAATTTTATTAATTTAATTGTTTAATTAATTATTCAAAAAATTATTTTATTTAGAACTAATTTCATTTAAATTAATTACTTGAATTAATTTAAATCTTGAAATTTTGGAAATTCAAAATTTTGGGTTAGTGGAGTTTTCCAACTTTTGAACCCTTCATAACACGTCAAAATTCCACTATTTTAAACTTCAATTTGCTATCAATTTGAGGTGGTTTTATGGTGCATGAATTCTTCTTTAAAAGGAAGAAAAAATTGCTGAAAAAGGGTTCAACAATTTTAGCTTGTAAAGCTAATTTTTTTCTTTCAAAATTCATTACACCAAAACTCTCTCTCAATCTCTTTTTCCCTCAAAATTTATCACCGTTTTAGATCTCACAATCTATTCTAAGATTGGAGAATAGCAGGAAAGACTCAAGCAGTGGTCCATGAATTGTTCCTGATTAGAAACATCCAAAAGATAGCTTCAATTTTGAGCTACCTTAAGAATGTATTTAGCCTAATGAGTTTGAAAGTAGAAGTAGAGAAGTAGGGAGTTGTGAACTCCACCCCTTGTTTGGCCCAAAGAGTTTGTGGGTCTCACAATTAAAAACATCAAATTTATACCTTATCAACTCCTTCTACTATGGGCTCCAAGAGTTCACAACTCCCTAGACTTCATAACTCCTTACTATTCTATTTCTTATCCCAAACACCCTTAAGGTTTTTTTCATGGAACTCTTTTTTTACAGCTTTCAACTAGCATGCTTAATCCTTAAATTAATGAAATTAGAGTGCTTAAGATCGTAATTGTTTCCGTTTGTATGTTTCTAACTCCACCAATTGGTATCAGAACATGTTTTAAGCATTCAATTTGCATTAATTTAAGCTTGGTGGGTGAAACTTCATGAGATGAATATTGTTGGTTGCTAAAGTTGGATATATTACGGTTTTGGTATCAAACTGAGCTTCAATCTATTGTAATTATTGTAATTTTCTGCTTGTTAAACTTTAATGTGTGAAGAAGAGTCTGTAAATTTGCTAGTCAATAGAGTTAAATATTGACTGTAATTTGAAGAAATTTGGAGCAAAGCACAGCTGGAACTGAAACAGGGAGTTGGGACCCAAGGTGTTGCATTGCAATGCTCCATCATAGCGTTGCAACATTGCTCATATTTTTTCCAGAAACATGCACACAAAGGAAGAACGATTTAGTTGGACCGGTTTGGTCTGGTTTGCCCTCATTTCGGCCAGTTCAACCTTATTTGAAGCCTTAGAGGTCGGGTTCAAGTTGTTTTCAATTGGTTCAAGCTGGTTCGAAGTGTTCGGGAGTGGTTCAAGCCTGTTTTTAAATTATTATTGTTATAATTTGGTGGTTTGATAGCCTAGGATGCCAAAACCAGTCTACTTTAGTGTGTTTAATTAATTAGTCTTGTATCCATGTTTTCTCTTTCGATCTCAATCCTTTCTAACACCTAAATGTTGACCCTATTTTCATTTAATCGATCTATTTAGTCGTAGCATTGAACTCCTCTATTATTGAACTCTAACGTTTTTTTTATCATTCTCATGCATAATCCAACACTGGTCTAACATGCTTATTCAAATTTAAAATCGTCTCTCTCAAGAAAAATTAAAAACCAAAAATTAATTAAATGGTGTCCGACAATCAATTGGGACAAGTAAGCATGATAAAAACTAAATGCATTCAATCTAACCAAGAGAAATCCACAACTATTGTTAAAATCAATCTAACCTAGAGCAACGAGCAACTTAGCCACTTAGAATATTTAGAAAAAAAACATCATAATCATGTTGTACAAAAATCTAAAGGGGAAAAACAAGAGAGAATAGGGAATTAGTCGTCGATCTCAACCTGTCATCGACACTACATCAACAGCTTCTTTATGATTGATAACTTATATTTATACAAGTTATTGTCTCTTAGAATTATAATATTTAGGAGTTATTGATGAGAAAAGCATTGAGATCATAAGAAAATATGGCAAAATTTCCCTCCATGCATTTATTGAGTTCAAATGTGGAGTTTACAGAAATTACATTACTAATTAGCTGAATGTGCAGGAATACAGATGAAATCAAGGAAGAAAGAACTATGCATTGGAGTCATCATGCAGTAGAACAATCAATTGCAGCGAAGGAATATCGAACACATAAGAGGGGACTATTGAAAACTGCAACAACCAGTGTGAAAAAGTTTTTTGACGCGTTTGCTATAGTCTTGAGTGGTAGAATGGTTCCCACATCCAACCATATATATAATGGCCCTAAAAGAGAGAAAAATATTCAGAGACACACAGAGAAAGATATCCTCAGACCCCAAATACCATCCATTCCTAAATGGTTCCCACTTCAGCTCGACGAGATTACTAGTCGTCCACTGTAATTTTCTTATATCTTGTAACAAACTGATTTCTACACTTTTGATGATTTCCATCTTCATATTCTACTCTACTTTTTGTTTTATTCAAATCTTGAATAGCTAAATCTTTAAAGGGTGGGGTGAGTTTAGCATCATTAGGTGAGCCTAATGGTAAGTGAATCTTCATACGACTTAGTGCATATTTAATTCCAACTTTTGGTTCTATCTAGCTAACAATTAACTACTCGAAAAAGAAAGTAATCATGGATCTCACTAAGCCAAGTAAGTAGTGAATTTAGAGACAAATACAACCTTTCATTCAAAGTAACCTAGAGCATTCATCATAGAGATATGATATATGTGGCTAACTCACTGAGAGGTGGATTCCATTTGAAGTTATGAACATGAATAGAAACTTGCCATTAGCTTCAACAGATTGATGTTACTCATCGCCACCCTCGTCATTTCTCCATACTTTTTATTCTCAATTTACTTTGTTGCTCACCATGCACACACCCATTCCAGCACATCTCACTGAAGGGTCATTATTCTTATTAGTTTCTTTTAAATTTTATGCATGACGACACATATATCTTTCCAATTGTTGATTAAAATCTGATGTGAATCTGAGTATGGAACCATTGCGTAATTAGTTGAATTTCTTTTAAATAATCCCCATGTTCAACCTCGATCCTCACTGGATTCGAGTCAAGATTGAGAATCACTGAAACTATATTAAAACAAAAAAAAAATGTTAAAAGCGAAAAACTAATATTGTATATGGATAGAAGGCAAAAAAAAAAAAAAAAAAAAAAAAAAAAAAAGAAAAAGAAAAAGAAAAGAAAAGAAAAAGAAAAGAAAGAAAAAAAAGAAAAAAAAGAAAAAGAAAATGAGTTTTCATTTGCCTAAAATGGCTACTTGGTTTAAAAGTTATGACCTAATTACGAACTATAGATTTCGTAGTAGTTTTATAGTACCGCGACACTACTAGATAGCACTGATGTGCTAGGGCCTTTTTTCAGCATTTAGAATTTGGTGCCATGCCACAGTGGTGCTAGGTCTTTATGGGTATTTTTGTCTATTATTATGCCCTTTGAACCTGTTATGATTTATGTCCTAAATCTCATAGTCTGTGTATTTTGTAAACAAATTATTAATAAATAAATAAAGTATTCTACACTATTTACACAATTAAAAATCCAATAAACTAAGATCCAAGATTATTTAATGTAGTTTGAACAATATATAGTCGAGATTCAATTGAATCACATTCAAGGAATAACCTGAAAGATCTATAGTATATGGATAAGGTTGGGTATCTTATCCTCGTAACAATATGGATATGACCCATTTTATAAACGTTACAACAGTTGGGGGTATCCTATACAGTGAGTCTGTATAAGACAGACCATGAAATATAATCTCTCTTTATAACACCATTAATTAAAGAGATTTATATTTCAAATAATAACCATGTAACTCTATCTTAATCCTGAGTGAGTTATGAATTTCTGCTCATAAGGGTGTTCTTTGATTTGTATGGCCGAGAGTGGCCTCAGTTGCTAACTCAATATGTCTACCATTTTGGGAATGATATCGAGTGATGAAAGTAGATAGATTGTTCCTTTAAGTGCTGACTCTCGGATGTGAACAATGGGACCTTACCCTCTCACTGGTTCGATAGAAACTTTGTTTATGTTTGGATCATAAACCAAATTTTAATTAGAGGATCAGTAGTACTTAAGGTACAAGAGGTAACTACAGGGGTAAAATAGTAATTTGACACAGCTGTAATTAAGAATACTTTTTGAAGGGTTGACTTATAAATTATGGTTAATTCAATGGTCACATAAACATACTACAATTCATAAAAGTGCAACTATGGGTCTTTAGTAGGGTAAAAACCCTAATGTAGCGGAAAAAACCAAGACCGAACTCGTAATTATTTTTTTATTTCAAAATACCAGTACACTGGAAAAAATTACAGAACAACACACCTAAAATTCTCAATCTACTACAAAAATTAGGTTAAACATACTTTAGAAATAGGAATTTAATCTTATAAAGAAAAGGAAAAACACTTTCATTGATGACTCGAATGAAAAATGCCAATTCTCCTTTGGGATGGATTTTCGAACACCACCAATTGGGGACCTTCCTATTCTCTGAGAATTTGGGGCAATTGGTTTATGAGAACCAATCTCAAAATTGGGAAAAACAAAGAGAATTTTTTTAGAGAGCTTTTCATTGTCCAAAACCCTTCTTTGTTATTAAAAAAAAAAAGCATTGTCTTTTTCTCTTTTTGCAGGTTTTATCAACCAATGGAGGGAGAGGGAGGAAAAACGTGGGAGTTATCTCACGTTTTTTATAACCCCCTACGTAGGAGTTATTTATTTGATTTAATAAAATGAAATAATTAATTTAATAATTAATCAAATCTAATTTAATTAATAATTTCATTTAAATCATATTTAAATGAATATCTCTCACATAACTTATAGTTTTAATTCAATAATTTAATAAAATCAAATTAAATCAAATTAAATAATCAATTAATTCTAAAATTAATTAATTACCAAATTAAATATCTAATCTTCAATTTAACCTACATTTAAATCATTTCCAATTGTATTTCTCTCATAACATATAGTTTTAATGTGCATCTAATACGCGTTACTTTTAATCTATAGTTTTAATATGAATTCAATTCATACTAAATTAATATTTGAACTACTTCAAATATTTAATTATCTCATAAATTAATTAAAATTAACTTCCAAATTAAATTTATATTATAAAGTTTAATTAAAATATAAACTTTATATTATAATGTAACATTATACATTATACTATTTCCCTAAGTGAATTTGAACATTTCAAACTCTATTCAAGACATAATTATCTCAATACCTTTTACGAGCTTGGAAAGGGACCTCAATGACCTACAGATCAAAAGTTCCAACGATATGAGATTAATTGGCTAAACTCATTAACCATATTAATCAATATTCTTTAACTATGAGTACAATCCATTAAAGACCCACAACAACATTCTTCTCACTGCATATATACTTTTGTGTCCACAGTTTTAGACCAATAACAACAAGTTAGTCCTTCACGAGTATTCATGGCATCACCTAGGTCAAAAGTCGAGAAGGAGTGAATTTCATTTTGTATTATTATGTTCTTAAGTACTTGTGCTCCTCTAATGAACAACCTGTTTATGGTCCAACCATTAAACAGAAATCGTTGTCAGGCCAGCAAGAGGTAGAGCCATTTGTTCAAGTTCTGAAGACACCACTAAAGGGAACATTCATCTACTTATCCAAAAGTCGAGAAGGAGTGAATTTCATTTTGTATTATTATGTTCCTAGCTTCCCACTCAATCTTGTCATCAAAATGGTAGGCTTATTGATGATGGAACACGTCAGTTTTATACATAAAATGACATTTAGAACGTAAAAAGTGACTATTTCATGGTTCAGTCTTATATAAACTCTTTACATAGGATGCCCCCACTCACATATCTCTGTATCAACGATTCAGGATCACATCGTTTGTACTAACTACAAAGTGGGTCGGATCCATAGTGTCCCAGAATAAGGCGCCCAATCTTATTCATATACTATAGACCATTTTGGCTATATATTTGAACTTGATCCACATTATGTCACTACATAAAGTTCAAACTACATTAAATAGCCCCAGGACCTTAGTTTATTGGATTCAAGATTACAATTTCAATAACAACTTTATCGAAAAACAAAACAGAACATGTTTATTATTTTAAAACTACGAGTTTTAGGACATAAAATCAAACAATTGGGTCAGCGAACTGTCCACTCTCACCCATACAAATCAAAAGAAAATCTCTCATGAATATGAGTTCATAATAAACTCAGGATTAAGACTAAGTTGCTTAGGTTATCCTATTGAAATAGAAACCTAACTAGTCAACGTTTACATCTAGTGGTTACTATTTTGTGGTCCGATCTTATGCAAACTCATTGCATAGGATACTTCCACTCGCATGTCGACTACACAAACACGTTGGATCATTGCGTTTGTATCAAATACAAAGTGGGTCATATCTAGAGTGTCACTAGTATAAGGTACCCAACCTTATCCCTATACAGTAGACTCTTTTGGTTGTATCTTGAACATTGATCCTCGTATGTCGTCACATATAGTTTAGGACTTATAAGATAGGTTAGGATGTTAGTTTATTGGATTTAGGGTTATTAAGACAAAAAAAAATACAATACAATCAGTAACACTTATTGAAATAATATCGAGAACTCTTTATGGATGACAATCAATTATTTACATTTTCTATCTACGAGTTTTAGGACATAAAACCTAACAAACTGCCACTTGAGCTGAAACTCTAGTTAGTGGGGTGTACATAATATCAATAACCCAAAATAACGAGAATGGTAAATTAATACAATAAACTAAGGCATCCATATACACATTACATATATCCCAATTGTCGTAGATTATACAATGTAATATCTCGTAAACCTAGACTCTCTAGATGACTCTCGAACACTTTAGCTGAGAGAGCCTTCATAAATGGATCAACGATGTTTTACACCAAATCGATCTTTGTGATAATCACATCTCCTCGTTACACAATCTCCCATATAAGATGATACTTCCTATTAATATGTTTTCCTCGTTTGTAGTTTCAAGGCTCTTAAGTTGGCTATGGTCCCACTATTGTCACAGTATAAGTTGACTGGTAAGTCCATGTTTGGAATGACTTCCAAATCACTTAGGAGCTTCCTGAGCCAACTGCTTCCTTTGCTGCTTCACAAGCAGCTACATATTCAATCTCCATAGTGGAGTCTGCAATGCATCCTTTCTTGATACTATGCCATATTATAGCTCCCATGTTTAGGGGGAATACTGATTTTGTCATGGATTTCCTAGAATCCTTCTTAGTTTTGAAATCAGAGTAAGTATATCTCGTAAGGATCAAATTCTTAGCTCCATAGTTTCATGACGTCTTTGTCCAACACGTTCTTGCTCCAAATATCCCACCAACACTTCAACAACCCCTGCTATTCCAACTAGATAACACTCATCCTAAGCCCAATGATGACAACGACGTAAGGAGAAACTACATTTGGGGATGTTGTGTATTTTGGTTGTTTCTTTCCTTGCATCTTCTAAATTTTTGTAAAACTTGCAATTGCCATGTTATCATTATAATTTTTATGAATACATCGCAATTTATCCTTTTTTTTTTTTGCTCGCTTTCTTTTTCACCTGTCCCTTATTTAACTTTATTTCACTTTAGATGTTTCTTATTGTTTGGATGCGTTTGCAATTATGACTTCAATGATGATACTTATGCTAACCCTACTTTAAGACTCAATAGTTAGGCGTTCAATTCTAGTTTTAGGATGTTTGCCTTAAGAAGTATTTCTTGCATTTACTATGTGTGCAAGCTTTATCTCAAAGCTTTTTTTATAAAATTTTCTACAATAGTCTCATTCCTCAATTTTAGTAATGAGGACCTTGTTTCCTTCCAAATTTGGAGGGGGTGAGGTTTGAGCTACATGCGTTCAAATATTTTGAAAATCTCCTTGTTCATTTTTTAAAAGGGTAAAAAACAAAAAATAAGTGAAAAATAAACGATGTTGAGATTAGAACCTACTCGTAGTTGGATGTTCGTATGACACCTATGGAGGCAAGCCAAAACGAAGGTAGAATCATGATCAACGCAGGAAGAAAATAATTACAACTCCACTGCCTATTCTAAAAGAAAATTCCAAGATAAGAGTTGAGTTTGGAAATGGCTCTTGCTTGTAGTTGGATGTCTGCATGATGCCCATGGGACAAGCCAAAACGAAGGTAAGATACCTGGATCAACAAATAACTACTTAATAAATACAAGGAGTAACACAAAAATTTCTTTTTTGTAAACTTTGAACCATAAGCCCATTCCTGAAACAAGAAATAAGATCATCCATAAATAAGTAAGGGTATTTTAAGAATTAAGCTTGCCACATATAGATTAAAGAAATACTTCTATAGGAGATGGAACAAAACTTAGAGATGATCACTCTGCCTAGTGAATCTTAAACTTGAAAACATGTTGAGAGGTCTAGTTAATGCATTAATCCAAATCTAGAATGTTGCTAAAGCTCTAAAAAATGCTTGAGGACAAGCATTGTGCTAAATTTAGGTGTGTGATAACTTGTGGAAACATAAGCTATTGTAGCCTTTTATTTAGAATAATTAAAGAAAATGAGAAGAAAATGCATTACCTTGCACACGATCACATGATCTAACCTGCGTGATCACATGTTTACAAAAACCAATATCCTAAAATTTATAAATTTTGACATCTTTGAACGTAGGATTTGATTGAAAGAAGAAAATATTCTTGAGGAATGGAAGCTGCAGCCTTGATCGTGGGAAAAGGAAGAAACCCGATACAAACTTGCACACATAGAAGCACCACGCGATGAGAACCATAAAATGACAAGCGTTGTTGACAAACTGTCAAATTATAGAGCAAGTTGGTAGCCAACTTAGACTCAAGAATGCCAGATCCAATGAATCGATATATGTTCAGACGACATAATAGGGCATGGAATTAAATGCAAAGGTTTTTGACACCTATAAATAGCCCACAACAGTTGAAGAATGAGAAAGAGACTATTTACAAGAGATTGGCAAAAGCTCTATCAAAATTCCTTCATCTTCAACATCTCGGCAAAAGCTCTATCAAAATTCCTTCATCTTCAACATCTCGAATTTACTCTAAAGATTCTAAGTGAAAACTGAGTCTCTTCTCTGGAAAGTGAGAGAACACATTCTCCATCCTGACTGCAATCACTTCAAGCGGATAGCATCAGAGCCAAGGAAGTAGAAGATTGCAACCAGCGACTTGACACTTCTTCGTTCCATTTTTACTTTTGTCTTTCATTTCATAGTTGTATTAAGAATTATATGTTTCAGGATTCTGTCATTTTTAATATGAATATGAATACCATTCATTTCCTCTCATCCATGTTCTTTATCTCTTTCATCACGAGTAACTAAATTTTTAATGGGTTGAGAAGATAAACCAACACTTCTAAAAGCATGCATACGTATCTTGTTTAATATGTGTTTAATTCAATGCCTAATTCTGTGAGAACTTGGGTTATGTAAAACATAGTCAACTGCTCGAAAGAATAAGTAACTTGGACATCATTAAACAATGAAAGAATTATCTTTAGAGATAAAGTTAGATGTTTTGTGTGAAATCAACTCAACATGCATTCTAGAGATAGAGTGAATGTGGCATTCAACACCGAGAGGTGGATTCATTGTAAGAAGTTGAAACCTGAACACCTACATATGCATTGCCCAAGGAAATGTTAGCGAATCTTCCGAACCCAACTTCATCAATTTATTTTCCTTCACTTTCATCGTCCCATTACATCCATATACTTCACCGTACACAACATCACATTCATCACCTTATCATCACCATCTTGTAATTATTAGATTGTATGTAGTTAAACCACATATACGATTATTGCATATAATTCACACTTCACCGCAAAAGATCATTAAAGCATTCAAGACACTCACGTTACTAATTCCTTATGTTTGACCTGGACTTACCAGGAAACCTTGTTAGGATTTATATTTGGATTCAAACAAGGAAAACTTGTGTTGCATTGCTATATTCACCAAATACATCATTTATACATGACTTAAAGCTATAGGAAAAAATATGACAACAAATGAAATAGAAAACAAACTAACAGTTCCCAACTTCTCACTTGGATGAATTCTCAAAATGGTAAGCATATTGAGTTGGTGAATCTGGCTACTCTCACCCATAGAAATTAAATAATTGCCCTCATAGGCAGAAGTTCACAACTAACTCATGATTAAGGTCAAGTTACCTATGATGGAAAGTACAAGCAAGCAACAGAAGAAATCAGAATCAATAAGCACTCTAATTACACTTAATTTGAGTTCTAAAAGCATGCATGGAAAAAAATTTGAAAAAAGAAGGGTTTCATAGTTTATACCTTTGAAGACTTCCACGAAATCCAAGCTGCTCTCCACGAATTTGAGTTGCAAATCAACATGGACCACCAAGAGTGTCTTCTCTACTATCCTCCAACTTGGATTGGAGTGGTGGAACTCAGAATTGAGGTGGATCTAGAGAGGGTTAAGCAGAAAAAAAAATTCTACAGAATTTCTTTGATGTTCAACATGCAACTCTCTCTTCAATTTCCAAAAATTGAAGTATTTATGTATCTAATAAATGCAAGCACCAAGCTATAATGTTGATTGACACATCAAAGTCCATTAACTAAGTGGGATGTGAAGGGAAACTAAACATGAAGAGATCCTTGGGCAGAAGCGGATCGTTCAAATTCTATTTCGATTGAAAACATAATTTTACAGTACAAAAAAATAGATTATGCAATCAAAGTAAATTACAACATGCTTTTCAAACAAAATACATAGTTCAAGGGATATTACTTTTGAAGAACACTTCTTCTTGTATCCCTCGAACGGTCACGAACTCTTTGATCAAACAGCAACAAGGACTTGAAGACCTTCTCCAAGTGAATCATGAACCAAATGGAAGAGAACACTACCACTCAGGTTCCTTGGAATGCTCGAGGTGAGAAACCAAGAGTGGTGGGCTCTAACTATTTTGGTTAAGAGGTTGTGAGTTTGGAGGAGGAAGATGGTCGAAGAAGAAGAACTATCGCATAGTAAGATTCGAGATCGTTTAGGCTATCGCATAGACAAAGAGAGCCTATCGTATATGCTCTATGTTTATCGTGTAGACTATCGCATAGTCTATTATTTTCGATCTTGTTGTTCTCTTTGATATATTTGTTTTCTTGGAAATCTCGTAGAAAAAAAGAAAAACCATATTTTCTTTTATTCCAATTGCCATATAATTGCATAACCACCCACTAAGGTAGTTTTTTGAGAAAAAAGATATGATAAGTTGGTTATCATATTTATTAATAAATAATATAAATAAATATGATAACCAACTTATCATATTATATTTATAATCTATAGTTGTAATATTGCATCACATACAATATAAACTATAGTTCTTTTTCTCTATTTTATGGCATTTATAAATCATATTTATATTAAATTAACAACTATTTGAATCTCATTCAAATATTTATTCCTCCAATGAATGTATCAAATACATTATATCAAGTATATCATATATAATTGAATTAATTTAATTATATCATATATAATTAAATTCTCTCTTATTAATTTGAACAATTCAAATTAACCTAAAAACTGATTCTCAACATAATCCTTTTGAGCTACCAAGGAAATCTTATGGAATATAAATAAATATGATAACCAACTTATCATATTATATTTATAATCTATAGTTGTAATATTGCATCACATACAATATAAACTATAGTTCTTTTTCTCTATTTTATGGCATTTATAAATCATATTTATATTAAATTAACAACTATTTGAATCTCATTCAAATATTTATTCCTCCAATGAATGTATCAAATACATTATATCAAGTATATCATATATAATTGAATTAATTTAATTATATCATATATAATTAAATTCTCTCTTATTAATTTGAACAATTCAAATTAACCTAAAAACTGATTCTCAACATAATCCTTTTGAGCTACCAAGGAAATCTTATGGACCTGTAGCTTGAAGCTACACAGTACGTGAATAATTAATTAAAATCTTTAATTACATTATCCACTATCCATTAACTGTCGGATACTCCACTAAATACCGACAGTTGCACTCTTCGCACTATAGATATATTTCTATGTCCATTGGATATAACCAATCAACAGTGCGATGACCCTTCACAAATTGCTCGTATGTACAGCTGAGCCAAATTACCGTTTTGCCTCTATAGTTACATCTAACTCCTTAAGTACCACTGATTCCTCTAATGAACAATAAGTCATAGTCTCACTATGACTGAGTTCTCTCTGGCTAAGAGACGGTGTGGTCACTATCTTCAAGACTCGAAATCAGCCCTTAAGGGAGTAATATATCTACTTGCCCCTGCATCGAGGAAGAAGTGAATTCCGTCTTATGTAGTTGAGTTCCTAGCTCCCCAATTAGACGAATCCCCAAAATGGCAGGCTTGTTGAGATGGAAATCTGGCCACTCTCACCTATACAAATCAAAGGATCGCCTTCATGTGTAGGAGTTCACAACTCACTTAAGATTCAGGGTCATGTCACCTATGGTCATCCTAGTGAAATGTAAGTCTCTATTATCAACGGTGTTATATAAAGAAACTAATCATTTCGTGGTCTGGTCTTATATAAACTATTTGTATAGAATACACCCACTAACATGACTCTACATGAATGATGAGGATCAGATCATTTATTTCACTTTACAACATTTGTAACACCTACAAAGCGGGTCGTATCCGTAGTATCACCAGGATAAGGTACCCAACCTTATCCATCTACTACAAACCATTTAGATTATTATTTAAACAAGATCCACCTGTATGTCTCTACATACTTGTTTAAATTTACATAAAATAACCTCATATCTTAGTTTATCGGATTACATATATGCTTATAAAATAACACTTATTTTATTAATAACAATATGTTTATACAAAGTTTACAAACTACGAGATTACAATGAGATTTAGGACACCATTCCCAACAATCTCCCACTTGTCCTAAAGCCTAGGGAGACTAATGTACAATACAAATAAAGTACAAAATACAATAAACTAGGGCATACACTGTACTCCTGTAACATCTTCTACTTGTCCTAAAGCCTAGAGAGACTAATGTACGATACAAATAAAGTAAAAAAAATACAATAAACTAGGGCATACATTATACCTCAGTTAACATCTCCCACTTCTCTAAACAATGTGCCGCATATCCCGTAGACCTAGACTCTCTAGATGACCCTCGAACAATTTAGCCATGAGAGCCTTTGTAAACGAATCAGCAACATTGTGCTCCAATGCGATCCTCGTGACAATCACATCACCGCGATGCACAATCTCCCGGATCAAATGATATTTTTGTTCTATGTGTTTTCCTTTCGGTGACTCCTAAGTCCTTAGAATTTGCCATAACACCACTGTTATCACAATAAAGTGTGATGGGCAAAGACATATTTGGAACAACTTTCAAATCGGTAAGAAACTTTTTAAGCCAAACAACCTCTTAGCAGCTTCACAAACGGCTACGTATTTGGCTTCCATAGTGGAGTCCGTGATGCATCCTTGGTTGATGCTTTGCCATACTATAGCTCCTCCATTCAGAGTGAACACTGACCCTGATGTGAATTTTCGAGAATCCCAATCAGTATGAAAGTTAGAGTCTGTGTATCCTGTAAGGATCAAATCCTTATCTCCATACACGAGCATATAGTCTCTCATTCTCCGAAGATACTTAAGGATCGTTTTGACTACCGTCCAGTGATCTAATCTTGGATTGGATTGATATCGAGTTACAATTCCTATTGCATAGAAAATATCAGGTCTAATACATAACATTTCATACATAAGGCTATAATAGCCAATGCATAGGGAATCCATCTCATTTCCTCAACCTCTTGATGAGTCTTAGGACACTGTTCCTTAGACAAAACAATTTTATGCTTGAAAGGTAATAAACCATTCTTGGAATTATGCATCGAATATCTGACAAACATCTTGTCAATATACGACGCCTGAGATAAGGCCAACCTTTTGTTCTCACGATCCCTTATGATCTGGATCCCTAGAAAAAACTACGCCTCTCCCAAATCTTTCAATTGGAATTGGGTGGTTAGCCATTTCTTAACGTCAGTTAGAAAACTTAACCCATTCCCAATCAGTAGGATATCATCCACATACTGTTGGGATTAGTGTCCTAATTCTCCCGGAGATTCGTTGTTTTGTAAAGATACACATTGTTCAATGAATAAAATAAGTGTTATTTAATTATGACATTTACTCATATCCAATAAACAAAGCTCCTTTGTTATCATATGTGAACTTAAGCATATATATATAATATACAAGTGGATCATGCCTTAAGTGATAACCTAAATTGATCTGTAGTATAAGGATTAAGGTGGGATACCTTATCCTAGTGACACTACGTATACGGCTCGCTTAGTAGAGGTATGCAAGTGTTTGTAAACTACTATAGATGGTAGATCTTAACCATTCGTGTGGAGACGTGGAGCGGGGGTGTCCTACACAAAGTGTTTGTATAAGACCTAGACCATGAGATGACTAGACTCTGTATATAACGTCGTTGATACTAGAGACTTGCATGTCACCTAAACGACCATAGGTGACACGACCTCAATCCTGGGTGTTTTGGGAACTCTTGCCTTTGAGGGCGGTCCTTTGATTAGTATGGGTGAGAGTGGGCAGATTGCCAACTCAACATGCCTACCTTTTTGGGGACTTGTCTGATCTGGGAGCTGGGAACTCAATCCACAATATGGAATTCACTCATTTCCCGAAGCAGGGATAAGTAGAGAGATTGCTCTCTTAAAGGCTGATTTTGGAGCTTGAACATAGTGTCTATAGCTTCTCTTTGGAAGAGAAGACTCAGTCATAGTAGGACTATGACTTATGTTCATTAGATGGATCAGTGGTACTTAAGGAGACAGATGTAACTACAGGGGCATAACGATTATTGGCCCAACTGTACTTACGAGCGATCTATAAAGGGTTGTCGCACTCTTGATTGGTTAATATGGACACATAATATATACGTAGTAAGGAGAGTTCAGCTGTCGGTCTTTAGTGGAGTGCCTGGCAGTTAACGGATGGTTGATCTCGTGACTAAAGAGTTTAGTCAGTTATTCACGTACCGTTGGAGCTTCGGAGCTACAGGTCCATGAGGTCCCCTAGGTAGCTTGGATTCTGATGAGGATCAGTTCTTGGTATTGATTTGAAATGTTCAAATTGACAAGAGGTATTTTTATTATATATGATATAATTGGTATGATGTATAAGACGATACATCTAGTGGAGGATTGATGTAAATGAGATTTATTAAGTACCATGGAATAGAAAAAGAACTATGGTTTATATGTTTCATGAGATGAAATATTAAAACTATAAGTTATAAATATAGTATGATAAGTTGATTATCATTTATGTTTATAATAACATTAATTATTGGATAATTAATACCTTTTCTTTTAAATAACTAAAGTAGTGGGTGGTTATTGGATCATGGTAACTGTGTGTTTAAAACGAAAGTGGTTTCCTATTTTCAAAAAGAATTTTTACAAAAGATTGAAAAGGATTTTGAGTTTTTCTCTCTCGAGCAAAGAAACTCACGGGTCGTCAAGTAAATACAGATTTACTAAACGACGGTTGGGAGAGCTAAACGATCATGTAATGTTTACTAAACGATCGCATAACTTTGTTAGACGATCGCTGGCCCAAGGTAAACGATCATATAGAGTCTGTATGCGATAGATCGAGCTAAACGATAGACTAAACGATCACATAGCTTTTGCTAGATGATCGCATAGCATTATCTAAACGATTAGGCATCGACCTATACGATAGGTCTCAGCCATCTCCCACTTACCTAGTCGTGTACACGATCCGTGTTTTCCTCCTTCGTCTGCCTCATACCAAGTCCGAACAGAGCCCACTCTCTGGATTCTCACATCGAGAATACCAAGGTCGCCTTGTTGGTGGTGTCAGACTCAACTCGACACCATCGAGGTTTTTTGGAGTCCGTTCGTGGTGCTATGGAGGTCGTTCGTGTTGCGGAAGACTTCGTGACCAAGGAGATCGTTGAGGACGAGCGCGAAATGTTCGTGCCGTGTTGCGGTCATGTAGATTGAGCGCTCGTGGTTGCTGTTGTTCGATTAGAGTCGCGCAACGGAGCATGTAGATGCATTCTTATATGTGCGTAGAGTTTGATCTCTGTTCATTTGAGTGTATTCATGTTTTAATTTCTCTATATGATTTGCATAACCACTTGTTTTATATTCGACTGTAAATATATGTTCATTCATGATTATAATTTGGAATATTCTTGTTCTACTGCTCATGGAAATCTCGCTTCCGATTTCCTTCACATACAACACAAGGAAAGCTACTAACCTGTTGATGATTTTCTTGTAAACACAAGGCTCATCAACATTATGATCAAAGCCATAAGATTTGATCGTAGTATCAAATCTTATATTCCAAGATCTAGATACTTGTTTTAGTCCATAAATGGATCGATTAACCTTGCAAACCTTTTGCTCTTGATCTTGTTCAATGAATCCTTCTGGTTGAACCATGTAGATGGTCTCCTCAAGATTAGCATTCAAAAAGGCAGTCTTGACGTCCGTTTTCCATATCTCATAGTCATAATATGTAGCTATGGACAAGAAAATTTCGATAGACTTTAATATGACAACAGGTGAGAAAGTTTCTTCATAGTCCACTCCCTCAACCTGGGTATAGCCCTTTGCCAAAAGTCTTTCCCTAAAGGTCTGTACCTTTCCATCTATACCTCTTTTCCTCTTGCAGATCCGTTTACAACCTATAATATAAAATGATGCATGAAAAAATATGTATAACCTATGGTGGGTTTTAAAACTATATGATATACATTATGACATATAATATAAACATACATCGCATGCATATTTAATTAAAGTTGATGGACTGGGATAGTTAATCTAAAAAAGTGGAGAAGTAAAGGCTAATCTATTACAAAAGTGGAGCCCTACAGTTCAGAACAAGTGAATTAGGTCTTGAACCACTTGCCTTGAAGTCTTGCAGCTTAATCGTGTAGCAAAATTTCTGATCGTCGAGCAACGAACGTCGAGCATGTAGCAACGATCACATAGCTTTGGACTATACGATGAACATGAAAGTGCACGGGATCGTGCAACATGCTTCAAGTAGCGCATACAATGCAATCGTGTAGCTAATGACTATGCGATAAGCATGATAGTCTACATGATCGAGTAGCGTGCGTCGAGTATCGTATACTATGCGATCGTGTAGCTACTGACTATGCGATGAGCATGATAATCTACATGATCGTTTAGCATGCATGCCTTGCGTCGAGTATCAAATATTTTGCGATCATTTTCCCCTCGAGCACCTACGTGATCATGCAGCCAACGCAACAAGATCAAGTAGCATTAGCTATGCGATCGTATAAAAGATGCTACACGATCATATAGAAAACTCTACACGAACGCATAGCTAAATCTAAACAATCCTTTAGCTCAAGCTACACAATCCAACCATCGTTTTGTCTTCTCTATTGAAACGCACTGCAATCTTCATGCCTGAAGCTTCACGAACAATTCAAAACCTAAACGGATACAGACTCGATTGCAAGTATAATGCCCAAAAACGTAGGGGACCTTACAAATTAACTTTTGTAAATTAAAAGGAAATCCATAAATAGAGATAACTATCCCGTAAAGATCCATCACCAAGAATCCATATACATCTAACAATTAAACGCAATTTAGAACTTACAACCCACCAGAAACTATAAACGAATTTCAATATAGAAAATGAAATTTGGAAATCATAACATAAGCAGGCTCTGATACCAATTGAAGGGAAACTCAACATGAAGAGATCCTTAAGCGGAAGTAGATCATTCAAATTCCATTTCGATTGAAAACATAAATTTTACAATACAACAAATAGATTATGCAATCAAAGTAAATTACAACATGCTTTTCAAATAAAATACATAGTTCAAGGTATATTACCTTTGAAGAACACTTCTTTTTGTATCCCTCGAACGGTCACGAACTCTTCGATCAAACAGCAACAAGGCCTTGAAGACTTTCTTCGAGTGAATCACGAACCAAATGGAAGAGAACACTACCACTTGGATTCTGTGGTATTCTCGGGGTGAGAACCCAGGAGTGGTAGGCTCTGACTATTTTGGTTAAGAGGATATTTGTGAGTTTAGAGGAGGAAGATGAATGAAGAAGCAGCACTATCGCATAGCAAGCTTCTCGATCGTTTAGGCTATCGCATAGCAAAACTTCCCATTGCATAAACTATCGTATAGACAAAGAGAGCCCATCGTATATGCTCTGTGTTTGTCCTATAGACTATCGCATAGTCTATTCTTTGTGATCTTGTTGTTATCTTTGGTATATTTGTTTTCTTGGAAATCTCTTAGAAGAAAAGAAAAATCATTTTTCCAGTAAAAGCTCGTTTGGTCATTTTGCCTTCAAGGCATGATTCACATACAGGTAAAAAAAATTTCTTCTAAACCATTTAGAAGTCCATTTTTCACCAACTTCTCAATCCTATAGAGATTAATGTGACCTAACCTTAGATGCCAAAGATGGGCATTTTCTTTAGGAGAAACTCTTGGTTTTTTTTACAGTTGTTGCTATTTTGAACATTTTAGTATCGAGCACGACTTTTATGATTAACGGCCTTAGTATATACAAGTTATTTTCAATTGAACCAAAACCTATCTCCATTCCATTCTTAAAAATAAACACTTTATTCTCAGAGAAGGAAATGGAATAATTTTGTTCAATCAGACAAGAAACTGAAATTAAGTTCCTCTTGATATGAGGAACTACATAAATGTTATCCAATAACAAATACTGTTTCTTGTCCAAAAATAACTTAAGTCTGCCTATAGTAACAGCAGAAACGGTTTCACCAGTACCGACTCTGAGAGTCAACTCTCCAGCTTCCAGCTGTTTCTAGGAACTAAATCCTTGATGGGAAGAACACACGTGGTTAGTAGCCCTTGAATCAATTATCTAAGCAGAATCATCATTCTCTACTAAGCACATATCCAAGACAAACCTACACTATTGTCTTTGGAGTTCTTCCTTTTCTTGAGAGTAGTGGGATCAATATCAGAACCCATATTATAAACTCCAAGTTTCATCTCAGAGGACAATCCTCGTTGATGAACTTTATCAGTGTTAGCAACAACTACTTTCTCTATAGGTCCCTTGGCATTCAATGTGGACTGGAGATTATCTTAGGAACCGACACTACTGGTTTCATTGCCATCAATACCATTTTGCTTGAATAGTGAGAACTTACGTTCAAACAATTCTTTCAATGATTCCATGATCTCATGTGCAATGACCATGTTCTCAAACCTTTTGGCCAATGCATTAAGTATGCTTGCCAAAATGTGAAGTCGGCCTTCCAATTAGCCTTGATTCACACCTCATATGCATTACGAACATTTCGTGGTACATCAGGGGTTGGGACTTGAGGATAGCCCTTATACATGATAATTTCGAGGTCGTTTTCCATGAAAATTTTTTTCAATAGATTTTTTCCACGTCATGTAACTAAAACCAGTCAAAGTAGAAAAGGCAATTAACGAAAAATCAATATTTGACATTTTGTTGAAGAAATAAACATCTTGATCTACGTTAGATTTTAGCATAACTCTTTTAAAACAAATCCAATCAGGTTTATCAAAATCTAAATGAACCCATTTAACATCTAGTTTTACAATGATGCTTCAGTGATTTAGGACAAAAGCCATCGAAGGGTAGTCAATTTCTCCGTTCACTGAATTGAGACACTCTCAATTAATCATTACACCAGAATAACTCTTATTCCTATAATGATCAGTCGTCATTGATTTGGTCAAAAAATCATTAATTTGCTTAACAATTTCCCGTAAGTGTGACTCTTCATTTTAGATCTTACAGTTTCACCCCAATTAGCCATTGAAAGGAAAAACTGTTGGAGAAAAAACTAAAGCGACCTTATCCATTTCTGGAGTTTGCCTTGATATTGACCAACTGCATAAACCATCCGAAGGGGGACGCTCCCAAGGTGCCTCGAGGCCATGCAAGAAGGTCTCATGGTGCAAACCAATGAATGAGACTTCAGGACATGATAACACACATCCTTCTCCCATTTACTATAAATACTCTCTCCATTCACCTTTATATCGACCCATGCAAACACCATCTGAAGGGGGACGCTCCCAGGTTGCCAAAAGACCAAGAATGAATCTCACGGTGTGAATATTAAGGGAGAAACGTAAGTGAAAAATGACATATCATATATATATTTTCCTCCCATTGAGTATTTTAACAACGTAGGGTTTAAATTACTTCGAAAAAAATATAGCTAATTATTTTTACTAAGTGATTGTTTACGTTTGCCCAAAAGTAACATTTACTTTAGAAAGTTAAACAATTTTGATTAACATTCATTAAACACTTTAAAAAATATTAATCCACAATTGTATGCTTGTAACAAATCTATCTAATTCACCTTTCCAAGTAGGTTGCCAGATAGGGGTGTTTCGTTTTTGTCAGCTAAATACCCCAACCTAGCCAGAATCTGCCTTAGACAAAAGGTTTCTTATAAATATATTTGCTACAAATTTAATCTTTTATTAAAATCAATTTAATCCTATTATATCGATTTAAAAGCTTACTCGAATTTCTAATCTCATAAGAAAGTTGTGAGCTTAGGTCTACCTCAATCATATTTTAGAACTATTTTAAAAAATGATTTTTACCTATGTTTACATACAACTCTTATTTATTGATTTTAATTTCTAATTTCATTTATTTATAACTCTTATAAAGTAAATGAAACAAATTAAAACCAACATTGCATGTAAGACATACATGAGTTATTTATAACAATTATAAATTAACCTAAGTTACTGTCATGCTTCATGCAATGTTCATTCATTACTAATATATAACTTTTATATAAATAAGTAATGAACTATGCTATAATATACATACCATACATCCATTCAACCTTATATTATAACACTTATAATATAAATGATGCATGGATTTGCTATAATGCATGCATACATATACTATAACTCTTATATTATATGATACATGAGCATGCTTTATGTAATTTAAATCATGCATACTAATATATTATAACACTTATAATATAAAATGATGCATGAAAAAAATGCATAACGTATGGTGGGTTTTGAAACTATATGACATACATTATGGCATATAATATAAACATACATCATATGCATATAATATAAACATACATCACATGCATATAATATAAACATACATCACATGCATATTTAATTAAAGTTGATGGACTGGGATAGTTAATCTCAAAAATCGAAGAAGTAAAGGCTAATTACAAAACTGGAGTCCTACGGTTCGGAACAAGTGAACCGGGTCTTGAACTGCTCGCCTTGAAGTCTTGCAGCTTGATCATGTAGCAAAAGTCTTGATCGTCGAGCAACGAACATCGAGTATAAATGATCGTGCAGCAACGATCGAGTAGCTTTGGAATACGCGATGAGCATGAAAGTCCATGCAATCGTGCAACGTGCTTTGAGTTTCGCATACCATGCGATCATGTAGCTAATGACTATGCGATGAGCATGATAGTCTACACGATCGAGTAGCGTGCGTCAAGTATCGTATACTATGCGATCATGTAGCTACTGATTATGCGATGAGCATGATAGTCTACACGATCATTTAGCACGTATGTCTTGCATTGCGTATTAAATACTGTGCGATCGTTTACCTCCCGAGCGCCTACAAAGTCATGCAGCCAATGCAATACAATTGAGTAAACACTTTACACGATCACGTAGCATTAGCTATGCGATCTTTTAGCAGATGCTACAAAATTGTATAGAAAACTCTACACGAATGCATAGCTAAATTTAAATGATCGTTTAGCTCAAGCTACACGATGCAACCATCGTTTCATCTTCTCCATCGAAACGCACTGCAATCTTCACGCCTGAAGCTTCACGAACGACTCAAAACCTAAATGAATACGAACTCGATTGCAAGTATAATGCCTAAAAACGCAGGGGCCCTTACAAATTAACTTTTGTAAATTAAAAGGAAAGCCATAAACAGAGATAACTATCCCGTAAACATCCATCAACAAGCATCCACATACATTTAACAATTAAATGCAATTTAGAACTTAAAACCCGCTAGAAACTATAAACGAATTTCAATATAGAAAATGGAATTTGGAAATCAGAACATAACCAGGCTCTGATACCAATTGAAGGGAAACTCAACATGAGAAGATCCTTGAGTGGAAGTAGATCATTCAAATTCCATTTCGATTGAAAACATAAATTTTACAATACAACAAATAGATTATGCAATCAAAGTAAATTACAACATGCCTTTCAAATAAAATACATAGTTCAAAGGATATTACCTTTGAAGAACACTTCTTCTTGTATCCCTCGAATGGTCACGAACTCTTTGATCAAACAACAACAAGGACTTGAAGACCTTCTCCAAGTGAATCACGAACCAAATGGAAGAGAACACTACCACTCGGATTCCTTGGTATGCTCGGGGTGAGAACCCTGGAGTGGTGGGCTCTGACTATTTTGGTTAAGAGGATATTTGTGAATTTGGAGGAGGAAGATGATCAAAGAAGAAGCACTATCGCATAGCAAGCGTCTCGATCATTTAGCTATCACATAGGAAGACTTTCTATCGCATAGACAAAGAGAGCCTATCGTATATGCTCTGTGTTTGTCGTGTAGACTATCGCATAGTCTATTCTTTGCGATCTTGTTGTTCTCTTATGTATATTTGTTATCTTGGAAATCTCTTAGAAGAAAAGAAAAACCATTTTTCCTCTTATTCCAATTGTCATAAAATTGCATAACTACCCACTAAGGTAGTTTTTTGAGGTAAAAAATGATTATTATTCAAAATAATAAATAAATAAATAAATATGATAACCAACTTATCGTATTATATTTATAATCTATAGTTTTAATATTGCATCACATACAATATAAACTATAGTTCTTTTTCTCTATTTTATGGCATTTAATATAAATAATATTTATATGAAATTAACAACTATTTGAATCTCATTCAAATATTTATTCCTCCAATTAATGTATCAAATATATTATATCAATTATATCATATATAATTGAATTAATTTAATTATATCATATATAATTAAATTCTCTCTTATTAATTTGAACAATTCAAATTAATCTAAAAACTGATTCTCAACATAATCCTTTTGAGCTACCAAGGAAACCTTATGGACCTGTAGCTTGAAGCTACACAGTACGTGAATCATTAATTAAAATCTTTAATTACATTATCCACTATCCATTAACTGTCGGATACTCCACTAAAGACCGACAGTTGCACTCTTCGCACTATAGATATATTTCTATGTCCATTGGATATAACCAATCAATAGTGCGATGACCCTTCATAAATTCCTCGTAAGTATAGTTCGGCCAAATTACCATTTTTCTCTTGTAGTTACATTTAACTCCTTAAGTACCACTGATTCCTCTAATGAATAATAAGTCATAATCCCACTATGACTGAGTTCTATCTAGCCAAAAGAGGGTGTGGCCACTATGTTCAAGACCCAGAATCAGTCCTTAAGGGAGCAATTTATCTACTTGCCCCTGCATTAGGGAAGGAGTGAATTTCGTCTTGTGTATTTGAGTTCCCAGCTCCCCAATCAAATGAATTCTCAAAATGTTAGGCTTTTTGAGTTGGCAATCTAGCCACTCTCACCCGTACAAATCAAAGAACCGCCTTCATGAGCAAGAGTTCACAACTCAATCAGGATTCAGGTCATGTCACCTATGGTCATCCTAGTGAAATTTAAGTTTCTATTATCAACGGTGTTGTATAAAAAGACTAATCATTTCGTGGTCCGGTCTTATACAATCTCTTTGTATAGGATACCTCCATTCGCAGGTCTCTACATGAATGATCAAGATCAGATTATTTGTAGCACTTTACAACATTTGTAACACCTACAAAGCGGGCCATATCCGTAATGTCACCAGGATAAGGTACCCAACCTTATCCATCTACTACAGACCATTTAGGTTATTGTTTAAAAAAATTCACCTATATGTCTCTACATACTTGTTAAAATTTACATACAATAACATCATATCTTAGTTTATTGGATTGAATATATGCTTATAAAATAACACTTATTTTATTAATAACAATATGTTTATACAGAGTTTACAGACTACGAGATGACAATGAGATTTAGGATACCATTCCCAAGAGGATGGGTCTCCAAATGTGGAGAAATCTACTAGGCTACTCAAAATGTGGATTTTTCCACTATCTAAAATATTCATTTTCAAATTCAATTGATATAATTCAAAATTAATCAAATAAAAATTTCAATTTCTAAAGTTGAATTTGAAAATTGAAAATTAATTTGATTTTAATTAATTAAACAAATTTAATTAATTAAATAATAATTTAATATCAAATATTAAATTAATTAAATACCTATATCATACATGAATTCTATTCATGTATTTGATATTTAAATCAACATTTAAATATTTTAATCTCTCCAATTATGTTTAATTTTGATAAATTAAACGTTAATTATATCGAATATAATTATCCAACCCTTGAAATTGAACAATTCAAATTCAAATCCTAATTTATAATTTGAATATTTCAATTTGAATTCCCAAATTGACTTTGAATGCCTTAACTTCACTCAATATACTAATCCAAGATTTACGAACTAGTAGAGGGACCTTATGGACCTACAGATCATGAGCTCCAACAATTTGAGATTAATTGGCTAAACTCTTTAAACCAAATTAATCAGTATTCGTTAATCCCGAGACACACCACTATTGCTTAGTAGTTGCACTCTCCTCACTGTAGATATATTTTTATCTACTTGATTTAACAATAACTAGTATGTCAACCTTTCACACGTTGTTCGTAATAACGACTGGGTCAAATATTGTTTTACCCTCGAAATTACGTCTTGCTTGTTATATCCCACTGATCCTCTAATGAACAATTGGTTTGTGATCCAACCACTAAACTGAGTCCCTCTTGGGCCAATGAGAGGATGTGGCCTCTTGTTCAAGACCTGATTCAGTACTTAAGAGAATAACATCTTTACTATCTATAAATTGGGTAGGTTTTAATTCTGCCTTGCACCCAATGTCCCTAGCTATCTACCTGGTCTTATCCCTGAAATGGGAGGCTTATTGAGCTAGCGTTGTTGAGCCAACTCTCACCTATACAAATCTAAGGATAATCTCAAATAAATAGGAGTTCATATTTAGCTTAGGATTAAAGTCGAGTTACCTAGATCATCGGTTTGAAATAATCAGTCTTAAACAGTAAACATCATTATAAAGTAAGAGTGACTTATTTCTTGGTCCAATCTTATGTAAACTCATTGCATAGGATGCCACAGCTCCTCATGTCATTACATGAATGAATTAAGATCTCTTCGTTTGTAGCACTTTACAACAAATTGTAACAATACAGAGTGAGTTGCATCCAATAGTGTTACTAAAATAAGACACCCAACTTTATTCATATACTATAGACTGTTTTAGCTATTTACTTGAACTTGATCCATCTTTATGTCACCACATAAAGTTCAAGTATTCATATAATAGTCATGGATCTTTAGTTTATTGTATTTAGTCTTTACAAGTGCAATTTACATATTAAACAACAGTTTTATTGAATAAACCTCAATAACATCTTTATTGATAATAAAAAATGTTTAACATTACAAACTACGAGTTTAAGACATACAACCCAACAACCTATGGTCATCCTAGTGAAATGTAGGTCTCTTCAAGTAACGGTGTTATAAAGAGAGACTAATCATTTCATGCTCCGGTCTTATACAAACTCTTTGTATAGGATACCCCCACTCACATATTTCCACATGAATGATCAGGATCAGATCATTTGTAACATTTTATAACAATTGTAACAAGTACAAAGTGGGTCCTATCCATAGTGTCACCAAGATAAGGTACCCAATCTTATCTATATACTACAGACCATTTAAGTTATTACTTAAACATGATCTACTTGTATGTTAGTCACATACATGTTTAAGCTACATTAAATAACTTAGGATCTTAGTTTTAGATTTGGATTAATGCAAACTTAATGTCAAATAAAATAACACTTTATTTTATTAAATAAAGAATTTGTGTATAAATAATTTACAAACTATGAAACCCATGAGATTTAGGATATCAACCCCAACAGTTTATATGTTGCATATTGTATGCCATGTAATTTAAAATCCCACCATGGGATTAAACATGTTCATGCATTATACTTGTATATAATTGTTATATAATATGATAGCATGTTTTAATATTTCATTAGTATAATACAAGAGTTATATTATTTGATGAAGTGGTGATCATGCATTATATATATGTGTGTGTGTGTGTGTATGCATGATGTATGTTAGATAGTATGCATGTTATAATATAATTGTTATATTACATAGTTTAATGCATGATTAAATTTTGCATAATTTAATTTTCATTAATCTTATATAATAGTTTTATTATGTTCGTTAATGAAAATAATAAGATGCATGTTATAGATTTTAATTTTTTCGACATAAAAGTTATATGACAGAAATTGGAAATTAAAACTTTATGCTAAAATGATTCTAATAAGATTAGAAATAAGAAAATCTTTTACTTGTTTTAACAGGATTAAACTAAGTTAATAAAAGATTATTTTATAAGATATTGACTATAAGGGATCTTTGTCTAAGAAAGGTTCTATCTAACGATTTGGGTATTTAAGTTGACGGAAACGTGACACTCTTACCGAGGAACCTACATGGAAAGTGAATTAGTCAACATCTTATAAGCATGCAATAATGCATTAATTCATTAAAGTGTTTGTTGAATTAAGACATTATGTTAAACTATGAAATTCAAGCATTATATTGGAAAAACTTAAACATCACTTAGATTAACGACTTAGCCTAAGTTTAACTAAGTAATGAACCCTAATTCATAATATAGTTAGTGGGAGAAATAGTATATTTGATATACATTTACTCTCACATTCTCAGTTAAAAGTTCACATCGTGAGATCTATACTCGACCTCGTGGTGTCCTGTGTGCATCCTCACTTCGAAAGGTGTTTGTATGGCTCAATGCCAAGGTAAATTGAGAGAGTATTTATAGTGAGTGGAAGAACGATATGTGTCAACATTCCTATGGTCTCCTTCATTAGTTTTCATATGATTTCATACTAGGTCTCATGATGCCCTGGGTGTATATTCCCTCGGAAGGTGTTTGTATGGAGTTAATATCAGGGAAAACTCTAGTAACGGATATGGTCACCTTAGTTTTTGTACCAATATGGTTTTTCTCTTCGATTGACTTATTGAGGTGCAACCCTAGGATCTAAACCGGTTACAATCACAAGAACCATTAAATAAGTTAATGTTTTCTTAACTAAAATAGTGGTAACTAAACACTAAAGGAATAAGAGTTATTCTAGAGTATTGTTTGACAGAGAGGGTCTGAATTTCGTGAAGGAATAACTGACTATCCTTCGGTGGTTTTTTGTTCTAAATCACTTAAGTATCATTGCAAAATAATATGAATTTAAAGGTTTTTGTTATTATTCTTACGAAACTAGATTGGTTTTAAAGAGTTATGTAGTTACCTAACTTAGATTAAAATTTGTTTATTTTTCAGCAAAAATGGCCAGTGCGGTAATTAATTTGCTTTCTACTGACTAACTTACTGGCGATAATTACACAACATGGAAAAGCACAATTAATACTGTGCTAGACATTGACAACCTGAAATTCGTCTTAATTGAGGAATGTCCTCAAATACCCACATCTAATGTCACACAAAATGTTCGTGAGGCATATGAAAGATGGATTAAGGCCAACAAAAAGACTTGTGCATATGTCTTGGCCAATTTGTCTTAAGTTCTAGCCAAGAAGCACAAGAACATGGTCTCTGCTTGAGAAATCATGGAATCATTGCGTGATATGTTTGGAGAATCGTCCACACGAGTCAAGCACGCCTTCAACTTTATCTTTAATGTTCAAATGCAAGAAGGGACCTTTGTTAGATAACATGTTCTCAACATGATGGTCCACTTCAATGTGGTCAAGATGAACAAGTCGGTTATTGACGAAGCCAGCCAAGTCAACTTTATTCTGAAGACTCTTCCGAAGAGTTTTCTCCAACTTTTCTTTAACGCTATTATGAACAAGCTAGACTACAACCTAACCACTCTTCTTAATGAGCTGCTAACCTATGCGTCTTTGATGAAAGTCAAAGAGCAACATGTAGAAATAAATGTTTCCAGCTCTTCTATGAATTTTCACAAGGGTTTGACCTTTGGAAGTACACCTGGACCATCTTTTGGTTCAAGGAAATGGAAGAAGAAAAATAGTGGAAAGGGAAATAAAGTTGCCCTTCCTATTGCTGCCCAAAGGGAAACAAAGTCAAGCCTGCAAAGGGAATCTGTCTTCATTATAGCATAGACAGATACTGGAAGAAGAACTGCCCGAAGTACTTGGCTGAGAAGAAGAAAGCCAAAGATGGTAAATATAATTTTCTTGTCTTAGAAACTTGTTTGGTGGAGAATCATAGTTCTTCCTGGATAATTGATTCAAAAGTCACTAATCATATTTGTTCTTCTTTATAGGGAATTACTGACCATGAGGGTCGGAACAGGAGAGGTCGTCCCAACCATTTTCGTGGAGAGCATAATATTATCTTTCTTCAAATATTTTTTATTATTAAATAATGTATTTATAGTTCTTGATATCAAAAGGAACTGATTTTAGTTGCATGTCTTATGGAACAGATGTATTCAATTTCATTCTTTGTAAATAAATCGTTTATTTTCAAGAATGGTGTTAAGATTTGTTCGGCAACTTTAGAAGATAATTTATATGTGCTAAGACCATTAACATCGAAAATTCTCCGTCATACTAAATTATTCAAAAAGACAACGTCTAAAAGTAAAGAAAAAATTTTCTTTTAAAGAAAATGCCCACCTTTGGCACATAAGACTAGGTCGCATAAATATCGATAGGATCAAGAAATTGGTAAAGGATGAACTTCTAAATGAGTTAGAATAAAGTTCGTTACTAGTATGTGAGTCATCTTAAAGGTAAGATGACTAAAATACCTCTTATTGGTAAAGGCTATAAAGTCAAAGAACCTTTGAAACTTGTACATTCGTGCTCTATGGTCCAATGAATGTTTAAGCAAAAGGAAGTTTTGAATATTTCATCTCTTTTCTAGATGATTATTTGAGATGTGGGTATCTTTGCCTAATGCAACACAAGTGTGAAGCTCTTGAAAAGTTCAAAGAGTATAAAACTGAAGTTAAAAATTTATTAGGTAAAACAATTAAGACACTTCGATTTGATCGAGGTAGAGAGTATATGAACTTAAGATTCCAAGATTATATGATAGAACATGGAATCACATCCTAAATCTTAGCACCTGATAAACCTTGATAGAATGGTGTATCAAAAAGTAGAAAAAGAATCTTGTTATACATGGTTTGGTTTAAGATGAGCTATGCTCATTTACCTGATTCCTTTTGAGGTTATATAGTAGAGGCTTCAGTATATATCCTGATCAAAAGTTCCATCCAAAAGTGTTTCAGAAATACCTTTTACATTATGAAAATGATGTAAAGCATGTTTACTATATTTCAGAATTTGGGGATGTCCAGCACATGTGCTGACAACAAGCCCAAAGAAATTGGAACCTTGTTCGAGGATATGTCTATTTATAGGCTATCCCATGAAACCAGAGGTGATATCTTTTATAATCCAAATGAGAACAAGGTATTTGTACCGACAAATGCCACATTCATAAAGAAAGATCATATAAGAGATCACAAACCATGTAGTAAATTAATTTTAAGTGAAATTTCCAATGAAAATAATAGTACTTCAACGAAAGATATTGACAATGCTGGTACATCAACAAGAGTTGTTGATGGTGCTAGCATATCTAGCCAAAATCCTTCTTAAGAGTTTAGAGAGCCTCGTCGTAATAGGAGGGTTATATCTCATCCTACAAGATATATAGGTTTATTAGAAGCCCATGTAATCATATTTGAGGATGTCATTGAGGATTCTTTATCTTTTAGAAAGGCAATGTAAGATGTTGACAAAGATGAATGGGTCAAAGTCATGGATCTTGAAATGGAATCTATGTATTCCAATTTAGTCTAGGAACTTGGATACCAATCTTATGGAGGAAAACCTATAGGTTGCAAAGATGGAATGGTTCAAAAGTTTAAACCAAGGCTTGTAGAAAAGGGTTATATCCAAGTAGAAGAGGTTGATTATGAAGAAACTTTTTCTCCTGTTACCATGTTAAAATCTATTCACATTCTTTTATCCATCATTACATATTATGACTATGAAATATGGCAAATGGATGTCAAGACTGCTTTTCTGAATGACAATTTTGATGAGAACATCTACATCAATCAACTAAAGTAATTCATAAAACAAGGTCAGAAGCAAAAGATTTATAAGCTAAAACGATCTATTTATGGATTGAAGCAGACATCTAGATTTTGGAACATAAGGTTTGACAATGCAGTCAAATCTTATGGCTTTGAACAAAATATTGATGAATCTTGTGTTTACAAGAAAATCATCAAAAGTACTTTTATTTTTCTAGTGTTGTACTTGATGATATTCTACTAATTGGGAATGAAATGAGATTTCTTACTGACATTAAAAACTGGCTATCTGCTCAATTCCAAATGAAAGATTTGTTAGAAGTACATTGTGTTATTGGTATTCAAATTATTAGAAATCGCAATAATAGAATGTTAGCCTTGTCTCAAGCATCGTATATTAGCAAAATGCTTATCAGATATTCGATGCAAAATTCTAAGAAAGGTAACTTACCTTTTATGGATGGAATTACCTTGTCTAAGGAACAATGTCCTAAGATACCTTAAGAAGTTAAGGAAATGAGATGGATTTCATATGCATCGGTTGTGGGCAGCTTTATGTATGTCATGTTGTGTACAAGACTTGACATATGCTATACAGTTGGGATTGTCAGTAGGTATCAATCTATTCCAGGATTTCATCATTGGATGACAATAAAGACAATCCTCAAATATCTTAGAAGAAAAAGGAACTATATGCTTGTGTATGGTGCTAGGATCTGATCCTTGCAGGATATACTGACTCTAATTTTCAAACTGATAAGGGCTCTAGGAAATCTACATCAGGATCAGTGTTCACTCTTAATGGAGAAGTAGTATAGCGCAACATAAAACAAGGTTGTGCTATGGACTCTACTATGGAGGCAAAATATGTAGCTACTTGTGAAGCTGCTGAAGAAGCTGTCTGGATGATAAAGTTCTTGATTGATTAGAAAGTTGTTCCAAATATGTTTTTGTCTATCATTTTTTACTTTGACAACAGTGGTGTTGTGGCAAATTAAAAGAAACCTCGAAGCCATAAGCAAGGAAAGCACATAGAACGAAAGCATCATCTGATATGGGAGATTATGCAATGGGGGACGTGATCGTCACGCAAATAATGTCGAAGCACAACATTGCTTATCCATTTACCAAAGACTCTCACGACTAAAGTCTTCAAGGGTCATTTAGAAGGTTTAGGTCTACAAGATATGTATCACTTAGATTAGGGCAAGTGTGAGATATGACTGGGTATATTGTATGCCCTAGTTTATTGTATTTATCTTTTACATGTATTATACATCCCACTAGCTTTAGGACAAGTGAAAAATTGTTAGGATTTATGTCCTAAATCTCGTAGTTTGTGCATTTGTAAAAAAAAATTATTAATAAATAAATAAAGTGTTTATTTAATGAATAAAGTATTCTACATTATTTGCATAATTCAAAATCTAATAAATTAAGCTCCAAGGTTATTTAATGGATTAGGTACCTTACCTTATCTTGGTAACATTATGATACGACCCACTTTGTAAATGTTACAATAACTTTGTACATGTTACAATAGTTGTAAAACTATTTGATCCAAATTGTTCATGTGATGACATGCAAGTGGAGGTATCATATACAGTGAGTCGTATAAGACCGGACCATGAAATATAATTTCTCTTTATAACACCGTTAATTGAAGAGATTTATATTTTAAACGATAACCATGTAACCCGATCATAATCCCGAGTGAGTTATGGACTCCTACTCATAAGGGTCATTCTTTGATATTTATGGGTGAGTGGCCTTAGCTACCGACTCAATATGC
The DNA here is from genome assembly GCF_027475165.1 of Benincasa hispida. Taxonomy (NCBI): domain Eukaryota; kingdom Viridiplantae; phylum Streptophyta; class Magnoliopsida; order Cucurbitales; family Cucurbitaceae; genus Benincasa; species Benincasa hispida. Next base: position 2,069,053 of record NC_143485.1, on the reverse strand, counting down.
CTACCATGTTAGGAACAATATTGAGTGAGGAGTTGGAAACATAGTGTCACGAGATGGAATTCACTCATTCCCAACTTTAGGGAAAGTAATAGATTGTTCTATTAAGTATTGACTCTAGGACTCGGTGGTACATAAGGTAAAAGAAGTAACTACAAGGGTAAAACGATAATTTGACCCAGCTGTAATTACGAATAATTTATGAAAGTTTGACTTACAAAATATGGTTCAATAGACATATAAACATATTGCAGTTCATAGGAGTGCAACTATGAGCCACTATTACAGAAATTTGATTACTTGACATTTTTCCAATGTCAAGTTAATGGTATACTTGATGCTTATAAAAGCGTCGAATATTCGACTATTAAGTATAGTGTGATAACTTGACTCCAAAAAAACGTCAAAACAAATGTTTCTTAATATAATTTTCATGTCAGGAAAGATAATACACTTGACATTGGTGGTATGTGAAGTTTTTTTATTCTTGACATTGATTACGTACCATATATGATAACTTGTGACATTTTTTATTTGTCAAGTATATGTTTTTTTTTTCAAATTAAATGCCCTAATTGATATTCTAATTTTCTGTCTTATATTCTAACAATACATGAACTAAATAAACATTATACATTTAAGATCTATCAATTCAATATATTCACTAAAAATTTCATATGTTCAACTATGACCTTTCATATGAACACTCCTCATAAATTACAACAATATTTCTTTTTCACATGTACATGCACAAAATAAAATCTCAACTATTGCTTGTGTATACAAAACTCAACTTTCAACAAACACAAAAGTGAGAAATTGTTTAATAAATAACATCTAAACAAAGTACATTATTTATCTTTACATTAAAGCTTTGAAGTCTAAACATCGAGAACTGAGAGTCAGGCAAACCATGTTTAAGCAAGTCAACCTGCAAAATAGAATAAAGGGTAATAACATCAAATTTCAAAATATAGAAATAAGTATTAAGATACAACAATGACAAAAAGTCACACACAAGAAAAATATACATGATTGGCTTACTTTATGCAATGGAAAAATATCATAAGAGGGAGAAGATTATCAACAAATCAAGCATATGCTAAAATTTAAAATAGAAGAATGCAGATACCTTTCCCCTAACTTTTACAACTTTCAAAACTTTCAAGCAAAAGCGACTTGACACGGTTGTAATCCCTCTATAAAGGGAAATTAAATGAACTAATACATGAATCAATGAGTAGAAGAGAATATTGAAAGCCCAATCTTATCTACAAGCAATAAAAAAAAAAAATTCAAAATTTCATTCACCAAAATAACCAATTATCTCTAAATAGATTACCTAAAGTGTGACTTGATTCGAATGCCACTTCAAAACTTCAACAAATAATCCAACCTACGAAAAGTTCAATAATAATGGTTACAAAACACAAATTCCAGCAACTATGTAACAATTCCAAAAAAGTTTCAAGGCCTATCAAAACGTCCAAACATTGTTAACTTTGTTGAATAGTGGCTCCAATCTTTTGAAATTTTTGAATTGAACATCAAAAACCGAAAATAACTCAATTATTAGACCAATACTTTAATGGGTAGCAAATAACTATTAATACTAATCTCCAAACTTACCAAAACTATGTGAAGTTCGGTCTCAAGCTTATTGGATAGCAACTCAACTCCTTTCAACACTTCAAAATCAATTTCATCATCAAACATTCAAACAATAAATCATTACAAAAGATGCTACATTATAGTCCAAATCAAAAATTAAATATTTAAAATTACGGGACTAGAATTGGAAAAATCCCAAATTATGGGAATAAAATGATATTTAAGAGAAAAAAACGAGGTAAACCAAACCCACGGCCGGTCAAAAACACCCACTGATACCTAGAGATCCACGGACAATAACGCCTCTGAAAGCGAGACACGCCCGCGGAAGACAGCCCCTGAAACTGGAATCAATCTGCCCGAAAAACACCCACACCGGAAACCCACTTGCCGGACGTGAACCGGAACCCACGCGGCTGCACTAAACCGATTGGACACTTCACGCCTCGAACGCCAGTGTCGACCATGGACAGCTTCAGATGGGTGGCACACAATGGTACACGGCTTCAGATGGGGGGTACAAGATTTACCCGCCTCGAACCCCAGCGTCGACGACGGATGGCTTCAGGCGGCTTCGTGTGTTCTCTCTGGCTTAAAATCGGCAGCCCCAATATCTTATTTTTGGCGGTACACGATGGGTGCCCTAATAAGAAGAGGATGAGATTAATTACAAAAATCCCATCAGCCCATATTTACAAGTTTGCCTTTGGACCTTTAATTCTACCAATTTTCTAATAAAAGTCCACTTAAATAACTTGTTATTTTCTACAAATCTCCCTCATAACAAGAATAAAGGAGAAAGATAAAAAGAAAACAAAGGGGTTTGGGGATTAGGGTTTCTTCTATTCTCCCTTTTTACTTTTTACTTTTTTTCTTTTCAATAAAGGGAGGGAAGGTCGAACGAACGCAACGGTCGTGCATAAGAGGTTGAAGATCGACGACTAAATCTAGAGCATTTAACTCTTTTACTTCTTTAAAATAATAAGTCAATTATTTTTTTATATTTTACTTAACACGAAAAACGTGTCAAAGTAAGAGCTTCCTATACTTGACACAAAAAACGTGTCAAGTAATGGTTCACGTGAAAATATCTGAAACATTCCATCAATCTCCGCTTTTTTATCTCTTTTACTTGACATTTTCTTTTCTAAAAGGTCATTACTTGACTTTTTTTTTTTTCAAAGAAACGTCAAGTAATTAAAAACTACAAGTGTCAAGTAATGTAGATTTTGTAGTAGAGTCTTTAGTGGAGTGCCCCATAGTTAATGAATGATGATTAACTTAATTATAGAGTTTAATTAATTAATCATGAATCATTGAAGTTTATAACTGAAAGTCCATCCCTCTGCTAGTTCATAAATGAATTCAACAAGGATTTGAAAATGGAAGAAAATTTTAATGTTCAAACTATTTTAAAGGAAATTAATTGGATGATGTTAATTGTATATGATACAATTTATATACATTATAATATACAGTTAATTTTGAATTAAATTCAGAATTAACCATATAGTATGAGAGTATTAATATTTGAATAAGATTCAAATATTGAATTAATATAAATTAGATTTATATTACAATTATAGAATATAAGTAATATGAATAAGATTCATATTAAAATTATAGGTTATGTGAGAAATGCACATTTAGAATATGATTAAAATTAATTAAATAAAATATTGGATATTTAAATTAATTAGTTGATTTTAGTTAATTTAATTAATTTATTAAATTAAATTGCAAGGGAGTGGGAGAGTAGGAAAGTGGAGAGGATAGTTACCCTCTCCCTCTCTGTCTTTAAATCTACAGAATAGTCTGCCGTTGAAATAGCTCATATAAGATTCACGTGAAATTTGATACTCCTACACACTCTCTCACATTCTCTCCATCTCACATACTCTTAGAGAAAAGAATTCCCCATTTTTTTCCCTTGCCTTCCACAAGGTTCCCACAAACCTCCTTGTCCAAAGAGGATGGTAGAGAAATATCTTAATAGTGTCCTACTCATGGAATTTTGTTCGTATAATGCTATGAATGATCAATTTTGTGGAGTGAAGATATTGAAGGTTGTTCTTCAAAGGTAATATTTATTTTTCCTTAGAAATTCTTACGAGAATGTTTAATTCTACAGTTTTATTACTATTCTATATAAAATTCATATAACACAATTTAGGCAAACGACAATCACATGCTTCTGCAAAAGGAGTTTGATTCCTGCAGAACCTTGTTACTCTGGGTGGTAATGGCTCCATTTTAGCCCTTTCTTTGCAGTCGAATGATCCTAAGAGTCTCCTAAGCTCAATATTCATCAGTGCCTTTTTTTTCAGACTTTTTCACCTATTTTCTTGTCCTAGGTCAAATTTTGACCTTCCGGGATTATTCATCGTTTTATGCTCCAATTAGCCCATTCCTCCTTTTCGAATGCTCAGTTCCTATAAATTAGACAAGAAAAGCATCAATGAACCCAGTTAAACTGTCAAACTAACCAAAATCCAAGCTTTAAAAAGCACTTTTCAAATGTTTTTCAATGTTAGCATTATGCTCATTCATTTTGTTGGGATGTGTGTGGGCAAGAGTGTTCAACAAGGGTACTCCATTGGGTAAAAATGATAAAAGACTCAGATCCTCATACTCCATGGCATTATCTGTGGAAAAAAGGTTAATAGTTTTAAAAAGTTGTGTTTGAATCATATTGGCAAAAGGCAATGTAAATTTGGGAAATAAATATGACAAAATAGTGATTCCCATCGACAGTAGAAGTAGGAGTAGAACCTTAGATATCAAAATGACTTAGACCAAAATGTGTAACACATAAAGATGATGAATGAGAGAAAGGTAAAGTAGGTTGTTTTGCAAGTTTACAATTTAAACAGTCAAAATAATCAAAGTTTGAAATATTATTTAAATTGCCAAAAGAGATTAACTTGTGCAGCTTTTCTAAAGAAGCATGACCATGAAGAAGATGTCATTGATATATACCAGAATCAGTGTAAGATGCAGAGATAGGTAGGGAAACAGGAAGAGATGTGAGCTCCAACAATCGTCTCACTTTGCTACCCTTTGCCAACTATATGTCCCGTGTATGGCTTTTGAACTTTACAAGCATTAGAAGAAAAAAAATAGTTAAACCATGACCGTAAAATTGGCCAAGAGATGCTATTAATGTCAAATTAGGGAGATGATAAGTGATAACTTGTAGAAATACAAGTTATTTAACATTTTTTTTTAAAACAATTAGGAAATTTTTGAGAAAAATACATTAGCTTGATGGGAAAATCGTGCAATTAGTAATATCATGCGATCAAATATCTACAAAATTGTTAATCCTTGAAAATTATTAGAATTATCATTTTTTGGACACGTGATTCTATCATGAATGAAGAAAATTGTCAAAAGAGGCAAGCTGCAACCGCGAACGCATAAAACTTAAGATGACACATAACTTGGTATCGTATAGTTCCACACAATGAGATGAGATGATTAGAAATATGACAGACACGTGGGCGGTGGAATTCAAATAAAACAGATCAAGTTGGTTGATAGGTCTTGTAAAAGACTATTCTTTCTAGGATTAAACCCTCAATTTTATCTTGATTATTTTCTTTAAAGGTCTATTTTGTAGGAAAAATTATCACAGGAGCCATTCGGAGTCAATGCATCGAAATTGGGCAAAAGGGATGAAAAAGGAGTTAAGAAGTCAACACAATTGAAGAAGGAAAAGAAAATTACAAGAATGGCATCCAACCTCAGTGTCACGACCCTACCACAGCGTTGTGCAATGCTAGAAGGCAGAAGTATCACTTTCTCAACAAGACAGGGTGGCGTCACAACGCCTCAGCATCACGACGCTCCGAACGGAATGCACGGGTGTGCCTTGCACTACCGAGCATCGAGGGCAGCGTTGCAACGCCAGCCCAATGCTTCTTGGCTTTTTATCGATTCAGCGTTGCCACGCTACTCCAGTGTCGCGACGCTACCCTGCGAACTATAAATAGTTTTTCTTTCATTTTGTGAAAGAGAGGAGAGGAAGAAATTCCATGGAGGTTGGGATCTCTCTCCGAGTTCTTTCATCTCTTTGGTAATTCTTATTCCATTTTAGGTTAGATTTTGTTTTCTTGATGAATTGTAAACAATACTTTTGTAATTCTTCATAAAATTTGTCTATGAATTTGTGAAGTTTCAATTGAATCTTGATTCTAGTCTTCAAGGGTTCTTCTAATTCTTTTGAGTTTTCTCTTTTTTCCTTATGAATTGCAATGAATTTGTGCTTTCTTGAATCTATGCTTAATTCTTGATGCATGTTGAATGATTTTTATCTTGCACATGTATAGCCTAGATACTTGGTTTTGTCAAAATCATTTTTGAATATGTTGCTTTCAATGTGTTTGATGAAATGTCTAGCCAAGATCTACAAGAGGCAATAGTAATTGTGTATTTGATGGCTATTTCTAGGATGTATTAATGACTAGATTTGGACAAAACTTGGTTAATTGAGTGAGCTATCTTAACAATTAGTCGACGCAAATGAATCCTAGAACCTAATGCGCATGTTTTCTATTCTATATAGTCACTATCGAACCCAATAGAAGTATGAGCATGTAGGTTGATTAGGGTTAGGTCTTCCAGTCTAATCAATGTTTAGGATGCTCTCTTGACTAGGTTATTTCTAGTTGTCCGCCTTTGTAGAGGCTAGCTTAATCGAATTGAGTGAGTATTTGCGAGCATAATCCGATTGTGAATTAACTTTTAGAATTTGATGATAGGAATTGCATTGAACATCTAACTTGAACTAGAAGCAAGATTATACGTCACTTGTTTATATTCATCTTTTATCTTTTAATTTTTAGTATTTTTCCAAATTCATCAAAACCTCCCGTTTTATCGCTTTAATAGTCAAAGATAGTTAGGAAAGGATTAGAATTAAAACCTTCCCTAAGGATCAACCTCTTATCTCCGCTTTAACTACGAACTAGTTTTAATTGATGTATGAGCTTTATAAATATTGTTTGTTTCGAACTAAGTAGAATTAACAGCACTTATCTAGCAACCGAACATTGGTTGCTGATGTAAAAAATTCATGGTAGAACTAATGAACATCTGATGGGAGGCAGGCAACGTGGCAGGGCATGAAATTTAATGCGAGGTGTCAGCTTAATCATTAAAAAAAGATATGAAACCTTCCTTTCGACGCCTATAAATAGCCCATTAAAGATTGTCTAAGTATCATATTTTTAACCAAGAAATTGGTCAGAACTCTACTCATTTTCCACCTCACGTCTGCCATAACCACTACCTTAGAAGCTTTTCTTTGAGAAATTTTGGGTGAAAACTCAACATTCCTTTCTGAAAAAAAGGAGGAAACCATCACCACTATTACAACCACCGAGAAGTAATCATCGTTGGAGCCAAGGATGCAGGAAAGTGTAGTCCACAGCTTGACATTCTCCACCTTTATCTTTTATTTCATTTTCTTCATAAGTAGTATTTGTATTATTTTTATAGAGATTGAAAAACTCTCATTATCAATATGAATGTCATTACATTTTTCCATCCATCCATGGTTCTCCCATTTAGCATGAGCAACTAAATTCATAATTGGTTAGGAAAGATCAGACTAACATGTTAACTGAGTAATACATAAGTTCACGTTCATCTTGTTTAATGTATGCTTCATAAACTATTCTAGATCCAATTGAGAGATTGTCCTAGATAGAATCAATCACTGCTTGAGAAAATATGGATTTTGGAATTCAATAAACAAGAGAAGAAGTAACCTTAGAAATATAATTCTCTGCATAAAGTACTCATCGCCTGCATCCTAGAGATAGGATATTATTGCTCGAAACACTGAGAAGTGAAGTTTATATCTCATAAGTCAATTGCATGAACGCGTAGCTTATGCATTGCTTAGAAGATATTAGTAGAAATCTTTCTCAATCCTATTTTATTTATTGAGATCTCATCATGACCCCTTGTAAGCTGCTTTACTTTGCATTGTAATTGTGGTCGCATACTTCTCATCACCCATCGCATCATCACTTACACCCATTGTCATTCGCACTATAGTTATAATCAATAAGATAGAACAAGTAGACCCACAACATCACATATTTGAAAAACAATCCGTAGTAAGATTGAGATAATTATTTCATCACATAATTAGGCGTAATCTCTGTGTTTGACCCTGGACTCACCAGGATTCTGATTAATCTTATACTTGGATTCAATTAGATAAAACAATGTGTTCACATATTTAAAATGCATGGCTCAGATTAATTCTCGTTGCATCATTTAAAACGCATCAGTAAATATGGTAAAGAGTTAAGGTGGGTGTGATAACAGTAACAATACAATAAATAAACATACAATTTCCATTAGCAACATGAATAGAGGGAAGTGATGAAGTAGTGGTTGAAGAAGATAGAAGTGGAATATTAGAGATCATGTGATTACAACAAACAGAATCAAGAAGCCAAAAATTACCCGATAAAATCACGAGTAAGAGAATGGAAGAGATTACCTGGCTTAGTAAATATAGAGAGTTACTGGGTGAAAACTAAAGAGGATGGGGTCATCGGAGGAGAAGGCAACAATAACAATAAATGAGGAACAATCTTTAAATAAATCTCTTGATTTGTTGGATCGACGAAGACGACGAGGTGGTTGAGTAGGAAAATTTTCATAAACGTTGGCCATTAGAACCAATGAAGGAACAGATGAAACAATTAAATCAACTAAACAGGTGAACCGAAGTAGCTGAACCAAATTGAGCCAAACATGATGAACTGAACTGGACTAACTAAACCCATTCAACAAAATCAGATACACAAAGGAAACCTACGATCTTCACGAAACATACGAAAGGGAGAAGAAATCTTGACCCATGTTAAAACCCACGACGACAAAGGAGGTCTAGGCAAAACTAAGATGTAGCGGTCATATCTGAACTGCGAAGGGTGGCAGACGTCTAGGTGACACGGATTTGCAGTGCTTCCGGACGATGGCAGATTTGTACAGGTCACAATGACTGGTAACATTAGGTTTCATATCGAAAAATAATTTGAAAAAGAATATGGCTCCAACACCATGTGAAAGACATTATTTTTATTGAATAAATTTCATAGACTCTACCATGCAAGATACGAAATATATATAGAAGAGAACAATTTATAAATAGAAACCTAAATTACAGGTGAATATTCAAGGGAACGATATATATGGTAACAGAAAAATTGATCAAGCCATCAATAGCTACCTGTTCTTGTAAACATACTCCAAGTAGTATTACTAGAAGTGTCTCAAATGATCAAGATAAGAGGCAGAAGATAGTGGGAGAAAGAAAAATATGAAAGAAATTCCAAGTATAATGGATTTAGTTTTCATATCTATGAGAGTTTGAAATTTTGATTATTACTGTTCACATCAGATATCGACAAAGAAAATATAATTAGTGGAAATCAACTCGATTTTATTGATTTATAGTAGTATTTGAGTCTCTATTGTATAATTTTCTATACCTTCTGTCAAACGTTGACTCTGATTTGGAGATCAGTCCTCAATTTATAGACAGCAAACAGATGAAGAAATGACCAATTTGTTGAAATCTACTAATCTTTGAATCTTCTGAATGTTAAAATTCTTTGAATTCTCCGACTTCTAAATAAATTAAATGATGAGTGGTCTTCCCTATTTATAGTGTTTCGACAAGCCCTATATGGACCTGGGCTTGGTTTATATTGGTCTCAACTTTTGGGCTTAGACTTATTTTGACATATTTTTTTAATAGACTTTTATTTGAATTTAACCCAATTTATCTTAATAAACCTAGACTGACCTAGATTTGGGCCTAATCGCCACATGGCATAATTTGATTGATCATACTGACATTGTCCAATGGATCAATGCTTAGATAGATGTCATCATTTGATTTACAAACTTTCATGTCTTTACTTTTAATTTGAAAAACACACATGTAAATTTTTAATTAGTCTCAAATTTATCAATAAATTAATGATGTGGCAATTTGTGATTGGCTGAAATTTCTCATTCAACAATTATATTTATCATAATTTGAGGGTTTAATTTTTATACCTGAAAGTTTAAGGGTACAATTTTTATACTTTTAAAAGTTTGAGGGTCTAATTTTTACAATTAAAAGCTTAAGAGTGCAAATGTTACCGGGACAATATTTTGGTGGTTTTTGGAGAATTTGTCCAATATTAAATTATTAAAAATGGTTTAATGTTTTATAATTTTATTTCCATTAAATTAATCTATAAATTATTTGAATATAGAAGGATATTATTGGAATAATACATCATTTCAAGATATTCCAGTCATAATAATTTTGCAAAACATTAACAATTACTAAACATAACTATCTAAATATTCCTTGAAATTCTTTAAAATTTTTCTTTTTGTTGTCCATGGATGTCAGACATTAAGGGTTGTTTGAGAGACAACTCATCTATATTATGTTTTTAGATTTACTGAGTTCATAGAATATGTGTTTGGTTGGTAGTCTGAATTCTATTTTAAAAAACTATTTTCGGAATCTGTGATCAAATTAAAATTATACAAATTCTGAAAAACAACTATTTTATATTTTCAGTATATTCAAATTTTGAATTGAAAATTTTAAAATGTAAAATTATATTAAAAAGGATAAAAACAATAATAAATATAGTATTTCATGTTATAAACTCAATTAGTTTTTTTTTAAAATTAAAATATGTAGTATATAATATATATTATATGATATTACAAAATAATAACTATACGAAAATTTTAACATAAACATGCATGTTCATAAATTAATAGTAATAGTTTATATTCAACTTAGTATTTAGTAGGTAACTATAATTAGTTTTATAGTTTATAAATATATTTTCAAACACATTTTGAAATATTTTTTAAATTGAAATTTAATTTATGAATCTGTTACCAAATACATATATGAAAACATGAAATACAACTTTGTTTTCAATATATTTTCAAACACATTTAATAAAAAATGTTTAAATTGGAATTTAATTTATGAATCGACTACCAGACACATATCTCTAAACATGAAATACAAGTTTGTTATCTTTGAATCCCTTATTTTTAAAATTCAGATATCAGATTGTCTATTAAATAGACCCTTATATTTTCATATATTTACCATTTTAGGCATTTGAGGATTTCGGCTATCTTCATTCTCATTAAAAGATGAAGACCCTTACAAGTTACATTAGTACTATTATTACAATGCTTACAAACATATTTAAACCATATAATAGTGAATTAGTAGACAATAGTCATTAACTATAATCATTCATACTCATCCATAAGTTTGGAGATACAAATTAATCTCTCATAGACCACATTTATTGTAATACTTAGCCATATATGCTCCCCAAATACACAATTAATGCTCAAGGAATGCCTATGATGGGAAGCACAGGGAAATAGTAGCTTGTGGGTGGGAAGCCCCACTCAGGTGGCAAAGGCAAATCAATGGTCTTAGAATCTTCAATAAAATCTTTCTTCATGGCTTTACACTTTTTATTTTCTTTGCATGTTGAGAACTTGAGAGGAGTGGCAATTGTGAAGAACTTGGAGTTGGTCTTCTTGATGATGGTAGAAGCCATGTCTTTCCTTGAAGCAAAGAGCTGGTGAGCTCCCCCAACAAGCTTGGCTATGCACTTGGGAGAAGAACCAGCTGCTTCGAAGTCGACGGAGGCCACGTCGGAAGGAAGCGGAGTCTCGAATGATCCATCGGCTTTGGTAATTGCCATAGTTAAGTTCTTTACTCTCTCGCACATCACCATGATCAAGTTTCCTAAAAGAAAAAATGAATACGATTGTAGTAGAGTAGTTGATAATTAAGACCCTTTTTGGTAATTATTTTTTTTTAAATTAAACTTATGGACACTACTTCCACTTTCAAATTTCTTCTTTTGTTATCTATATAATTTAGCATTAAAAAGTGGCTTTCAAAAAGTTGTTTTTGTTTTTGGAATTTAGTTAAGAGTTCAACCATTGTAATTAATAAAGATGCAAAGGATTGTAAAAATATGGATGAAATAGACTTTAATTTTAAAAAAATAAATAAAAATCAAATAATTATCAAACGGGGTTAATATTTTTTTTTCGACCTATTTTTATTGTATCTTTTATAAATAAATTGTAATAAAGAATTTAGTTATTCGTGTAATGAGAAAAAAAATCATTTTGTATGAAATGTTTCATAAAATATAAGCTTGGTTTCTCACACGCAAATACACACGTGCACACAAAATACTTGAAGCACTTGTTATATGCATGTTTGATGTTTCTTGAGAAACATTATCCCCACTTGTATACTTTTAGAATAAATGTGTGTTTCACCCTTTTTTATTTTTTTACCTTTTGAAGTGGTCCTTATTATATAGGGTAATTGCAACGGATAACATTTTTAGCACTAATTATAACTGTATACAACATTTTTTTAAAAAAAATGTAAATATAACAAAATTTATCCGTGATAGACTTCTATTGTTGAAAGACTCTTACTAATGATATGCTCTATCATTGATAGACTCTTAGCAACGATATGATTTATTACTAATAGACTATCTAAATTTTGCTATTTTTGTAATTTTTTTTACATTATGCTATATCTACTAATACTTTGAACCTGATTGTTATATTTGCAAGTATCCTTATTATATAAGCACGCTCAAAAGAAAATTAATAGAATATTTCCTATTAAGAAAACTATATCCCCTATTTAACCTTTTTTTTTTTTTAGAATTTCACAAACCAATTTTCGTTACAGAAAAAATTAAAAACAAAATGTATCTCCAATTGTCAAAAACACTTTTAACCAATTTTTAATTATAATCCAAACACTAATAATTCTTTATTTTCTTAAGGAAAACACTTTTAAGTCATTAATAAACCTAGACATGTGAAATGCCAGCTACAACAATTTTTTGACTTTAAATATCAATTGTCATTTTATAAACGGTGACAAATGGATTTTAAGAAGGCGATTTTAGAATAACAAGCCTTTTTGATGGAAAATTTCGGATATTAAAGTAAATTTCATATACATAAGTAAGTTATAAAATTGTCATTGAAAGTTAAAAATAAAACCGTCATCGAAAGTTAAAAAAGAAAAGAAAAAAAAAAGGCACATGAAAGAAGAAGAATAATGTATAAGTGAATATATAAAAAAAATCAGAGGGTTGCAAAGACCTGAAAGATCATAGTTGGATTGACAGTCAAGGCAAGAGATCTTTGCCTTCAAAGTGTTGGATTGTGCAAGATGAGTTGGTGCAAGAACCAAAAGCAAGAAAATGGGAATAATGAAAAGGTTAAGAGAAGCCATAGATTTTATCAAACCTTTAAGGACATGTGAAGTGAAGAAAGCAGCATATGCAGCCTATAAATGAAGCATAAAAAAACAAATTAATGCAAAGAGTGCAATGGCCTCATTAGTAGGCATGGTATAAATGCATGTTTGTTTTACTATAAAGTTTAGGAACTTTCTAATATGATATGACACAAATTCACCTGCAAGTGAAAGTTGCAATTAATAGTTATATGGTTGGTAGGTATATTGGTTTTTTTCGGCTCATCAACTCGAGAATTTTTTTTTTATATATTTTATTTGATAAGAATAGTAGAATTAATGCATATTTTGAAGGGACAAATTTCTTCCTTTGTTGTACTTAAAAATAATGACTTTTATTTTAATTTGTTGAAGAAGTTTTAGAATCTTAACTAAAAATTTTGAAACTAAAAAAAAAAAAAGGTGTTAGTTTTTTTTGGAATTATTTAATTTATAAATTATTATGAATATTATAATAAAAAATAAATGTTCATTGCTTAGTGTCCCAAAAGTTATGGGTCACGATTCATGTTGTCCATGTGTCATGTAATTATTCATGTTTGGTGTTCATGTAAGTCCACATCCTAGTTACCACTTTGCCTATAAATAGTGATATTTGGTGGATCTTAAGAACACACCTACTTTGGTGAGAATTCCACTTCCATCAATTTCCATATCATCCAATTTCATGATTTTGGCTTACTTTATGTTTTAGTTATTTTATATTATAATTTTAGTTTTGTTTATTTATTGTTATTATATAAAATTATTATTATATTATATTTTTCATATCCGTATTTCCGTTGTGTTCCTCAATTTTCATAACACGTCATCAGCACGAACTCTTGTCGTTTTCTCCGCTAAAGGTAGGTCTTAAAAGTATGTCAGATTTTCCTTCTTCGTTATAATTAATAAATTAAATGTTATTTTGCATATTTAGTACGTATTAAATTTCTGATATATATATAATATTTTGTGATAGTGTTGTCATGACAAACCTTACAAAATTAGAATTCACAGCCTTTGACACTAATGGCAATAATTATTTGTCATTGATGCTTGATGTTAAAATTCATCTGGATGCTATGAACTTGAGAGAAACAATTAAAGAATGAAATACGACATCCAGTCAAGACAAAACAAAAACTATGATTTTCCTTCGTCGTCATCTCCATGAGGGGATTAAAAATGGAGTATCTTACAATAAAATATCCCCGTATCTTGTGAAAAAAATTTAAATCAGTATGTAATTACAACTCCATGACAAAGCTTGTTATAGATTTACTATTTGTTTTATTGCTATGTTTCATGTTACATTAATTTTTTTTACTATATATTGGAAATATCAATTCACTTCTCTCATAGATGTCGAATCTATGAAAATGTATAACTATTAATAAATAGATGTATATGTGATGGAAATTTAATACCATAGATTTATTTCATTCTAGAATAAATTTAAATTACATTTTTATACATCTTACATTTGTTTTTTTGTTTTTTGTTTTTTTATAAGATTGGGTCCTTTAGATCATCCACCTCATTTAAAATGTAATATTGAAAAGAAAGACAGTCATTATTTCATATTTTACTAATATTACTATGAGCCTGTTTGGCTCATAGGTTTTGTAATGAAATCTTTAATAAACATTTAATATGCTTGTTTATTTGACATTATTTCACTTTTTAATATTCTGAATATTATTATCCCGGAAACTTTAAATTGAATTTTAGGAGTTGAATAATAAAAATCTAACTTGATTAATAAATAAACTAATCCATCATTACTATTAATTATCAATTATTATATATAAAATTTATTTAGATTAAATAAATTTCAACTAATACATATATAATTAATATTTTATGTTAGCTTTACTATTTCATATAACATTTTATTATTAATTATTAATATTCTAATCAACTTAAATTTTTTGTTAATTATTTTGAGTAATTAAATTAAATAGTTTAATTAACGTTTAATATAAAAATATTTTATTGCTTTTTTTAAGTGATTAAATAATTAATTACTCACAGTATATTAAATAATATTAATTATCATTTTATGATAATATAAAATAATTATTTAATTTTGATTTTTATATACAAAATTGATAAATGAAACATAGATATTTAGGCCACGTTGGTAAAGATTTGATTTTTTGTTATTGTTTTTGAAAATTAAGCTTATTTCATCCACATTTCTTACAAAAAAAAAAAATTTACACATTTCTTAAATACAAAAGTTGAATTCTTAACCAAATCCTAGAAATTAAAAAAAAAAAAAATTTGAAAGCTACTTTGTTTAGCTCTCAAATTTTGGCTTGGTTTTTTAAACCATTAGTGAAAAGTAGATAATAAAAGAAGAAATTTGGAGGTGGAAATATTATCCAAAAGTTTAATTTTAAAAAACAGAAACAAAAAATAAAATGGTTACCAAACGGAACCTTAACTTCTAGATATTAATTTTCATATCCAAAACACAAACGTTATTATCCTATACATATAAAACTCATATATTTAATGTCTATACCCATGAAATAATTTATTTTGTCATAGGTTGAGTTAGCATAATTATTAGTCTTAACTAGCATATCAATTTATACAATTTTTTATATAATAGGATAGGGAATTTGAATCACAAATACCTTAATCGTTAAGAAATATGTATGCATGATGAGCTATGCTTCGTATGTAATGATGTGAATTGCTAAAAAGTTGAATAGTTTATTGAAATTGAACACATTAGCTTATGATGTAACAATAGAATGGTGTGTTGAAACGACAAAACTTATAATTTTTTAATAATAGTTAGCTTCAGAAATAGTAATACATAGCCAAAGCGAGCATAACTCAAATAAGATATGAGTATTTTAAAAATTACGATGTGTATAGTTCAAATCTCCTACCTCAGTTGTACTAAAAAAAACAGTAATACATGGTTTTTTTCTCTCACATTTCAGCCATGGGACGTACGTCTTCATACACCCATTTAAAACTATTTTCTACGTTTGGTTTTTTCCAAAAAAAAAAAAAAAAAAAAAAAGCCTAAATAGAAACCAATCTTTCTTAAAAAATAAAAGCAATATTATTTAACTCTTTAAGTATTCTATATGTCATCATTCTTTTCTAATGATTTTAGAGTTTTCATTTTACCTTCAATGCCCTTAATTTTTTTTTTTCAATTTTTGAACTCATGTTCATTAATTTGTAAGATTTTAATTTATTATCTAATTTTCAATCTTATCGGTGCGCCCATGGCCCAAAGTTCACTCCATGCCTGACTCAAACTCATTCAAGCTCGGTCTAAAGTTAAAATGTGATAGAGTCAATGAAGGGCCCAAGTTCACAAGGAGAACCATGAATGAACTAATGTTACGTCGAAATGAGAATAAAGTATGGTTGATAAAAATTTAAGGAGGAATGCTTGGGGCAAAAAGTGGAGTTGTGAACTTTTTGAAGTTATGAAGTCTCGAGAGTTATGGATGTTGGGATTTATGCCCTAAATCCTCACAGTTATTTATTTCACATAATAATTGATAAGCCTTTTGCAACTTCTCCTTCTGAATCATTGGAGTGTTCACACTCTTACACTTCTTCATTTTGAACCTCTTCAATATCTCTCATGTACTTCTTCTAACAAAGAAACAATTCCTCTTGTTCTTCGTCTCCATACCCAGGAAGTAATGCATTAGACCTAGATCTATCATCTAAAAAACTTTAGTCATTTCTTGCCTGAACACCTCTATTTGAACACCATCACTTCCTGTCATTGGCAAGTCATTTACATAGAGAGATACAATCATAATATTAATAACTGATTTTTTCACCTAGAGTATGGGTTCACTCAAACTCTATACAAAACTCAAGTTCAACAAATGTTCATCAATCTTGCTATACCATGCCTTGGGAGCTTACTTCAACCCATAGAGAGCCTTCTTACTCTTGTCCTGATGTGATGAACCCATCTGGTTGCTCAATATAGATCTCTTCTTCTAACACTTCATTAAGGAATGCTGACTTCACATCCAGTTGATATACTTTCCAATCATGTTGAGCTAACATAACCAATAGTAATTTGATTGCGTCTATCCTTACAACAGGTGCAAAAGTCTTTGAGAAATCAACTTCCAAGACTTGTTCATACCCTTTCACCACTAGTCTGACGCCATCAGAAATTATATTGCGTTGACACAACAAATAGTAATTTGATTGTGTCCATCCTTGCAACAAGTGCAAAAGTCTCAGAGAAATAAACTTCCCAGACTTGTGCACACCCTTTCACCCCTAATCTGGCCTTGAGCTTATTCAAGGAGCCAACAGGATTCAATTGTCATAGACCAAGCTCCATAAGGTGTCTTTTTGTCCAATACCTTTGGTCTATTCAATAGAAAACTTATGTGTTAGTTGTTTTAGCCTAGAACTCTTTTGACAAGTTCTTCTCATGCAACATGCATCTTGTCATTTTCGTAATACTCTTGTTCTTTTTCTCATTTATTTTGTTTTAATGTGAAAGATCTGGTAGGCATTTAGACTTCCATCCTCTAGCCTAAAAAAATTCTTGGTTCTGTCTCTTCACTCAACTTGTCTCTCATTACATGTGGAATATGAGAAAAGTACAGACAACCAAACACCTTCAAAATTTTCAATCTTGGTTTAGTATTAAACCAAGCTTCGTAAGGTGTCTTTTTGTCCAGTGCCTTTGTCAATAGTCTATTCAATAGAAAAACTTATGTGTAAGTTTCTTTATCCCAGATTTTTTTGATAAGTTATTCTCATGCAATATGAATCTTGTCATCTCCGTAATACTTCTGTTCTTCTTCTCACTTATTCCGTTTTGATTTGAAGTATATGGAGTTGTGAGCTGATGCTCTATCTCAGCTTCTTCACGTAAGGAATTGAACCTTCGTGATGCGTATTCAGTCCCATTATTAGACCTTAACACCTGAATTTTATAGCACTCTGATGCTCAACCCATCTTTCAAACTTTAGAAACACTTCAACTACTTTAGATTTTTGTTTCATGAAGTAAAAATCCAACACATTCTTGTATAATCATCAATAAAGATAATGAAATACCTACTACCATTCAGTGATGGAGTTGGTCGTGGTTCATACAAGTTAGTATGGATAAGCAACAGCTTCTCAGTTGCTTTTTGCATTGACTTCTAGAATGACAACCTTATTTGTTTCCCTGTCAAACAAGCTCTATAGTTTGTCTTTAACTCCTCTAAAACTGATACTCCAACTATCATTTCATTCTTTTGTAGATATTGCAATCCATTTTGATGAAAATGACCTAGTCTATTGTGACATAGCTTAGTGTCATTCACTTGACACTTAAAACTATTTGCTTCTTCTCAAATGGATCCAACGAGAAACTCTTGTTCTACATATTTATGTTGAACAACTCATTCCTACTAGAGTTGAAAATGAGGCATTTCTCATCTTTAAATAACACTTTGTATCCCTTCTTTACTAGTTGACTGATACTTAACAAATTTTTATCAATCTTAGGAGCAACACTTCAACAATCAACTTCGTTTCTACACAACTCTCTATTGACACTATGTCTTTCCCCTTCACTTTTAGATATTGACCATTCCCTATCTTCACATTTGAATTGGATGACTTGTTGAGGTCCTTGAACAACTCATTAACACCTATCATGGGATAGGTGCAACCACTATTAACCAATCAACTGTCACATTGAGTGACTGATGAGAAACAGAGCCACAAAGAGTTTATCCTCTTCTTACATTGCAGCATGTGCTCCTCCTTGTTGTTGAATTTCCTTACACAACCTTTTAATGTGTCCTATTAAATGACAACTTCTACACTTCACATGTGGTCTTCTCCAGCATTTAAAGTGTGGATGATGTTGCTTCCTACAGTGTTTGCATGCATTATCCTTTACTAGAATTTTTATTTCCTATATCCTTTACACCAGTTTCTTAGCTACTGTTGCTACTTTTCTTTTTTCCTTTTCACTTATTTTTTCCACCTTCGTCTTATTGCATTTTGGCGTTTAGTTAGCAATGTAAAAAATCAAGCCAAATCAGTTAGATTCAAATTCGATCGATTTTATCATAATTTTGAAAGAATCAAACTATATCATTTTGTATCATATCTAAGGGATTCCTAGGTTCAAGCTAAAAAAGCAATATCACTCAATTATTATCAAATCAACTACAATATTTTTTTTGTCCGTGAGGATCCCAACAGAATGTCTTCTACTTCTAATAAGCCATGAACTAGATCAGAATCATTATCAATGAGCCCGTAAGAAGTGATCCCATTTTTTTCATCGGGTCCAAATAGAGACTAAAGGTCTTGAACAACCGATATGGCAGAACAACTCAAAAGATAGAGAAGTATCTTTAATTTCTTTATTCTTGTTCCAAGTTTGAAGTGCCATTTCTATAAATAAAAACCCCCTTTTGTTACACGATTTCTTCTTCATATAGATAGATATAGGATCATTCGATTTTGTTAACGTTCACCATAACAAAACCCTAAAAAATAGTGTTGCCAATTTTATTTCAGCCCGTGTGGCGCATTCACTCTTCCTTTCTCTATCTCACATCCCCTCTCTATCTTTCTTCTGTCTATTCTCCTCTCTCACATCCCCTCTCTCTAACATAAAGAAGAAGAAGAAGTTTTCTTTTTAAGGAGTTGTATGAAGAAGAAGATCAAGATATATTTTTCCTTAAAAGAACCGTCCCAAGCCATCCAAAAGAAGAACTTTTTGTTTTAAGATTCATCCAACTTGCATAAGGAAGAAAAAAGGTCATTTTTTGCTTTTAATTTTGAATATTATTTCATTGACTCAACTCGACTCGATTTTAACCGGGTTGGGTCGGGTCTTGTCTATAAACAACTGACCTTGGGTCGGGTTGGGTCATCTTTAAAGAAGACTCGGCTCATTTACACCCCTACATGTAGTGCCCCTTCAATGCTTTCTTTCATACCTCATCAACCTCCTCTACTCTTGTGCTTATAAAACACTAATTAATTCTGTCACTTTGAGTTGAGATACATCCTTAGTATTTTCTAAGAAAGCAATAGTTGTTTCATACCTTTCAGACACAGAGACTAGAATCTTTTGAGCCAATCTATTATTAGATAAATCAGTTCCCAGTATTCTTATATTGTTGGCAATTTCAATCAACTTGTCTGAGTACTCTTTAATAGACTCAGAATCCTTCATCTACATCCTCTTGATGCCCTTAATCCTTTCCATCTCCTTCATATTCACCTTTAAGGATTTACCAAATCTCCTTTGCTGATTTCAAAGTCACGATTCTATTAAATATGGCTAGAGTCACTGTTGCATATAGGCAAGCTCTAGCCTTCACCTCCTTGGTGACCTTATCCTTGTAAATTTTGATGTAGTTCATTGTTGGATTATCAAGAAATGGAGAAACTTCATAATCTTGCTCAATTACTTTCCAATAATCACAACCATCCATATAAGTCTACATCTTGATAGCCCATGAATCATAGTTTTCACCATAAAAAACATATGGATCTAATGAAGAAAGATTGTTTGATCCCGACTCTACTCACTCAATTCTCACAAGTGTATCACCCGGTTTCTCTCAAGGATATCTCACTAGTTCTCACTCACAAGCCCCTTAAGAATTCAGCTTTGAGACCATCTTTGTTCTTATTAAAGAGAAAGAGGAAAACTAGGGAAGTATATTTTTTATTCAATCAATTCTCACTATAATCACTAACACTACATTCTAAAGGTAGCTTACTTGATAACAAACTCTACTAACCTAACTCCGCAAGATTTGCAACTAACTCCAAATATAGATTTTTAACATCTCTAGAAATTAGCACTTTGGACTAATTCAAACAACTAAAAGTAAACTTGCAATTGAGTTAACTAACACTGGCTCCAATATTCTCTTGATTTCCCTATTGGATAGCTCTGGTTACCCATTTATCTGTAGGTGATAAGTTGTGGCAATCCTATGTTTTATGTTATATTTTGTAATAAGTTAGCCATAGCTTGGTTAACAAAGTGGATACCTTGAGGGGTTCCATATCTACTTAATATGTTTTCAACTAAGAATTGATTTACCACATTTGTATCATTAGTTGTAGTTGTCACTGCTTCACTCCACTTTGACACATAATTCACTATCAGAAGAATATATATATATTACCAAAAGATGGAAGGGAAGATCCCATGAAATCTATTCCCCAAACGTCGAAGATCTCGACTTCAAGAATATATTTCATTGGCAGCTTGCTTCTTACTGTAAGATTCTACCCACTCAGCAAGAGTGGGTAGAATGTTGCGCAAACTTATGTGAATCCCTGAACAATGTTGCGCGAACTTAAGTGAATCCTTGAACAATGTTGGCCAAAAGTACCCACTCAGCAAGACTTTTGCAATTGTCTTGGAACCTATAAAATGTCCTCCATAAGGAGTTTTTTTACATGCCTCCATAATATTTGGTACTTCTTCCTTAGTGACACATCATCTCTATATTTGATCTGGTCCCAACTTGTACAGATAGAGCTCATCCATGTAATAATGCTTTGGGTCATGGAAGAACTTCTTTAGTTGTTGTCTGGTTTCCTCTGGTGGAGTTATTCCAGCTACCAAGTAGTTTGCAATATCAGCATATCATGGTGCTATGGCAACTATTAACCAGTTTTCATCAGTGAACATGTCTTTGATCTCCCCTGAGCCTCCCATATCTTCTTTAAGTTGTGATAAATGATATACCACTTGATTCTCTGTTACTTTTCGATAGATAATTTCAATGTCAAATTCTTGCGGTAAAAGAATCCATCGAATCAACTAAGGTTTTGCATCTTTTTGGTTAAGAGATACTTTGAAATCAGTTCAAGTTCTTAATTTTTAACCTAAACTACTCTAACTCAATGAAATTCAATGGATAAAAAGTCTATATAGAGTATTAATGGACGGAGGAAGCTCATGATGCTTTTGAAAAGCTAAAGAAAGCAATGGTCTCTTTACCAATTTTATCATTGCCTGGTTTCAGTAAACCTTTTGAGGTTGCAACAGTTGCTTCAAGTTGTGGCTTGGGTGTTGGTTGTCTTAATGCAAGAGAGGAAGCCCGTGTATCATTTCTAAAACGTCTACTTTGTTTCCTTTGATTTACATACTTATCTCGGTTCGGTTTTTGGAAGACATGTGGGCTTCCTACATACATATAAATGTTTGATAAGCGGGTAGTATTTGGGAGGGGATGAAAAATGATACTAAAAGGTATGTGGCGGACTTTCATGTTTGCCAAAAGAATAAGGCATTGATTATGTCACCAATGTGCCTATTGCTTCCTTTAGGCATTATGGATGCTCTTTGAGAAGATATTTCAACGGATTTCATCTAAAGGTTGCCTAAATTGTAAGGATATGAGGTGATATTTGTGGTTGTTGATCGATCGAGTAAATATGTGCACTTTATAGTGTTGAAAAATCCTTGTAGTGCAAGAACCGTGGCTGATGTGTTCATTAAGGAAGTAGCCAGGTTACATGGCTATCCAAGGTCTATAGTTTCGAATAGAGATAGAGTATTTCTAAGTCATTTTTGGCAACAGTTGTTTAAGGCTACAGGCATTCGTTTAAATCGTAGTACAACCTATCATCCACAATCTGATGGCAAGACAGAGGTTGTTAATAAAAGTGTGGAAGCAAATCTCAGGTGTTTTTGTGAAGAACATCTTAAACGGTGGTATTCTTGGTTGCATTGGGCTGAATACTGGCATAATAATATGTCTCAATATCTCCAGTGGTATTATATCGTTCCCAGCTGTTTATGGGTGTTTGTTGCTGGCCTTGATTTCTTATGGTGATCAGCAAACTCCTAACTCAACTTTTCATCAGCAATTGCATAAAAGGAGCGCCTTCGCGTAGCTCAAAAAAGTATGAAGAAATTTGATGATAGGAAGAGGAGGGAAGTTGAGCACGCTGTGGGAGGCTTTGTGTATTTGAAGTTGCGTAGATATAGGCAAACATATGTGGCGGGGAGAAGGAATGAGAAATTATCTCCAAAGGATTTGTTTTAGAGTAAGTACCTTTAGCTTACCAATTGGAGTTGCCTGAGGGGACATCTATACATCTAGTGTCTCATGTTTGTCAACTCAAACGAGCATTGGGGCAACATCGTGAAGTGCAACCAATAGCACCAAATTTTTCTACTATGTATGAATGGATTACTGAACCTTTGGAGGCTTTCGAGTATAGGAAGAATCCAACTACTGGAGTTTGGGTGGTGTTGATTCGTTGGTGATGGTTTTAAGCTAACAATTTCCTGATTTTCACCTTGAGGACAATGTGATTTTAAATGAGTTTAATGTTAGGCCTCCAATTATATTATGTTATCAAAGGAGGGGTAAGAAGGATACAGGTAATGTAAGTGGAGACCACAATTGAGGAAGAAGAGAGGAGTTGTATGCATATGGGAGAAAGATGTGAGGGTAGTTAATTTCTGGGGTGAAGTCTCTTAAGATTGAGAGAGGGGAGCCTCGACTATCAGACGATATTGAGGAGAATTGTAACTTGCCCCAGGCAAGAGTTTCTTTGCATTTCCATTGAATGATAGAAAAGAGAATCTATACCTTTCAGAAGGCCCGTAAAAAATTAATTTTTGTAGTCTCTAAACTTAATGCATCAATTTATTTTTTGTACAAGTATTTCTCTCCAAATGTACAACTTCATTAAGTTTCTTTATATATATATATATATATATATATATATATATAATGAGGGACCAGATATAGTTATAACCTATAAATACTAAATCATTACATAATAAATAGTAATAGTATGGACTAAATTTTCACAAAAATACTAAATCATTACATAATAAATAGTAATAGTATGGACTAAATTTTCACAAAATTTACGCTACAATGACTAAATTGTTTCAATTAAATTCAAGGCCTATGTCGTTATAAACTATTGTTTAGGATCAAATCATACCCGTGAAACAAAAGTATCAACCAACAGGTTGCATCTGCAGACCTGTCTGGAAGAATGGTGTGCAGCAAAAATCTCTCGCAAAAAGAAATGGATGTTTGACCACAACCTGCAGGTTACAGAAGCAATAACAATCTGAAAAATAACACATTACACAAATAAAATGTCTGCATATTGACGATGTAATATTTCCATGGATGTTTAGAAAAAATTTGAGAAATTCAATAGTTGAAACTCTCTTCTGTTGTGGGCATCATATACACACCACATGAGACATAACTAATAAGCCTTGGCTAATTAAAGGCTGTAAGTTTACAATCACAAAATCAAAAGGCATGAGTGGGAGTATTTTGCAATAATGAAAATCACTTTTTGTCAAGTTTAGAATGACTTTGCAACACACCACTCAAAATCAATTCAATATTTAATTTTACACTTTTAATTGCACTTTTCGTGGTATAAGATTAATCTTGAAAGATTAAAAGCATTTATCGAGTGATTTTAAAAATGATAAAAGCGATAGTTAACTATTTTAGAATCACTCACAAACATGCCATAATACAATTCTAAACACATCCTAATTCCTACTTTTTCAAAACAGGATACCATGAAATATTAACACCCTAAACTTGACCATATTTCTCTTTAAGATCTGGCAAGCAGAGGGCATTAATAGTGAAAGTAAAGCACCTGAGAGTTGGGGAAGAAGCCTGCAGGAGAGAGAATACCCTGCAAAATTTTTAGCCTAACTTAATGTAGAAAGAAACAGGATTTGATTTGATGATGGTGTCACTTCTCAGATGCAAGAAACCTCAACAAACAAAATGATTCTCTTCCAGTGTTTTAGAGAAGATTGAGAATCTACAATAGAACATTGACAGGTATCTGCAAGCTTCAATGAACATACAAAATGATTCTCCTCCTTTTGAATGCTGTGGAGAAGATTGAGATGTGAAGCAATACCAGTGAGATTCAGACAACGGTCACAAGCTGTTTATGTACCTGCGGACGATTTGACCGATCCGCAAATTTTAACCATATACACGAAGAAATTAATAACTGAACAATGTATGATGAAGTGATCAAATGATTTGTAAAAATAGTATCGTAATCACTTTCTCTAGGTACTATAAAGCTAAATTACCATGTCGATATTCTTTTCACTGTAGCCTGTAAATACCTGAAACTCTGAAGTAACTGCTTGATGGAGAATGAAAGTTGTCTATGCATAGTATTTGAAAAATATCTCAATCTTCCATAAACTGACAATGGTGGAGCCAGGCTTGAAGAAACAAGCATATTAAGTTTTTTTTTTTTTTTTGTCACAATTTCCAGCAACCAGAATATGACAGAACAATAATACGGAAGGGAAGAAAAATAAAGGAAATGAGTTCAGAACAAGACGAGAAGGAGATATAGAAGCACATCATTGTGTAGACTTCAGAAACCATAGAGGCGACTTGACCTCATTTTTTAAAGAAAGTCAAAAGCTATGGTCATCTCCTGTGTCAAATCTAGGAGAAAATAATAAGACATAAAAAAGGAAAATGATCTAAAATGAGATGTAGTCCCTTCATAAGTTATGGTGCAACAGGTTTTAATGGAGGCATAAAGAGCCTAATGGGTGGAAAAGCCATCCCCAGTACCATATCGACATCGCGAGGGTTCATAGCCCCTTTGACGAACGATATTCATCCCCTTCAGTAAACTCTCTTACAAAATCGGGGTGAATGATGGAGGAAAATAATCTATTAGATCATCTTTATTTAGTAAAGTAATTAGTTTTGTGGTTAATTAATTTTATTAGCATTTTGGCTTTAGCTATTTTATATCTTCTTGCAAGGCCATAATGGCCCCTCTCAAGGATTGGGAATAGTTGGGGTATTATTGTTCCATAGGGAGAGGCTCTTAGGGAGTTCCCTCCCAAAATTGAGGAGTTTCTCTTTTGTTCCGGGATGAATTTCCCAGTTCTTTACTGCCATTAATGCCGTCTATTTAAATCTGCTGCATCAGGTTTCCATCTCATAAAAAACAATTCAACCAAGTGTTTTCTGCAGACACTGAAAGCAAACACTGGAGGTCAAGCAACATCACCAACAGTAAGGATCCATCAATATATTTAGGAACTAGAAAGAGTCGAAAACTCTGATAAAACAAATGAAAGTATATCAATCAAATTCTACTCTATCTAGATGGAATTATATGACCAGCATGACACATTTTCACTTGATGATGATAGCCTTTAGTCAATGCATCATAATAACATGAATTAAGGTTTCATAAGTTCCCAAACAGACTGCCATACCTTAGCTTAGTCTAGTTTCCTCAACTTCTTACATGCCAAAACAGGACAATGTAATGAAAAGTAACTTGAAGCTCATTTGAGGAAAAGAACCAAAGAGACGTTATGCAAAAATACACCCATAGACTTATTTTGGAGTTACATTTGATCTAGTGTTCTATCTAGTATTATTATATACACTTTAAGCTCTGGATAATATAATTTCGTAACACTGCATTTTTTTTTTAACAGAAACAAGATATTACATTTAAATAATGAAATGAGTCTGATGCTTAAATAATGAGTCTAATGCTCAAAATAGATCGGAAACAAAACAAAGACTCAAACTTACTAGAACACAGCAATGGAAGAAGACTAAACCAAAACTAACTAATTGAAGAAGTAAATAAATTCCAATTTAAACTAATATTTTGAATAGAGTAATCAGTAAAGAGTTCGGAGAGAGAGCACCGTGAAGAAGCTTTAATATGAGCAATCTCATAACGATCAAACATTGCATTTGTTTCCAACCATTTTGCCTATAAATATATGTTATTTTCATGAACTGAAGTGTTGATTGTTCAATTAATTAAAACATGGGTGCTCATACTTCCTTCACCTCTTTGCTCAACTTTCTTCACTCTCTACAATTATTCCTCCCTTCTCCATTTTCACTCATCCTGCATTCCATACAGGCCCTCTATATTTGAGATCACTGATCACAGAAGCTGAAAGCAACAGAGTTTCCATGGGAGATACCTGATCACCCCCGTACCCTTCCGACCTACCAACGAAAAGAAAGAGATGGAAAGAAAAGAAACACACAGGGATGTACCTCCCAATACACAATAAACCAATAACTATGTTCCCTATGGTCCAACCCCAATAAACAGACATGTTGATCAAGGTTCTGATTGTCATAAGAAGGCGTCATAAATTACAAATTCTATCATTCAGAACTTGTAATATTTAGATAAAGAAAGACATGACTATCACACTCATGTGAAAAGGGAGAATAAAAAGATAAAAACTCATTAACAATCAGAAACAAGCACTTTCTTCAACTGCATGTATAAAACATGAAGCCCATTTCTAAATTCATGTCCAAGAAATTTGGTAAAGTTACAACTGATGTGATGTAATTACAACCGAGATGAGAACAAAGAAAGAAACTGTTACCTTTATCTGAATTATTTAAGCATAATTGTGCTCCCAACTAAAAAACAGAATGGTAAACCCCTCTCCTTTAGGGGACAAAGAAAACAATGGAACAAATCAGACACACTCCATCAGGAACTCTTTTTCTGAATTTTATTCTGTACAAGGCTGACGCCCAATCCCCCAACTCCGGATGAACTATGGTAATGGAAGAGAAAAGAGAGAAAGAAAGAAAGAAAAATCTTCTGACTGAAATAGTAGATGAAAATCTAATAACATTACATTACTAGAATTTAATAATGATGGATTGAAAAATGTTTTCAGATAACAGTCAAACTTACAAATAAGCTTCAAAGAAAATTCTTAGACGCCCTTCAGATAATTACAATTCCAATTCCTTGTTACGATTGAGTGTCAAACAGATTCAAATATTCCTGGACCCTCAATATTTCTAGAAAGAGCGACACAAATAGTGGTCAAAGTGAACCAGACAGGAGTAAGACGAAGTAAATCTGTTCTCCAAAAATAATTACAGGAATTCAATTCCTTAATCAAGAAAACCTGTTCGTCTCCAAACCGCGTTGCGAACCTGACGAAGATCCCTGCCCTTTAACGTCCTTCCAGCGCCCTCAAGCACGGAGCAAGACAACAATGGCGACTGAGCCAAACTTCTAGCCACAATCTCATGTGGCGGCAACATCTCCCCGTCGTCTTCATCAACATCATCCACGTCAATCTCCTGCTGTCTCTGAACAACCGCCTTCGACATTATAGGCACATTCACAGGGGCAGACTGGTACTTCAACGAGGACGAAATCGGAAGAGGTAATCGTTCCAGAGGAGGTTTGGGGATCGTCGGAATCATCCGAGAAGACGAAGGGGAGGAGGAGGACGACGACGAAACGGACGCCTTGTGATAGAAATGCGAGGAGTTCCTAAGGCTGGAAGAGGCCTCGTTCTCGGGAAGAGCAGCGAGGATTCCGAAGGTTTCCGGGAGGGGAAAACCCTTGTGATGCTGGAGGTGATGAATATGGTGACGAGGAGTGGAAGAGGAGGAGGAGGAGGGAGTGGAGTGGCTATGGTGGGCGGAATCAGCAGCAAAATCGCCGGTCCAGAAGACGTCGTCTTCGTTGAGCTCGGTATCGTCGTCGACGCCGTTGGTGGAGCTAGGGTTTGCAGTGCGAACCGGCGGAGAATGGAAGGAGGCGAGAAAGCGTTCGGAGGAGGGGGATTTGCGGTGGCGGAAGCGGAAGGAAGGAAGGTTGAGGTCCATGGGAATGGCAGTGGCAATGGCGGGTCCGTATTGAAATCAGAATTTCACAAACGAAGGAATACAGGGCGCCGTCGTCCAATCCATGAGAGGAACGCAGCTTCCTTTTTCTTTTTTCTTTTTTCTTTTCTTTTTTTCACTCTAATCTTTCCATTTCATTAAATTGAAAATTTATATATATAGGAATACAAAAGGACTTATGTGGTTTCCCCCAAAAAAAAAAAAAAAAAATACCTAATATGGTATATGAGCTATATATTTATATATTTATATTTTATTATATAATAAAAATTTTGATTCACCGGAAGTCAATGATAATGTAGGAATATTTTGTCCAAAAAATAAATAATATAGATGTAGGAATCTTTAAAATGTTTGTACTAAAAAAATCCATAAAAGGTAAGAATATTAATATAATTTTAATACTTTGCCTTTAATTACTTGGAACTTGTTGCCATTTTAATTGTTTAAAGATACAAGTTTCGCTTTCGATCCCATTTAAAAAAAATTGCAATACTTATCAAAACTTTGATGGTCAACTAGAGTATAATTCGATTGATAAACAACCAATTATCATCACAAATATAGATACTTTTGTAATACCCCAGGACCAAGATTTATATCAAGATGAAGATGGTCCTGACATGGACTAAGTGTCTAAGTCTTTATGGCTCAGTTTGAGTGGTTTGTTTCTAACAAACTTGATGAAGCATCTAACGTGATAGTGAAGATGTGGTCGCCTTCTATGAAAGAGTTTAAAGGTATCTTTCTAGAGTTTTCACGGCGACCCGAGGTTTATGTGTATGGCCATAAGAAACACACTTTATATTGTAGAATCGAGAGAAAGTCTAGGAGTAAAACATGTTGTGGGTGTCTTAACCAATGTTATTGAAAGTTCAAGAGGTAATTCACTCTCTCTAACAAAGTTGTTGCCCTACTTCACTATGCATCAATTCAAATCATTAGATGTTGATGTTTAAGTTTGATCTTCTTTATTTGCTCAGAAAAGTTTTCTTTTTTTCAAATAATCTTTTATATTGTTTACTTGTTAAGGCCCATAGATAAAGTTAAGAAGAGTAGAAGTTTTGTCCCACATAGATAGATTTAGAATTGTTTAGAGAGTATAAATACCAAGACATTCTAAATTAAGAATCAAATGTATGTTGATGATGGAAGTATAACTCGTTCACTATGTGTACGCTATTGCCACCATTTGGGTTAGACAAATAGGTTCTTGTTTGTTGGTTTATGTCTAGCTGGCAATTGTAGTTAATCACTAGGCTAATTAAACCAACACTTAATGTTATATTCTCTTAAAAAAGGACAAAAAAAATTAATTTGATGATATATATATATTTTTGTTGCTTTTGTTACCAAACATTGACAACTTTTATGACTTAAATGGAGAATTAGGTAAATTTGAAAGTTAAAAAAAACCAATAATTACTAAATGGAGAATTACCTAAATGATTATAGATGTGTTGCATTCAGCCACGTTGGATGTTTATTTGAAATTAATTATCAAAACCTTGTTGTGTTAACTCACATCACGAACAGAAAACAAACCTATTGTAAACCATTGCCAATCAAAATTAATTAACCAAAAATATGTCAAAACATATTTTGTTTTGTTTTGTTCTTTTTTAAATTTGAGTTCAACCATATAAAAAATGAAATTTAAATTTCTAACCTTTTTTTATCGATGATATAAATCTTTACTCGTAAATATCATTAATTTTTATTTTCATTTGTTATAATACATGCTTCATATTCTGAAACTACAATAATGAAATCTCGTGAGCCAAGTGTAGAATCTAAAATTGAAAAGAAAGAAGAGAAATTAGTGGGGCTCCTTTGTGAGTCAAGAAAATTTGTTATTTAAATAAACCATCTTTTTTTTTTTTTTTTTTTTTATATTCGTAGGTGTCTAAGCCAGCTTACGCACATCTCAATTAATCTTATGGGACAACCCATTTGGCCCTACAACATTCACTACAAGAAAATTGACCTAAAAACATTTAATAGACCTTCGATACATCTTTTTCAAAGGGTATCTCAACCTTTGAAATAGATCCCGTCGAAAAAACATTTTCAAAGATTTACTAACCTTCGAAAAGTATTCTTTTTCAAAGGTTGATTAACTTTCAAAAATTATTATTTTTCAAAGGTCATATACCTTCAATAATTGTCAAATTATTTATTGATAATTATCTATTATCAAGTGATTTTTTTTCCGAAGGTTTTCATTATTTTTAAAAGCTTATCATGTTATTTTCAAAAAATTTAAAACCTTCATAAAAACTTAATTATCAACAATTGTATATCCTTCGAAAATTCTCTTACAAAACTTTTTAGTCATTTATTAACAAATCTCAAAAGGTTGTTTTTACTAATTCATCTATCTGTAGTACCTTGAATTACTAAGTATAAGAATAGAATAGAAAAAATAGACAATGACATGGATAGAAGTGAACTTATATGTCATAAAAGTACATTAAAAGACTATTGAAATTCTATAATATCAAACTACAATCGATCAACTAGAAACAAATTTTTTATGCATCTCTGCCATCATTTTTTAAAATCTATCCTCAAAACGGTTTTCTAATTTTCTTTTTTGTTGTTTAGATTCTTTTCTTTGTCATTCAGATTCTTGAAGCCATTGTTCGGATTTATTTAGGTGATGCTCAAGATCGCGTATAGTAGACGATCTAAACAACTCAGAAGGAGTAACACCTACCACATAACCATGAACACGCCCGTGTTTCTCCGGTCTAAGTACTCGACGAAAATCTCATCCTCGTTCATGTCAAGTGTACCATCAATCACTTGAGAAGCATATGATTTAAGTTTCGACTACAAATACAAATTCACATATTATAATTCAAAACTAACACATATAAATTCAAGTGTTTACAACAAACACATGTCACTTCATAAAAATCTATACATTATCTAGCAACATCAAGGTTTCTCATATCATTAATCATCGAAATATACTCTATCATTCAAATTAATACAACAATTTACATTCAATTACAACAAAATAAACATTGATGGCTTAATATAATATATTAACTTTAACACAACTCTTGACTGTTAATGCGTGTAATTGTGTTACATAATATAATTGGGCAAGAAATAGATCATCATTTGATCCAATTTGTAGTGTTCTCTATTCACTACAAGAATTCTAGACTTTAATGTCGGTTTAAAACCGACATTAAAGATAGTGTTATAAAAGGTTTTTAATGTTGGTTTTAAACCGACATTGTACACCCTCTTCAATGCCGGTTTAAAACTGATATTAAAGACAACCGACATTAAAACCTAGAATCCATGTCCATTTTTTTCAATTATTGTCCGTTTTTTTAAATTTCGTTGTCAGATCCATTTTTAATGTCGGTTAAAAAGTTAAAAACGACATTATAATAATTTATCCACAAACAAGAATTATTTTTATATATTAAAATTTCAACAAACACAAAAATTTAAATCTAAGTCTTGCTCACAAAGTACGAATAATAGTTAGCTTCCAAAGAAAATAACAAAATTTATACTTACAAAGCAATAGTTGGCTACTTACGTATCAAGAAATTTCCAAAATAAAATCTTAATCGCTTTTGTATATACAACTTAACTTTCAATAAATATAAAAAATTAACTAAAGATTGAGAGAGCTGGTTGTCTACTTTGGAGTGTGATTACTATCCCAAAAAATTTGCAAAGAAGACATGCTTACTTAAGTATATAAAATCAAGAATAATTTAAAAATAAATGAATCATACTAAAAGAAATTACATGAAGTATGGAAACTATATTTATACAAACTTACCAAAAAGAATGAATGCAAAACTTGCTATTCTTTTCTCTATTCTATAGATGAATCCGTTATGCCCTCTATCCAGAACCTCCTTGTACTCGTGTGAGCAATGTCATATGAGAGTGTATAAACAAACAAATATAAGTTGCGTTAATATAAACAATTTATAAATAACGAAAGAAATGAACTCAACCCATAAACAACTACCATAGTTGCACTAGTCATTGTAATGATCCCAAATTTCAATGCTAAACTAAGGAACATTACCATATTTTAACCTACAACTAACTTTATCACTCTTATGTTTTAGAAAAATTTCAGCAACATGACAGTACTACCACAACAATACAAAAAAAAATACTTTAACACCTATTCAAAGAAATGCACTTCCAACAATATTCAAACAACAATCTTTTCTCAACGGAACAAACAACATAAATAAGAATGATTTACAAAAACTCACATCTGATTACTCACTTGACTTCAAATCTCAAAAGTTGTCAAATGGCCATTCGATCTTATACCTCCAGATTCAAAAACAGCTTTGACATCCTAAACAAAAATTGTAGTTCAGTACTATTGAGGCATGTGATGATGACTTTTTGGCCTTATTAAGAAGGGAATAAAAGAGAGGTACTAAAGTCCTTCAAACCCCAAGTTTATTGTAATGAAAGTTTTAGGGTACCTGAGAATATGTTATTGTGTTTGATCCCATGTGATCCGCTCAATGAGCTCCATTGTTTCGGAGATCTAAGGAAAAACAAACTATGTCAATACACTATTCCCAAAAGAAAGATTAATGTCGAAGGTAGTCTATCTTTGACATGAATGATGCTATTGAGGGTCAATCTTTGACATGAAGGTAGTTTAATCCTAGATTATCCAAACAAGATTCCAATGAAGAATTAGATTCAAATTGACGAAGAAGTACAATAAATGGTTAGACAAGAGATGACAAAAGATTCGACAATGATAATGAAGAATTATCCTAACCCACAATGCATGAATAACCCACAAACTACCATAGTGCAACTGGATTCATTTAGACAAATAATGCATAAATATAAACTACCAAAGGATGCCTAAGAAGTTCCACTACCATAAACCACTCAATGGAAGTCATAAACAATTAAGTTATGACTACTATAACTGCAGGATAGTCATAGCATTCCAACACTGAATCTAATCCAAAGCTTGAGAACAAATAGACTTTTAAGATAAGCATCATATAAATATTACATTGTACTTGTTACTAATGTAGTTATGAAGTCCTTTTTGAGTTGGGTGCACCTTCTCCACTTGTCAACCTTCTTAAAACATGTCCAATGCAATCTTCTTATCTTCCTTCCAAATCCCCAAGAATCAAAATTTAGCCTTACACGTCAAATTTGAACCTAACAAAATGAAAAACTTCAATCAAAATCATTTCATTATTGCTCAAATGAGTTAGCTCAAAAATTCTAATTCAACTAATTTCCAAAAGAACCTTACTCTAAAATAGTTTAGTATATTTAGTCTTTGCATTCACGAGCAACATCATCAATGGTTGTCTCATAATTGATTTACTCTGAAATAGTTTAGTACATATAGTCTTTGCATTGATTGATTTTACCCAAAGAATGTGGTGTATTGAAATCCAAAATAACAAAATTTCCCAATGAAAAACTGAACTAAAATTTAACACAATTTAAAAATAATGCAAAACTTTTAAAGCTACACCGCCAGTCTCATTGAAAAACGAATGCACAACCTTACAAATACAACAATGTAACTAAACCCTCTGAGAAAATAGCATATTTCAGAGTTTAAGAATGAAGCCTAATTATCAACAAAACTTCTTTTAAAATGTCACAATGTATAACCCTTATTCTAGAACATCTCTCGAATTTAAAATTAAAATAATAACAATAAAAAGAAACAAGAACAAGGTACATCTATGAATTACTTTTTACTTGTTTAAGTGGATTATTGTCCAACTTCAAACATATGAGATTTGGTAGCTACTTGAGAATTGCGCCTGATCATCTTTTCTGCAAGTGCTTGTTTACCTCTTAAACAACAACAACAGATAATACAATGTGCTTACAATATGAATTCTGCAATGATATAGTATGAACTAGAAAATGATCAAGAATTACAACTGATAAACTTCAAACACAAGAGCTAAAGGCAATAAATTCTATCTAAAGGATGGTAGAAACTAATCTCTGGAAGTTTAATTTGCTGTAAACGGTAATAGTGCTCAAGCAACCAATAGATAATACAATGTATTTAAAAAAATTTAATTTGATAAAATTGTCACATCGTGCTTTTTTTTTTGCACGAAAAACACAAATAAACAAATATACCTTCACCCGCCTTTGATATAATAGTATGTGAATCTCCAACATTGGCAACATAGAGATGATTACCAACTAGCAAAGTTGTTGAAGCAGTAGAGCCATTGTCCCTTAAAGTATCCTTTTCTGAATTTAAAAAATCAGCATCTATTTGTTGATACACTTCACCTGGGAATTGATAAAAAAGACTTTTGATGTGAGTACAAAATTATTATGACACAAACATCAAATTGCTTTCAAATAAAAAACAGTTACGTGAACAAAGAAAGTGAAACTTAAAGATCATGTACTGTTAAACTTGTGGGAAGCTATAATACAATCATCATATAAACCTAATGGTTTAATTTTCATAAATAAATGAAAAAGGCATAAGGGAAATGAAACACACTGATAGCTAATTAGGTATCCATCAAGAATTTTGGGTGCTTCATCAGATTCTCAAAGAGATGGTCCTTCAAAAACTCTACAGCTCGGGATCCGTCGTGACCTGCAACCACATGTCAAGAGGTAAGTATTTTTGCTATTTGTAATATCGGTAAGATATCCATGGTGGCTTATATAATTTGAAAGATTAGCAATTAGCATCAGCTATGGATTAAAAAATACTAATCTCTAATGATGATTGAATTCAAGCATCAAAATTAAGTAAAATGAATTGCATAGGTAAATAAAGTTGAAACCTAGGATCGTTTGGCAAAGTGAGGAATCTCAAAGTTTTTTTATCTTCAACCCGGGCCTTTTGATAGCTATTTCATACATTTTGCAAGCTTTACTACTTACTTTTTGAAAACATTTTCTTAAACCAAACCAAAACTTGAAAATTAAAAATGTACTTCCTAAAATCTTAATTTTGTCTTTAAGATTTGGCTAGGAATTCAAATGTTTTTAAAGGAGGTCGAAAAACACACCAAAAATTGGTAGGGAAACAATCATAATTTTCAAAAATAGAAAGAAAAATAAAAATGGTTATCAAATGGGACCTAAGTGAAACTTAACACCTAAATTTAATTCGTAACAATACATCATCTATAAATTGGATAGATTAAAATTTACTAATAACGGTGTTACATCATGCCACTGCAAGAATGGTGGGAGAATCTAACCATTAAAGATGCCAAAAAGGCAGACGGTTTGACCAACGACCTTCGACATTTTAATATCAAAGAAATCTTCCATGGTTGCCCTCTTTCCTCTGAAACTTGAATACCCCCAACTAAGTTTCCCATCTTCACTGCCTATCAAACCAAAGATAATAAGTTTACTGCAGATCTCATTGGAATCCAAAGTTTAATAGACTAGGTGCAATAACAAGATCAAAGCATTGTCTTCTTGTCATCTTCATAAGAACATAATAACAATTCAGCAACATAGCTTCAAATAAATAGAAGCATGCTTTATTTAGACGAATCCATTAAAACCTTTTCCATCCTCCGTTGGTATAACCACCATCTTCATCTTTCTCTGGATGCTTATCAACAACCGGTCCACAATTTTCTGATGCACCCGTATCTACCATCATCATGAGACTTGTTCTATATTCACGCTTCCAGGTGTGAACAAATCCAAGATTGGAAGGAAAACTCCTCAAGATGTTGTTGATTTGGACCCTTCTACTGATTATTCCTATATCTCCAGCCTGAGCAATCACATTCCATATATTGTAGCTGCATACCATCTAAACCAACAACTGCATAATCACATTATTATAGTAATAGTAATCAAAAGATGCAAACCTCATGAAAGATTCAAAAGCAGTAATAAAGAACAGATGCAGCAAAAATAAATCCTCGCATCATAAACAATTCAACATTCAAAACTTCGATTTCTCTTGTAGGTTCTCGATATCAAAATGATACCAAGATCTAAAGAGAGGGACAAAAACTAAAAAGAAAAAACAAACAAACAAAATATAACAAAAAGCCAAAAACAAGACTTTCACTCTGATGATCTCCAATCAAACGCTAAGATAAACCTTTCAACCTGATTGATCGACCCAAGTAAGACCTCCCCAAAACTAAGTCTAAGTTTGATATTAATGAAATGGGTCGGTCAAAGTGCCGTCTGGTTCTAGAGGAAGTGGGGCGGCATTTTCATAAGAAAATCTTGATTGGTAATTTCTTATGCGAGAAATTGAGAAAAAAAAAGTTTAATATGAAGCTAATAAACCACACGAAATTTCTATCATCAAAGTGAAAGAACAGTTGAAGACCTCAGAGTTTGAGCAGATGACTAATATGATCAACACATAACTATAATATCATCGTTTAGTAACTTTCAGTTTTTCAAATAAGTTTTAATACTTCCATATATTAACATTCACTGGACCTCTACATTTCTTAGTTTTGTTTGCTGTGCTACCAAATACCACCTAGAACTAATTTAAAATAATTATATCAGAATGTTTCTGCTCTTGTATGAATTGAAGGGTCTTATCTTAAATCCTTGAATTATTAATATTAGTTATGTACTAGAAATGCATCTTTTAATACCTCAAGCAGTAAAGTAAATGATTTATTACTCCAACTTTCAAAAGACTTTAGATGAAACAACTTCACAATGAAAGACAACTTAGAATATTTTTGACACTTAGGATAAAGCTCTTTTTCTACATTGTTCAACAATCTATAAAACTTAGAAGCATTCTCATTAGGTTCTTCATCATAACCATGCTTATTTGATTCTCCTTTACCAATCCAATTATCTATGTTAAAAGTACCAAAATGATCCTCAAGTATTTCAAAAACATCTTCATTATCAGTGTCATTATCATTTTCTCCTACTTCATAAGTAAAACTTTTTCACCATGCATTGTCCATCTAGTGTAACTTGGAACTATTCCAAACATTAATAAATCTACTTTAACATCATCTCGAGTCTTAAGTACTACATTATTACATCTTTTATATGGACAAGATATTTGACTAGATATTGCATGCATAAATGCAAAATCCAAAAAACTTCTAACTTCGTTCTATATTCTTGCAATACTCAATTTCCAATTTGCATCCAACTTCTATCCATATTATACAATTCTTTGTAAAAAGTAAGAGATTACTTTAACCAAATTAGTACTTTAAGCTAATTTACAATTCAAAGAATGAAAGGGAGAGAATGACAATAAAATAAAAGTAAATTCAAAATAATCTTGATTATTTATCATCTCCTGCAATCAGATAGATAAATTAAAAAACCATCCACAAAATTTCTGTTTTTTTCCTTTGAATACACTCATAAATTTTCTTAAGCAAGACAAATTAATGAATATTTATTGTATGTATGTTGTTTCTTTACATTCCTGATTGTTAATCTATCTTTTTATTGATGCAGTGAGATTGTCAGCATTCAGCAACATCAGAATTACAAAATTGATATGAAACATTTTACTCACAACTAGAATATTAACCAGTAATCTATGAACCTACATAGAAACTAAATAAAATTTCATAGTCCAATAGAATTCAAAATTATTTTATTATTTGTTATCTCCTGCAATCAGATAGAATCATTCAAAGATAAATCCAAAAACCATCCACAAAATTTCTTATTCTTCTTCTTCTTCGTTCCTTTTTTTTAATACACGCTCAAAATTTCTTAAACAAGACAAATTAATGAATATACGTAGGTTGTTTTTAGTCACACCCCCTCTCGAGCTCACCTCCAAAACCCGAATGGAGGTGTGAGGACGACATATACCACCCTTTTGTGATACCTACTATCCACCTGAACCTTTTTACCTCTTACTAAACTTAAAGCCAAGTAAATAAGCCGCAACTGTTTGGCAAACTTTATTACAAACAGTATAACGTTTATACAACTTCCAGACATAACTACAAATGTTTACAATAACAACTTAAATATGAAAGTGTGGTTGTGGCATGGCAGACCTTGACCTTAGCAGCACCTTGGAACTCCTCATCTTTCGCTACCTGAAAAGAAAAACATGAAAGAAAATAATGTATGGGGGGCTTTCATTCAGTACTCTTTTTTATTCTGAAAAGACCACCGGAGGCAAGGGTAGGCAGAAGATCGGGGGTTTGGAGGGGAACTTCAAGAAGCTCAGTGAGTAGTAACAACATAACAAGTCTCTTTCAATTTATAGCAATAAAATCATATTACATTACGAGGTTAACATCCAAACCTCAGTCTCGAATGAGTCTATTCTCAACCCTACCTACACAGACGTTAAATAGTTAAAACTAATACTTATCATAATCACTTAATCTCCTGTGTTCCCTATGTGCACATAGATCGTCGCTTATGAACTTAGAAGCTAGGTCCGTCGGCCCTCTGACCATCCCATATGAGGTTCCTCTTACAGGCTTAGGAACTAGGCTTCATGGCCCACTGACCATCCCGTGAGATTCTGCTCCAGACTTAGGAACTAGGTTTGTTGACCCCCTGACTATCCCAACCACATATTCTCATTCTCGTTTCGGCTACCCATTCACAACATAAATATAAAACATAAAAGATATGCTTAAGATCTTAAAAGAATACCATTCACCTTGTTTTGTTGGAACCTTTCTCTCTTTCCAAGTTTCCTGGTTTCCTCTGGCTTCCTTTTGAACCCTTAAAATTTGGCATTTAAACTCCACCGCAAGAGCTAAAAATCTCAAGATTACTCCACTTTGCTCGACAGTCACCAATTCTATGAACACTTCTCGGTTTCCTTTGATTTTAACAACCTTTCTCTTAGATATTCCTTGTGGCAACCCTTATCCAGAAACTACACTCAATTTCTGAGATTTTGGCTTAAGAATCACTTGATTTATAGAGAACTCCTCGTTTGAACTTAGTACTATAGTCTGCCCCCAACGCCCCGAACAACACCTGTACCTTCTGCCTTCTTGATCAATGCATGGTCTTGCTATCAACACATGCTCTTCATGATCAACACAAGGCATACTCCAAACTTGTCTTCAACCACTCTTCCTAACTTTCTTTGAAGAGAATTTGTGTTATGAACTGAAGAGAAGCCTTGAGGTGGTATTTATAAGCCTTTAGCAACCGATCCTCATCATCTTTTAAGGCTCCAACACATGACATCTCCTACTTAGTGAAATTTTGGAGTGTCTTCACCTTGCTTTACCACCACCTACTTCCTTTCCACCTCCTATTTTGAGGTGTTTTCTCCATCTTTAACCAACACATCTCCTCAATTTGCATGTCTTCACATGCACCCATCCTCATTTTCATGAACTCTAAAACATCCCTAGTTAGCCACATGTTTGGATGAGTTACTAACTCAGCCTTGCTCTCCAAGGGAGTCATCGCATCCTTCCAACTACATGGTCGCATGCTTACTTGATCGCATGACTTAGCCATCACATCACCCTCCTTTGTACCACACTAACCTCAAGTCATCACAAACCCTTACTTGGCCACATACTCTTATCCTCACATGACTCACCCTTGGAGCATGCGTTCAACTAAGACTATGACCATCACATCTTTTCCATCGCATGCCACCACCAACGCCAACTCCACGCCCAGGCTACTCTTACCACAAGCGGATGTGAAACCCTTTCTAACGTTAAAGGCCCTAGCCATCGTATGGTACCAACTTGGCTTGCCCTCCTAACATGATCAACTAACCTCAACTTCCTTGCCTGGACAAGCTTTTTTGCATGCCTTTATCCTTCAACATTAATGTGTAGCACACTATCAACGCATGGCAAAACTTATCAACGCATCCCATGTCTGGCCTTATAATCGGTGCATACTTCATAGACCATTGCAAAGTACCTTCATTGCATGGTCTTTCAAGCCTTACCATCGCATGAGCATCAGGCAACCTTGTCACGCTCATTGCATAGCTTCAACACACATCGTCTTGCTTCATTGTGTAATCCCAGCACACATTGCATGCCCATCATCGCATACCTCATAACACGCTACCTAACTTCATCGCATAGCTTTAGCGCACATCACCTGCCCAGCGCCTCGCGCTCATCGTCTCGCGCCCAACCTTGCGCTCATTGTGCACTCAACCTTGCACTCATCGAG
Organism: Benincasa hispida; assembly: GCF_027475165.1. Classification (NCBI taxonomy): domain Eukaryota; kingdom Viridiplantae; phylum Streptophyta; class Magnoliopsida; order Cucurbitales; family Cucurbitaceae; genus Benincasa; species Benincasa hispida. The sequence continues at coordinate 2,028,244 of NC_143485.1, read as the reverse complement.
TAACCCCACATGCAACTATGCGATTACCCTCGCGCAATGCCCCAATGCCCAATGCCCACACTCGCAAGCAACCGAGCACTTCCTTGCTCGTGCCTGGCCCATACTCGTTGCACGATGGCCCTTCCTCGCTGCACGATCATGCAAGCCTCTTGTGGTCGTTTGACATGTTCCTCGCCCACGCTTGGACAATCCTTTCATGTCATCACTTAGCCAACCTACACCATGCGTCCAATAACCTCAAAAGGACTCGATTGCCGCATACCTTTTCAACACATCATGAAAAATCCATCAACTCATGCATTCATGCTTAGCTCCAACGCATGGTTTGTCCTTGGCTTCAACACTTAGTCTCACACTTAGTCTCACACAACCTCTACAAGCCTTGGTTGCCACACACACAATGTCTCATGCATTAATACTTCCTAATTACCAACGCATGCCTACTCTTGGCTTGTATACTTAGCCAATTTTTCACTTACTAAGGCCAACACAAAGCCACCCGAGAGTCTTATTTCCACACTTTAGAAATTCTTCCTCTTTTTTTCTAACCTTCTTTTTACAATATAAAATTAACTTATACCTTTTTATTTCCCTAATTACTCACCTAAGTAGGGAAAATAGGATTCAGGTTTCATAATCTGTCTTTTGTTTGATGCAATGAGATTGTCAGCATTCAACAACATCAAAATTATAAAATTGATATGAAATATTTTACTCACGACTAGAATAATAACAACATCGAAAACCTATATAGAAAGTAAGCTCAAGCAACAGTTGAAGAAAAGTAAAATTAAGCTAATACGAATAATCTTCATCCGTTTTCGCTATTGAAACGTTTCTTGTAATGATGAGAAACCATGCTATAAGTGAGAATTGAAAGTGAAAAGAAGAAATAGAAATACGGGAGATGAAAATAGAACAAGCGGAAACAAAAATAGAGAACGTGAAAAAAGAAACACCAGAAAATACCAATAATTGAGAATTGATAAGTTCAAAGACGAGCAAATTCACTAGTGATGTTGTTGTTATACATGTCCAAACTGATGAGCTCGAGAGTGATGGAACAGCTCGGTGGAGCTGGAACAGAGCAAATTCTCAAAGGTGTTTTAAAGTTCTTCGATAAAGGATAACATATTTTCAAAGGTTCTTAAAGTCTTTTGATAAATATATCTCTTTTTCAAAGATATTGAAATAACCTTTGAAATAAAGTACATATTTATCAAATATTTTCCCAACATCTCCGATAAATATTTATCTTTTTCAAAGATTTTTATTATCCTTCAATAAAAAGTACTTAATTCCCAAAGGTTTTTTTTTTCAATTCTTCGAATAAATATATATCTTTTTCAAAGATTTTTCTTAACCTTTGATAAAAAGTAGATATTTCTCTGAGGCGTTTTAAATACCTCCGATGAATGTATATCTTTTTAAAAGGTTTTTATTAACATTCGATAAAAAGTATACATTTTTCAAAGACTTTTCCAATACCTCTAATAAATATATATCTTTCTCAAAGGTTTTTATTAACCTTTGATAAAAGGTGCATATTTTTCAAAAGACTTTTCAAAGCCTTCGATAAATGTATGTCTTTCTCAAAGGTTTTTATTGCCCTTCAACAAAAACTACATATATCTCAAAGGTTTTTCCAATACCTTCAATAAATGTATATCTTTTTCGAATGTTTTTTATAGCCTCCGATAAAAGATTGTCGAAATAGTTCAATTTTCTTATAGTGATTTGAGTGCCAAGGAAACCCATTTTATACTAAATTCTAGGTAGGTGGTATCCGTGGTCTTCTTAGCCCTTTATCAAGATCAACTACGAACTAAGTTAACTCGTGATGGTTAAAATATAAAACAAACCATTATCGATAATGAATTTGAATCCAATTGATTGTTCTTTTATTTAAAAGTAGAGAATCTTATCCAAATAAACTTGGTTCAACTAATATAAAATATGTGTCCACTAATAAAAGTCTACCGTATGAATTCCCTTACTCATATGGTATAAAAAAGAGAGAGAATTTTATGTCAAGAATTTATTCGATATTTTAAAAACAATAAGCATATATCCCATTTGAACGAATAAGTTACTTCTGCATCACAGAAGATAAATAACTTGGATGAACTATTGCTTCCTTTTTTGAATCAAATGGTATGAGTTAATAGCTGAATCTAGGTTGATTTGACAGAGAAAGTTGCTTTTTGTATGATTCTTGTTAGCATTACTTAAATGCTATGCATTGTTTTAGATTCGTTTTCGTCGTTATGTCCAACTCTGATTTTCAAATTTTAGTTGTATGTGACGTGTATAAAGTTTGAACCTATTCCCCTACAGTAATTTTTCTTTAAAAAGAAAAAAAGAAAAGGTTATTTGATTGTATCCACCATTATCTAAATAATGTTTTGTTTCTTTTTCTCAATATGTGGGGTTGAGGGATTCAACTTTGAATCTCGAGATTGATAATATAAATTTATGCTAGTTGAAATAGACATGTTATAAGCAAATTTAGTAAAATTACCTTGTACACGAAAGAGGTTGAAATCCATAAAAATTCTAGATGGTGACGTGGGGATTCTAAATGATATTGAGAGTGAGAAAAGTGGAGTCCAATGAGCACAAAGCAGAGTATGGTTTTGGAATTTGCCAATTTAAAATAATAAGAGTATAATAGGAATAAAGATTAAAAAAATATGAAGATTTGAGAAAATTGCTATATTTTCAATTCTTTTAAAATATTGATATATACTTAATTAAGAGCACTAAAAGTGTTACCGTTGCTCGTTCTTGGGGGGGCTCCCATTTCAATTACCTTTGTTTCCTTCTTGAGTTCAACATGTATAGTTAGGAGATTCTATCAAGTTTTTTTCCAAATGATCTTTTCGGTTGTTTTTGTTTATCATTCTTAATTAATATTAAAATTCTTCTTCTCAATTCTGTCATTTTTTTTTTCTTTCATTTTCGTTATAGGCCAAGTTTTGAACAATATTCTCTTTCTTTAGTTCTATCTTATTTTCATTGACTTTTCTCTATTCACAATTTTTTTCATTTCTCTCTCTTATTATTTTGTTGGTGTTTATCATTATGTCTTTTTTTAGCAAATAATTGATGAATTTGAACTTTTCAATTTTCTAATCAAATGTCTTTGTCTTATGCTAGTTGAACTACATTTGTGTTGACTTCTATCGTTGTAGATTTTCTCATAGTTAGAAGTCTATCACTAACATACTTCATTCAAAACCCAAATCTATCATTGATAGGTTATCATGATTGATTGATTTCAATCATAATGCACATTATGTCTATCACTAACATACTTCATTTGCAACTCCAACCTATCAAAATGATAGACTTTATGAGTGATATATTTCAGTCACACTACACAACTAACATATGCTCTATCTCTTTCAACACTTACAGTGTAACTACCCGACTCCCTAGACTCAAACTAGGCCGTTACTATAGACATGCAAGCATACAATCGAAATTGACATCTTTTCATGACTTAATAAAACCAAATAAATACTATAAAATAATTAACTTTATTAAAAATAAATAACTGAATTTCATTTAATATGGTACCCTTAAAATCATTAAAAAAAAAAAAACTAGAAAATCTCTTAAAAAAGTTTAAAAGCATTTGAATCGTTCAAATTAGAATTAAGGGAATTAGTAATTATATGAGATATAATTACGTGTTTAATTTTAGAACTAATGGAATATGAGTATATATTTAAATATGATTTAAATATGATTTAAATATATAAAGATGGATATGTGTTAAAATCAATTTAATATTTGATATTAAATTAATTAAGGTTTATTTAATAATTAATTTATGAAATTAATTATTTTTTTCATTTTTTTTAAAAAATATATTTTTTAAATAAAATATTTGATTTTATGATAAAATTGAAAAAAGTAAAACAAACAAAACACATAAAATGGAAAAAGAGGTTTTTCCACTATCCATCACCAAGTAGTTCACTCAAATGGCATTATCATTGCCATGTCTTCTCCAAGCATGAGCTGCAACTCATGCAACTATTTTCTTTGCATGTTGATTTGTAATATAATAAAAAGATTGGAGTGAAAATCGAGCATGCAATCTATAGAGACTTTGAGAGAAAATTTGGTTTGAAGAAAGAGTTCAACTGATTTTTTGCAGTGAGCATTTCTCCTTCTACCATTGATTCAAGCTTGTTTTGAGTCCCACAACTCAATCTAGAGTACCAAAAGAATAGTGGGAGAGATCTTGAGGTGGTCTATAATAAGATTGGGAGAAGATAGCAGCTGGTGCAGGAGCTTTGAAGAAGTTCTACAAGAGGTATGTTTTGAAACTCACTTTTTTCTACAAAAGCATGCTTTATATTTTGCCAAAATTAGTGAATTTGAGTGCTTAGATGATCCTTGTGCTTTCGCTACTGTTGATACAATCCTACAATTGGTATCAGAGCATCAAATAAGCATTCAGTTTAGTTTAATTTTGGTTTGGTGGGTGTTTTATATGAGAAATATGAAATTGGTGCACTGATATGGTTTTTTTAGATTTGGTTGTTTAATTCTCTTTAATTTCTCATTTAAATTCGTAATTGGTTCCTGTTTGACGAGCGTATATGTGTTAGCAAGAGTCTGTAATTTATTTGGAGTCATTAGAGACGAAATTAAGATGTAATTGAAGAAACAAGCGAAGAAGGTCGAGCTACTGTTCCAGTTTTTCAACTTCTGCTCAGAATCGTTGTTGAGGTTCCAGTTGCTAAACGATCGTATAGCTCTAGACGCTACATGATGTGAAGAAAAGCTAGACGATCGTATAGCAATGGGCCTTGGTCATTGTGATGTTGAACGCCAAACGATCGTGTACCTGCGGGAGCTAAACGATGCGTTCGATTTGCTATACGATAGCATTAAGCGATCGTTTAGCTCTGGCGTGGGAACTAAATGATACGTTGAATTTACTATACGATGGTACTATGCAATCGTTTATCAACGATGCACCCTAAGCGATGCGATAAAGTGCTACGCGATAGTGCTGAGCGATCGTTTAGAAGCAAAGCTAAGCAATCGTGTAGCCAAAGTGTTAAGTGATGCGTTGAAGTTTCTATGCGATGGAACTAAAAAATCGCTTACCTAGGATGCTGAATGATGCGATGATGTTCTATAGATGGTGCTAAGCGATCATTTAGCTACGACAGATACTAAACGATGACATGAAGCGCTAGGCGATGGTGTTAAGCGATCGTTTGGTTCTATGCGATAAAACTAAGCCATAGTTAGCATATACGATAACTAAGAGATGGCTATGCGATGGAGTTGGGCCGATCGTGTAGTTCTATACGATAGAGCTAAGCGATCGTTTAGCTTCGGCAGACACTAAGTGATCGTGTAGCTTTATGCGATAAAGCTAAACGATCGTTTAGTTGAGGCAGACACTAAGTGATCGTGTAGCTTTATGTGATAAAGCTAAACAATCGTTTAATTAAGGCACTAAGCGATCGTGCAGTACTTCCACAACACAAGACGATAATGTTCAGCGCTATATGATTAGACTTTGCAAGATTTTGAGTTGGACCGAGAGTAGCCGGTTCGACCGATTTTCTCAAGTTCCAATCCGGTTCAACCATAAAATGTTTCGGCTAGTCCGGTTCAGACTTTGATGGTCTGGTTCAGACTCATCCAGTCTAGTTCAAGATGTTTGGGTTCGGTTTGGAGTGGTTTGAGCGATTTTGAAGCTGATTTGTAATAGTTAGGCTTTTGTTTGCTTGTTTTTTGCCAAAACTAAAACCATATCAGTCTGTGTTTAATTATTTATGCATTTGATGTATGTTATAATTAAATAAATCTTGTATGTGCATATAGTATGCCATTTAGATTTAAAATCCCACCATAGGAAGCATGTTACATGCATTGAGAGTACGTTATAATTATTATAATATATAGTATGCATGTTAGAGTTTCTTGTATTTAATATATATTTTATGTTAAATTTGCTTCATGTATGTTATGGAGAATAGCATGTCTAAAGTTTTATAAACTGTTATAAATTTGGGTTAGACATTTAAAATCCATAACCAACAACTGCATGCTCACATAGGTTGACCACCTGTTTTAATTTTTAAAACTTATAAAAACTTGGTTACAAACTCAACCGGTATATAATCCTGTCTATGGCTGGGGGTACTTAAGTTGACGGTTTACAGAATACCTCCTACCTGGGAATTATGGTCGAATTATTGTGCGTTGGTAACTGATTTTATGAGCATACGTGAGTGATGTGAGGTAATAAAATGGTTTATCACCTAGACATCATAGGTTAAAATCCAATTATAAGAGTTAATACTTGGATAAACCACATAGACTTAGGATTGTTTTATTAGCCGGAAAGAACCTAAGTATAAATATACCCAAATAGAACACTTTAGTGGCAGTTTAATAACTTCTATATGATAAAGTTATTAGAAAATTTCAGTGGGAGATTAATAACATATACGATACGTTATTTTTAACTCTCACATCTCTAAGAGTTCACAATCCAAATTTAAACGATACTTCGTGTCATCCTAGGAGTGACTTCCCTTCGAAAAGTATTTTTTTAGCTTAAATCTAGATTTCGGTGTATAAGAGGAAGTTGTTCAAATATAAGTCTATTATACGATAAATAGATTTCAACTACCATGTCTCCATGTAGTTCACACCGTGAGATTCATATAACGCTTTGTATCACCCTAGGAGTGACCTCCCTTCAGAGAGTGTTTTGTATGAGTCAGTATCAAGGTAAATAGAGGAAGTAGTTCATAGTAAGTGGGTGAAGGATATGTGTCAATATATTCTATGGTCTCCTCCATTAGTCTGAACCGTGAGATTCCTATGTTGCGCTTGCTGGTTTGCTTTAGACGGCCCTTTGCTAATCGTTTAGCGACGGCTATCCCCTCGGAGGGTTGTAACATAGGATTCGGAACAACACAGGCTTCAGTAAAATGAATAGGGTCTTATAGTTCCATCTTGGATGTTGTCTTCTATTTTGGAGGCAAGTTCATACCGTTCTATAAGATCTGAAAATGGTGGGTCACACTTACAAGAATTACTAAGTTGTTAGTAAAGATCTTGACCGAAAACGATAACTAAACGACTATAGGAATAAGAGTTATTCCGGGGATAGTGTTTGGTCAAAATTGTTTGTTTTAATGAAGGAGTATCTGATTGCCCCACGGTAGCACATATTCTGACTCACTAAAATATGGTTGCAAATAAATAATGGTTATGGGTACATTATTACTTTTTGCGAAAAATTTGATTTTGAATTTAGTTACAATTTGCTAATTAGAATTTTTTTTAAATTTTATTAGCATGTCGAATTCTAGAAGACTCACTTCCGATATTATTAACAGTAAAATCAAATCAACAAACAAATTACTAGCGGTTGACTACACCAACAAAGTTTTAACAGAGGATTGTTCTCTATCTCCTAACTCATCTAAAATTATGAATTATGTGGATGAGAATGTTGAATTCGAACAACAAGATAAATATGATTTACTTGTTATCAAAGCATGTTTAGTGGAAAACGATAAAATCTGGATAATTGATTCAGGTGCTGTTAATCATGTATGTACTATCTCACAGAAAACAAGTTCCTGGAGACAGTTGATAGAAGGTGAAACAATCTTTAAGGTAGGGACCGGGGAGATTGTTTCAGCCAAAGCAATGGGAGATATGAAGTTATTTATAGGAGACAAGTACATTTATTTGAAAAATGTATATTATATTCCTCCTATGAAAAGGAATCTAATTTCTGTCTCTTGTTTGCTAGAACAAAATTATAAAGTTTATTTCGAAAATGGTGAAGTGTTCATCAAAATGGCAAATAAACAGATATGCTCTGCAAAAATAGGAAATAACTTGTACATGTTAAAACCAACTAAAGTCAAAACTATTTTGAACATAAAGATGTTTAAACTGCTAGGACTCATAAGAAAAGAAATATTTCTCTAAATGCCTATCTTTGGCACTTGAGACTGTGTCACATAAATCTCAACAGGATTGAGAGATTGGTTAAGAACAGTCTTTTCAACAAGTTAGAAGACAGTTCATTACCACCATGTGAGTCCTGTCTCGAGGGTAAAATGACAAAAAGATCTTTTTTGGAAAAGGTCTTAGAGCCAAAGAAACCCTAGAGCTGATTCATTCATACCTTTGTGGGCCTCTAAATGTTAGAGCAAGAGGAGGATATGAATATTTCATAAGTTTTATAGATGATTATTCCAGGCATGGGCATGTTTACCTAATGCACCAAAAGTCTAAAACTTTTGAAAAGTTGGAAGATTATAAGGCTGAGGTTGAAAACTAATTAGGTAAAAAGATTAAAACGCTTCGATCGGATCGAGGTAGTGAGTATATGGACATAGAATTCCATAACTATTTGATAGAACATGAAATTCAGTCTCAACTCACAGCCCCTGGCACACCTCACCAGAACAGTGTAGCAGAGAGAAGAAACAGAACCTTGTTGGACATGGTTCGTCCCATGATGAGTTACACTTAGTTACCAAATTCTTTTTGGGGACACACAGTTGAGACTACGATGTATGTTTTTAACATGGTTCCCTTGAAAAGTGTTTCTAAAACACCTTACGAGCTTTGGAAAGGACATAGAGGAAATCTATATGACTTTAGGATTTGGGTTTGTCTAAAATATGTGTTAGTGCAAAATCCTAAAAAGTTGGAACACCGTTCAAAAGTGTGCCTATTTATAGGATATCCAAAGGAAACAAGAGGTGGTCTCTTTAATGATCCTCAGGAAGATAATGTATTTGTATTGACAAATGAAACCTTCCTAGAGGAAGACTATAAAGAACCATCAACCTCGCAGTAAGCAAGTAATAGAAGAAATGTCCAGAAAAACGACAAATGCATCAACAATATTGTTGATCGAGTAGGTCCTTCAACAAGAGTTGTTAATAGAGCAGGTTCGTCAACAAGAGTTGTTGATGAAACTGATACTTCACATCCTTCTCAAGAGTTGAGAATGCCTCGTTGTAGTGGGAGGGTTGTGCAGCAGCCTGACCGGTACATAGGTTGAAACTCAAGTCATCATATCGGATGATAGTTTGGAGGATCCATTGTCTTTTAATCAAACAATGAACGATGTGGACAAAGACCAATAGATTAAAGCCATGGACCTTGAAATGGAATCTATGTATTTCGATTCTGTCTGGGATCTTGTAGATCAACCTAAAGGGGTAAAATCCATCGGTTGCAAATGGATCTACAAGAGAAAACGAGACCAAGCTGATAAGGTACAGACCTACAAAGCTAGACTTGTGGCAAAAGGGTTTACCCAAAGAGAGGGGGTTAGATTTTGAAGAAACCTTCTCTCCAGTTGCCATGATAAAGTCTATTAGAATACTCTTAACCATAGCCACATTTTATGATTATGAAATATGGAAAATGGATGTCAAGACAACTTTTCTGAATGGCTATCTTGAAGAGAGTATCTATATGTCTCAATTAGAAGGGTTTATACAGCAGGGTCAAGAGCAAAAGGTTTGCAAGCTTAATCGATTCATTGATTGATTAACTAGATCCTGAAATATGAGATTTGACGCTGCGATCAAATCTTATGGCTTTGAATAAAATATTGACGAACCCTGTGTCTACAAGAAAATCATCAACAAAACTGTCGCTTTTTTGGTGTTGTATGTCGATGATATTCTAATCATTGGGAATGAGGTAGAATATCTAGCTGACATTAAGAGATGGCTGGCTTCACATTTCCAAATGAAACATTTGGGAGAAGCACGATATGTTATTGGAATCCAAATAGTTCGGAATCTTAAGAATAGAACATTGACATTATCTCAAACATCTTATATAGACAAGATGTTGTCTAGGTATAAAATGGAAAATTCCAAGAAAGGATCTTTACCTTTCAGGCATGGAATTCACCTGTCTAAGGAACATAGTCCTAAGATACCTCAAGAAGTTGAGAAGATTAATTGAATTCCATATACATCTGAAGTTGGGAGTTTGATGTATGCAATGTTGTGTACTCGTCCTGATATATGTTATGCCGTAGGAATTGTCAGCAGATTTTAGTCCAATCTTAGTCATGACCATTGGACTTCTGTTAAAAGCATTCTCAAATATCTTTGGAGAACGAGAGATTATATGCTCGTGTATAGTTCTAAGGATCTGATCCTTATTGGATACACTGATTCTGACTTTCAGATCGATATTGATTCGAGAAAATCAACTTCAGGGTCAGTATTCATCCTTAATGGAGGAGCAGTTGTATGGAGAAGTATCAAGTAGAGTTGTATTGCGGACTCCACAATAGAACCTGAGTATGTTGCTGCAAGTGAAGCAGCAAAATAAGCAGTATGGCTCAGAAAGTTCCTGACAGATCTGGAAGTAGTTCCTAATATGCAACTGCTTTTCACTCTCTGTTGTGACAACAGTGGAGCAATTGCAAATTCAAAGGAACCACGAAGCCATAAAATGGGGAAGCATATCGAATGAAAGTACCTTCTCATCAGGGAGATTGTACACAGAGGAGACATCATTATCACTCAGATTGCTTCCCAAGACAACTTAGCTGATCCATTTACAAAGGGCCTCTCGGCTAAAGTGTTTGAGGGTCACCTAGTAGGACTAAGTCTACGAGTTTTGTATCACTAGGGCAAGTGGGAGAATTTATGTGCATTGTAATGCCCTAGTTTATTGTATTTGTACTTTTTTATTCTCTCCATGTAAACTCAACATTGTATATATTGATCCATTAGAGTTTTAGTCCATGTGGGAGTATTGTTGGGTTTTATGTCCTAAAACTCGCAGTTTGTAAAATAATAAACATTTTCTATAATCAATAAACTTGTTATTGATTTCATAAATTGTATGAAAGTCTAAATCCAATAAACTAAGACCCATGACTATTGTATGAATACTTGAATTTTATGTGGAGACATAAGAGTGGATCAGGTTTGAGTAAATAGTCAAAATGATCTATGGTACATGAATAAGATTGGGTACCTTATTCTGGTAACACCATTGGATGCGGCCTACTCTGCAGTTGTTACATAGAGTTGTAAAGTGCTACATACAATATGATCCTAATTCGTACATGTTATGATATGAGGAGTGGGGGCGTCCTATGCAATGAGTTTACATAAGACCAGGACTAATAAATAAGTCACTCTTACTTTATAACGTGTTTATTGTTTAAGACTGACTATTTCACCTAGATGACCTAGGTAACTCAATCTTAATCTTGAGCTAACTATGAACTCCTGTTTATTCAAGATTGCCCTTAGATTTTCATAGTTGAGGGTTGGCTCAACAGTGCCGGCTCAATAAGACTCCCATTTCAGGGGTAAGCCTGGATAGATAGCTAGAGACATAGGGTGCAAGACAAAGTTCACGCCTACCCGATTTAAGGATAGGAGAAAGGTTGTTCTCTCAAGTACTGAATCCAGGTCTTGAACAAGGGCCCTCTCACTAGGCTGAGAGAGTTTGGTTTATTGATTGGATCACAAACCAGTTGTTCATTATAGGATCAGTAGGGACTTGAGGAATAAGACGTAATCTCGGGAGTAAAACATATATTTGACCCAGTTTATTACGAACAACCTGTGAAGGGTCGACTTGCTGATTATGGTTAAATCATGTGGACATAATATATCCACAGTAAGGGGAGTGCAACTATGGGCTTTAATGGAGTGACCTATTAGTTAACGAATGAAGATTAATTTGATCTAATGAGTTTAACCAATTAATCTCTAATCGTTGGAGCCCATAATCTATAGGTCTGCAAGTTCCCTTTACTAACTCGTAACGGACGAGCTCTAGAATAGCGTGATAAATTAATTTGAATCGTTCGAATTAGAATTAAGAGAATTAGTAATATGAGATATAATTACATGTTTAATTTTAGAACTAATGGAATAGGAGAATTTATATATTTTAATATGATTTAAATATATAAAGATAGATATGTGTTAAAATCAATTTAATATTTGATATTAAATTAATTAAGTTTTATTTAATAATTAATTTATGAAATTAATTATTTTTTTCATTTTTAAAATCAAATATTTGATTTTATGATAAAATTGAAAAAATTAAAACAAACAAAACACATAAAATGGAAAAAGTGGTTTTTCCATTATCCATCACTAAGTAGTTCACTCAAATGACTTTATCATTGCCTTGTCTTCTCCAAGCATGAACTGCAACTCATGCTTTTCTTTGCACGTTGATCTGCAATATAATGAAAATATTGGAGTGAAAATCGGGCATGCAATCTATAGAGATTTTGAGAGAAACATTGGTTTGAAGAAAGAGTTCTTCAGCTGATTTTTTGCAATGAGCATTTCTTCTTCTACCCTTGATTCAAGCTTATTTTGAGTCCCACAACTCAATCTAGAGCACCAAGAGAATAGTAGAGAAGATCTTGAGGTGGTCTACAACAAGATTTGGAGAAGATATCAGCTGGTGAAGGAGCTTTGAAGAAGTTCTACAAGAGGTATATCTTGAAACTCACTTTTTTCTTGCAAAAGCATGCTTTATATTTTGCCAAAATTAGTGAATTTGAGTTCTTAGATGATCCTTGTGCTTCTGTTACTGTTGATACAATCCTAAAAATTCAATGAAAATTACCTAAATAATTTGGAATGTTACAGCTCCTTATCAATAATTTTTTGCTTAAGGCCATACAAATATTTTCAAAGCTCGTACATATGATCAAGGTGAATAGGATCTACAAAGCCTTTTAGTTGCTCGATATAAACTTTCTCATTTATGTGTGCATTAAGAAAAACACTTTTGACATCCATCTAATAAAGTTTTAGTTTTAGCAAGCAAGCAATACTTAGCAATAGTTTGATGGCTTCCAGATGAACTACATGCACAAATGTCTCATTAAAGTCAACACCCTCTATTTGGGACAATCCTTGGGCAACTAGTCGAGACTTATTTGTTACAACTGTTCCATCAGTGTCAGATTTGTTTTTGAAGTTTCTTTTGTGCTTATAACATTTTCCGAAACAGGACAAGGAACCAACATCTAGACCTGAAGTCTTTCAAATTGCAACAACTCTTCTTGTATAATATTAGCCCAATACTCATCTTTCAAGGCTTTAGTTGCATTCTTGGGTTTTACAGGGGATGCAGAACAAATGTCACTGATCATTTGGAGATAGTCCACCATTTATTTCTTCTTAGTGGAAACTCTAGATCCAAAATCTTCTATAATATAATTGGAGGGATGATTCTTCAAGATTCTATTAGAAAACGACTTGGAATGTTTCTGATCATCTTCATTTGTTGAGACTATGATCTTTCAAAATTTTCAGAGTTATTACAGGAGTTGTCATCAACATTTGGAGAGACAATCATTTTAGATTTACCACAATCTGTTACAACAGATTTATCATCATCTTCATTTTCCTCAATAGTAACTTTTGTTCCATATGTATCATCTATGACAACACTAATAGAATTTATAATGCTTTTTGTATGCTTGTTATAGGCTCTATATGCTCTACTGTTTGCTGAATACCCCAAGAAGATTCATTCATCACTTTTGGAATCCCATTTTTTCTTTGGTTCACGAACAACTAATATATAACAAGGACTTCCAAAAATGTGAAAGTATTTGATATTAGACTTCCTCCCCTTCCAAGTTTCATAATTTATGCAGTCAGTCAGGGTGGATTGCAATTCGATTATGTATGTGGTAGGCGGTATTCGGGGCTAGCATGAAGCATAGCGCGAGTCATCTTCTATAGAGTGCAATTTTTACATTCGACAACCCCGTTCTGGTGAGCTGTAATAGAAGCGGAGAAATAATGATGGATACCTTCAGAATGACAAAATTAAGCGAAGTCGTTGTTTTCAAATTTCCTACCATGATTAATACAAATGCGGACAATATTCAACCCTTTGTCCCTTTGCAGTCGAAGACATAGAGTTTTGAGCACTTAAAAGGACTCAGACGTTTTTCTTATGAATTCAACCCACGTGTATCTAGAGAAATCATCAACACAGACCATGACATATCTTTTCCCACCAAGGCTTTCTACCTGTTTATGAGACACTTTTGTTTGCTTCCCAACTTGGTAGTCTCCTCATATAATACTATCACAGTTGCTGACACTTGGAAGCCAAATCACAACATTCTTTTTCATAGCCTTCTGCGTGGTTTTAAAGATGATATGCCTGAGATGCTTGTGCCACAGAACAGATTCATCTTTCTTAGAAACAAGACACCTTTGTTTTGGATCAATAGAAGTCCATATACAATAATTGTCTGAAGAGTGCTTATCTATCATGATCAGAGATTTAGCATTGTCTGTGACAACACAGCCATTCTTGGTAAAGTTTACATTCAGCCCCTAATCACAGAGTTAACTTATGTTAATAAGATTTGCGGTCAAGCCCTCTACCATTATTACATCATCCAGAAGAGGTAGTCCTAGATAGTTTAACTTTCTTTTACCAACAATCTTTGCTGTGGCTCCATCACTAAAAGTGATCTGACCTGATCCAACTGACTTAATATAAAAAATATAGCTCTTTTCACCAGTCATGTGTCTAGAACATTACTGTCAAATAACCAATCATCTTTGATAAAAGACCAAAGAGATATGAGAAAAACATTACAGAGATTTGAATTGGATTTAACTTTCCATACTTTCTTTATAGGGGGAGTCTTTGGTTTTTTGTTGTAGGCAATCTCAAAAAATTTAGATAGTTTCTCATGATTATGAAATCCATATAACTTGTAATAATAGAGGCTTATATGGCCTCTTTTACCACAAAAATGATAGATTCACTGCACTCTACTCACGTGGTTTTTGTTTCGAAATTGACTCATGGTGGAACATTCAAGCTGCGAGTTCTTCCAAGGCTCTTCTTCTTTGACAAAAACAATTTTCTGTTTCCCTTTGTCTGGACATTATCTTCTTTTTTAGATGCTAGAATTAACAAACCCAATACAATGAATATCCTTGAAAGCTTTACTTTTAGAGAGGATTTGGTCAAGCTGATCAATTCCAGAATTTAGCATACATACGAATTTACACATTGACTCCTTCTCAGCTTTAACTTTATTGAGTTCACGTTTCAAATTAGAAATAATAGACATGAGACGAGTGTTATCAGCAACCTTAGCATTCTCACATTTCTTCTTGTAAATATCTCGATAGGAAGCTGCAATCAACGAATTATGAAATTCATCAACACCAATTGATTCTAAGAGTTCATCAATAAATTGTTTATTTTCAGAGCTGTCTGATGAAATGCAGCTGACAAAAGTCTTGACATCTTCTTCAGAGTCACTACTAATATCAGACTTTTCATTTGACAGGGTCATCACATAGCATTTATTTTTTCTCTTCAGAAAAGTAGGATATTCTGATTGATAGTGGCCAAAACCTTCGCATTCTCTACAACAAAATAATTTATCTTTATTTGAATCATTCTCTCCTGATTTGTCAAAGTATTTCTTAGAGTGATGAGGTTTCTGAATGGACGATCTAGGATGGCATTTTTTGCCATTTTAGGGGGATAAAAACCAGACTTCTTCTCAAATTTCTTTAAAACACGAGAGAATTGCTTTGACAGTAAGGAGATTGCATCAGCAAAATTTTCTTCAGATTCTTATCCTAATCGACAAGAATGTTTATCGACTGATGTCTGAAAAGCAATCCCCTTGTTTCTTTTCTAAGGCCCTTCACTGAAAGACATTTCAAAAGTTAGTAAAGAACCAAAAAGATCATCAACTTTCATGGAGGAGATATCTTGAGCTTCCTCAATAGCAGTGACCTTTATATCAAATCTCTTGGGGAAAAATCTGAGAATTTTTCGTACAAGCTTTTCTTCAAAAATATTTTCTCACTGAGAGAATGATTTATTTGCAATATCAAGCAATCTGACATTGAATTCGTTAATAGTCTCATCGTCTTGCATTTGCAAGGATTCAAATTTTAAGGCCAGTAGCTGCAATCGCGACATCTTGACTTTAGATGTTCCTTCATGAGCAACAACAAGAATATCCCAGACTTCTATGGTAGACATATAGGTGTTGATCAAGCGAAAAATGTTTTTGTCTACATCATTAAATATGGCGTTTAAGCCCTTAGAATTCCCAAGAGAGGCTTCATCTTCTTCCTCATACCAACTTTATGCTTGAGCTTCAATTCACCTTTCCCATTAGAGACTTGAGGATGAGACCACCTGACTATAATAGACTTGTAGGCATCCTTGCTTTCCAATATGCATAGTTGGTTCCATCCAGTATGGGTGGACGAGACGTAGAACCTTTTTCTTTTACTTATTTCACGAGGACAAGGCAGGATCATAACACTAGAGATAATGATGACCTGCTCTGATACCAACTGAAAAACGACAAGGAGATATCTACTACATGTTAATAATGTTATGACTTATGTTATAAAATTTCATGAGATAATTATCAAAAAAATGTAGAAAGAAGAAATAATCATAACACTAAAGATTGGTAACCCAATTCGGTGTAAATCACCTTCGTCTAAACTCATCTTCCTTATTTAACTCAACATTTAATCTATCTTGAGTTTCACTAGTCATAACATGTTATGTGGAAAAGCATTCCAACGATTATGTACAATCAATAGTTTTTGTAAAATTGTCTCACATGACATGTTATGTGGAAAGACATTTTCAAAGAACTTTATGTTCCTTGATTCAATGATTGTATTAGCATGTCTATCTAATAATAATTTATAAACTAGAAATCAATACCCACAACTGTTGCTAGCATAACCAAAGAATATGCAATCAATAGTTTTTGTCTTTATCATATTTTAATCATTTTAGGTTTAGATATTGCAATCTATGTTAGGCACCCCATACTTTTAAGTATTTATATGAAGATTTTCTTCCTTTCCATTCTTCATATGGAATATTTTATGACTTCTCATAAGGTATTCTATTTAATAGATAATTTTTCGTCAACAAGACTTCTCAAAAATTTTGGAGTATACATGAACTTATAAGCATTACGTTCATTATTTCCTTAAGTGGTCATTTTTATGTTTAGCAACTCCATTTAATTGAAGTGAGTAAAGAACAATAGTTTGGTGAATAATATCCTGTTCTAAAGGAAGTTATTCAAAAGAAGGATCGTATTCATCACTTCTATTGCTTCTTATTACCTTAGTTTTTGTGCTTAGTTGATTTTCAACCTCATTTATGTAAAGCTTAAGCATTTCAACTATCTCATCCTTCTCATCAAATAAACATAGCAATATCTTGTGCAATCATCTATAAGAGTTGTAAAATACTTTTTACCACCTTTAATTTGTACAAATTTCAAGTCACAAATATTATTGTGAATTAACTCTAAAGGCTCACTAATTTTATAAGTTGAATGAAATAGTGCTTTAGTCATTTTTTACTCCACACACACATCATAATTATGATTCACATCAAAATTGAATTTGGGAATCAAATTCTATTGATTAACCTACGTAAATAATTGAAATTGACATGTCCTAGTCTACTATACCAAATAAATGACTCGATGATATAAGCAAAAGTAGATATTTATTAATATTAATACCTTTAAGTACAACTGTGAGAATATAAACTTGAACAGGCCATCATTCAAGTAACCATTTCCAACATACATCATTTTTGGAGAGTACAAACTTATTAGATACAAAGACCAACTTGAAACTATTCTTGTTAAGTAATGAACCAAAAAAGCACATGGTTGAGAGTGAGTTCCTTGCCAGAAATCATTTTAAGGACCAGTTTGCCTTTTCCTTCAAACTTTGAAGTAGAAGAGTTTCCCATAAATAATTGTACTTCACTTTGTAATTGTTACAAAAGATTTGGTCCAAATCATTCATATGAAGAAATGTGAGTGGAGGTATCCTATAGAAAGTGTCTGTATAAGACTAGACCATGAAGTTTTTAATCCGTTAATTGAAGAAATTTATATTTCATAAGATGATCATATATGTCTTGATCTTCATCCTAAGTGATTTATGAACTTCTGTCTATGAGAGCTCGTCCTTTGATTTGCATGGGTGAGAGAGGCATCGACTCACCATTTTTTAGGACTTGACCAAATCGGGAGCTAGAAACGTAATTTCACAAGATGGGATTACTTTTTCCCGTATAGAGTAAGTAGATGAGTAGTTCTCGTAAATCGTAACTTTAGCACGATAAGGACTATATTTATGGTTAGACCATAAATAAATTGTTCATTAGAGAATCATTGGTACTAATAGACATAAAGATAATTACAAAGGTAAAACAGACATTTGAGTTAGCTATAATTACGAACATCTAGTGAAGAATCGACTTACATATAGTGATTATATCTGTGGACACAACTTGCCTTGTAGTGCATGAGAGTGCAACCATGTGTCTAGAATGGTTTATCTCATAATTAATAAATGGAGGCTAATTAATTAAAGAGTTTAACTAATTAATCTCGAGTTATTGAGCTTATAATCTGTAGGTCCATAAAATTCCCTTACTAGCTCATAACGGACCAACAAGAATTAAGATATAGAAAGAGTAAATTGAAATGTTCAAATTAATTAAGGAAAAATATATTTATAGTATTGGATACAATTAATATAAGTTATAATGTAAGAAGATATATTATTATATAGTTAATTATGAATATAATTCAAATTAGAAATATATGGTATGTGAGAACAAATGTAATTGAATATGATTTAAATAATTCATAAATTAATATGGGTGAGATTCATATTAAAAACTATGTAATAAAGGAAGATTGATGTATTTGAATATGATTTTCAAATAATTAATCATTTAATATGAGTAAAGTTCATATTAAAACTATAGGTTATGAGATAAATATACATTTCAATGTTCTAACCTAATTATGTCCTTTATATGGGAACACTATGAGAGGGAAAAAAAAAAAATAGGGGTCTCTCTCTCTCTTTTTTTTTTTTTTTTTCCATAATTCTCACAATTTCACATTTCTCAAATTCTCTCAAGTTCTCTAATCTCTCATCTTGTTATTACAGAAAGGTGAAAACAACTTCAAGGTTGTTACAAATAAGTTACATTCAAGCTACTTTTATATACATTTTGTAACTACATGTAAATGTAAGAGAGTAGAGAAAACAGAGTGTTCAAGAAAGGATTACAACTTATCTTGTATCAATCTTGTAACTCCCCTAATAAAAAAACTCCCATCAGCTTCTCCGTGGACGTAGGCTATCCTTGGTCGAACCACGTAAATCATCATGTTCATCTTCTTCTCCGATCTTCTTTGTTCTATCGTTTACCATTGAGCCATCAATTGTGTAGCGTTTAGCCATCGATCGTTTACCTCAGTATCTCTATCGCGTAGACCATCGTCGACTTTGAACCCCATCGTCTAGAAGATCTTCAGTAAAGCCTTAATCGTCTAGACTACTCTTCCCTTATCTTCTAGACGACTTCTTGCTTTACCTCCAATCGACTAGATGATAGCGGCCTCATCGTCCAGGCGATTTTCGGTAGCATCTCCCTCAGGTTCTCTCCTTTCTTTCTCTCCATTTTCTTTGCAACAAAGAATAGAAAGGAATAGTCATTTGAGTTCTACAAACAATAGAAGTGCCTATCTCTAATCACAACCATCAAGGTGTAGGGTGAAGATTTCTTATAACACGGATTTTACTTTTAGCACATTGTTTTGTGTTTTTGTTTTGAACAAAGGTTGTATCCGGTATTCAAAATAGGGTATGGGTTTCATTAAGTCCAAAAGATTTATAGTGCAGTGTGTTATCAGCCCATCATATTCATTTCAAGCCAAACACATCTCCAATTCTCTCTCCTTTCTAAAGACTCCCACAAGCCAATCATTTCATAGCAAGAAAGACCTTGTGGAGGAAGATGACACCGACACAAGGAAATTGCATGAAAAGAGTTTTTTTTATTTTTTATAAAGGTAATATCTTTATGCTTAAACTTTTATTTAGAACATGATATTGTTTGTGTAATTTTTCTTTCCTATTTTATTTTAAATCAAAATCAGAATAAAGCAATAATTTACTTCCGCTGGGGACTTGATCGCTTCAGTTGCAATTTGAAATGAATGCACATAGATCAATATTAGCAACACCATTCGATATTGCATCAACATATGTGATATTAGCTTGAGATTTCCTTCCCTTAAAATTCTTTAGCTTATAACAATCCTTAGAACGAATTACCATTTTGTTGCAAATGAACCATTAGACATTGAACTTTTTTGTGATTCATTGGCTTTGACTTGAACCGTCAACATAAAATTTTCTTTTCATTGTCTTTATGGTCTATTTTCCATAATATTGGCCTTGGGTATATAGCACCATTCATAGACTATTTATTGCATTTATGTTGTTGTCTTCAATTCCAAGACGAACCACCAAGTTCTTCAAATTTTGTGTTTATGCTTTAGATATTTTTTGAAACTTTTCTATGAGGGGCGATTTTTTAATTTTTGATGTTACCGGAAACAATTCACTCAAGCACAAATTCTCAGCTTGTATTACATGATAACTCCATAAAAAAGCTTTTTTTTTTCTTGGCCAAAAACATGTTAGTTCTTAAGAATTTAACGTTTAATTGAGTTCTTAGATAGGTAATTAAGCAAAGAAAGCCTAGGGACGTTTTGGATGCAAAACGAACAAAAAAAATAGAGCACTTAGCAACCTACGAGAGCCAAAACATCAAAAATTGGACAAAGGAGGCACGACGCCGCGCAAGACTTGCAGCACTAGTGCACACGCCGTTCATAGAAGCAATCCACAAGATAAGCATTATAGCTCTGCCTTGTGGCATTGCAATACCATGAAAAATTACTTAGATTTCTTGAACTTGACTGATATGAAGTGATTGAATCCCTTGTGGAATTAATTTAACGTCTTGCCATTAATTTGAGATTTAGAAATTAAGAACACAAAGAAGAAAAATCATAGAATTTTAATCATGCTTTTTGAATTAAATTACAGAAGGACAGGATTTTTACTTTTGAAGACCGTTCTTTAAAATTTTCTCTAGATTTTGAAGCAGGAACTTATTCTTTCACGTACAAAACACCATCACTGGATTTTTCTTGCCATTCTCCGACAAGAAACAGTTTGTGAAGGACAATCACTCATTCTTAAAACCAGCCTTTTTAAGACCAAAGAGGCGGACGAAAAAGGGGGAAAAGCTACCGTATTTTTGAAAGAGGAATGGAAAAAGAAGAAATTATTCTCTCAGAAAACTTTTCTCTATGATGTGGTCTCTTGAGAGAGTTTTTGTTAGAGAGAGGAGGAAGTAATAGTTTACGTGTGATCTTCTGTTTTTTTTTTTTTAGTGCAGAACTCTTCCACATTGAGAGGGGAGTAAACTTCCCTCGCCCCACACGTTTTGTAACTTCCCATAAGGGGAGTTACTTTATTTATTTAATAAAATATTAAATCTCATTTAATATAATTAAATAAATAAAATAATAATTAATTAATTAAATACATTTAATGGAACTCGTATTTGAATCATATGCAAATACGTTTCTATCTTCTAACCTATAGTTTTAATATGAATCTAATTTATATTAATTAATATTTGAATCTTATTCAAATATACTCACACATTATATAGTTTAATTTGAATCTCATTCAAGATAAACTTTACATTATAATGTATTTGTATAAATTATATTAATTATATTATATATAATTAAATTCTTAATCAATTTGAATAATTCAAATCATTTCAAAACTTTTGTTCCTTGTTTTACCCATAGTGAGCTATTGAGGGACCTAATGGGCCTACATATTAAAAGCTCAAATGATCTGATATTAATTAATTAACTCTTTAATTACATTAATCAACATTCATAACTATGAGGCACTCCACTAAAGACTCACAACTGCATTCTCGCAATGTACAATATTTCGTGTCTATGGATATAACCATTACCTATAAGTCAATCCTTCATAAGTTGTTCGTAATTATAGTTGGATCAAATTATTGTTTTACCCCTATAATTACCTCTTAGTCCTTAAATTCTATTGAAATGTACAATCCGTTAGTCCAACTGTAAACTAAATCCTTCTTGGGCTACTAAGAGGGCAAGACCTCATTGTTCAAGACACGAAGTCAGTACTTAAGGGAACAATTCATTTATTTTTCCTAAAGTAGGAAGGAGTGAGTTCCATCTTGTGTAGCTATATTTCCAGTTCTCTACTTGGACAAGTCCTTAAAATGGTAAGTTTGGGCTCGGGCCACTCTCACTCATACAAATCAAAGAATAGCCCTCAGAGACACGAGTCCATAACTCGCTCAGGATTGAGATCGAGTTACGAATAATCATCCTATGAAATATTTATCTCTTCAGCCAACAGTGTTACAAAGAGAGATTAAATATTTCGCAGTCTAGTCTTATATAAATCATTTATATAGGATACTCCCATTTGCATGTCTCCATATGTAAATTTTGGATCACATCGTTTGTAACGATTACAAAGTGGGTCATATCCATAGTGACATCAAGATAAGGCACCCAACCTTATCCATATACTATAGACCTTTTAGGTTATTACTTGAATATGATCCATCTGTATGTCAACCACATACTATTGGATTGAGTTATGCAAGTCTAAATATAAAATAAAATAACTCTTTATTTTATTAAATAAATAATTTGTTTATATATTATAAACTACGAGACTTATGGCATAAACCCCAATATGATCACTATTTTCGATTCCACCATCTTTTATCCATATATTTGTCGACGATGAAATTCTTGAATCATCAACTTTTGTTTTATATTATTTTCTTCAGCGAATTCCAAAGATTATTTGTTAAATCAGCACTATTATACACTTTTTGTAAAGTGTGTTGTTCGAACTATTCAATATATAATTCTTGTAAAGATATCTTGCATACTTTTATACATCAAATGCAAGTTGTTTTCTTTGTCAGTCTCTCCCTTAAATGCAATGAGTTAAAACTGTTGGGGTTTATGCCCTAAAACTCATAGTTTTGTAAATAAACTATTTATCATTCAATAAAATAAGTTGTTAATTATTTTATTTTGTGTTAATTATCATTTGCATAACATTATCCAATAAATCAAAAGGTCCAAGGTTATTGTAAACAGTTTGTACGAATGCTTGTGTTGTTAATATATGATATTTACTTCACATCTTTTTTTTTTTTTTTTTTTTTGCTCAATTGCTTGTTTTATTTGCTTTACCACAAATCAATAAATATAAAATCCCTAGTTATCTGTATGTGACTCAAGCATGTATGTGGTGACATACAAGTGGATCATGTCTTGAGTGATAACCAAAATGGTCTGTAGTATATGGATATAGGAGGGAAACCTTATCTTGGTAATGTTATGGATGCGGCTCGCTTTGTGGAATGGTCACAAGTGTTGTGAATTGTCACAGATGGTCTAATCCTGATCATTCGTGTTGGGGACATGCGAGCGGGGGTGTCCTATACAAGTCCTATACAAAGAGTTTGTATAAGACCTGACCACGAAGTATTAATGTCTCGTTATATAATACCATTCATGATAGAGACTTCACTTCACTAGGATGACCATAGATAACATGACATCAATCCTAAGTGAGTTGGGAACTTCTACCATTAAGGACGGTCCTTTGATTTGTATGGGTGCGAGTGGCCAGGTCGCCGATTCAAACCTATCATTTTGGGGATTCGTCTGATTTGGGAGCTGGGAACTCAGCTACACAAGATTGAATTCACTCCTTCCCCGAGGCAGGGGTAAGTAGATAGATAGCTCCCTTAAGGACTGATTCCGGGGCTTGAACGATATGGCGCCACACACCTTCTCTTGGCCCGAGAGGTGTTTCACACATAGTTGGACTATGTTGTATTGTTCATTAGAGGAATCAGTGGTACTTAAGGAGTAAGATGTAACTACAGAAGCATAATGGTAATTTGGCCCAGCTGTACTTACGAGCTTTTATGAAGGGTCATCGTACTCATGATTGGTTATATCCGATGGACACAAAAATATATCTGTAGTAAGAAGAGTTCAGCTGTTGGTCTTTAATGGAATGCCTGACCATTAACAGATGGTGGATCTCGTGGCTAAAGAGTTTAGTCAGCTATTCACGGACCGTTGGAGCTTCGAGCCACAGGTTCATTACGTCCCCTGGGTAGCTTGGATAAAGTCAAGAACCAATATTTGGGTTAATTTGAAATGTTCAAATTGACAAGAAGAAGTTTGATTATATATGATATAATTGGACTGGTTAATTATATATGATATAATTGGCTAAATATATGAGATACATTATTTGGAGGAAATTAGATATAAATATGATTTATATTAAGTAGAGGTAAAAATACTATAGTAGATATGTGATATCAAACTATAGGATAAAAATATAATATGATTATATTTATTAATTAATTAGTTGGTTAATTATATGATAATTAATCCAAATTTCACGTTCGAACGTGGGTTAATGGGCAACGTTAGTTATTGTAACCGATAAGTTAAAATGAAAAATGTTTTCATTTTTACTCTGTCGTTTAATCGCTCGAAGAGAAAAGAGAGCGCGCGTTGGTAGAAAGCAAAATGACCGCTTAAGAAAAACGAGAGCCTATATGATATTCGCCTCTCCGCCTAAACGATCGTCTACCTCGCGCCTAAACGATCAGATAGCTTCTCTAAACGATCATATAGTGTGCCGATTTTATCAAATGATCGTGTAGGACGATCGTTCAGTAAATCCTACACGATTGTGTAGCTCCTTCTAAATGATAAGCATTTCTGCTATGCGATAGCGTTTTCTTCCCTCCCACTTGGTTAACACCTACACAATTCGCGTTCCTCCTTCCTCTACCAAATTCACCAAAGACTACCCTTTAGGTTTTCACTCCGAGAATATCAGAGGCTATTTAGTGGTGGTGTCATCCCCATGGCGCTCATGTTTGCAGTTATTCGTGCTATTTTTGTTGACACTACTGCTGGGCGTTGGTAGATCGCTGGAGAGTTTCCGCTGCGTTGGAGTTCCGAAGTGTGAAAAACGTCTTCAATTGGTATGGAACTATTCCCCTTGTTATTTTATTGTTCAAAGCATACCGATAATTAATATTTGTTTGCATAACTGAATGTGTTGAATGCATATTTATGTATTTCGGTCACTATGAGATCGGAGCGATCCGAACACGCTCATGGTACTCTTCGATTTGAGATCCTTCACTATAATATATGGATAAGGTTGGGTGCCTTGTCTTGGTGACACTATGGATACGACTCACTTTGTAATAGTTACAAATGGTTTGATCTAAACTGTTCATGTGGAGACATGTGAGTGGAGTTATCCTATACAAAGAGTTGGTATAAGATCAGACCACAAAATATTTAATCTCTCTATATAAATCCGTTACTTGAGATTAATATCTCATAAGATGATCATGTACGACATGACATTAATCCTGAGTGATTTATGAACTTTTGTCTGTGGGATCGACCCTTTGATTTGCATGGGTGAGAGTGGCTCAAGTTGTCAACTCAATAAGCTTACTATTTTGGAAACTCAACTAAATGGGGAGTTGGGAATATAACTTCACAAGATGGAATTCACTCTTTCCCATATAGGGCAAGTAGATGGGTAGTTCCCTTAAGTTATGGTTTCAGGCCTTGAACAAATGGATCCCACCTTCTCATTGGCCCAAGAGTGACTTAGTTTATGGTTGGGCATAAATAAACTGTTCATTAGAGGAATCAGTGGCACTTAAGGAAAAGATGTAATTATTGGGATAAAACGGACTTTCTAACCCAACTGTAATTATAAACAATTCGTGTAGGATCGACTTGCTTATATTGGTTATATCCATGACACAACTTGTCTTACATGCATAAGAGTTTAACTATGGGTCTATAGTGGTTTGCCCTATAATTAATGAATGAAGATTAATTTAATTAATTAATTAATCTTGGATCATTGGAAGCTCCATAAGCTCCCCTTGCTAGCTCACCACAGACCAATAATGATCAATTATGATAGGAAAAAAATTTGAATTGTTAAAATTTTTTGAGAGAAAATGTTAATTGTATTGGATATAGTTAATATATAACTTTTATAAATTTTATTTGAATGAGATTCAAATAATAACTTTATAAAATGAAAAATTAATTAGTTATTTGGACGATATCCATATAAATATATTATTTAATTTAAATAAGATTTTAATTAAATAAATAGAGGGAGAATTAATTAATTTATTTGAATTGGATTCAAATAATTAACTATCTAATTTGGATGAGATTCAAATTAAAGATCGTACAGAAAATAAATATTTAAATATGATTTAAATATTTTAAACAATTTAATATGAGATATTATTTTGGTAGATATTTATTAATATTGAACATTATTAAATATTTAATTAAAAATCTCTACAGAACGATTATCCCAATAGGATTATGTGTAACTTATAAGGTTCTATAAATAGGGCCCTTGGAGCTCACATAGAATACACTATCTACAAGAATAATCTCTACAATTACTCTCAAACTCTCCTGATCCATTCTTATAAATCGGATCCTTTTCAGAGTCTAGCAAGGAAGACCTCGTGGAATGAAAAGAATTCAAGAAATAGATTACCAGTTTCAAGAGGAGATCACGTATCAGAGACGATATGGTTCTTAACCTTTTCTTGTTTACTTGTTTTTAATTGTTTCAAGAAATTAAAGAAAGCAATCCTACGCTTTTTAAGAATAGAGGTGATAGAGAAGAAGAATTTTCCTATGGTTCTTAACCTTTTCTTGTTTACTTGTTTTTAATTGTTTCAAGAAATTAAAGAAAGCAATCCTACGTTTTGGCGGAGATTCAAATCCCTTAAAAAATAACATCTTTTATTGCCAATATTTGAAATCAATACCATCAAATTCTTCAGTTTCTCCCCATGGTTAACACTAGCCGTGGGAATATAATTAAAATTATTTGAAATCATCTCTTCTATAACAAAAAAAAAATGTAGACTAATAAACAATTTCACCAACAAAATAATAAAAAAGAAAATTGTAACATCCCGAGTTCTAGATAATTCTTAAATTATTTATCTTAAATTACTTGGATCTTATTTCCATTTAATTTTAGATTTTGGAGCAAAAAAATTAATTAGATTAGAAAGGATAATTGGTTCATTGAAATTAGTTCGGAATACATGGAAGGATTTGGAAATTTTCCTCCTCAGCCACCACGGCTAGCAGCCCGTGTACTGCTCATGTATGCCGAGCCGCCACTGTTAACCTTACCCCCAGTGACCTTTGGTAGCCTCCTTCCTTCTCTCTCTCCTCTTTCTATGTCTTTAGTTCCAGCCATTGCCGATCTCACCTCCGCTGCTGCCTAAATGAGCTATCTTAGTACCTTTAGTTTCGCTCGTTTAGATTGATTAATGAATTTAAATATTTATATTTGTAGGAACTTGAGCATCACATGCATTTTAGAGTATTATGGATGTTTCAGGTTTATTTTGGAGGTATTAAAAGCTTAATAAAGCATCTTATGCTTCGAAGGATGGAAATACCCCTAAACGTTGTGGCAACACAGTGCTGGGCAGTGCCAGGACAACACTCAAAACATAAGGGCATCATACGAGATGGCGCCACGATACTATCCTATGGCGTCGTCGTAGAACTACAACACCCGCGCACCACGACATAAACTTTTTCCAACGAATAGAGGTGCAGTGTCGCAATGCTGTTGACGGACCTATAAAAGCCTCTTTTCATTTTAATTCAGCCTCCAGCCCTTCTCCCCCATTTCTCTCTTCGATTTTCTTAATAGGGTTTTCTTTAGTTTTTATTTGTCATCGAGCAAAACGAAGCCTGATTTTAGCTTACTCATCACCATGGGTAGAGTGATGGTTGGTTTTAGGGCAATCAAGAATCATACCAAACCAATCGATTTTACAAAGAATGGATTGAAACCAATGTCTAATAAAGAATAAAACCAATGGATTATATTGATTTTATTTGGACCAGTTTATTATTGGTTTGGTTCTCGATTCTTGACATTTTCTCTTTTTCTTTCTTATTTCCACTATGTTTTGAACCAGTTTTTTTTTGTTAAATTTAAATTTAAATTGGGTCTATTTCTTTTTTTATAAATTGAAATTTGACATTTTTGTTTTTTTTTCTTGTCGCTTTTCTAAATAAAAAGACATACACACTCCATAATATTGGTCTTTTATCTAAAGATCAAATATAAAGCACCATAATAATTAAAATACTTAAAAGATAGAGAAATTATTTCAAATGGTAAAACTCTTGAAAATATTTACAAGATATAACAAAATTTTAGAACTATCAATGATAGACACTGATAGACTTCTATCAGTATCTACAATATCACTGATAGACACAGATAGAAGTCTATCTGTGTCTATCATTGATGGTTCTAAAATTTTGTTATATTTTGTAAATATTTTAGTTTATTTTTCTATATTTAAAAATAACCTTAAAAGATACCTAATGAAGAGTTTATTTTCAAGGGTATATGTATAGTTTTGGTTGATTTTTCTAATAAAAGATTGATCCGAACTAATACCTTTTGATTTTCTCTATATACAAACTAATATGTCCAATTTTATACTAAAAAATTAAGTCAAACAATTGGATCTATTTTGATTGATTTGAATTTTCGATTTTTTGTTGCACACTTAACCACAGGAGTGTAAGATTTATTTATTTTCTAGAGCATGTGTGAATGGTTAGGATTGACAAACCAAATAATTTATTTATGTTAATTACTATCAACTTAGCATGTTATTCGTAATTATTCTATGTTGGTTGCCAAAATAGCAAGGGTCATCTCATGGATGTGTGGCGTTGCAGGTTTTTAGATTCATCTAGTTGTCTTGAGTGGCTTACAGATAGATAAAAAAAAGGTTAATAGGCATTGTCATTAACTAATCATCATGGTTTAGCACTAGAATTTAATACAAGTGTTTGGTTAATTTTTGGATGCACTATATTCTTAATTAATTGGCATATAGTTTAATTATGATGCAACTCTTGATTAATAGTTTAAGATGTTCAATGCAACATTATCGGTTAATTAGTTGACCATGTGTTTGAGATGATTGAGTAAAACATCCTAATTGAGGAAGTGCGAGAAATGTGTGAGTGAGAGAAAAAAGTGTTATTTCACAAAAAAGAAAGAAAAAGAGTTTCACAAAATGTGGGAAATTTTAGAAATGGGGACCTTTAATGTCGGTTTAATCCGACATTGTAGCCTTATTAAATGTACCTATAATGTCAATTGAAAACCCACGTTAAACATTTGTTTTTTTCGCCCCTACCTAACATTGTACATCCATGCCTTTTTTGGATCGACATCAAAAGCCCAAGTTGTTGAAGTGTGTACCTTTGAGTCCACTATCTATGTATGATATGATGAACATATCTCATCTACCATAGGACGAGTCAAATTGTTCACTTAAATGATCATCTATGTTAAGCTATAATACATACGCAAAACCCACTAGTCATAAGACATTCATTATATGTGATTAAATAGCCTAATCCTGATAATAGGGTTACTTGCTGAGTATTTTATATATACACTCTTTCATAAAATATATTTTCAGGTAAAGGAAAGAAAATACCCATTGAATGACAGTAAGAATCCGTGACAATGTCATGGGACTAGTTTAAAAGCTTGCACACAACTTCATGATTTTTGCAAGTCATTTAATGATTGAATATAGAACTTTTAGTAAATTGCATTCTTAAAATTCTAAGAGGTTGTTTGATGTACTGAGTTGAGTTCATATATCTGAAGTTCATATATGTGTAAAGTTCATATGTCTGTGTTTGAGGTGTTTGAGGTGCTTAGTTCATATGGGGTATCTATTATAATTTTTCTCTTTTTACATAAATAATATTTTCATGATAATTATTTTTGTTTAGGAACTTTTTTATTTAAAAATTTTACATATATATTTTTTAATAAACTATAGATTGAACTTTATATTATTGTCTTTTAAGCACACATGTATTGTTGAGAGTTTGTGCATGTGACGTTTCTAGTTAAGCATTTTCATTTTAACACTTTTGACAAAAACATTTTAAAATAAAAACACTTATGTGTCTGACAATTTTTTCTTAAAAGTGTTTTTACGTATAAGTTTGTTTAATTTTTTACATGATAAAAGTGATTTTGTTAATGTTAAATTAATATGAAGAATAATTATTTAATACTATGAACTAATCAAAAAACTAGGAATTCTAACATTTTGACGAAAACTTGCATATTCTTGTGTCAACGAAGGTGTTTTTATTGAAAATTTTGTGCGTCAACTTAAATATAAATATTTATTGATGTTTTATATGTATTTTAAAATCAATACTTAAATTTAAGCTTTCAAGTAAGGTTTTATTGACAGTTTTAAAAACCCAATTTTGTAATAGTCATAATTTAAAATAATGATCATTGGAGGTCGCCCTTGTTTGCCTTCAACAGTGGTGGTTAGATGTTCCTAGAGTTGGGGCAGGAGGTGGTCGCTAGAGTTAGCCATCGGAGGTGTTTGACAGAAGTTAGTCGTCGAAGGTGGTCGCCAGGGTTGAGCAATGAGGCATCAGTGTTGATGACAGTTGAGTACACTATTGGTAGATATGGTATAAAATGTCGGTAATATACGAAGTTGGCTTCTCAAATAATGAGCTAAGTTCATATCTCAACTCATCTCTTCACCCCAAATACTCCTAAGCGTTTCTTATTTTAACTATTGTTTTTAGGGAGACCTAGAACAAATGTTTTGTTGTATTTTTGGACAATTACTTCGATAACGTTATTTATTTTAACAAAACTAATTTTTAAAATTAAATTGGTCCAAAGTTTTGTTTTGAAATTCACATGCATGAAGCAATGGAGCATCTAAAAAGTCTTTAAAAAGTTTAGGTAGTTACAAAAATTATCAAACTAATCTTACTATAACGAACAAAACAATGTAAATAAACACTAGATAAAAAATTATAAATAAAATTCAACTGCGAATAAAAACAGAATCAATAATAAAGGGTGAAACACACACACACGCACATATATATATATATATATATATATATATATATTTATTTATTTAAATTTAATTTTCGAAACAAAATAAATTATAGAATAGAGCAGATCTTGAATCATTTAAAAAGAGCAAATGCACTAAAATCAAATAAAATCCACATAAAACTCAGATTATAGGAATTTTAATTGACTTGTTTTTTAACACGTACATTGCACGTGGTATTTTTAATTAGTTTATCAAAATTATTTTATCGTGTTGATAGTATTTCATTTCAGTTTATCATATATTAAGAGTAAATTTTATTAAAAAAAAGTTGAGCATGTATCAATATCCAACACTCTTCATTTTGTATTTTGAAGAAATTAAGTGTTCTTCATATGGTTGTACAAAAATTCAAAAATTATAAATGGTCAATATAATTAAAGTATTTCTTTAGCTTCTATAGTGAAGGCAAAAATAGTAAATTTTGAAATCAATTTTTATAAAGAAATGGTTAAAATTAATATTAACATTGTTAAAAAAAATATTCTATATCTATTGATTAAATATACTTAAAGTAATCAATTTTATAAATTAAATTATAGAAATAAATGGATTTAACTTTTCATATTATACCATCTTTTATCTTTTAAATACTTTTTAGGTTATATATTAATGTGAGAATGTGAAATAAATGGATTGAACTTTTCATACTATAACATCTTTTACCTCTCAAATATTTTTTAGGTTATATATTAATGTGAGAATGTGAAATAAATATATTGAACTTTTCATATTGTAACATCTTTTACCTCTTAAATATTTTTTAGGTAATGTATTAATGTGAGAATGTGAAATTAATGGATATATTTTTTCATATTATAACATCTTTTATTTCTTAGTTACTTTTTATGTTATGTATTAATGTGAGAATGTGAAAAGATAACAAATAATTAATACTTTTCTAGAAGAAAGTAAGCATCATGCCAGTTCAGTTACATTCTTGTGGACAAAGAAATGATGATTGATCAAATAAAGAAGGATGGTTTCAGTTTTTTTTCTATTGAATTTAATTCTGAAATGAAAGTGGTAGTTTAATGGTTTTCTTTATTCTTCTTTAATGAATTAAAAGCTGATGAATAGAAAATAAAGAGAATCCAAAACTTGAATTAAAAATTGAATAAGAATTTTCTGTCTAGGGTTGCAGTTCTCGAGGCGCCGTCTTCTTCCAAGGCTGTTTCGGTGGGGTCGACTTCTTTTGAGGGTCGCCATTTTGGTAGTTGTTTCACCTATTCGATAGTTGTCGCTGACTTCGTTACGACGGCGTGCAGTAGAGGATGGTTTCGTTCGTTTTCATTCCGGCTTCGTTCAATAGCTGGCGTAGTCATCTTCTGGTTGTACGGTCATCCTTTTTCGGTAAGGTTACGGTAGCAGTAGAGAACGGTGTCAGTAGCATACGGTTGTTGCGTCGTTGTGGTCATCAGCAGACGGAGAGTTTAATCTGGTCAGTGAGGGGTACGTTCTGGTTGTTAGCAACAGAGGACGGTGTGAGTTTAGATCTGTAGACGGTGAGGTTAGATGGTGTGTAAGCGGTCACCTTTAAGTTTGAAGGAGAAGAATAAAGGTCGAGTTGCTCGGTATCCCTTTCGTCTGCTTAGACCGGACATCAAATCGGGATTGGGTGCTCATTCTTCAGAGGTAAAGGGTTTTGGGATGTCTGACGGTCGTTCTGAGGAGGGTGAAGGGTCAGGTACGAGGAGTGTAGCCAAAGGGGGCTGAGGGGGGGGGGGGGGGAGTTGACGGTGGGTGATCCGGCAGCGATCGAAGGGTTGATCATAGAGTCTGAAGGTAATCGATTTGAGATGTTTGAACTGAATGGACAGGGGTTTGGGCTAGTGGTTGGGCTCGAGTGTTGGGGTCTAGGATGTGAGGGGTATGTTTGGGAGCCTTGAGGGTGTTGGCAACTCGAAAGAAAAACAGATTGTGAGGGGTATTGGGTCGTGCCTTGAGGGAGTTGGGGTAAATGGGCCTGTTGGGAGTGGGTTGAGGCTGGGTAAAGGGAGTGGATTGGTGCAAAAGAAGCTGGGAGCAGGATTGAATGGTGTAAGGGCTTTGGTGGGAGGGTTGCGTCGTGCTGGGCCAGAGTTGGGAGCCTCGGGAGGGGGGAGGGCAATAGAAGTTAGGCCTTGAGGAGGTATCACAGGCTGGGCTTATTGGAAGCGAGGGTCGTTTGGTGGACGAGCGGGGTTCTGGTGAGAAGAAGAAGTCGGTCCTCAAAATCAATT
Organism: Benincasa hispida; assembly: GCF_027475165.1. NCBI lineage: Eukaryota > Viridiplantae > Streptophyta > Magnoliopsida > Cucurbitales > Cucurbitaceae > Benincasa > Benincasa hispida. The sequence continues at coordinate 1,994,921 of NC_143485.1, read as the reverse complement.
CAGTTTGGGGGTTTGGTCTGAAGTCAGACCGGTTGGAGAAGCGATGTGGTTCAGCTGGTTCTGGTTCCAATGTGAAAGGTGAAAGTTCGTGGGCAGCCCTTTTTGTGTCAAATTTGAGGGGAAATTTAGAGTTTATTCCCCCTTTGGTTGAAAATGACAAAGTTATTGTTGAACCTTGTGAGGAGATTATTGATGCGAGTGTGTGTTTGTAGGAGAAATATTTGGTTAGTCAGTTTGTGGATTCTAAACTCCCGTATTCTGTTATTTGTCACCTTATTCAAAGAATTTGGGGATGCGTAGAGATGCCAACTATTACCTTGTTGGGAAAAGGGTTGATTATCTTTAAATTTCATAAGGCCGAGTCATAGGATTGGGTGCTGGAGAATGATCCGTGGCACTTGGGTGGCAAACCCATCTTATTATGACAGTAGTCTCTAGATGTTGTTCCTAAAACTTTTGTTTTTGATTCTGTTCCTATCTGGATTAAACTAAAGCGTGTTCCCCTTGAGTTGTGGACGGATAGGGGTTTAATAGTGTTAGTTAGTGTTGTGGGTAGACCAATCTCTTTTGATGTTGCAACGAGAGAGCGGCGACAGTCATCGTATGCGAGGGTTTGTGTTCAGGTGGATGATGATTCATTTTTCCCTTCTTCAGTTACTATTAGAATGCGGGGTCAGGAGTTTATTATTCTAGTAGTGTATGAGCGGAAACCTCGTAGGTGTACTTGTTGTGGTTCCTTTGGGCATACAGGGGCTATGTGTAAGAAATAAGGTATGGCAAAGAGTCAAGAATTGTGTATTATGGCGGTAAATGAGGAGTGTCTGGGGGCGAATGGGGGATGTGTGAATGTGAGGAAGGGGCAGGATTTGGGTATTGATGGGAGAGAGGTTAGCCCAGTTTTTTAGAATAGAGGTGTAGGGAGTGATGACGAGTTTACTATGGTTAGTCGTCGTCAGCGTGATAGAAGAGGTGTAGGGCACATGGGTGGCAGTGGGTCACCGAGTTTGATGCCCGTGAGGAACAGAGTAGTTTATGGGTCCCCTGGGATTACGGGATTTGTAAAGCATGTTGACGAACATAATCAGTTAGAAGTTATGTGTGATGAAAAGGGAGACTCGTTGGCACTGGCTTTAGTGTAGGCAGATCCTGATCTGTTGTTGGTTATGAAGGGAATGTTCAAAAGTCTGGGCAAAAGCCTGGTGAGAGGTGGTAGGTGTGATTTCTTGCAAGATTCATGATTTGGTATTCCTGGAATGTTAGGGGATTGAATGACCCTGTTAAGTGTAGTATGGTGGCAGATTTCTTGGCTTCTTCCTCTGTTACTTTTTACTGTCTGCTTGAGACGAGGGTTTGTCGCGAGAACTTTGATATGGTGGTGGGTAGGTTTGGTGATGCTTGGAGGTGTGTGTGTAGTTATAGTGAGAGGGGAGTCAGGAGGATCTAGGTGATGTAGCAGAAGAGTGTCTATGATTTTTTTATAGATTTCAGCAGGGATCAGTTCATTTTTGGAACCTTGATGGATATTGTATCTAGTGTATGCCCTTAATCACGTGAGCGAGAAAAGGAACTTGTGGTCTCAATTGATTGATGTGTGTGCCTCGTGAAAACTTCCTAGAGTTGTTATGGGGGATTTTAATGCTCTTCGTAGTAGTTTGGAGGATTTTGGAGGTTGTCCTAGCTTGAAGAAGATGGAGAAATTTGGTGGGACGTTGTTGGAGGCAGATCTGGTTGAGTTGTGTGTGACAGGTAACTGGTTTACTTGGACTAGTAAAATTCAAGGGAATGGTATCTTGCACTAGTTGGATTGCTACTTGTCTAAGAGGCGTGGAAGGTAGATTTTCCGTATTCGGAAGTTAGAGTTGGTCAGTGGGGGATTTCTGATCATAGACATCTTTTGGTTTCTACAGGGGAGACGAGGAGTAGGCCGCCTCCTATGTTTTGCTATTTTTCTCATTGGACGGAGGCTGATGGTTTTATTGATACTATTGATGCGTGGAAAATGGACTAAATAAATATGCGTTCATCGTTCGTTCTCCATGCATCGCTGGTCATGCGTTGAACTAAAGAATATGCAATATGCGTCTAAGAATTTATGCAATGACCATGCATTTCTGCCACAAGTTTTCTTGCTCTCTCGCCAAGTATAACAAGATCGCAAATTTCTCGGGTGATCCGAGGTCGAACTCAGGGACTTGTAGCTAAATGTTATGAGGTAATGCATTTTTGGCGAATAATAAAAGAATATTGAAGTTTAGGGGTTATGCGCTACTTCTACTCCTAACTAAACAGATTAAGCAGTGGAAGTATGACTATGAGAGTTAGAGACGCGAAAACTATTAACGCGTAATAAGATGCATGAAAAAATAGATAAAATGGTGAGGATGCTTCACCGCATCAATAAGCTTGATCGCAAGGGTAACCCCAGCCAGCGCAAGCTATGCCATTATGCTATACACACTTGACGAAGACGCATGCGATGCATATGCAATAGTATCGATAGAACTTATGTCTAAGTCTCTATTCTTGTTCACGTGCTCCTACACATAAACAAAGTGACCGCATACCACAGTATCCTACTTCTTGCGCATGTGATGTGACCGCATACTTTCATATCCTATCTATAGGGAGCATACGCTATGTAATAGCAAACAAAGCTTATTCCTAAGCCTCTATTCTTGCTTATGCGATCCAATCTGACTCTCCCAAGCCTAAATTTTGTTTTTAGACTATTCTCCCAAGTGTGCCTAAATGATGAATTATGCGCTCATAAGGCAAGATAATCACATAAAGCATGGTTGACATAAGATTATTCCTATCTCTAGAAACACTGCTTACTTTGCTTAATGCGTTCCACTACTTACCCTCTTGGGCAGTTAGTCGTTGCTGATTAGCTCATAGACAAGCATTGCGTCCGCTCATAGACAAGCGTTACTTTAGCCTCAAACTAAGCAAATAGGATTTTCTCACAATACCCGCGTAACGCACACCTCTCGATGGTTTGCTACACGCTTCATATGTCTATGCCACATGATTAAGTATGTGATACTCTAGCAATCTTACTCAGTCGTTGCAATGAAAGTAAAGGATGATAAGAAAAAGTAAATGAAGATGGAATCGAAGGAAATAGAGAAATGCATTGATCACAATATGTATTATTCTCTTAAGCCACAATGTAATACAACACAGCGATAGAAGAGATATGGAGGGCCAGATGCGTAATGTCTTGCTTCCATCAGATGTATATCAAGGTTGTCGGTGGTGCCATGGATGGGCGGTGAAGTAATCTCTCTCAAGATCTATCTCTGACGAAGCTCCAGTCGTCACTCGGAATGGTAGGAGGAATGAAGAACTCTCAAGAATATCTCCTCACGCTTTCGTCTGGATCACAAGGATCTGTCGAAGGCAGAAGCTCGGATGATTTCAAGTTATGCTCTAAGGCTTCTATTTATAAAGCTCGATCGCCGACAACATTAATGGTCCTTCTCTGAATTTCTGCTGCTAACGGCGTGATGGACTGCTCTGAAGCTCTACTACTAACGGCGTGGTAGGTGAAATATTAACATCACCTTTTGATACTCCCAAGGTATGCGTTCGTGCTTGGTTTTCGAAGTATCATCGCATTCCACCACCCTTACGTTCATCCCTCTATTAAGATTATTACTCTGTAGTCGCAACCTCTATGCGATGGATGCATGCGGTTAATGGCCGCAACATCCATGCGTCAAACGTATGCGATTGCCTTTGCGATGGTGAGATTCGCCGCATGCGAACAATTCCTGCGATAGCTACAGAAATAGACATTTGGACGCAAAATAATGCATAATAGTGGGTTAGCCGAGATTTTCATTGTTGATCGACGCAAGCTCACTTTCTCATGAATTCTTAGTATAATCACTGCATATTCTTTTTATCGGCCTTCATAATTCTAAATAAAAGGCCTATAATAACATACTTTTTTACCTGTCATCAACTATCAGGTCAGTGTGGAAAAGGTCAGAGGATGTGTCTCCCATGGTTAGCTTTGTGCGAAATTTGAAGGCAGTAACGAGGGTGTTACGTGCATTGTTTGGTAGACATATCTCTGAGTTATCTGAGGAGGTGCGAGTGGCTAGGCAGATTATGGAGGCTGCTCAGTTACAAAGCTGCTTGGAGTGTGGTTGGGGATGATTTATGTGATGCTGTGCTGAATTTTTTTTAGTCTTGTTACCTGCCTGGTGGAGTTAATTCTATTGCTATTACTCTTATCCCAAAGAGGCAAGGAGCTGAATGTATAGAGAAGTCTCGTCCTATTTCTTGTTGCAATGTTCTAGCTATGTTTATGAGGTTCTCTCTTGATTCGCTGCCTGTTAAGTATCTAGGGTTACCATTATTGCTTAATTGGTTGAGGGTTGTGGATTGTGCCCCTTTAATACAGAGGACCACAACTCGTATTAGAAGCTGGGCGGTGCGGTCCCTTTCTTTTGCTGGAAGGTTGCAGCTTGTTAGGTCTGTTACAGTTCTTTCAGGTATTTTAGTGTAGCATCTTTGTGTTGCCTGCGTGTGTAACTCATGAGGTTGATCGTCTGTTACATAGTTATTTATGGAACGGAAGTGCGATGAGTCGAGGTGGTGCAGGGTGGCGTGGGATGAGGTGTGCTTGTCGTTGGGAGACCGGGGTTTGGGTGTGAAACATATGGCTTCGTGGAATCAGGCTGCTATTATGAAGCTGCTCTGGCTTCTCTTAATTAAATTGGGTTCATTATGGGTGGCATGAGTAGAGGCGTACATTTTGCGGGGGCAATCTTTGTGGGCTGTTCGGAGTGAGGTTAGGAGGTCTTGATGCTTGAGGGCTATCTTGCGTTGTAGAGATAGATTCAGTATCTGGTTCGTTTGATGGTTGGTGATGGACGGTCTTGTTTTGTTTGGTGGGATCTTGGTTGCCAGAGGGTGCAATTTTGGATTCATATGAGTCTATGGTGGTTTATGATGCAGGGAGTAGTTTGGAGGCACAACTGTTAGAGTTCTTAGATAGTAAGAGAGGTTGAAGGTGGCCTACAGTATCCTGGGAGTTGCTTGAGATCTGGGGTTTTATTTAGGCAGTGGGGCCTAGGGTGAGGGGGGAGGATTATTCGGTTTGGGAGCCGAGTGCTAATGGTCAGTTTTCTATCGGTAGTGCTTGGGAAAGTTTGCGTCTTCGTCGTCCTAGGGTGTCTTTGTGGGCGAGGGGTGGTGTTCCATGCCACTTCTTCTGTGCGTGATTAGCTGTGAGGGATAGGTTAGGTAGCGGGATTGGGTGAGGAGCTAGGGTGTGTTATCAGGGGGGTGTCTTTTGTGTGTGGGAGCTATAGAGTCTCGGGATCATTTATTTTTCGAGTGTGGATTTGGGAGAGAGGTGTGGTCTGGTGTATTGCGTCAGTTGGGTTCGTCGCATCGGGTGGCGGGTTGGGATATCGAGTTGAGTTGGTTGAGCCGAGTGGGGTCAGGTAAAGGGGTGCGTAGTAAGTTGTTATGTGTATTCTGGTGTGCTTTCATCTACTACATCTGGCAGAAGTGTAATCGGCAGCTGCATAGAGGTAGACCGAGGTTGGTGTCTACTTTGTTTCACCTTATGGTCTCTACGGTCTGTGCTCATGCTGCTTCCTGACGGGTTGATCTTCTTGGTCTTATCTAGCATGTTTTCGGTTGCTTTTCTTCTTTTTGAACTTGCTGTTACTCTCTGTTTTGCTGTTGTCCCTAGTTGTGGGGTTTTGGTCTCTCTTCTCTGGCTTTCTACTGGTGTTTGGGGGGTTTTTTACGTTTATGTTTGGTTATGTTCAGGTTTTATCTTGTTGACTTTGTTTCTATTTTGTTGTCCTGTCTTTGCTTATGCTTGTGCTTTGTTGCTTTGATGTCTTGATCCTAGGCTGTGGAATCCTCCTTGTTGTTGTATAATAATATCATCTATTCTTAAAAAAAAAAAAAAACTTGAATTAGTGGTAGATTAGTGGTTTTTTATTCTTGTTTACAGTTGTTTGAACCTTATTAATAACTATGGCATGATTTGTAAATTTAATTTTGGACAAAAGGATAAAGTGGTCCTAAAATGTTTTCTAAACATGTAGCTTTTTAATTTAGTATAGATATTATTCTTCAAATTCATATTGTCTCCTTAAGATAATTTTACCTGAATTTAGAGTAATTGTCTCCTACAATAAAATAGATTTTTTTAGTATAATATCATTTTGACCCCTATAATTTGGAATTTGTTCAATTTTAGTTCATATACTTTTAAATATCCAATTTTAGTCTATGTATTTTTAATAAATCTTAAATTAGTCCCTACTAGTAATTTATTGTAGATTTTTCATTATTTTTTTATTTTTAATAGTATTTTCACTATATATTTTGAAAATATATTGTATTTCTTTGCATGAAAATTATTATGTTTATTTAATTAATTTGATAAAAATTGCTTCGAGGGTCTAAATTGAAGATTTATTGTAAGTACAAGAACTAAAATTGGATATTTGAAAGCATATGGATCAAAATTAAACAAATTTCAAAACACAAGGGCAATTATAGTATTTTCATTTTTTTTTTTTTTTTAAATAAAAGTAGCACCACAACATCCAACAAACTTTGGTTATGGAATTAATGAACTGAACTTCAACAAACTTTTCATATGTGAGGAAAGTTTTTTTTAGAGAAAAGTATTGATTTGAATAGTCACGTCTGTTCTTCAAATTTAATTAAAAAGAGTTAAAAGATGTCTCTATTCATAAAAAAATGCAATTCACGGATTTAAAATGATTCGAACCCTAATTGAAGAGTTACATATCATTTATTTCAACAATGTTTACATTGTCATGAAAAAAATTATTGTGATGATTAATAAATGTTCTTAATACATTTGGTTTGATAGTTGTCCATTGTTCTAAAAAATTAATTATGAGATTTTTTATAATGTATACATTTTTTTTTCTTTTACCTTTTTTTTTTTGGGCGATTCAAGGACTATAATATAGTTTGCTCATGACAAATTTTCAATGTCACGAAATCATGAAATATCTTATATTAGTAATGTGGTGTTAAGGCAAAATACCTAGGGATATGTGTTATTATACATGTTACTTAAGTGGTCTAATGATTAGTTATATTCTTCAAGGCAACTTAAGGCAATTGATATTATAAAAAAAAAAAAAAAAAAAAAAAAAAAAAAACAATTGATTCATTCAATGAAGCCTTCTAGTTCTGAGCATTCACCTAATTGTATTTTTCTTCCATCTATCCTAATTATTTTTTACCACGTGGCAAAATATAAAACAAAAATTAATCCCATAATCTAATAATTTACAATTTGTAGGAATGGTAAAATTAACAAAATTAAAATAGTCGGATAGACCAAAATGCTCAATTAAAAATATCTAATTGCATTTAACTGTCATCTGATTATCATGTAACTACCATCTAATTGCCAATGATATTGATTTGTATATGATTGTTATGTTATATCGACTTGTTATCTAATTATTGTTTAATTGTTATTTGATATTGGTTTTTATCTGATTGCTAATGATACGGTGGTTATTATATGATATTGATTGTTATCGGATTGTTTTCTAATTACTTGATATTAATTATTGTTTAATTACTATATGATATTGATTGATATTTGATTGTTGTTTGAATCTCACATGATCACATTCATCGTTCTCACTTTTATTTTAGCAATTTTCAAGTCTCTTGGAATTGAAAGGACGAGCAAAGTTGAAATTCATAGAGTTTTCTATACAACCTCAATTAAAATATCATTTAAAAAAATGGAAAAGGAGCATTGTCGAAAGAGAGAGAACCAAAAAAGAACAATGTGTTGAAATGTGAATCATTTAAAAATATTGAACCAAATCAAACAAAGACATTTCATTGCCAATATCAAGAAATTGCAGGAGTTCAAATAATAATAATAATAATAATTAGGGTTCATCTTCCCAAAAGCAAAGGAATCCCAAATCTAATTCATAGTCCTCTGATTTTCCCAATATTCCTTTTCCCAAATTTCAACTTGCCTTAAGACATTTAATTTCTCCTCCCAAAACTCACTGACGACTAGATGATATAATGGTGTTCATCTATTAACTTAAGTTTTTAGATTAATCGATAATTTAGGACCGTCAAATCATAAAACGACATATTGCACGACTCTACTTTGTTAGGAGATTTCTCGAATGAATCCTCCACAAATTTCTTATGCAACCCTACAATGACACCGAACATTTTTGCAACTCCATTGTGTTGTGCGGCACGGGTGACCGAAATTTAAGAAGTTTGTTATATTCATTTAGTAAATAAAACATGTAATCTTGAAAATCCTTGCTACATTTAAAAAAAAAAAAAAAAGAAATAACATTGGAAGAAAATAAAGGAAACACGGTGATAGACTTAGCATGCAATTGGCAGAAGCAAACAAAATCATTAAGCATTTTAATTCATCAATTTTAGTAACTAAAAAAGCATGTTTATAATCGAAAATAGGGTTTTGAGAAGTTACCTTTGAAGACCTTCGTCAATACACAAGATGTGGACCACCAATTGATTTTTCCTACTATTCTCTTGAATCTTAGATTGAATTATGGGATTCAAAATAAGCTAAATTTAGAAAATTTTGAGAAAAAATTTTCTTATTTTTTAGTTAGAGAATGAAGAACTTCTTCAGCAACTTAACCCAGAAAATGTAATTTCATGGGCTTTTATCTCAGCTCAATTTGTCTGAGTTTTCTTTTCCTCTTTCATGCAAACTAATAGCATATAAAGATGACACCACCTACATGAAGAATTGAGTGGGATCTGGGTGTTGAAAATGGGATAATCCCATTTAGTGGAAATTTTCAACTTTTTTTTAATTGAATTTATAATTTAATTTAATTTAATTTTGACTTCAAAATTTCAATATATATATATATTAATTCAAAAATTAATTTTTAAATAAAATTAATTTTTAATAATTAATTGAACAATTTAATTAATTATATTAATTTAATATCAAATATTAAATTAATAAAACACCAATTCTTTAATCATGAATCTCTACTCATGTAACTAATATTTAAATCATGTTTAAATATTATCCAATTCTCCAATTTTGTTTACTTCGTCAATTAAACGTGTAATTATAACATATATAATTACTGAGTCCTTCAATTTGAATTTGAACGTTTCAAATTTTCTCATCACGCTATTCTAAGGTTAATCCGTTTGTGAGCTAGTAGGGGAACCTAATGGGCCTACAGATCATGGGCTCTAACGATCCGAGATTAACCGGCTAAACTCTTTAACTTAATTAACCGACATTTGTTAACTACCGGGTCACTCCACTAAAGCCAAATAGTTGTACTTCCCTCATTGTAGATATAATTATGTCCACTCTTCACAAGTTGTTAGTAATCACAGCTGGGTCATAAGCTGTTTTACCCCTAAGGTTACATCTTGTTCCTTAAATCCCACTGATCCTCTAATGAATAATTTGTTTGTGATTCAATCACTAAATTGAGTCCCTCTCGGGTCAATGAGAAGGTGGGGCCCCTTGTTCCAGACCTGGAATTAGTACTTAAGAGTATTGGGATTGGTGTCCTAATTCTCCTGGAGTCTCATAGTTTGTAATCTATACACATTGTTATGAATAAAATAAGAGTTATTTTATTTGACGTTTACTCATATCCAATAAACAAAGCTTCATGATTATTGTATGTAAATTTAAGCATGTATATGAGATATACAAATGGATCATGCCTTAAGTGATAACCTAAAAAGGTCTGTAGTATAAGGATTAAGGAGGGATACCTGATCCTGGTGACACAACGAATACGACTCTCTTTGTAGAGGTTTGCAAGTATTGTGAACTACTACAGATGGCAGTTCTTGACCTTCAGGTGGAGACATGCGAGTGGAGGTGTCCTCTACAAAGAGTTTGTATAAGAACGGACCACGAGATGACTAGTCTCTGTATATAACGCCGTTGATACTGAGACTTACATCTCACCTAAACGACCATAGGTGACATGACCTCAATCCTGAGTGTTTTGGGAACTCCTGCCTTTAAGGCTGGTCCTTTGATTAGTATGGGTGAGAGTAGCCAGATTGCCAACTCAACTAGCCTACCTTTTTGGGGATTTATCTGATTTGGGAGCTTGGAACTCAGTTACACAAGATGGAATTCACTCCTTCCCCGAAAGCAGGTGTAAGTAGATAGATTGCTCCCTTAAGGGTTGATTCCTGGTCTTGAATATAGTGGCCACAACTTTTCTTTGGAAAAGAGGACTCAGTCATAGTAGGACTATGATTTATGTTCATTAGAGGGATCAATGGTACTTAAGGAGTTAGATGTAACTATAGGGACATAGCGGTTATTGGCCCAGCTATATTTACGAGTGATCTGTGAAGGGTTATCACACTGTTGATTGGTTGATATGGACACATAATATTTCTGTAGTAAGGAGAGTTCAGCTGTCAGTCTTTAATGGAGTGCCTGGTAGTTAACGGTGGTGGATCTTGTGACTAAAGAGTTTAGTCAATTATTCACGTACCGTTGAAGCTTCGAGCTATAGATCACAAGGTCTCCTTGGTAGCTCAATGGATTCAAGTTGAGAATCAGTTCTTGGTGTTGATTTGAAATGTTCAAATTGACAAGAGGAATAATTCGATTATATATGATATGTTCGGTGTGATGTATGAGATATATCTAGTGGATGATTAGTGTAAATGAGATTTACATTAAGTATCATGAAATAGAAAAAAGAACTATAGTTTATATGTTTCATGAGATGAAATATTAAAACTATAGGTTATAAATATAATATGGTAAGTTGGTTATCATATATATTTATAATAATATTAATTATTGGATAATTGCATCTTTTTTCTCTAATAATCAATTGAGTGGGAGGTTATTGGTGGTTTCATGGTAACCTAAGATAAAAGAAAAAATGTTTTCCTAAATTTAGTGATTGTTGTGAGAGTTCCTATTCTCGGTAAGTTCTCTCGGAATCGCTGTCAAATGAATAGGATTCACTAAACAATAGCTGAAGAGAGACTAAACGATCTTGGAGTGACACTACATGATAGTTCACTCAGCTGGCTATTAGTTAAACGATCGCGAAGCTTTTGCTAAATGATAGCAGAGCATTTGTTAAACGATTGGACATTGTCTATACGATAGACTTCTGTCATCTCCCACTTGCTTAATCGTTTACACAATTGTTATTCCTCCGGTCTCTTCCTCTAACCAAGCCCACACAGAGCCCACACTTCTGAATTCTCACACTGAGAATACCAAGGTAGCCATTGTGGTGGTGTCATACTCAACTCGACTGAAGTCGAGGTTTTGGAGGCCGTTCGTTGAGTTCGTGGTGTTCGTGTGGTGGTTACTGATTGATCGTGCTGTGTTGCGGTCGCTGAGTTCGAGCGTTCATGTGTTGCAGTCTTGGAGATTGAACGAACGTTCGTGATCGAGAGAGGTTGAAAATGAGTCTTCAAAGGTATGATCTGTTATCCCTTGATCGTATTGTAAAGCATGTTGTAATTTCGTTTTGTGCATGACCAGTTAGTTTCCATTAGACGATTGTAATTATGTATGTTCAAATACGAATGGAATTTGGAACAATCATTCCGCTACTCATGGAAATCCACATATTTGACTTCCTTCAAAGAGAACAACCTCTCTACTAACCCTAAAAGCTGGTAGGAGTGAATTTCTTCTTGCACCCTATGTGCCCAGCTATCTACCCGGTCTTACCCCTAAAATGGGAGGCTTATTGAGTCAACGATGTTGAGCCAACCCTTATGTATGCAAATCTAATGATAATTCTGAATAAACAGGAGTTCATAATTAGCTCACAACTAAGGTCAAGTTACCTAGGTCATCGCTTTGAAATAGTCAGTCTTAAACAGTAAACAACATTATAAAGTAAGAGTGATTTATTTCTTGGTCTGATCTTATACAAAGTCTTCGCATAGGATGCCTTCACTCACATGTCTTCACATGAATGATTCAAAATCACATCGTTTATACTAGATACAAAGTGGGCCGCATCTGATAGTGTTACCAAGATAAGGTACCGAATCTTATTCATCTACTATAAACCATTTTGGCTATTTATTCGAACTTGATCTATCTTAATGTCTCCAAATAAAGTCCAAGTACTCATGTAATATCCATGGATCCTTATTTATTGGATTTAGGCTTTTATAAGTGCAATTTATATATTCAGTAACATATTTATTGAATAAACCTCAATAACACCTTTATTTCAATTAGTATATGTTTAAATTTACAAACTGTGAGTTTTATGAAATACAACCCAACACACGGTCCAAAGTGGGACAACGAATATGGAAAAAATAGAGTAAAATAGACCTAAGGAGAAAATGAAAATTACACATTAAGAATTTTGCTATAGCTACAAAATCCAAAAGTAAAAAAAATCTTTCTACATGTGTAATTTTCCTAATTAATTTTGTCACCCATTGAAAATTTTCATTATTTTTCTAGTAAACATAGAAATGTTTTTGTTACTATTCTAATGGATAATCTCACAAAACTTTCACAACAATTCACTAGTTGTACACTCAAGTTATTGTAATGAAATTGATAAATAAAGAAAACGAGAGAAGATAAACCATAAAGATCAACATCCTAAGATCAAGATTCTAAATTTGAAGACATTTCAACCGTTAGTTCCATTATTTTCATACACATACACGACATTTTATTAAAAAAAAAAAGGTAGAAAAACCAAACATGTTTTCTTTTATTTTGAAACCACAAGAAACATCAAAACACATTCATCAAAATATGGCAAAAGCGTAACTAATTAACTAACTCTTTGGTGGTGTAAGGCCAACCTTTATACTACGAATAACAGCGACATCAGTCTTGAAGGCCTCAGCAAGAACTTCATCACTAATCCCACTGGTAAACACCGTTGGCGGCAACGACACGGTGCCAGGGTTAGCACTTGCGAAGGCAGCAATGGCGGTGGCGGAGTTTCCAGGGTCGGCATTGAACTGGAAATGGACCAACCCTTTGGGGAACACAAACAAGTCCCCAACCTGAAGGGTCTGGTTGAAGAACTGGTTGGTGGTATCGATGAAGCCGACCTGGAGGCTGCCGCTGACGACGAGGAGGAGCTCGGCCGAGCGGGGATGGGTGTGGGGCGGGTTGATGGTGCCGGCAGGGTATTGGAGTATGGCCATAGAGACGCTCTGGCCGAGAAGGGCTGGGAACTCGGAGAAGGTGGCTTTTGTGGGTTTGAAATTTGGAGGGAAGTCAGTGAAGGCTGAGCGAAGGCCTGTGAAGGTGAAGGAACTGCCGTTGATGATGGCGCCGAGTGGGGATGAGAAGAAGTCCACGATTGGATCTGGGTCGCTGGATTTGGCTATTGAAAAGATGGTTAAAATGAAGAAGAAGAATAATGTAGTTGATTTTGTTGAGGGGAAAGCCATTTTGGAGTGGGTTTAAGGATCTAACAAGGTGTGATTTTATAGGGGAAAGGAGATTATTAGGGGAAATTGTGGAGGATCTATCTTGACTTCACAATTTATAAGATGGCTAGCGTTATGAAAACGATATTAATTAGGTGCTACTTAGCTGGGATTTTTGTACGAATAATCCTTTTTGGGAAGCCAAATAAAAAATGGATACTTTTTTAAATGGAATGAAAAATGGTCTTTTGCTTGTGTCTGTGAATTTACTCATTCAACCTTAAAAACTATCCGGGTATTATGATTCATATGGTTTCTTGATACTTGATACTCGATCTTCGATACTTGTTGCTCGATGCTCTATGCTCTATGATTTGTATTATATGCTCTAATGCTATATACTCTATGTTTGATGCTCGATGCAAAGAAATATATATAAAAAAAAAGAAAGAAAGAAAGAAAGAAGAAGAAACACAAAAAAAAAAAATAATAAATGCAGAAAAAATAATAAAAGTAGAAGAAGAAGAAATGTATAAGAAAAACACCAAAAAAAAAAAAAAAAAAAAAACTCAGAAGAAAAATGTTGCAAAACGAAGAAAATAGAAGAAGAATACATTTAAAGTTAAAGTGGTAATTTCACACCATGATGACATAAGCAAAAAGTCAAAATTCATTAATTTTCAAGAGGGTACTCATTTTCCATTTGACCCAAAAAAATGGCCGTCTGAAGGGAAAAAAAAACCCTACTTAGCTGCAACTAATTCGATGCTCTTGTTTTCCTTGCCTATTAATTTTTTTTTTAAAAAAAATCAACTTTTACCTGGACGGCAAAAAGAGATGTTACACCCAATTTTTTTTCTTATAAAAGATGTTCTCAAATTTAGATTTTGTATAAAAAATATATACAAACTTTTAAAAATTTAAAAAATATTCTTAATACTTTCGAAAAGAGTTCGAAAATACTCTTTATCATTGGTTTTCTTTTATTGGAAATTTTAACCTCTTATTTCAAAAATATTTTTGAACAATTAAATATATATAAAAATATATATAAACAAAAGTCATTAGTGTTTTTTTTTTTTTGGTAATGTTTTATTATTATTATTATTATCAATTGATGGAGCGATGGTTACTAATTTCTTGGTGGGGTTATGGTGTTTATTCATGGATTATTCTAAGATATAATACGGCTATAACAGTAGAGTTTGATAATCCCAAAGATGAGTTTCCTCTTTTTGATTTGTGGCATTTAATATAGAAGCAATGGGTTTTTTGGTGGGATGTGTTTGGAAGGAATATGTAATTTAAAATGTAGAAATAGGGCTGAAAATTAAGATGAATCAAAAAATGAGGGCAGGTCTTGGGTCTGATTGAAGGTTGCTTTGTTTGTGATCTCTATGCTTGTTAAAAAATTAAAGAAACAAATCCTAATTACTCTATGTAGTATGAAAAGAATGTTTTTTTTCCTAGCAAATGGGAATGCTTTGATTTATAGATTATATACACGTATGGAGTTACATCTTACATGTTGAAGAAAGCTTTCAAATCCTTCCACAATCTACTTCCAATAGTAACCATTTCCGACAACCAATTCTAACGATCACTCTAGTGGCTATTTCCGACAACCATCACCTTTTATACCCGACTCCAGCGGCCAACTCTGTCAACTAATTGTGACCACCAATTACGTCAATTCATCTCTAATGACTAACACTAAAAAATGAAAATAATAATAATAATAATAATAACTCAACCTGCGAAAAGTATTTTAAAATAAAATTTTAAATTTACTAGTTTATAGAGTTTAATAGTCTCGTGGTAGTAATTTGACATTAATAAAAATATTTTGAATACATAGCAAACTAAACAAACTTATATATAAAAATATTTTTGTGAAAATGTATGGGTATTTTTATTTTTAACAGTATTGTTTTGGGGTATTTGTAGATAAAAAAAAATACTAATAATAATTGAAAATTGCAAGTGTATCTATGTTTTCATAGCAAAAAATTGGACCAAGCTCAAACAAAAGTTCAGAAATGTCTAAAGCATCCTTCAACCTCTAAAAACATCCAAATAGTCACGAAAAAGAAAAACAAACACATTTTTCGGAGTATCTTTAATATACTTTATTAATGAAGGATGTATTAAAATTGTATATTAGCTTATTGATATACCTTATTATTACCGATACACTATGATATTAGCTAATTAGGTAATCGTCCTAATGATATATTATTAATACATGAATAATATACTTGAAATTATATTTTGAATAAATATTGATGTGATATACCAATATTACATTTGAAATAAATTTTAAATGAACGAGATATACTCTCAATACACTAATATTATACTTAAAATTACATTTTAAGTAAATATTGATACACTAAATATCTCTAATCTATCAATATTGTACCCCAACAACTTACCTAATATTGGGTAAATTAGTAAATATCTATCTAGATCCATGATATGCATGATATACATTATCATTTATATAAATGCAACTCAAGAAGTGCAAAAAATCAAGTTATCCTTGATTTTCTTATGTGCATATCATTATTGCTATTGATTTACTTTGAATTGAGTATAACAATAACATTGATATATTATTGATATAGTATAATTTATCCATGGTTGATATATATGATATACTCAATCATTACTAACAAGGATAATAGTGAATTAAGTATACCATATTTTATTTCAAATGAATGTTAAATGAAATATACTATTGATAAATTGCTAATATACTTGAAATTTCAATAAAATGAATACATTTATATTTTAACTGAAATAATGATGGATTGTTATCTGACTTAATACATATATAGTTAAATATTGAATGGCGATTGATGTTAGACATACTGCTCATATATACTTGAAATATCAATAAAATAAAAGATACATGTTTTAATTCAAAATAAGTTGATTGATGGTTATTTTACTATGTTAGACGATGATATGATATTAGATTTGTCTTTACCCGCTAACTTAAGCTTTTGGGTCAATCAACGATTTAAAATAAAAGCTTAAGCGTGGAAATGAATATTAATTAAGGGAGGAAATAACGTTGTAGGGGTTTGAACACAAGATCACTTGCTCTAATATCATCTTAAATCATCGATTGACCCAAACGTTTAAGCTAATGGATGAAGGTGAATTTAATTATATATCATCTAACAACTATCGATACTACTAATGTACATGAAATTTCAATAAAATGAATGTTGAGATTTAATATCGATGCACTTGAAATATCCATAAAATGATATACTTTTGTCTTACTTCAATTAATTATTAAGTGATATATGATACAATTTGAAATATTAATAAAATGATACTCTTATATTTTACTTCAAGTTATTATTGGATTTATGTCTGATGTACTTATAATTGTTGGAGTTGATGTCCTAAATTTCGTGGGTTCTGTAGTTTGTAATTTTAGTGTATAAACGATTTATTTATTTAATAAAATACAAGGTATTTTATTTGACATTTAGTAGCATTAACCCATAAAACCAATAAACTAACATCTGAGGTTCTCTTCTGTAGTTTAAACATATATGTAGAGACATACAGGTGGATCATGTTTAAGTGATAATCTAAATGGTCTATAGTAGATGGATAAGATTGGGTACCTTATCCTTGTGACACTACGAATATGACCCACTTTGTACATGTAACAATTGGTGTAAAATGCTATTAATTATTTGATCCTGATCATTCATGTAGAGACATGTGAGCGAGGGTGTTCTATACAAAGGGGTTTGTATAAGACCGAACTACGAAGAGAATAGTTTCATTATATAATATCATTAATAATAAAGACTTACATTTCACCAGGATGACTATAGGTGAAATGACCTGAATCCTAAGTGAGTTATGAACTCCTGCCTTTGAAGGCGGTTCTTTGATTTGTATAAATGAGATTGGCCAGATTGCCGGCTTAATAAGCCTACCATTTTGGGGATTCGTCTGATTGGGGAGCTGGGAACACAATTAAACAAGATGGAAATCGCTCATTCCCTAACGTTGGGATAAGTAGATAAATTTTTCCCTTAATGGTTGATTTCGGGGCTTGAACAATGTGGCGCCGCACCCTCTCTTGGTCTGAGAAGGGTATTGGTCATAGTTGAACTATGACTTATTGTTCATTAGAGGGATCGGTGGTAATTAAGAAGTTAGATGAAACTCCAGGGGCAAAATGGTAATTTTGGTCCAGTTGTACTTACGAGCAATTTGTGAATGGTCATTGTCCTATTGATTGGTCATATCCAATGAACACAGAAATATATCTATATTGTAAAGTGTACAACTGTCGGTCTTTAATGAAGTGGATAGTTAATGGATGTTGGATTTAATTAATTATCCAAATACGGAGCTTCAATCTACAAGTCCATAAGGTTCCTTCTGTACTCAACAGGGATTATAGAGAATTAATTTTGGATTAATTTGAATTGTTCAAATTAATTGAGGGAGTTAAATTATATATGATGTAATTAATTTAAATTAATTATATGTGATATAATTAATATAATATATTTGATACATTATAATATAAAGTTTATTTTGAGAGGAATTAAATATTTGAATATGATTTAAATACTAATTATATGGATTGGATTCATATAATTAAGCTTAATATGAATTTGATTTATATTAAATATCATGATTGATTGAGAGAATTCATACTATAGGTTATATTGTATTTGATACAATATAAAAACTATAAGTTATATGTTATATTTGATTTAATATATAGTTTAATATATATTATATGATAAGTTGGTTATCATATATATATATATATTAAACTTTTATTAAATTAGATTTTTTAAATTTAATTTAGGAGGGAGTTATAACCCTGTCTCCCTGTTTTCTCTCCCCAATCAATTGTGGAAGAGTTTTTTTTTTTTCTTTTTCGTTTTTACATCTTCTTCACAGAGGGTTGATCATAGTGGGTGTCTGTGTGTTTTTTCTCAGGAAACTCATTCCTCTCAATTCTTCTCTCCCTCTTCCCAAAATATATAGAGCCCACACCTACAATAATTCTCACTCCTAAGGAGAATACAGAGGATTACCTTTTTGTGGTGTCCAAAGTTGGGTTGTCATTTTTGTTCGTGACCATTTGGAGAGGAAATACATGAAGACTTATTTGGCTTCAAGGGTAAGTAATCTAGACCCAAACCTCTCTATTTATTCTAAAAGCATGTTGTATATTTCTGTTTGAATTGCATACTTTTTCTCTAAATTTTGTATTATGTGAAAATTGGAAATTGAGAACGATCCGCGCTTTCGCTGTGGACCTCACGATTCCTTCAATAATATCAATAAATTGATAGATTTATATTTTACTTCAAACGAATGTTCATTGACCGTTGATACGAAATGAATGTAGATTTATGTTTTATTTCAAACGAATGTTCTTTGACTTATGGTATAAAATGAATGTTGATTGTTGTAAGATACACTGTCGATATACTTAAAATATCCATAAAATGATACAAAATGTTTTAATTGAAGTAATAATTATTAATTGATGTCTGATACACTTGAAATATCGATTAAATGATACCGTCATATTTTAGTATCGGAAGTTATTAATGATTGAAATATGATATACTTCAAATATTAGTGGTAGATGCATCAAGTTAGATTTTTCTTCCCATGAAATTCAAAAAGTCTAAAAAATATCACTACATCAACCCAAACTATCAATAGTTTTATATTCCACATAGCATTGTTCATCACCCCATTAATTACAATCGAAAAAAACACTATTGAAAGCTTAACCATAACGAGGATATAAAAACTAAAATCAATTGTAACTCACATTTTTAAATAAAAGTAAATATATCACTAATATATTAATGATATACCTTAAATTTAATATATCAATAGTATAAATTCTCCTCATGGCATCAAAAAACTTCAACAACAATTTTCTTGCACTTTCCTCATAAATAATCTCTCTATATATAAGAAATTTTCACTGATGGGCAAGTAAGTTAGGATGATCAACAACAACGATTAGAGATTATTACATTATATCAATACTATATACTCTATTTAAGTATATTAAATAACTTATATACCTAAAATATATCAGTAGTATATCAAAATATGTTATATACATCATGCAATATACTCTTTTGATAGATTGTTGTTAATTTTTAATACAAAACTAGTTTAAGAATAATTATAAATTAAGCTTTGAACCTAAATAAGCAAAAATATAGAGCCTACAAATTGTATGACTACAAAAAGAAAAACATTTAAAAGAAAAAAAAAACCTACAAAAGAGATTTAAAAAAAAGTGAAATAAGGGATAACACATATTGGTGCAAACAGAAAACAAAATATATATATATATATACATAAATCAATGAAAAAAAAAATACACAACTGATATACTTTTAATTTGATATATCTATTGACTGATATACTAAAAAAGTGAATTTATTAAAAAGACAAAATTGAAATACGAAATAAACGAAAATTCAAATTTGAGAATTTTGCCAATATGCAATTTTTCATATGTTTGTGATACACTTGCAATTATATATTTTAGATTTTCTATCGATTGCAATTTTTTTCTTTTATAAAAAATGTTTAAATGAAAAATAACTTTTTAAAAAAATCTTTTTTTAGTCATCTACCTAAGCCCTTAATTTAATTATCAAGTTAAATTATAAAAAGTTAGTTTATAATTTTTTTTCATTATATGTTTTGGTGTGTTTTTTTGTTTTTTTTTTTTAAATAATTAATGAGATGAAATGGTAGGTAATCCAAAGTTTTCATTATTAAAAGTTAATGTGCAAAAATAAGAAGCTTCAAGCGATAGGCTAGACTCCAAAGTTATTTAGAATTTGCTTTAGCAACAAAGTTATATAGGTAGAGACTCTAAAGAGTATAGTTTTTTCAACTGTGTTCTCTTAATTGTTAATTAATTGAGATCAAATGGAGAAACAATCGAAGATCAAAGGGTGGTTGAAAAGATCCTTAGAAGCATGACTAGAAGATATGAGCATATTATTGTAGCAATTGAAGAATCCAAAGATTTGTCAACTCTCTCCATCAATAGCTTAATGGGATCTCTTCAATCTCATGAGCTCAGATTGAAGTTGTTTGATTCTACTCCTTCTAAAGAAGCTTTTCATATGCAATCCTCCTCTAGAGGGCGATCTGGTGGAAGAAGAGGTGGATGTGGCGGTAGAAGCAATGGACGATCCAACGTCATAACAAATTTAGGTCATAGAGCAGAGACAATCAATCTTCTTCAAATAGAGGAAGGGGAAGAAGTTCAAATAGAGGAAGAGGAAGAAGTGGTGGTCGTGGAGATTTTTCTCATATACAATGTTTCAATTGTAGACGTTATGGAAATTTTCAAGTAGACTGTTGGTCTAAGAAGGCTAATTCTAATCAAGCAGAAACCACTCTAATGCATGAGCAACAAGATAATGATCAAGATCTTCTCTTCCTCACATTCAACATCCAAGAAACAAGCACTAAGGAAATATGGTATCTTGAGAGTGGTTGCAGTAACCACATGACAGGAAGAAAGAATATTTTTATATCCTTAGATGAATCTCATCAAAATGTAGTGAAGACTGGTGACAATAAGAAGCTTAAGGTCAAAGGAAAATGAGATATTCTTGTTAAGACAAAAAAGGGAGCAAAAAGAATTATTGATGTGTACTATATTTCAGGTCTCAAACACAATCTTTTAAATGTTGGGAAACTTCTCCTAAGAGGACATGATGTTATCTTTAAAGATAACGTATGTGAGATTAGAACCTAGAATGGAAGTCTCATAATGAAGGTACGCATGACCCACAACAAAATGTTTCCAATTAAAATATGCTATGAGAAGTTTGTTTGTTTTGAAACTTTAGTACATGACTCTTCATGGTTGTGGCATTGTCGATTAGGGCACCTGAGTTTTGAGATTTTGTCTCACATGTGTCAAAAACATATGGTGAGAGGAATGCCAAATATTAAAATGGAAGATCAACTTTGTGAAGCATGTGTTTTCGAAAAGCATCATCGAAATTCATTTCCGACTGGAGGTTCTTGGAGAGCATCAAAACCTCTCGAGCTTGTCCATACAGACTTATGCGGACCCATGAGAACCACTACACATGGAGGTAATCGTTATTTTCTCACATTTATTGATGACTACAGTCAGAAAACGTGGATTTATCTGCTAAAAGAAAATAGCTCTACTTTTGAATGTTTCAAGACATTCAAAGCAATGGTGGAAAATGAAAGTAACTTGAAATTGAAAGCATTGCATTCGGATCGTGGAGGAAAATATATAGTCTTTGTAGATTTCTTGAAGGAAAATGGAATCAAGCATTAGAAGACTGTTCGAAGAACTGCTCAACAAAACAGAGTTGCAAAGAGGAAAAACAGAATAATAATGGAACATGTAAGAAGTATGTTGAAGGCCAAGAAACTTCCAGATCAATTTTGGGGAGATGTAGTAACTTGTGTTGTTTATCTCCTAAATAGAGCTTCAACTAAAAGTATGCAAGGTATTAGTCATCAAGAAGCATGGAGCGAATTGAAACCAGTTGTTAGTCACCTAAGAGTGTTTGGGTGTATTGCTTAGTGTTTGGGTGTATTGCTTACTCTCATATTTCAAATGAGAAAAGAGGTAAACTAGATGATAAATCAGAAAAATGCATTTTTGTTGGGTACAATGAAAACTCCAAGGCTTATAGATTATACAACCTTGTAAGTAAGAAAGTTATTATTAGTCGAGATATCAAGTTCGATGAAGTAAAATTCTGGCAATGGGATGCACCAAATAAAGACCAAAATCCATTACTTGTTGACATGAATGGCAAAGGAGATGCTCGAGACTTGGAGATTGAAGAGACTCAACCACTGACTTCACCTTCTTCATCACACTCCATAAGTGATGAAGAAACTACTCCAAGGAAGACAAGAAATATTCAAGAGATCTATAATACTTCAAGAAGAATACAAGATGATGAACATGCTGATTTTTCTTTATTTGCAGATGTTGATCCTATATACTTTGAAGAAGCAATTCAAGATGAGAAATAGAAAGATGCAATGGATCAAGAGATTAATGCAATCAGAAGAAACGAGACATGGGAGTTAGTCAAATTACCAGAGAATAGAAAAGCTCTTGGAGTCAAATGGATCTATATAACAAAACTGAAGCAAAATGGAGAAGTGCATAAATACAAGGTCAGACTTATAGTAAAAGATTACAAACAAAAGTTTGGTGTGGATTATGAAGAAGTTTTTGCACCAGTAACTCGCTTGGAGACTGTTCGTTTGATGTTAGCCCTTGCAGCACAAAATAACTAAAAAGTTCATCAAATGGATGTCAAGTCAGCATTTCTAAATGGGTATTTAGAGGACGAAATTTATGTTGATCAGCCCCCTGGTTATGCCAAAATTGGAGAAGAAAATAAGGTGTGCCGATTGAAGAAAGCATTGTATGGGCTAAAGCAAGCACCAAAAGCCTGGTACAAATGTATCAATAATTTTTTCTTGAAGGATGATTTCAGAAGATGTCCATATGAACATGCTCTCTACACCAAAGAAGACGAAAATGGTAATTTCTTGATGATTTGTCTATATGTTGATGATTTAATGTTTACGAGAAATTCAAACATGATGATTGACGAGTTCAAAGAGAGCATGAAGAAAGAATTTGAGATGATTGATATGGGTTTACTTCATTACTTTCTTGGTATTGAAGTTAAACAAGGTGATAATGAGATTGCAATTTTCCAAAAGAAATATGCAAAAGATTTGTTGATAAAGTTTAAAATGGAGAATGCTTATCCTACTAGTACTTCTATGGAACTGGGTTTAAAGTTGCAAGCATGATGATAGTAAAGCTTTTAATGCCACTATCTATAGAAGTCTTGTTGGAAGTTTAATGTATCTACAACTAGACTTAATCTTATGTTCTCAGTAAATTTATTGAGTAGATTTATGGCATCACCAAAGAGAAGTCATTGGAAAGCTGAAAAGAGAGTTTTTAGATATATTCTTGGAACTGTTGATCATGGAATCCACTATAAAAGGAATGGGGATAATATTCTTGTTGGCTACAATGATAGTGATTAGAGAGGAAATATTGATGATTTCAAAAGTACCTCTGGGTATGTATTTAATATTGGTTATGGAGTAGTTTCGTGGGCATCAAAGAAGCAGGACGCTGTAGCATTGTCAACAACGGAAGCTGAATACATTTCTTTGTCTGCAGCTAGTTTTCAAGCACTTTGGCTTAGAAAGGTACTACATGAATTGAAGTGTCCTCAAAGAGAAAGGGACCTTCATTTCTGTGACAATAAATCATCTATTTCACTTTCGAAGAATCCAGTTTTTCATTGAAGAAGCAAACACATACAGATCAAGTATCATTCCATCAGAGAATTGATCAAAGATGGAAAAGTATATATAAAGTATTGCAAGACACAAGATCAAGTTGCAGAAATATTCACAAAAGCATTAAAGACAGACTTATTCTTGAAAATGAAAGAGAAGCTCGGAGTTAGGGAAGTCTAGCTTAAGGGGGCATATTAGAAATTAATAAGCTAGATACATTATGGATAACACATTCCTAGATACATTTCTAACTTCAAGATACATGCATTTCTAGATACATGTAATTGTTCAAGTACATGAATGGTATGTATACATATACTTCATTTATTTTGTGTCTTTTAGGAAGTGTCTCTTGAGTACTATATAAAGAGTTCATTTTCCTCATTTGTATGCAAGAGAAAAGAATCAAAATCAATAGAAACAAACTGAAGTGTAAAAAGAAACTGAGTTTTGTAAGAGAACAAGTTTCTTCTCTTAAAAGTTTTTGAGATTTAGAGTGAATTTAAAGTGGGTTCATCAATGCTTTCAACATAGAGATCAAAAGTGCTCACAAGAGTCTGACAAAAAATGTAGAACTTCAGAAGTTCAAAGGTAAAACTTTGAAAGTACTCAAAAACAACCCAATCAAGCATGAAGGACCGACCAAAAGAGTTATTTTTCCTAAAATATTTTTCATAACCATTAATGTCATTAAAACATCCAAGATAGTTCATTGAACCTATTAAGACAATTAAAAAATTGAATCACTCAAATCTAATTTTGAATTATTTGAGTGCTTTAATGCAGGATTCAAACCTTAAATTTTTCTGTAGAAGATACATGCTTCATGTTAATTGAATTTAAATATATTTTAAAAGAAGTTGACAGGCTATAATTAATTTGTCGACATAAATACTACATGATTAACACTAAATTTAAATGGACGAAATTGAAAGTTATGTTTTTGTAAATGAAATAATTCACACAAAAAGGATTAGGATGACGGCTTTAGATGTGGAAAAACTTACTAGGGAGAGAATTTTATGATCATCATATACATAATAATTCAATTAACCGCCTCACATGTTCTTCTAATCTCCCCTTCAGAACCAGTCAGAACTTGAAATCTTCCCATCTTGATCATTGCTTGTCCAAACTTGAAGGCGAAGTCGGATCGAAATGCCACATTCGACACGAAATCTTTTGTCAATGGATCCAAAGCAAGTTGTTGATCAATCTCAAGTATCCCTCTTCGTCGCGAGATCTGCTTATGGAATGAGTTGTCAACCACAAAAGAACTCATAAAGTTCTGGTCAAGAAATACGGTGTTCTCGCCGTCGGAATCTTGAGGACATCGGGTTTGCAGGTCGTCCAGAAACCACGGATCGATTGTCGGGTCGGGTTCCCCTGTGTTCTTGTAATTATATAGGCGATCCATGAAGAAAATGCATCGTGATACACCAACAGTGTGGCCACCTGCTTGTGTTTAGTTTCAAGCAAACAAAACTGATTACACATTTTAAGCCTTTTTTGTTTCTAGTTAGCTTATGCTTTGTCATTTTTTGAACACATATTCTCTGTTAACAAGACTTTAGGCAAATTTTTCAAAAAAATAAATAAATAAATAAAAGGAAAAAAAAAAGAAAAAAAAGGCAAAGATGGATGTGCATCTCTAACTTTCAGGGTTGTATGATCAATGAATTAAAATGTTATAAACTTATAATGGTATCCTTTAGAATCTTAAACTTTTACAACATAATCAATTTAGACTCTCTATTAGATTTTTATTTTAAGACCGTCAATTAATTCATAACACTTGCATGTGTATAAGACTTTTTTTTTTTTTTTTTGAAGTGTATTTAGATGAAAGAAAAATGTGAGAATCAACACTACAATAAATGTGGGCTTTGATGTCGGTTAGAAAATACGAAAAATAGATGTATAATGTCAGTTTCTTAAAAAAAAGTGGATCTTTAATATCAATTTTAAATTTGTGGCTAATTACTATGGTAACTTTACTTCCATTGTTCTTATCCTTTTCTTTTCATAACCATTTTGTTTCTTCTAACTCTTCATTTCTGTTTGTGCTCTTTCTTAAAAAAAAAATTGTGTATCGTACTTGTTGCTTTATGCCCATGATCATGTGATGATATTTTTTTTTTCCCTTTTTATTGAGTTTATTTTTTTTCATAAGTGTTTATGAATTTCATTAATTTGTAATTCTCTTATTGAGTTGTTGAAAATACTCTAACAAAAATTTAATTTTGTTATGTAAACCTTATGAGCTTTGATAATTTGTTGATTACTCATTATTGACTAATTTGTTGATTCTCAAACCTTGTGACATTTTAATCATTGTTTTCAATCCAAATTGTTTAGGCTAAGGAATTGTTGTGTTTGGGTCACTAGTTTTTCTATAACTCTCCACTTGTTTGTAGGTGGAAGAATAGTCCCTAAGTTCCGAGAATTGACATTAGAGAAACTTGGGAAGACATTGTTGAACATTTCTCATTTATCTTCAGGTTATTTTTAGTCATTTTAACCATTTTGTAATTCATTTATTTTGAATTTTATTTTTGTATGCAACTTAGTGTGTATAGTGTACTTGTTCAATGTAGAATATATATGTATATATACTTCATGGTTGATACTATAGGATTTGTTGAACCATATGGAGTTGATTTAGATGAAAAAAATACATTTTATCTTGATTTGTAATTAAATTATCATCCAATTTCTCTTTTATGACTTATTGGGAATTTAAGAAAGCAATTAAGATTTTATTTTGTGCATGTATAGGTAAAAGAGAAATATTATTGATTTCATGTGGATAAACAAAAAATATATATATTTCTATTTTTCAATAACAAAACGATGCCAGACATTTAATATCGGATAATTACCGACAAAAAGTAGGTGAAAGACCAACATTGAAGATGATGTTCAATGTCGGTTGAAAACCAACATTAAAGAGGGTATTCTATGCCAATCTAAAACCGACATTGAAGGTAGCTGACATTGAAATGTTAGTCATACAAAAATGTTGGTGGAAAACCGACATTGAAAATTTTTTATAACATGATCTTCGATGTCAATTTTGAACCAGTATTGTACCCCTATAATGTTGGTTTTCTACTACATTAAAGTCCGATTTGACTAATGCAAATTTATATTAGTGTTTTTCTTTATTAAGTTTGAGTTGGTTTTCATCATTCAACTTCTGTTTTTTTTTTTTTCTTTACTTGTTTAGATAGAATTACCTGATAACTTTTTTTTGTTATTGTATTTGGACTTTTTTAGAAGAATAATGAAATCAAGTGAAAATAACTCTAAATTACTAATGAATTGTCTAATTTAATTCACTTATCGATACAATTATTAGCGTGAGGTTTCAATTGATACAACCCAAAGTTGAGTATAAATTTATATTTTTCCTATATTTTTTTTGTAGAATGAAATAACAATTGTAACATTTTGTGTCCAATAAAAGTTATCAAAGCGACAAATAGATCAACTAATTAATATGTCAAAGCGAATATAACTCAATTGACATATGAATATATTAGCAATCAAGAGGTTTATAATTTGTAATCTCCCCATCCCTTACTTTATTGTACTAAAAACAAAAGCTCAACTAATTAGTATGAGCATATACACTATATATCGACTAAAAGGTCCGAGATTCAATTATCAGATTCCATGTTTAACTAGTGTGCATGCGCGTGCATGTGTCTGTGTTAAGGAGTGGGTATTTATTGAATAAACTAAATAGGGTACTCACCAAGAAGATAAACCATATCTGTAACATTAAGGTTCCTTTTGGAGAAGGCTGCAATGGAGTCATTGACAGATATTGAAGGCCCGGGAAGATCGACGATATTGGCTGGTTGTAAGGCATCTCTCCGTCCAGTTTCAACGCCATATCGTCCTCCTCCGGCCTTCGGAAAAGAACAGTACAGTAATGAATTAATATAATTCAGTGTGTATTTTGAAAAAGGTTGTATAGAGAGAGAAGAGAGAAGCAACTAACCCAATTGACAGCATCTCTAGTAGCCATCGCAATAATATCAGCACAAGATACAACTCCAGGACATGCCTTCTCTACCTGAATCTTCACTGCATCAATCAAATCATAGCCTCGTACGCTCAAGTTTGGAGGAGCCGCCTTCTCGCTATTGCTTCCATCCAGGAGGAGGGAAGCATCACATCCCTGCAAATACCAAAATTATTTTCTTTTTTTATAAAAATACTCACGTGCATCTCAGGTAAATTGTCCAAATAATAATTAAACAGTCACATTGTAAATTATTATTACTTCCTTTTTAAAATATATTAATTTATTATTTGCGTATGTGATGAGTGTGAGATGCATAAAAATTGGTGTATTAGTATTGCCTTCATAATATATTGTGGGCCAATATCAATTATACTCCTTTTGGGTTGTATCAATTATAACCTTCAACTAATAATTATATTAATTTAAGTCTGGATTTTGTTCGACTAATATCATGTGAAACTTATAATTTTGAGTTAATTAAACTTTTAAATTTTCATAAGTTAATAATCAATCTAGACTTCTTCATTACAATAACCAATTTGAAAATCATTCATGTATTAATTCTCAAACATGTGTGGACTTCTGTAAATGTCAATTTAAAAAACGGATGATTTTCAAAGGAAATTCTATCGATACCTACAAAAGTTCAAGGTTTAAATTGATATATTCTAAATATTGTTAATGAATGTAAGAAAAACACGAGAGAGAGGGTTTACAGAGATAAAGCAGTCGTGGAAGTGTAAGCGCAGAAGAGCAGCGACGAGAGTTCGATCTCTTTTGAGTGCACCGGTGACGACGCCTTCGACAATAGATTCGACATCTCTAAACCCACATTTTCCCTCGTAAAACCCCACTTGGAGGGCACCGGAGGAAGGTGCTGCCAAGCTTAGGAGCAACATTATTATTATGAGTAATCCATGGAGCTGTAAAAGAATTTTGGTTGACATTGTTATGGCTAACCAAATGGAGCTGTATAATCAAACTCCCTCTCTCTATATATATAATGGAAAAAAAGAAGATCTAAATGATTGGCTGGAATGGCTTGCACGATTTCATTATTCCAGCTCAATACCGAGACGTGCAATTATTCAATAATGAAATTCTCTACGCTTTGACTTAATGATAAAAGAAAATTATATTAAAACATATGTTAGGGGAAACAGCCCATGAGCCCAATAGGATCGTATTTTATATATAGGTAATTGTAATCGATGACATTTTAAGAATAATAATTAAGTGTATAACATCATTTTAAAAAAAATTACAAATATAGTCAAATCTATTAGCGATAAACTTCTATTGTTGATAGACAATACCAGTGATATGATCTATCAATGTCATTGATAGACTTCTACCAATAATATGGTCTATCATTGATAAACTATTTAAATTTGGTCATATTTGTAATTTTGTTTACATTATGTTATATCTGGTAATATTTTGGGTCTAATGTCTATATTTGCAACTGTCCCTTTATCTATATGTATATGATTTGAAGAAAATATGAATTCACTATCTTGATCGTCTTCCAGTCAATTATAAAAGTAGTATCATTTTGATTGAAGTCAATTATGAAAGTGGTATAGTTCGATCAACGATAGTCTCTGTTATTGTCATTCCATTACTAACTGAAGTTATTAGTAATAGAAATCTATCACTAGTAGATTTCGATTAGACATTTTGGATATTTTAAATATTTTCTATGAGTTGCATGTCAATTTTGTTATTTTCGAAAAAAAATCATTATACGAAATCTACTCATTGTTATATTTGTAAATTTCAAAAATAAAATAGTTGAAAAAGATTTAATCAAATTGATAAATAAAATATTACCAGCATACTATTAATAGTTGGTTCAAATAAATATATACACTATTTATAGTTGATTATTTATTTGGAACTCATTTGAAACGTGATGTGCAAGTTGATCTTTTTTAGATGAAAACACAAGGAAATTTAAAAGGGTGACCTGTTTTGTTCCCAAATTCCAAGTTGCAAGAAATATGCCAGAAAAATATTGGAGTTGTAAATCATTTGAATCCGAATTTCGAATAATCCTAGCATATGATAATTCAAAATGTTTTACTAGAAGTTACTTATCATAATACTTGTTGTTGGGAGTGACTTTTGGCTTACCAAATAAAGTTAAAAATCAAGATAATATAAGATAAGATAAGGTTTAATCTAGCTTGTTTGGAATTATGAAATGTCATATCCTAATCCTAAGAGGATTAAATCTCATATTTAAATCCTAGTAGGATTAAGATCAAATCTCCTATAAATAGACCATTATGGTTCCATATGAGGTAACTAAAAGTCTAGTCTTCTCTTCCCCAAATTACAAATTCAACTATAGATGACATGTATGCTTTGTGAAGGAAAAAACTCAATTAGAGGATACAGCTCCACAAATTAATTAAATACTCTCTGTACACTCTCATATTCTTTTCATTGGTGAATAATGTGGGCCCACCTATTTTGTCCATTATGCCTTCTAGGGTTCCCTTTCCCTTCTTGTATAAATATACCTTTATAGCTTCAGTGATTGTATTGAATGAAAGACTGAAATTATAAGAAAAATCAAATTTCTTGACGTTTGCAATTTTAAATACTTGACATTTTTATGAAAAAAAAATGTCAAGAAATAGGTGATTTTAAAGAGAAAAAAGGGTCAAGAATTGATTTTAAAAAGCGGAGGTTGTGCATTTTTTCCTGGAAAGTACAGTACTTGACGTTTTAAAAATGTCAAGTTCAATTAATGGATTCTTGACGTTTTAAAAACATTAAGAATTATAGAATACACAAGATAGCGTTGCAATGCTAAAAAGTAGCATTGCAACGCTACATATTTTGATGAAAAAATGAAAAATGCGCGCATCTCACGCACCTAGCGTTGCAACGCTTTCAATAGCATTGCAACACTACGGGTTTTGATAGAAAAATTTTGCCCTCTTGAACAACATTGCAACGCTCTTTTACTAGCGTCGTGAGACTATCAAACAGATTTAAAAGAAATTCCAACTGTCAATTTGCAATCTATCCGTTGCAATGCTTTTAGTCGATTTTTTGCACAATACACTCGAAATCTTCTTAGTTTTTCACTTCCCTTTAATGCATCTTTGTTATGTCATCAATCTTGAAGAGATTCTTCATTGAGGTAAGTAGATTTACGGCATGAACTTTCAAAGTTAGAGCCTAATCTTGTTTTTCTTATTTAGATTGAGTTTAAGTCTTGATTTTCTTTGTTTGATAAAGCTTAATCTTGATTTTCTTGTTTAGATTAGGCTCAATCTTGTTTAGATTAGGTTTAATTTTTTATTTTCTTAGTTTGAGGCATGAAGTTTCAAAGTTAGGGCTTGATTTTCTTGGTTTGAGGCATGAACTTTAAAGTTAGGGCTTGATTTTTTTTTTTTTTTTTTTTTTTGAGGCTTGAACTTTCAAAGTTAGGGTTTAATCTCTCAGATATATTCTTGAATCTCATAATAAACTCTTGTTTCATATTGTTCTTGAATGAGATTGAATTTTAGAAAACTTGCCAAAGTTGGGATTGCTACTTTGCTAAAGTTAGGGCTTTAATTTTAGAGAACTTGCAAGAACTTGACACTTTTCTTTAATTAAATGCTTACTAAAGTTAGATATGTCAATGTATCTAATTTGTTATGGTTTTATGAACTAAGAAATGCTTTGCCAAACTTGGGTTCAATTTTTAGTTATTGGAATTAATATATGTTTAGCACATTAGAGCACGTGCATACCTTGGGTTCAATTTTTTTAGGTTCGATTACACCTTGGGTTCAGTTTTTTTAGATATGTTTGTCTTTGTTCTCTAATTTGCCTTGAAGTTCTCTAATTTGTCTTACTTTCTTGAGGTTGGAATGTTGTAGAACTAGAAATGACAAGTTGTATGTATCGGGAACTTGTTTGTTTTCCACAACTTGTTTTATGAAGTTGATCATTGTTTATCATCTTTTCTTACTAGATTTACAATCATGAATAAATCATGGATGCATAAGAGTAGATTCTCCAAAGATTATGAATTGGGTGTGGAAAACATCATAAAATTTGAATTTTCTAATACAAATAGCCCCTATATTCATTGTCCTTGTTTGAAATGTGGGAATAGTGAAAAGCATAGTAGCAAGGATATTAGAGATCATTTATATGTCAATGGGATTGATGAAAGTTATAAAATTTGGTTTTGACATGGGAAAAAACTTCCTAACTCTTCATTTTGTGGAGAATCTTCTAAGTTTGACACCCATATGTATGAAAAGATTGATGTTTGAAGTTTAAAAGAAATGGTTGAAGTTGCTCACGAGGAATATTCAAAAGATCCGAATGGATTTGAGAAGTTGCTTAATGATGCTGAAAAACCATTATACGATTGGTGCAAAAGATACCCTAAGTTGTATACATTAGTCAAATTGTATAATTTAAAAGTTAGATATGGATGGAGTGATACTAGTTTTTCAAAACTACTCATAACCTTAAAAGGAAATTTTACCTGCTAGCAATGAGCTCCCAAATTCAATGTTTGAAGCAAAGAAAACTTTAGGTGCACTAGGAATGGAATATGAGAAGATTGATGCATGCCCTAATGATTGTTGTTTGTATAGAAAAGAATATGCAGATGCAATTGAATATCCTGAATGTGGTGAATCAAGGTGGAAAAATGGGAAGGATACGAAATGTGGAAAAAAAAATACCTTCAAAAGTTATATGGTACTTTCTACCAATTCTACGATTTAAAAGGCTTTTTAGAAGTATTAATTGTGCCAAAAACTTGACTTCGCACGTTGATAAAAGAATTGTGGATGGTAAGTTACAACATTGGCAGATGCTCCGGCTTGGAAGTTAGTAGACTTTAAATGGCCAGACTTCGATTCTGAACCTAGGAATCTTTGTTTAGCATTGTCAGTCGATGGAGTAAATCCACATGGCAAAATAAGTTCTAAATATAGTTGTTGGCCTGTAGTGATGGTTATTTATAATCTTCCACTATGGTTATGTATAAAAAGAAAGTACATGATGCTATCAATGTTGATTTCGGGTCCAAAGAAATCAGGAGACGACATTGGCACATACTTAGCACAACTAATTGAAGATTTAAAACTTTTATGGGAAAGTGGTGTTGAATGTTATAATGCTTATCGAGATGAACTATTCAACTTACGGTCAGTTTTGTTGTGGACAATCAATGATTTTCCTGCACATGATAACCTAAGTGGATGTTGTATGAAAGGGTATAAGGCATGTCTAATTTGTGGAGACAATACGTCTTCTATAAGATTGAAATATGGAAAAAATTTCATATCTTGGACATCGAAGATTTCTAGCACGAAATCATCTATACAGGCACCAAAAAAAGTCATTTAACGATAAAAAAGAACTTGGTATAATCCAGAACCAATGTCTATGGAGGCTATATATTTAAAAATCAAAGATCTTGAATTTCCTAAAGGCTAAGAACAATAAAAAAACAAAACACGAAAGGAAGTTTAGAGATTTGTTAGAATAGGTTGTCTTATTTTCTTCAACTGCCATACTGAAAAGATCTTCATATCAGGCATTGTTTAAATGTGATGCACATTGAAAAAAATGTTTGCATGAATATCTTAGGTACGCTTCTTGATATTCTAGGGAAAAGTATGGATGGATTGAATGCTTACCTTACCCCTATAGTTACATCTAACTCCTTAAGTACCATTGATCTTTCTAATGAACAATAGATCATAGTCCAACTATGACTAAACCCCTCTCGGGCCAGGAGAGGGTATGGCACCACATTATTCTAGCCTCAAAACCAGCTCTTAAGAGAGCAATTTATCTACTTACTCTGACCTTGGGGAAGAAGTGAATTCCTTCTTGTGTAGTTGTATTCCTAACACCCCAATCAGACGAATTCCCAAAAGGTAGGCTTATTGAATCGGCGATCTGGCCACTCTCACCCATACAAATCAAAGGACCGCTCTCATAGGCAGGAGTTTACAACTCATTCAGAATTCAAGTCATGTTACCTATGGTCATCTTAGTGAAATGTAAGTCTCTATTATGAACGGAGTTACATAATGAGACTAAACATTTCGTGGTCCAATCTTATACAAACTTCTTTGTATAGAATATCCCTACTCAGATGTCTATACATGAATGATCAGGATCAGATCATTTATAGCACTTTCACTTACAAACGGGTCATACTCGTAGTGTCACAAGGATAAGGTACTCAGCCTCATTCATCTACTTCATACCATTTAGGTTATCACTTAAACGTGATCCACCCGTATGTCTCTACATACATATTTAAGCTACAAGATAACTTTGGATGTTATTTTTATTGGTTTGTGGTTAATCCAACTAAAATATGGAATAAAATATCATATATTTTTTAAAATAAGAATTGAGTTTATTCAAAAACATTTACAAACTATAGAACCCTATAAGATTTAGGGAATCAACCCGTTACATATTCAACCATGGTGCATTAAATTAATATCAATTAATCTAATTAATTAAATATCATAATTTAATTAATTTCACATTTGAATCATATTCAAATGTATTTCCTCTCATATACTATAGTTTTAATATGAATCTCATTCACACTAAACTTAACCTATTGTTTTAATAAGAATCTCATTCATATTAAATTCAACCTATAGTGTTAATATGAATCATATTCATATTAATTTTAACTTATAGTTTTATATGAATCTCATTCATATAAATAATATTTAAATTTTATTCAAATATTTATCTCTCTCATATAATAAAGTATAATTTTGAATCTTATTCAAAATTAACTTTATATTATAATGTATCTATATACATTATATTAATTGTATCTTATACAATTAATTCCCGTACTTAATTTGAACAATTCAAATTAATCCAAAATATATTGATTCTTGTTTTACCCTTAGCGAGCTAGCAGGAGGCCTTATGGACCTAAAGATTATAAGCTTAAATAATACAATATTAAGTAATTAAACTCTTTAACTGATTAATCAACATAAATTAACTGCAGGTCACTCCACTAAAGACCCATAGTGATGGGTAAAACTAATATGTAGTGGAAGAAATCATAATCAATAAGCATTGCAATTACACTTAAGTTGAGTTTATAAAGCATGTTAAAGGAGTTTTGGCAGAAAAGAGGGTTTCATGTTTGAATACTTTTGATGACCAGCTGAAATCTTCTCCTCCTCTACAAATTGGGCCTTCAATTTGATAGTAGACCACCACAAAGATCTTCTTTACTATCCTCTAATTTGGATGTGTATGGAAACATAGATTGAGCTCAATTTGATGAAGGGAAAATGAGGGTTAAAAAGGAGTGACAGATTTCTGTACTTCAGCTTGCATGAAAGTCCAAATGTGATCAAATCAGATTAATTTAAGCAAGTTAATCATGCAAGCATCTTAATCTCAGCCTAAAGACACCTCAAGCTACTGATTATGAGTGGGCTAGGCATTTCAATTTGGGTGAAACCATCCCAATTAGAAAGGAAATCTTGGATAATTCATGTTAAAATTCAATTTTTGAATTTAATTTAAATTTTCATTAAAATTAAAAATTAAATCAAATAATTTGTTTTATTTTCAAAAATTGAATAATGTTTTATTTAAATAATTAATTAAATAATTTTAATTAATTAGTTAATTAATCATTTAATATCAAATATTAAATTAATCAAACACCTAATTCATACATGAATCCTATTTATGTAAATCAATATTTAAATATTATAATATCTTCGATTTCATTTAATTTAAACCAAATTAAACATTTTAATTATATCGAATATAATTATCAAACCTTAATTTGATTTTGAATACTTCAGATTCAAAACCCTAATTTAAAAATTGAACAATTCAAATCTACTCAATTCAATATTCGAAGATATATTTTACGAGTAAAGGGACCTTATGAACCTACGGATCATGTGCTCCAACGATTTGAGATTAATTGGCTAAACTCTTTAGACTGAGACACACCACTATAGCTCGATAGTTGCACTCTCCTCACTATAGATATATTTCTGTTCATTTTAACCATAATTAGTAAGTCGATCCTTTATAGGTCATTCGTATTTACAGCCAGGTCAAAATATTGTTTTACCCCTGTAAATACATCCTACTCCTTAAGCTCCTATTGATCCTCTATTGAACAATTGGTTTATAGTCCAACTTATAAACCATGTCCCTCTCGATCATGAGAGGGCAAGGCCCCATTGTTCAAGACCAAGAATCAGTGCTTAAGAGAATAACCTATTTGCTAACCCTAAGTCGGGTAGGAGTGAATTCCATCTTGCAGAACTATGTCCCCATCTATCTATCCAGTTTTATCCCAAAAATGGGAGGCTTATTAAGTAGTGTAGTTGAACCATCTCACCTATGCAAATCAAAGAATAATCCTGAATAAATAGAAGTTCATAGTTAGCTCAGGATTAAGATCGAGTTACCCTAGGTCAATGAATTTGAAATAGTCAGTTTTAACAGTAAACAGTTGTTATAAAGAAAAATGACTATTTCAAAGTTCGGTCTTATGCAAACTCATTGCGTAGGATGCCCTCATTCACGTGTCTCCACATGAATGATTTTTGGATCACATCATTTGTTTCAGTATACAAAATGGGTCGCATCCAATAGTGTCAACAAGATGAGGTACCCAATCTCATCCATATATTTATAGACCATTTTGGCTATATACTAAAACTTGATTCTGTTTCATGTTGCCACATAAAGTTAAAGTATTCATATTATGGCCATGGATTTGTTTATTGGATTTTTATAACAGAATGAAATATCAACCATAATTTATTGAATAATATTTATGAACTGCAAGTTTAGGACATTCCCAACACACAGCTGCACTCTTCGCATTGTAGATACATTTCTATGCCTATGATTATAACCAATAAGTCAACCTTTCACGAATTGTTTGTAATTATAGTTGGGTCAAAATTACCGTTTTACCCCTATAATTACATCTAACTCCTTAAGTTCCACTGATCCTCTAATGAACAACCTAATTATGATCCTACCATAAACAAAACCCTCTTGGGCCAATGAGAGAGAGGGGCCCCATTGTTCAAGATTCGGAGTTAGCACTTAAGGGAGAAATTCATCTACTTACCCTAAAGACGAGAATAAGTAAATTTCATCTCGTGTAGCTATGTTCCTAACTCCCTCCTCGGACAAATCCCCACAATGGTAGTCATATTGAGTCGGTTAATCTGATCACTCTCACCCATACAGATCAAAGTACTACCCTTATAGACAGAAGTTTATGACTAACTCAGGATTAAGGTCAAGTTACCTATGGTCATTCTATGAAATGTTAATCTCTTCAGTTAACGGTGTTATAAAGAGAGATTCATCATTGCGCGCTCTGGACTTAAACAAACTCTTTGTGTAGGATACCTCCACTCACATATCTTCACATAAACGATTAGGATCAAGTCGTTTGTAACACTTTACT
Source organism: Benincasa hispida (assembly GCF_027475165.1). Classification (NCBI taxonomy): domain Eukaryota; kingdom Viridiplantae; phylum Streptophyta; class Magnoliopsida; order Cucurbitales; family Cucurbitaceae; genus Benincasa; species Benincasa hispida. Next base: position 1,957,584 of record NC_143485.1, on the reverse strand, counting down.
TTGTAACAATTAGAAAGTGGGTCGTATTCGTAGTGTCACCAGAATAAGGCACTCAACCTTATCCATATACTACAGATAATTTAGGTTATTACTTGAACATGATCCACCTGTATGTTCACCACATACTGTTCAAGTTTCATAAGATAACCTTGGATCTTTCTTTATTGGCTAATTGCATATATAAAATAATGAACTATTATTTCAAATATTAACTACGAGGCTTTAGACCATACATCCCGACAGATATGACCTAATCTTAGATACCAAAGATGGACATTTTTTTTAGAAGAAATTCTTTGTCTTTAATTTTGTGTCATTGTAGTTTTGAATATTTCAGTATTGAGAAGTAATTTAGATGTTAATGGTCTTAGCACATATAAATTACTTTCTATTCTTATAGAACAATTTTCAATCCTATTCTTGTAAATAAACGCTTTATTAAATGAGATTGAATACTATTATTTAATAAGACTAAAAATTGAAACCAAGTTCCTTTTAAAACTAGGAACTATATACACATCTTTTAATAATAAAAAAGATTTCTAGAAAAGTAATTGAATGTTTCCCACTTCAACGGCAGAGACAACCTGTCCTATCCCAACCGCATGATCATTCTTTCCAGCCTCAAGCTGTCGTCAGTGACTAATTTCCTACACAAAAGAACAAACATGATTAATGGTCTTTAAATCGATTATCTAAGAAAAATTATCATTCTTCTCTAAGCAAGTTTTCAAAACAAATAAATCGAATTTGCCTTCTTTTGCCTTTTTCTTCTTAGCTAAATACTTCATGCAGTTCCTCTTCCATTGTCTATCTTGGTTGCAATGGAAATAACTTTCCTTTACAACTTGGGCCTTTTTAACTCTTTTGAGCAGCAGCAAGAGGTGTAATTTTATTCCCTTTACCACCTTTCTTCTTCTTCCAGTATTTTATACCAAAAGAAGAAGATCTAGTCTTTTTCCTAGAGGTTGAACCTTTGTGGAAATTCCTATTTTGAGTTGCAACATTTGCCTTTCCTTTCTGTCTTTTGACTTTTATTAAGAATTCATAGGTCTAGAGTTCATTAAGTAAGGTGGTAAGGTTGTAGTCAAGCTCATTCATAATAACGCTACTATGAAACTGAAAGAAACTCTTCAGAAAACTCTCCAAAATAAAACTAACCAAGTTGGCCTCATCAATGACAGCACCATTCATCTCAAGCACATTGAAGGGGATTGTCATGCTGAGAACATGTTCTTTAACAGGAGTCCCCCCATTCATCCATGCGTTGAAGATGAATTTGAGAACATCATGTTTGATTTGAGTGGATAGTTGCCCAAATATTTCATGTAATGAGTCCATGATCTCTTATGCAATGATCATGTTCTCATGTTTTTTAGCTGAGACTTCTGATAAGCTAGCCAAGATATATGCTATGGTCTTGTCGTTGGTCTTTACCCATCTCTCATATACATCACGAACGTTTCGTGATGCATTCTGAGCAGAGAATTGAGGACGTTCCTCAATCAAGACAAACTTGGGGAATCTATGACCAAGACCGTATTAATCGTATTCTTCCAACTTGTATAATTCTCTCCAGTTAATTTGTCATAACCAAGCAATGAAATTACAACACTAGTCATATTTAATATTGTTAAAATAAACATAAAATTATAGTAGACAACTTGCATTACTCTTTAAAATAAATATCCAATCAATTTTAGCAAAAATAATCAACCCTAATTTCATTTAATTTCCAATAATACTTTAGTGATTTAGAACAATAGCTACCTTAGGGTGAACATTACCCCTTCACTGAATTGAGACCTTCTCAACCAATTATTATACTAAAATAACTCTTATTCCTATAACAATTAGTTACCATTCATTTGGTCAAAACTTTTAACTTGCTTAATATTTTTCTTGTAAGTGTAACCCTTTATTTTAGATTCTGTAGTTCCGTCCTAATAAGCCCGCCTCAAGGAAGGACAATATTGGTGCAAAAACTATAGCAATCCTATCCATTTCTAGAGTTTACCCTGATATTAATTCCATGCAAACATCTTCTTAAGAATGATGCTCCCAGGATGGCACGAGGTCGAGCATGGAATCTCATGTTGCAAACTAATAAAGAAAACCATAGGATATGTTGAACATGTCCTTCTATTTACATAAATATTTTTTTTATTCACCTTGATATTGACTCATGTAAACACCTTCCTAAGGGAGGATGCTCCCAAGGCGTCACGAGGTCGAGCACGAGTCTCACGATGTGAACTTAACTAGAGAGAGTGAGAGAAAATTTAACACATCATATATTTTTTTCCTCGTACTCAATATTTTAAAACCTAAGTTTATTACTTAGGTAAATTAGGCTAATTAATTTATCTAAGTATTGTTAATTGGCCCAATATAACATTTATTGGATAGTTTAACAATATGCTTTAGTTTAGTCAACACTTTAATAAACTAATTTCAAAATTGCATGCTTATAAAATTTTGACTAATTCAATTTCTAAGTCAGTTCTCAAGTAGGCGTGTTCCCCTACGATCAACTTAAATACCTCAGCCTAGACAGAACATTCTTTGGACAAAGGTCCCTTATAGTCAATATTTTATTATTTTCATTTTAATCCTATTAAAAGAAAATAAAAGATTATCCTGTTATTTATCTTATTAGAAATTAATTAACATAAAGTTTTAATTTCATTTTAAACTCTTTAAAACAATCAATTTAAAACCTTACATTTCCATGCAGCTTTATTATAGTTTTTATTTTCTAAGTCATACAACTATTTTATATAATTGAAATTAAAACTTATAAGATCCATCTAATGATATTAAAAAAAATATAACAATTATATTTTAATCTATATAATGTCATTTCATGCCTCATCTATTTTCACTAACATACATAATATGACACTTATGTAAAATATTAATGAAAACTATATAGTAGACATGCCTTGAATAAAACACTAAAACAATATAATATCTCTTATATCATAATCATGCATACTATATAATATACATTAGGCAGCATATACATACTTTAGGAATAAACCTAAACTTTAAATATAACATTTATATTTAAATAAATGTTATATTTATATTATGCAGCATGTACATTTATATTTATATTTAAATATGATATATGATCATGCTTAACCTATGGTATAATTTACGGGTGTTCAAAATATCCAATGACCTGAAAACCTGATCAATCCAACCCCTTCTCGATTTGGGTTAGGTTATTAACTCATTTGAATTAGGTTGGGTTCAAATAATTAAAATTTTATGGGTTGGATTGGTTCGGTTCATGGGTTCATCTATCATAATCTAACCCAACTCGAATTAGCTCGAAATTATTATTAATTTTAAAAATTATGTTTTTTACTTATGATACAATTATATATGCATATATGTATTTTAATTTTATTTAATTTCTTTTTTTAGATAATTTATTCCTCAACAACTCCTAAGAATAATTTTTATCACTTTGTAATGACAATTTTCATACTATAAATTGAGAATAAGTTGTTAATCTTCATTCAATATACAAAAATAATTAATAATTTTTTTTTACATATTAACATTTTTACTTAATTTTAGAACAAACATTTAAATAAATGATCCGAGTAACCCGAATCAACCCAACTCAAATGTTTCATGGTTGGGTTGGGTTTGATTCATCATTTAATAAGGGTTATTTGGATTGAAGAAATTTGTAACCCAAACAACTGGGTTAGGTTTAAAAAGTGTTTCTACTCAACCCAATCCAACTCACAAACACCCCTAGCGGAATTTTAAAGGCATATTATATGCAACATAGTAACAATATATTTAAAACATGCATCACATGCACATTAGAACTATATTATAAAGCATTAATAGACAAACTATTGACAGCTAAATAAAATAATTAAATTAATATAATTAATTTATATTAATTTAATTATAAATAAATAAAATAAACAGTTATTAACAAATAATAAAAAAAATCCACAAACTAAATCTCCACAAGCGCACAATCTGGCCTCCAGACTTCGTAGAGTCATAGTGCTTAAAGACAACGCCACAGTGTTGCAACTTCTTTGCCGAAGTGCAAGGCTGCTGATGCATTTTGATGCGTTTTATCTATGTGATAATTTAAGCGCTCTGTACTATCTTATAAATGCTTTGTCTCACCTAGTTAGACCCCACGTATAAAACCAACTAGAATCCTGGTGAATCCAGGGTCGAACTCAAGGATTGCGTTCTATTGATGCGTTGATAATAATCGTTTCGATATTGAAGCAAACTGTTTGTTAAATATACAATGAGTTTGTTTCTATTCTGTCGCTAAAATAAATGGTGATGAATGCAATGAGTATCATAATCATAAGTGAAACAGTCTATGGAGAGATATAGATTTCAAATGAATAAATATAGGGTTGAGAAAAATATTCATTAACAATTCCTAAGTAACTGCATAAATCATGCGTTCAAGAAAAACACTCGAAAATCATAACCCATACTTCTCAGTATATTTAGGCACCATATCATATTTCTCGGATGCATGTGATGAGTATTTGATGCAAAATATGTCTCCTTATTTCTAAAGATAATCTCTTCTTGTTTTCTGCAGTCTAAACCCTTTGCTTTTTCAAACATACATTCATTCTATTTAGAACAATCTTTCGACATATTCAAATAGTTTATAAAGCATACATAAAACAAGTTGAATACACGATTAAGCTTTACTTAGTTCATGTTAGTTGCAATGTTTCTCAACCCATAAAGAAATTAGTTGCTCATGGTGAAACATGGAGAGATGGATGGTAACTCTCAAAAAGAGCTATTATTCCTAGCTTAATTCCCGCTCGTAATTGGATTTTACATATTTATTTCGCTATTTTGTAGGTATTGAGATACCAAGAGGTAGAAACGGCAATTTGGAGCTGATCGAGGTTAAATTAAAGTAATTTGGAGGTGATTTGAGTATCAAGGCTTCAAAGGAGTCAAAAAGACCAATTTACCCCTGCTTCAGCATCGCAACGCTCGTGGATTGGTTTGGCCTGACACTTGCCTAATGCTATAAGCTTTGACCAACAAGGAGCCTCGTGCGCGTGCAAATGAGCGTCGGGGCAGCATTGAACTTCTTCACCCTGACGCTCTTGATCAGCTATCTCAGCGTTGCAATACTAGTTCTAGTGTTGCGATGTTGTCCTGTTTTCTATAAATAATCTCCTTTGATTTTAGGTCAATTCATGCTGAAAATTGGATTGTATCTCAATGAAGGTTGAGGAGAGGTCGAAACTTCTTCCTTTTCCTTTATGTTTTTAGTATCATTAGGATAGTTTTTCATTTTATTTCGGATGATGAACGTGTATTTGGACGCATCTTGTTGGTTTTCTATAAATCGATGAGATAATTCTTTATCTAGTTCTTGGATCAAACAATTTGTGCAATTCATTGAGTTTTCTTCCAGCTTTGTTTTAATCTAGAATATGTTTTCTTTGAATCTTGCTTGATTTTGATTTGATTTTATGAGTGGATTGGCACCCTTATCATAATTGCATATCTCTACTAGTTAAATTCAAGCTCGCACGTATCCTTGTAATCATCTATGCCTTGAGTTTACCCTTGTAGCATTGATTAGATGAGCATGCTTAGGTGTATAGGCTGACCTTGAATCTTTACATCGCCTATTTAATCCAGATTAAAAGAATAAATTGATTATTTGAAAAAGGCTCTTCCTGATACTTAATCAACATAGTTGAATTCTAAATCTTAATGCATGTGTTTCCAGTTTATTATGGTTGCTAAATACCCAATTGCATTTAGGAGCATGTAGGTTACTTAGGGAACGGTCTTTCTAACCTTAATTATGAATTAGGACACTTGATTGTTTTCGAATTAATTGATTGTTGGCCTTTATAGAGATTAGTTCATTCGCATCAATTGGGTAGCTATGCATACATAATTCGAAGACATGATCCTTTGATGGAAACAATTATTTAAATTACATTTAATTGTTACTTGATCCGATAACTATATGAACCAATTTTTGTTTCATTTATCCTTAGCAATTTATTTTTGTTGCATTTTATTCAAATTTCGACAAAAAAACCAAAATCTCGTTTTTACTGTTTTTCCAAGGTCAATTTTAATTTCAAAGAAATTAATTCATCGCTTCTTTATGGTTCGACCCCACACTTACCACTGTTGCTACACTTTAGTAGTAAAAGAAGTAGTTCGGTATATACAAATTTTCTTTTGATCAAGTTTGAGCCTTATTAACGACGTAGGTCTCGAGATCTGTCAATGGATAAAAGATAAAGTGTAGATGCATTCATATAGATAAAAAGCAATCTTTCAGCGTTTTAAACAATATAAATAACAAATGTATAAGAAAAGAGATAGAGATAGAGAATCAAGCCATGGTATACAATTCCTTGCTCCTTCCAATGTTATGGATGACTGCTTCAAAAAGATTGTGCTGAGATGAAGTCTCCCCTTGGTTCACCAGAAGAAATCTTGAGCTTTCACTCAAGATTTCACGAGGGCTCGAAAGGAAGTGTTTTTGAAGTGAGAATTTGTGCATAGTTTTCTCCAATGTTTTGGCTATCTCTTGCATGGAAATCTTCGTTGAGTATTTATAGGCGTCAAGGAGCATCTTTTTCCTCTCTCACTAATGATTGTGCTAACAGGATGCATTAAATTCCATACCCTAATGTGCCACCTGCTTCGTGTCAGAAGTTCATTGGCTCTGCCATGAAACTTTCTTGTCAACTACCAACTTGATCTTTGATTTGACCTCTACCGCCCATGCGTAATGTAATCTATCGCATAAGGCTATGTTTTCAACTATGCAATTCCAATGTTGGCGTTAGGGCTTCCTTTACGGTGATTGCATAAATAGATTTCATGCATCCAAAGAGCAGGATTTTTACATCTTTCATGGATTATGAGACTTTGTATGCATGTGATCGCATGATATTATTATTTTCATGAATTTCTTTCTAAGCTATCGCATTTTCCAAGTTTTTTTCTTAATTGTTTTAGATAAAATATGTAAAATAACTTGTATTTCTACAAGTTATCACATCCTCAAATTTAAAAGAATGCATGTCCTCAAGCATATATTTAAAGTCCTAATATATCTTGATAGTTTTGATGTATCACCTAGACCTCTCAAAGTGCTTCCTATTCTAGATTTGCTAGACCAATGCTTTTCTTTACTTCATTCTTTTATCTATGGAAATATTTCCAGCCTTTAGATATGGAAAGCTTATTTTTCAAAAATCCCTTACTCATTTCCAAAGCTATCTTATATTCTGTTTTAAGGAATGGACTTTTGGTTCAAATTTTAGTAAAAAAAATATCCTCCTTGATGCCCTTATTTTGGTTGAACATGCGTTGATCCGAGCATCTCACCTTCGTTCTGGCTTGCCCCCACACGTGTCATACAGACATCCAACTACGAGCAAGGTGATCTTTTCAGACTTAACTCATGCATCTGAAAATTTTTACTATAGGCAGCAAAGTTTCGATCAATTACTTTCTACGATCACGATTCCCACCTTCGTTCTAGCTTTCCCTAATGAGTGTCATGCAGACATCTAACTACGAGCAGGTTCTGATCTCAACACATTCTCTTATTTTATTTTATTTTATTTTTAAAAAAATATAAGAAGATTTTATGAAATTTCAAAGCAAATTTTTGAACGCATATAGCTCAAACCTCTCCCACCCCCAAATTTAGAAGACAACAAGGTTCTCATTGCTAAAAATCGAAGTATGCAATGGCATCAGAAAGATATCGCAAAAGATGTTTAAGATAAAGCTTGCACGCATACTAACTTCAAGAAATTTTTCCTAAGGCAAAGTCCTAAAGCTAAGTACTAACACTAGTCATACTAATCATTGCGTTGGTAGCATGGTGTTATCATTGAGGTCATTTGTGGAATGTAGCCAAACAAAGAAGAATATTAAGAGAACAATAAAGATATGTGAGAGACGAGCCAAAAGAAAAGGCAAAGAAAAATTGGCACTTGGAATGGAATTCATAATCATTAAATATTAAATGCGATGACAAGTATAAAAATAAAAATAATGGAAATCAAACACCCTCAAATTTAATTTTCGCCTGTATCACTATCATTTTGCTCTTGTCGTGGTGTGTTTTCTTCTGGAAATTGCAAAGAAGCTTGGAGATGCAGGGGAATGGCGGGTCCAACCATGAGGCGAGTAAGAACGTCTTGGAAAAATTGAATCATAAAGTGAAATTGCTCATGCTGGCACATAATGCTTCTGGTAACAATTTGTTGGTGTTAAACACCCTGAACTTGGCGTTGGACAAATTCTTTTAACTCATTGTGTTTCCTAACGAGTTTTTGTTGTTACCACATCAATTCATTCATCTGACTTGTGATCGTGTTTTGCTGTCGCAACAACTCATCAAGACCACTTAAGATAGGCTCGTAGAGGTCATCATGAAGGAATCTATACCACTCATTAACTTCTGGGTCCACTTTATCTTCAGACGTGTTGAGATTTTGGCGTTGGCTTCTTTCAGCGGCTTGGTGTCCATTGGCCTCATCAATGTTTGATCCATTGCCTACTTTAAGTGTAGAAGTTGGCAAGCTTGGGTTATCAGCAGTGGGTATGGTTGGTTGGACACTTGAAACTGGCTCCACAGGGACTAAAGCCTGTTGTTTGATTTTGGGGGAAGGTGGAGGCATTGGTAATTTTGGTACGATGGGCAAAATGGGGAGAGAGGGTTCTTCAAGAGGGGAAAGGTGCTTATTTAGATCAACTTATCTGATGGACTCTCTACGTAATTCGTCCTAAGGTGGGAGAGAGTCTATCCTAGGTTCAGGTGATGAGGTTTTTCTTCGGCGGGAAGGAGGCTTCTAAACTTGTGGTGATATGATCACCCTTTCATCAACGCTTGGTGAAATGATCACTTTTCGCTTCTTTTGTTGAGAAGGCTCTCAAGAAGATGGAGCTTGTTGTTGGGATCGCCGCTTTGCTGGCTGCTTCGGTTGATTTTCGACTTGATGTGCTGCTAATCTCAAGAGGTAGTGGAGAGACTGACTTGTGAGTACGCCTCTTACTTCCACTAACTCTTCTTCTTCAAACCAACCCTGCATTGTGCACAACCTTGTAATCAGCGATGGGAAGAACAGTTGCCCCCTTTCTTTTGAGAAAGAAGTCCATTCTACCCTACAATATTGTGGCTAACGTTGTTCGAAATCAACCATATTATGCAGTAAATTGCCATCACGCATTCTCTCAAAACCAAGTAGTCATGCATCGTGGGGAGCAGCTTCCTTTTGACGAAGTAAAGCCACAGGTTTGCCTCAAGCGCAGGCTATGTGACGATAGAGTCTTCATTCCCTTAGCAGATGTGGTTTATTTGGTCTCTAGTTGGGCAATCACTCTCAGCGCATCTTTTTGTTCTTCATTAGTTTGCTCATTGGTGATTCTTTTTCCCTCGACGTCAGAGATATCATCCAAATTATATATATCATTGATTTTTCTGAAGTCAAATCCAATTTTCGCATTGTGAACATCTACTTTATATCTTTCTGAATGAAGCATCCCATTATAGATCACACGAACTACTGCTGGCTTGACCATTCTGGCCCCTTTGCAAAAGTCTTTCCACCCCATTGCATCTACAACATCTGTGATGAAGGTGGCCAGTGGTGCATTCTCGGGAAAAAAATCCCATCTCAAGTTAGATTAGTGGCCTCTTCTTTGATGTTCTTTCTTCCTCCTCGATTATGAGTGCTTTGCTCTTATCTTCTCTCTTTGACACTATTTTTCTCTGTGCCACTTCTTTCTTTATGGCTTTTTCCATCTTCTCTAACTGTTTCTTCTTGCCAACTGTCTTTTTCTTCTGTTCTTCTTCCTTCCTCAATATCCACTTTTTCTCTTGAATATTCTTCAAATTACACTTAATGCGTTGAGTCTTCCTCAGTGATCTCTCTTTTCTTCATCGCTTTTTTTCCTCCATTCTTTTTCAAACTCCAGTGCGGCACGTTTTGCGTTGTCCATTGGCTCGTCCGGCCTTGCTTGTGATGAGGCCCCATTCTTAGCTCCTGAAATCCCTCCTTAACCTTCTTAGACTTCATGGCAAATTTTTTGGCCAACTGCTCTACGGAAGAGTTGGGTGTCACTTTTTCCTCACTTTTCCCTCTGTGTCCTTGGCATTCTTTTGCTGAAGTGGCACTTCATCTTCATTCATTAAGTCAAAATAGTGAGTCACTACCTTCTTCTCATTACCTACCTTGACGTCCTTGTTTGCCTTCTTTTCCTAAATTCGGTGAACATCTTTTTAAGGAGCCCTTCCTTAACACTAACAGGGCTTGGTGCATTGGATGCTAGCACCTCCAGGCCACTCACCGCATGGCTAAACCCATGCGGAGAGACATGATCCATCCCCCACCTTGTTGGACTGGTTTACAACACCTTCATCGTCAAGAGATTCGAGCGGCTTTAAATTTTTTAGAATATCTCTGTACACTTCTCACTCGTCTCTTCACCTTACTTCACTGGCTTAGAAGTTTATGGTAGAACGTGTTCTTGTGGTGATCACGATCGTGATAATGCAGGTTTTAGTCAGATTGTGGAGGCAAGCCTGAGGAGGTTAGGGCTAAATGGTGGAGAAGCCACCACATTTGGCGGTGGAGCATACACCGACGCAGGGGCAATCAGGAAAGTTATGCAACAGAGGCTTGTCAATGGTGTTACCACCTCGTAGGATGAAAAGGAAGTGGCAGCGAGGGAGGTGACATTTGGTGGGCCATTGGTGCAGCAGGAGAATATGGTTGAACTGAAAGCTCGATGAGGAAAAAAGGAGGTGATGATTGATGAATAGAGGCATGTCGAAAATTGCAAGAGTTTTGGGTTCTTTGAAAGTGTAAGGTGACAAGGGAAACAATGGGGTTTAAATAGGCGCGTGAGGGAGAGGAAACGATTAATTGCTTGACTTGAGGATTGATGTCATCATGATACATATGCATTAAATGAACGTGATGTGTCAGAATGCCAGGTAGCGCTCATGATGGTGTCATTACAATCATCGTAACGGTCAGATTTTTTTCGTTCAAGGTTCCCTCTCATGCGATGAGTTTAACTGGAATACGTTGAGTTGAGATTTTAGCGCATTCCAAAACTCATCGTAATACTCACCGCGTCTAAACCTTGTTCTTAACTATACCTAGAAAAATCTAATCTTATAAAGCAATTATTGTTCACAAAAATTCAAAAAAACAATCAATTAATAAATAAGCTAAAAGAAAAATCTAAAATGATACAAAAAAAGGATATGATGTGTCTCTGAAAAGATGACAACTTTCTCAATGCAGGGACTCTCCAATCAGCATCATTTAGGTTTTCCAGATCAATTGAGGCTTTTTCACGATCGAAATCACCTCCAAAATATGGCTTGATCCTTTTGCCATTAGCTTTAGATGCATTTAACCCATCTTCATGCGTTAGCTCTACCGCTCTATGAGGGTAGATCTCCTTAATAACAAAGGATCCTGACCAGTGCGATTTTAATTTTCTTAGAAATAGACGGAGACATGAGTTAAATAATAGGACTTTTTGACCAGCTTCAAAATTTTTCTTACTAATGTGTTGGTCGTGCCAACGCTTCATATGCTCTTTGTAAATGTTCACGTTCCGCCTGTAATCTCCACTTATCTAGCTCGTGCAATTGCAGTTTTCTTGCTTCCCCTAAGGCCTCCATATTAAAGTTTAGCTTCTTGGTGATCCACAATGCCTTATGTTCAAGTTTTAAAGGCAACTAGCAAGCTTTACCGAAAACAAGCACATATGAAGACATTCCAATAGGCATTTTATACATCGTGGTAGGCCTATAATGCCTCGTCCAACTTTTATGCCCACTTCATAAGTGTTGAATTAACAACCTTTTCAAGTATAGGTTTGATCTCCCTATTGGACACCTCAGCTTGTCCATTTGTTTCAGGATTGTAAGCTGCCATAATTTTATGATGAACATTATATTTAATCAGAAACTTGCTGATAACGCGGTTAATGAAATGAGTACCTTTTTCGCTTATGATGGCACGTGGGGTGACAAAGCAAGTGAAAATGTTTTCTGTAGGAATTTTGAAACTGTTGTCGTATCATTTGTAGCATATGAAATTGCTTTAAACCCATTTTGAAACATAACCAACAAATATATATATATATATATATAGTTGTGGTCATTGGAAGGCGGAAAATGACCCATAAAGTCAATTCCCCATACATCAAACAATTCAACTTCTAGGATAACATTCAACTACATCTCATTTCTTCCGAAAATATTTCCAGTGCATTGACAGCTGTCGCACTTCATAACATAATCCCTAGCATCTTTGAAAAGTGTAGGCCAATAGTACCCACTCTGAAGTACTTTTGTTGCTATGCACTGACCTCTAAAATGGCCACCATATGGTGACTCATGGCATTAATATAAGATGTGATGAAAGGAGTTTCTGGAATGCATTGCCTTTGAATATGATATGGGCCTCTTTTATAAAGATGTTGCTTGTCATAGTGGTAAAATTTGCATTCATGCATAAGTTTCTTCTTCTGTTGCGACGTATACTCTAGAAATTGCTTGCAGACCAGAAAATTGACAATGTTTGCATACCCAGGCAAGAACTCATCAATTTTTAATATTTCTTCATCGGGGAAATAAGCGTTCACCTCTGGCTGGCGATGATCACATTCAATATTCTCAAGCCACGATTGATGGTCTACAACTTTATTTTTTGATCCTTTGCAATCAATGATTTCAGTATCAAATTCTTGTAATAGTAATACCCATCTGATCAAACGCAACTTCGTGTCCTTTTTGGTTATAAGATACTTGATTGCTGAGTGATCAATATGGATAATCACCTTCGATCCTAACAAGTATGGTCTGAACTTTTCCACAGCAAACACCACTGCGAGCAATTCTTTCTCAATTGTAGTATAATTCTTTTGTGCTCTGTCAAGAGTCTTGCTCACATATACGATTGGATGAAGCACTTTGTCTTTGAGTTGGGCTAAAGTTGCACCCATCGTTGAATCACTTTCATTGCACATCAATTCAAATGGCTTTAACTAGTCTGGTGCAATCAAAATAGGCATTGTGACCAGTGTTTGCTTCAAAGTCTCAAACGTTCTTGAACAGTTGTGATCAAATTCGAAAGGTCCATTGACTTCGAGCAACAAATTCAAAGTTCATGCAATTTTAGAGAAATCCTTAACAAATATGCAGTATAATCTAGCATGTTCAAGAAAACTTCTCAGTGTTTTCACATTTATAGGCAATGGCAGCTTTTCTACGGCTTCAATTTTAGCTCTGTCAACTTCCAGCCCGAATTTAGACACCTTATACTCAAGCACAATTCCTTCTGTTACTATGAAATGAAATTTTCCCAATTCAAGACTAGATTGGTGTCATCACATCACCTCAAAATTTCCTCAAGATTAGCTAGACATACTTCATATGTCCTATCGTATACTGAGAAGTCGTCCATGAAAATTTCAACTGACTCTTCAAGGTAATCATAGAAGATGGCCATCATACACGTTTGAAAAGTGCTCAGGGCCTTTTATAGCTCGAAGGGCATGCGCCAATAGAAAAATGTCCCATAGAGGCAAGTGAAGGTTGTTTTTTCTTAATCCTCGAGCACAATCATGATTTGATTGCACCTCGTATAGCCATCTAGGAACCAAAAGAAGTCATTCCCTGCTAATCGGTCCAACATCTGATCAATAAATGGCAAGTGAAAATGATCCTGCTTAGTAGCTGCATTGAGCTTCCTATAGTCCATACATATTCTTCAACCTGTAACCGTATGCATCGAAATGAATTCCTTGTTTTGATTGGGAACTACAGTCATTTCGCCCTTTTTTGGGATGCATTGTACGAGACTGGCCCATGTACTGTCTGAAATCGAAAAAATAACTTTTGCGTTCAACCATTTAATAATTTCTTTCTTGAAAAATTCCTTCATCGTAGGATTGAGCCATTGGTTTTCAATAGTGTCTTCCTTTCCATCCTCGATTCTAATCTTGTGAATACAATAGGATAGGCTGATTCCCCTGATATCTACTAGGGTCCACCCTATCGCCTTAATATATTTCTTTAAAACTTTCAAGAGGGCATCTTCCTTTACTTTCGAGGGCATTGTTGAAATAATCACAGGTAAAGTATCGTTCTCACCAAGGAACACATATTTCAGGTGAGTAGAGAGCACTTTCAACTCCAAAACTGGCGATTGCTCGAGTGAAGGCATGATTTTTCCTTCTCGGTTTTCTAAGCCCAAAGGTTCAAAATTCCTTTGCATCTTTTTTATCATATAACAAGATTCAAATGTTGTGTTTGCTTTATCCTTCAACTCCGTCACTTCGTTAATTTCAAATTCTAACCTACAAGGCCAATCTTCTTCCAATTCAACTATTTGGCATGCATTGATCTCATCCTCATATTCCATCGCCTTAAGAATGTTAAACTTCATCTTCTGGCCATTAACCTGCATGGTGATTTCACCCTTGTACTCATCAATTTGGATTCTTCTTGTGGATAGGAAAGGTCTTCCCCAAATGATAGGTATATCTTTATCAGCTTCATAGTCTAATATAATGAAATCAGCTGACAAGATGAATTTATCCACTTTTATGAGCACATCTTCTAATTTTCCCTTTGGATGTACCAAGGAATGGTCTGCCAGTTGCAAAGTAACCATTGTGGCTATAAGTTCTCCCATTCCCAGTTGCTTAAATATTGATAATGGCATGAGATTGATATTGGCTCCAAGGTCGCATAAGGATTGTCCTATGTAAACTCCTCCAATGGAACAGGGAATGGTGAAACTCCTTGGGTCTCATATTTTTTGTGGAATACTTTCTTGTATAATTGTATTGCATTGTTGTGTTAGTGCGACAGTCTCATAATTTCTCATCTTTCTTTTCTTTGAGATGATATCTTTTAAGAATTTGGCATAAGATGGCATTTGCTCCTTTACTTGGATAAGTGAAATTTTAATATGCAACTGCTTTAACACTCACAGGAAGCATTGAAATTAGTTTTCATCGTTCTTCATCCTCAACCTTTGTGGCTATGGAGGAAGTTGCACCTCATTTAATGCCTTCGAAGTAGAAGCTATCGCAGATAAGTCCCTATGTTCCTCTTGGTTTTCATGCGATGGTATCTAAGTTTCTTTCACTGGTTGTTTCTTAGTAAGCTTTATTTACTTTTTATCAAAAGAATGTGTCTTAGTAAGCTTTATTGACTTTTCCTTCTGATATTTTTTCATTATGCGACCACTTCTTAATGTTATTGTGTGACATTGTTCTTTTCCTGAACTTCTTGCAGTGTCAGGAACTTTAGTGTTGTTTGGTAGTGAGACTTGTGATCTATTTTTCAATTCTTGGACAATCTGCTCCATCCGAAGTTCAAGATTTTGAAAGGATGTCGCTTGACTTTTCAGAACCACCTCATTTTTCTGTATGTATTCTTTTAACATATTTTCTAAAGGTGTAGTCGTTGGTGGTTGCGATGAGCTTGACACCTGGTGGTGTCCATCTTGTCCTTGATGGAACCCAAGTGGTTCATTTTTTAGGAACTATGATGGATGGCGTGTGCTTGTTGATTTCCACCCCAAGAGAAATTTAGGTAGTTTCGCCAACCAGAGTTGTAGGTATTTGAAAATGGATGATTTTTTACAACGTAGACAGATTGTGGTTTACGTGGGCATAACTCGTATGAGTGAGCTTCTTCGCAAAGAGCGCAATTATCATTAGCCATCTGAGTAACAACATTCACTTGCCTATTTCTGACGCCAATTTTTGTCATTGTCATTGCTTGTAACAAACTAGACATCGCATTCACCTACATCTGTAGTGATGCGATGGCATCGTTATGTTGTCCATTTCTTCCTTTCTCGTTCGATCTTGAGCCATATTTGCTCTCCTTCCAGTCCTCATGATTCTTTGAGATACGAACAAAGATGTTTTTTGCTTCAACATAAGTTTTATCCAATAAATGGTCTTGTGGCATTGTTTACAGTCGTTTAAGATGCTGAATTCAAGCCATAATAAAAAAAATCTCCATTTGTAAACAATCAAGGGGTCCATTATGTGGAAAATCACTTACTAGCCTTTTAAACCTCGCCCATGTGTCACTTAATGTTTCATTCTCTTCCTATTGAAAATTTGTGATTTCCCTTCTCCTTTTTGCATTTTTTGTAGGTGGAAAATATTTCTTCATAAATTTTTTCACGACTTGTTCCCATGATGGGATTTCACCAGGTTTAAGTGAATAAGCCCACTTCCTGGAATCGTCTCGTAGTGAAAATGGGAATAAGGTGAGCCTAACTTCTTCAAGAGTAATGTTGAAGAATACGAATGTATTGTAGATTTTGATGAAACTTCTTAAGCGAGCATGAAGGTCTTCGCCTTATCTCCCTCCAAATTGTCCAGTTACCTTAATCATCTGAAGCTTGACAGGTTTCATCTCAAACCTGGAACCATCTAGTGTTGGACTCTGATAACTCTAAAAAAAAACTATAATTCCTAGCTTAACTCAAGCTCGTTAGTAGATTTTTAATGTTAATTATCTTATTTTATAGGTATCGAGCAACCAACAGGTAAAACCAAGCATTTAAAGCCAAATGGGGTTAATTTGAAGTAATTTGGAGGTAATTTGAGCCTCTGGACTTCAAAGGAGTAAAAATGACCAAACTGCCCCTAACATAAGCGTCGCAATGCTCATCAATACTTTAGCCCACCACTAAACCAATGCTGAAAGGTAGTAGCTACGGATATAGGGCAGCATTGCAATGCTGCCAAGAGTGTTACAATACTATGAGTTTTGACGGAATTCTCAGCGTTTGCACGCGCGCCTCTTGCACAACCAAGCGTCAGGCCAATGTTGCATCCTTCGCCCAACGTTCGAGGGTCAGCTACATAACAGCATTGCAACACTATCCATAGCGTTGCAACACTCCGACTGATTTCTATTTATACTTTCTTCCATTTTAGGTCAAAGGGGGATGCAAAATCTAATGGAGGCCGATGAGTGGTTGTTAGTTCTTCCCCTTCCTTTATCTTTTTTGTATCTTTAGGTTAGATTATTATTTTCTTTTGGATTGTAAATAATGGAATGGATCTTCCTCTTCAATTTGTCTATGAATTGCTCGAGGTAATGATTTTTTATCTAGTTTTTGAAGTTTTAATTCTTTGCTAATTTCTTCAGAATTTTGTTTTCTTGAATGAATGGCATGTTGAATTTGCGTCTTCTTTGAATCCGATTTAATTTATATACATGTGATTGCGAGGTTGACTGTTCATGCATAATCGTGCATGACTAATCAATTTTTAGTTACGTCACATCTTACTTAAATGTCTAGCTAAAATCAATCAAGTAGCATTAGTTAATTGTGCATTTAATGGTTATTCCTAGAATGTGCTAATTGCTAGGTTCAAAGATAAAATTAGTTAATTGAATATGGATTTCTTGACAATTAATCGATACAATTGAATCCTGAACAATAATGCAATTATTTTTAGTTCTATATGGCCGCTATTGAACCCAATAGAATTTAGAAGCATGTAGATTAGTTAGGATATGACCTTTTCGACCTTAATTAATAATTAGGACGCTTTCTTGGTTAGATTCTTGCTACTTATCTACCACTATCGAGGCTAGTTAGATCGAATCGAGCCAGTTCTTGTGCACGTATGAATTGGTTGGATGTTTAAGTTACAGGAGTAGAGGATAGAAATTGCATTGAATGACTCTAGAAACTAGATAGACCAATCTCTGTTTACATTTATCCGTTGCATTTTAATTTCTTGCATGTTTTCATTTTATCCAAAACCAGAACCCATTTCTTACTGCTTTCCATAGTCAAATTTAGCTTAGGAGAGATTTAATTCTTGGTCTCTCTGTGGTTTGACCCTGTACTTGCTGCTTATGCTACTTGTTAGTATAAGAAGTAGGTTTCAGTGATTTAAAAGTATTCTTTTAATCGATTTGGGGTTTATTAACGATGTAAATTTTTTATCTGAACAGATGCATAATTCCAAGTGAGAAATCATATATGATTGGTGAAACATAGTCCGTGATGGATCTATTGCGATCATTAGCTAGAAGAACGGGGTTAGCGAGAGCATCCACATTATCATTGATTACTGCATTTGGCTATTCTAGATTATTTCGTTGATCTACTATCCTAGCCTTGTTCCTTTGTCTTCTTTTCTTATTTGCTCTTTTTCTTATGGGAAAGGTCCTCCTGATCTCTAGATTGTATATTAGCTCAAGTGTTGATCCCTCACTCATAAAATATTTGTACCATTTTCACAGATTACGGTACAATACGTCAAAAATCAAGACCTGTGAAAGTCAGAAACATAAATTTTAGTGTAACTTAGTTACCGCAATCCCAGCAATGGTGCCAAAAACTTGATATGTTTTGATGTGTTTTATCTATGCGATGATTTGAGCGCTCTGTACTATCTTATGAATGCATTATTTATCTAGTTAGACCTAAGTATAAATCCAATTAGAATCCTGGTGAGTCTAGGATCAAACTCAGGGATTCCATTCTATTGATGCATTGACAATAATCGCTTCGATCTTGATGCAAACTGTTTGTTAAATATGCAATGATTTTCTTTCTATTCTCTCGCTAAAATAAATGGTGATAGATGTGATGGGTATCCCAATCATAAGTGAAATAGTCTATGCGGAGAGATATAGATTTCAAATGAATAAAGATAGGGTTGAGAAAAATATTCACTAAAAATTCCTAAGTAACTGCATAAACCATGTGTTCAAGATAATCACTCGAAAATCATAACCTACACTTCCCAGTGTATTTAGCCACCATATCCTATTTCTAGGATGCATGCAATGAGTATTTGATGCAAAAGATGTCTCTTTATTTCTAAAGATAATCTCTTCTTGTTTTATGCAGTCTAAATCCTTTACTTTTTCAAACATACATTCATTTTATTTAGAACAATTTTTTGACTTATTCAAATAGTTTATAAAGCATACATAAAACAAGGTGAATGCACGATTAAGCTTTCCTTAGTTCATGTTAGTTGCAATATTTTTCAACCCATAAAGAAATTAGTTGCTCATGGTGAAAGATGGAGCGATGGATAAAAGATAAACTATAGATGCATTCATATTGATAAAAAGAATTATTTCAACGTTTTACACAATATAAATAACAAATGTAGAAAAAAAGAGAGATAGAGATAGAGAATCAAGCCGTGGTATGCAATTCCTTACTCCCTCCGACATTGTGGATGACTACTTCAGAAAGATTGTGCTAAAGGTGAAGTCTCCCCTTGGTTTTCTCTAGAAGAAATCTTGAGCTTCCACTCAAGATTTCACGAGGGCTCGAAGGAAAATGTTTCTGAAGTGAGAATTTATGCAGAGTTTTCTCTAATGTCTTGGTTATCAATTGCATGGAAATCTTTGTTGAATATATATAGGCACCAAGAAACACCTTTTTCCTCTCTCACTAATGATTGTGCTGATAGGATGCATTAAATTTCATACCTTGACGCACTCCCTACTTCACGTCAGAAGTTCATTGGCTCTACCGTGAAGCTTTCTTGTCAGTTACTAACTTGATCTCTGATTTGACCTCCACCGCCCATGCGTCATGTCATCTATCGCATGAAGCTATGTTTTCAACTAGGTGATTCCAATTTTGGCGTTAAGGTTTCCTTTGCAATGATCGCATAAATAGATTTCCTACTTCTAAAGAGCATGATTTTTACATCTTTCATGGATTGTGAGACTTTTTACGCATGTGATCTCATGATATTATTATTTTCATGAATTTCTTTCCAAGTTGTCACATTTTCCAATTTTTTTTCTAATTGTTTTAGATAAAAGAGGTCAAATAACTTGTTTCTACATGTTATCAGCTGCGATATGGCAAAGCATAGCATTGTTGGTCTTGTGTCGTAGCACTGTGCCATAGCACTACGATGTTGTGGCCTTCCACGGAGGCATCGTAGTGCTGTTATACAGAATCGAATTTCACATCTTCTATTCAATGCAATTCCATATCCAAATTTGACCAATCTTCTTTGCAACTTTTGTCATCGATCTGTACGGACTTATAGACTTGATAACAAAATTAAAATTCTCAGAACACCAAGCCTTTACATCGATCTCAAGAATGAAAAATCCTAAAATCTAAGTGCTAATACTCGAAAATTTCTATTAAACAAACCGTAGTATACATCATATATACAATATAAAAATACCCACCATCTCTTTTCTGTATTAAATTCAAGAAATAAATTTATAGCAAAACTTGTCTTTGATACCAATTAAAGGGGTTGAATCCCTTGCGGAAGCGAATCAATACTTTTGCATCAATTTAATCCATGAAATTACAACACGGAAAAGAGAAGAAACATAGTGGATTAAGCGTGCTTACATCAAGAAGAAGTGTGAAGAAATTTTATCTTTGAAGACTTTCTTCAATAATTTCTCCAAATCTTCGCCAAGATCATGAACACTTCAAACACCAAAGAGGACACCACCACAGGAGTTGCCCTACTATTTTCTAAGGGCAAGGAAAGGCTTGTGGGAATCAGTTTCTTTTTGGAGGAGAATAGGAATACAAAGAATAATCACTCTGTAAAATTATTGTGAGATTCTTGAGAGAAGTTCCTTTTTGTAGGGAGAGTTTTGAAGAAAGAATGTAGAGCATTCCCTTTTTTTTCTTTTTTACGATTAAAAGGGAAAAACTAGTGACGGGAGTTAACTCCCCTCAACCCCTCTCCACTCCCCCTCTGTAACTGTAGGGGAATTATTTGATTTAATATATTGAATTAAAGTAAAGTAAATGAATATATTAAATCTAATTAATTAATTATCATATATTTAATTAAATAAAAATACATCTCTCTTTTATCTTGTAGTTTTAATATAAATTCAATTCATATTTTAATATTCGAGTCTCATTCAAATATTAATTCTCCCATCTCTTAAAGATGAATTTTTTAATCTCATTTAAAAATAACTTTATATTATAATGTGTCTACATACATTATATCAATCATATGTTATATATTTAATGTGCATTCTCTTATTAAATTTAAACAATTTCAAATTCTTTCAAAACTATAAATCCTTCCATTTACCCATTAGTGAGCTAGCAAAGAGATCTTATGGACCTACATATTAGAAGCTCTAATGATTGAGATTAATTAATTAAACCCTTTAATTAAATTAATCAACATTCATTAACTATGGGTCACTCCACTGAAGACTCATAGTTGTACTCTTTGCACGGTAAATATATTACTGTGTCCATGGATATAACCATTACAAGTAAGTCGATCCTTCACGAGTCGCCCGTAATTACAGTTGTGTCAAATTATCGTTTTGCCCATGAAATTACCTCTTGTTCTGCAAGTCCCACTATTCTCTAATGAACAACTTGTTCATATAAACAAAATCCCTCTCGGGCCAATGAGAGAGATGGGCCCCATTGTTCAAGACCTGAATTTAGCACTTAAAGGAAAAACTCATCTACTTTACCTTAAAATCAGGAATCTTGTGAAGTTACATTCTCAACTCCCACTCGGTTCTGTCCCCAAAATGGTAGGCATATTAAGTTGGCAACATGGGCTACTCTCAACCCATACAAATCAAAAGACACCTTCACAGGTAAGAGTTCATGACTTAGTCATGAATGAGATCGGGTTACATATGGTTATCCTATGAAATGTTAATCTTTTTAGTCAATGGTGTTACAAAGAAAGATATTGTATCAAAATTCTAATTTAGTCCATGGAAAGGAATCAACGTCTACATTGAGGGGTCCCACATGGCCCTTGAGTTCTCTTGCATCTTATTGTTTCTTTTGTTCAGACTCGTTTGCTTCTTGGCCTGAACATTTGGCTAGTCTACTGTAGTGTCTACTTCATCTACTTGGTCATTTATTCTTTTTATTCTTGTGGTGGCCATGATGTCTTTGTTTTGGTTTTTCTTGTTTATGTTTTGTGGTTTGTGCTCTAATCCTGAGCTCTGGAGCCTTTTAATTTTCTTTTTTATTTCAAGGCTTGTTTAGGTACTCTTTCTTCTTGGGTTTGGCTATATAGCCAAGGGCTGAAATGACACTTGTTTTGGCCTTTGCACGATAAGTTAGCCTATGAAGTGAGCATGTGATTCCTACTTGTAGCTACATACTTTCACCACATTGTTAGTAAGTTGGAACGAAGGCGAGTATGACATGTAGGATTCTCTCTTGGTTTAAGGTTTGAAATTATATTTGTGGTTTTTTTTTTCTGGCCTTTCTTTTTCGATTTTAAGGCTCGTTGAGGTGCTCCTTTTTCTTTGGTTTGCCTATGTAGTCAAGAGCTCACATGACACATGTGTCGCGTTTGCACGATAGGTTAATTTTTGTAGTGTGCATATGTCCTTGTTTGTGATTCTTGACGTAACTTTGGAAACTAGATGAATTGATATTGAAAGTAAAGAAAACAAAGATAAAATAGAGATTGAACTTCAAGAGACAAAGATGTTCAAGGGTGTTGGTTTTCTTAATGACTTCATCAAGTCATGCAATGGTTTTGTGGAATATTTTGTCAATGATAGTTTTAATATATAAACTATTATCTGGATTATCTTTCGACAATAATTTTTTCTTATAAAAAAATAATTGATTATTAATTTCTTGAAATCAAGTTAAGCATGACATTAGGTATAGTAATGATCAACTTGCATTATCAACCTAACTATTTTCATGATAGATTAGATAATGATCCAATATTATAAGTCCAATCAAACATATAATCTTTCTAATTGAACATTTAACTTAGAATGCATCAATGACCAATCCATGCAAAAAGCACAATAATATTGAAAAATATCATAACTACAACTTCTATTAAAAATGCTAAACATTAACTTAAATCTATAAAGAAATTTAAACATTAACTTAAATCCATAAAGAAATTCATTGTTAGTAACCAAAAAGTGCTACTTTGCTCAGTTTAATTGGGGATCGTTATGCTATTTAATGTATTTAATTTTCTATTTTATAAATATTGGCATCCAAAAGGTAGAATTGAGCATTAGGGAGCGAATGGAGCTAAAATAAACCAATTCAAACCCCTAATGAAGAAACTAGGTCAAACATAAGAGGAAAAAGAAAAATTGTCCCAAAGAGTCTAGCGCAATGACGCCACTAGTG
This sequence comes from Benincasa hispida, assembly GCF_027475165.1. Classification (NCBI taxonomy): domain Eukaryota; kingdom Viridiplantae; phylum Streptophyta; class Magnoliopsida; order Cucurbitales; family Cucurbitaceae; genus Benincasa; species Benincasa hispida. The sequence continues at coordinate 1,934,368 of NC_143485.1, read as the reverse complement.
CCATCCTCGATGCTAATTCCACAAGTTGCAAAGTGTGGCATCACCGTGGCGCTCCAAATTCTAACAAAGGGTGTCAAGCGCGTGCGTCGCAATGCCATTGTTAGCTCTTAAAAAGAGCTAATATTCTATCCTTAACTCAACTATAATTGAGTATTTCTTATGCATAAAATGTCTATTTTATAGGTAAGTTGATCTCGAGGAGCAAAGAGTTCATTCATAAACAAAACAAGCCAAAAGGAGCAAATTGGGAGTTGGATGCATCAAGTTGGAAGAAGTTAGAAAAATTCTCCCTTGACCCTCACGTGATGCTGAAAGGAAGTACGCACCTCTTTCGTGCATGTAAGCAGTGTTGTAACGCCCCTGCAACACTCCCAGGTGATGCTATAAGGTAGTAGCATCATGTACACGACAATGTCGCAATGCTAACCAGGGCGTCGCAACGCTATGAGTATTAATAGGCAGTCAACATTAGCTTGCACGACGTCACGCCAGCGCCATGCCTCCACCTTGATGCTTGAGGCCTGAGTTTCGACAAGGGCATCACAACGCTCTTCAGAGCATTGCAATGCCGCAATCATGATATAAAAAGAAAATTCCAGTTCCTGCAGAAAGGGTGACGAATTGAAGCCGCAATTGAGAGCGATTTTGAGAACCTTTCATCAGTTTCTCACCATTCTTTCTTCTATCCCTTAATTCTTTTCATTAGTTCTTTCAATTTCTTGATCATTGTGTGTTGATTCAAGACAATGCAAGGTTAGGTAACCTTTCTATCTTGGGAAGATTCAAGACAATGCAAGGTTAGGTAACCTTTCTATCTTGGGAATAGTAATTTAGCTCAATTCTTGAGGATGTTGATTTATTCATGTTAAACTCTATGAATTCTTGGGTGTAATTTGAGATTTTCTTGAACGAAATTTGATAAATCATGAATTGACAACTCGAGTTTATTGGATTCTTGTATGCAAAATTACATGGCATCTTTGCATAATTGTAGAATAGGTTGTGAAAATTAGGAGTCCTTATATGAGTTAAGACTTTTTCTGAACTTACACTTATATGTCCTAATTTAATTTCACCCAATTGAATCATGCTATGAATTTAGACTTTCCAATTCATACAGTGTCACAACAAAGAACCCCTATTCTTTATGCAAATTAGGATTAAACATGAATTTCGTTTAGAATGAAGTGTTTATGACTAGTTTAGGTCAATTGGATTAAGAATCTTAATTGACTAATTGGGCTATTAGGTTTTCCTAATAGGTTATGGAGTTCATGATTTTTCATTATTTTTTGTATCCAATGGTAGAATTAAAATCTAATGAACTATTCCCAAGAACCTTTTTATTGAGAACTTCAAACCAATTTTGCGCTCTATTTTTGTCTCCAATTTACATCTTTTGCATGTTATCTTTTAATTTGCCTCTTTCACAAAAAAAAAAAAAAAAAAAATCCTATTGCATCGAATTCTTCAATTGGCCTTGCTAGTTCGTAGTTTCCTTGAGGACTCGACCCCATACATATTGTTTGTACTGCCCTTTATAGTATAGGTTATAGGCTTGGTGAACACACATTATTTGCTTAGTTAGAAGTTGTAGACGACAACAATTTAATTTGGCTAACAAATTGGCATCGTTGCCGTTGAAACTTGTCAACTAGTTTTAGGCAATTCTTGTATTCTAAATAAAATTTCTAAAAACGAAAAAGAAATTGTATGTAATTATTCTTCCTTTGGTGTATAACCCGCTCCTCTAGAAGTCTAGAGCTTAATTTTTTGCAGAGATCACTCAAAAGGAAAGGCAAATCCGAAGGAAGAAGAGATGAGAAAGACCACGTGAAGAAAATCACCAAGCTTCAGATGATCAAATAGAAGAAAATGAAGAAGCTATCATGGGTGAAGTTCAAGAGAAAACTCTTAGGGAGTTGGCTGAGTCAGACATGGCTTAACAACCTCTATGCATCGATTTTCTGGAGACCATCGTACCCTTTGAGCTCAAGCCTAGTCTGAACAACCTTTAACTTGTCTTCAAGGGAATTCTAGTAGAGAATCCACATAAACACATAAAGGATTTCCACATGGTGTGCGACGGTATAAGACCCCATGGGGTGATCGAGGAACAATTAAATCTTAGGTCCTTTCCTTTTTCATTAAAGGACGCGGCCAAAGATTGGTCGTATTACTTGCCCCCAGGTCTTTAACGACTTAGAATGACCTCAAAAAGAGATTTCTTGAAAACAAAAATTTCCTAGCCTCTAAGGCTAATACCATTAGAAAAGAAATTTACGAGATAAAACAGAATTTTAGGGTGACCTTGTCAAAGTATTGGGAGAGATATAACTGATTATATGCTAGTTTTCCTCATCATCAAATTTCTGACCAGTTACTAATCCAGTATTTTTATAGTGGTTTTCTCTTTAATGACATGAGTGTTATAGATTCGGCGGCAGGAGATTTCCAGAGAAAATATGACCCTCATGCCCCTACTTCCAATCCTAGATGGCAGAACCATCCTAACTTCAAATGGGGAGGACAATGGCACCATGATTCAAGGCCTCACAACCAACCCTCATCATCTTTCTCAAGTATGTCATTAGAGGATATCGATAAATCTTTAGCTGACCATTCTATGAAATTTCAATAGGATATCCATCAGTCGCAAAAGGACTCTATCCAACTATTACATGAAACCAAGTATTTACAACATGAGACGAGGACGGGGTTTGCAAACTTGGGTACTCAGTTTATCCAACTAGCAACAGTGAGCCGTTTGAGGGCAAGGCTTCGAAAAAATTACCTACTCAACCAGACCATGCCAACATGAGTGCCAGCACATTAAAGAGTGCGAAGAAGCTCCCATCTCCACCCACCTCCTCAATTGATTTGACACAGCCTGTTTCTCCTCTGTTAAGTTTCAGGAAGAAATAATACAAGACGAGCACAGTGAAGCAAAACCAGAAGCACCACCACTGACACCTAAGGTAAATACATCTTCTTTGTCTACATTTGAACCTTATGTACCTAAGGCTCCCTTCCCTACTAGATTGGTAAAACTGAAGCAGGAAAGCAAGGATGAAGAACTCTTATAGTGTTCAGAAGGTTCAGATCAATATCCCTCTTCTTAATGCAATTCAACAAATCCCAGGGTAAGCTAAATCTATTTAGGAACTTTTTACAAAGAAGAGAATAGATAAGGACAAGGAATGAGTGGTGGTAAGCAAAAATGTCTTGGCCTTACTTAAAAGCAATATGCCCGAGAAATTTCGTGACCTAGGTATATCTACTTTACCCTGTGTTATTGGTGAAAGAGTAATTTGGCATGCCATGCTTGATTTAGAAGAATTCAATGTTATGCCATACCATGTATACGATGATCTTAAACTAAACGATTTGCAAAAAAACTTTTGTTTGTAGTCAGTTGGCCGATAGATCTTATATTCAACCTCTAGGATTAGTTGAGGATGTTCTGCTTCAAGTAAAAAACTTAATTTTTCCCATTGCTTTAATATTCTAATAATGGACAAGATTAGTACACCTTCTTTTTCTACCATATTATTAGGAAGACCCTTTATGAAAACTACTATAACAAAAATAGATGTAGATAAAGGATGTCTCTCTGTAGAATTTGATGGGAAAATAGTCTCGTTTAATATGTATGATGTCATGAAGTTATCGAAAGAATATTTTTCTTTATGCTTGATTGAGACCCATGATTTTATGGATGAGATTGTTTTGTCTGATGAGGGTAATTCTGATGAGTTGGTGGCCCCCTATATTGATTTGGATTCAAATGGTTCTTCACATGATTTATCTCTTTCTTCTATTAATATTTGCAAAAATGATAATTCTTCTTCTAACATTGATCTTGGTAATTCGCAAGTACAAAGGATTGAGTTTAAGGCTCTCCCTAATCATCTCAAGTACGTATACCTAGGCGAGGGGAACACCTTTCCTATAATAATCTCAAAGGAATTGTTCGAGACAAATTCGATGTCATTAATTCAAACTTATACCAAGACAAATGAAATTTATAGTACTCACGCAACAACTAAGACTAACCAGTATTTATAGTGGAAGTAAGAGGTTGATCCACAAGGAACCTCTATTAATTGGTGTTAGGTTTTATGTCCTAAAACTCGCAGTTTGTAAAATGATAAACATTTTCTATAATCAATATACTTATTATTGATTTAATAAATTGTATGAAAGTCTAAATCCAATAAACTAAGACCCATGACTATTGTATGAGTACTTGAACTTTATGTGGAGACATAAGAGTGGATTAGATTCGAGTAAATAGTCAAAATGATCTATGGTACATGAATAAGGTTGGGCACCTTATTCTGGTAACACCATTGGATGCGACCTACTCTGTAGTTGTTACAAAGAGTTGTAAAGTGCTACATACGAAGTGATCCTAATTCGTACATGTTATGACATGAGGAGTGGGGGCATCCTATGCAATGAGTTTGCATAAGATCAGGACCTAGAAATAAGTCACTCTTACTTTATAACATTGTTTATTGTATAAGGCTGACTATTTCACTTAGATGACCTAGGTAACTCGATTTTAATCCTGAGATTTGCATAGGTGAAGATTGGCTCAACAGCGCCGGCTCAATAAGACTCTCATTTTAGGGGTAAGACCGGATAGATAGCTGGGGATATAGGTTATAAGACGAAGTTCACGCCTACCCAATTTAGGGATAGGAGAGAGGTTGTTTTCTCAAGTACTGAATCCAGGTCTTGAACAAGGGACCCCACCTTCTCACTTGGCTAAGAGAGTTTGGTTTAGTGATCGGATCATAAAGCAATTGTTCATTAGAGGATCAGTAGAGACTTGAAGAATAAGACGTAATCTCGGGGGTAAAATAGATATTTGACCCAGCCGTTATTACGAACAACCTGTGAAGGGGCGACTTGTTGATTATGGTTAAATCTGTGGACATAATATATCTACAATGAGGGGAATGCAACTATGGAGTGACCCATTAGTTAACGAATGGGAATTAATTTGATCTAATGAGTTCAGCCAATTAATCTCGAATCGTTGGTGCCCATGATCTATAGGTCCGCAGGTCCTCCTACTAGCTCGTAACGGACTAGCTCTAGAATAGCGTGATAAGTTAATTTGAAACGGTCAAATTAGAATTAAGGGAATTAGTAATTATATGCGATATAATTACATGTTTAATTTGAGAATTAAATGAACTATGAGAATTTATAAATTTAAATATGATTTAAATATATAAAGATGAATATGTGTTAAAATTAATTTAATATTAGATATTAAATTAATTAAATTTTATTTAATAATTAATTTATGAAATTAATTAAAATTTTCATTTTTAGAATAAAAATAGATTTTATAAAATCAAATTTAAATTTTTGAGATAAATTTGAAAATTAGAAAAAAAAAACACTAAAATGGAAAATATTGATTTTCCATTATCCATTTCTTCACTTGCTCACACAAGAAGCATTCTCTTGGCCTTGTCTTCTCGAAGCATGAGTTGCAACTCATGCAAGTCTCTCCTTTGCATGTTGACCTACAATATAATGAAGAGATTGAAGTGAAAATCGGGAATGCAATCTATAGAGAATTTTAGAGAAAATCCGGGTTGAATAAAGAGTTCTTCAACAAGATTTTTATAGTGAGCATTTCTCCTTCATCCCTTGATTCAAGCTTGTTTTGAGTCACACAACTCAATCTAGGGTTAATTTGAAGAACAATTGGTGATTTGAAGCTGATCAGGGTTAATTTAAAGCAATTTGGACTTGATTTGAGCATCAGAGCTTCAAAGGATTCAAAAGGGCCAAAATGCCCCTACTGGAGCGTCACAATGCTCGAAATTGCCTAACCTGACTCTCGTGCAATGCTTGAAGGCAGCAGCTCGAAGTACAGAGGAGCGTTGCAACGCTGCCCACAGTGTCACAACGCTCCGAAAGATCAGCATCGCCACCGTTGTAACGTCGTGCGACACTCGACCTCGACACTTGAAGACAAAAGCACAGCGTTGCAACATTGCTTTACAGCGTCGCGATGCTGCGAACTTTGACAGACGGACATGATTAGTGCGCGTGCAATGCTACCTCAACTTCTATAAATATTCTCTTCAGCCTTAAGTCAAAATATGCCGAATTTGGGAGGCCAAATTGATGGAAGCCGTAGTAAAACTCGTTCCTTCATCCATTCCCTTCAATTTTTCAGTATCTTTAGGTTAGTTTCGCTTTTTATTTTGGGTTGTAATCAATGGAACGGACGTGTATCTCAGATTTGTCTATGAATTGAGAGGTAATCTCTATCTAGTTTCATTAAGCAAGATCCCTGTGTTTAATTTCTTAAAGGTTTCTTAATTAATTTAACTGCATTCTTGTGAAATCTTTTGTTAGATTTGTTTTAATATTAATATAGTTTTGATAAATTCTTCTGACAAATTAATTTATTGAAATTCTTGTTTGCACAATCATTCTAACCTATGCATCATTGATTGATTTAGTTTCACGTATTAGAATCGCATGTTTAGGGCCTAGACTTTTTCTGGCCAAACTCATGTATGTCCTAGTATAATCTTTCCAAATAAATCATGCTACAAGATATGGCTTTCTGGCTTGTAGAATGTCTCAACAATTGAATCCTTTCTTAATACTTTTCAGTTTTAACTTGTATGTCGCTAAGAAGGAAAAGATTTAAACTAAATTAGTGCTGGTTTGGATTTTTAATCAAAATTGGCTAATTGGACTTTTAGAATTTCTAATAGGTTGAAGGATTGATAGATTCCGCGTAATTAATTGGTGCCTAATGAAAGAAATTATATAGGAACTCTCTCTTGCTCTAGGAATTACATGGACTCCTACCCTAGATTGCATTTACCCTTTTATTTTAATTTCATACATGTTTATCTCTTCCACACACAAACCCCCCATTTATCACTCTAATTAAAAAATTAACTCAACGAAACCAATCGCACTTCTCTATGGATCGACTGGACTTACCACTGTTGCTACGTTTGAGTAGTGATAGGAGTAGTTCGGTATTTACAAATTTCTTTTGTTTTGGTTTGGCGTCGAATTAATGACATCAATTCTCCATCCAAACATTACGTGTAATGTAAATCTTGTGAGAAATGTCAAAGGTCGGGGTCACTTTCTAGGAAGAATGAAATGCCTTTGAATTCGATTCTTATTTGTGAGGTTTTCAATGTTTGGGGAATGGATATTATGGGACCTTTTCCCTTTTCTTTTGGATATCTATACATCTTGTTAGCAGTTGATTATGTATCAAAGTGGGTTGAGGCTATCTCCACTCAGATTAACAATTCTGATGTTGTTTTAAGTTTTCTCAAGGCAAACATCTTTTGTAGGTTTGGCATTCTACATGTTATTATCAGTGATCAAGGTTCCCATTTTTATAACCAGACCATTGAAGCATTTTTTAGGAAGTATGGAGTTCACCATCGTGTGGCCACTCCCTACCATCCTCAAACTAATGGTCAAGTCGAGACATTCAATAGAGAGGTAAAGAGTATTTTGGAAAAGACAGTCAACCTCAAAATGAAGGATTGGAGCACGTGTCTTGACAATGCTCTATGGGCATATAGGACAACTTACAAAACTAGTCTATGGCAAGGTGTGTAACCTACCAGTCAAGATCAAACACAGGCATACTGAGCGGTCAAACAGTGTAATATGAACTTAGCTCAAGCCGATGAAGAAAGACTCCTTGAACTTCAAGAATTAGAAGAATTGAGATCTGAAGCCTATGAGAACTCTAGGACCTACAAGGAGAAAACAAAACTCATTCATGATAAGGGTCTCGTAAGGAAGGACTTTAGGGTTGGTCCAAAGGTTCTACTATTCAATTCACACCTCCAGGTCATGCTAGGTAAGCTTAAATCTAAGTGCCTTGGACCGTTTGAAGTTATTAATGTTTTTCCCTATGGTGCAATGGAGATAAGAAGTTTAGACACAAGAAAGGAATTTAAGGTAAATGGGCATCGTCTCAAATTCTTCAATGAAGGGGAAGTGGACCTTGCTCACTTGGGCTTGGTTTTGGCTTCACCCTCATACAATTCAGTCTATCCTCACCCAATGTGGAGTAAACGGCGATAAAAATTTGCACTTCCTGAAGGTACCCAGGTGAAAAATTTATCACCTTTCTTTTCCTTTATTTTATTTTCAGTTTTTTCCCTTTCTTATTTTTGTCCTTTCATTAGTTGAAAAAAAAAACATAACTGAAAGAATTTTGAAACTGGTCTTTGTTTGAAAATCAGCATACTCTAATCTATGCATGCGTCCAAATTCAAGGAAGTTCTCTGTTCTCTCCCTCTATTTTTCCTTGTACATGATTTTTGGCTTTGCAATACATTAAGGACAATGTATGTTTTTAAAGTTGTGAGTGGGTGCGGTTCATGCCTATTTGTATTTTACATATATGCTCCATTTTTTGTTTAATTGAATACTTGGTATAGATTGAGATAAAATTACAAAATTCTTTTTTGTTGATAATGATAGATTCATTCATTCTTTAATTAATGTGTATCTCTAAATAGCCCTTGAGCATCTGAACTCGAGTTTTAATGGTTCTGAATTATTGGTTGTTGTGAATAAGAATAGAGATCTCTGAATGAATGAATGACTGATTGCTTGATGTTTAATGCATGGATTTGTTCGCTCTATTTTTCGTTTCCTTTCGATGAAAGTCGATGATACACTCATTGAGTTTTATGCCTTTAAAAAGAGAAATTATTTCATGATTTTATGCTCATTCTAAAAATCTTTTCTTGAAAAACCCATACATAACTAGGCTGGAAATTTTTTCAATATCCTAAGAATCTTGGAAACAGATTATGCTTCTCGGATTTTCACTGTCACCTCGAAAGGCCCATCTTTGGCTTTGGAATAACTTTTCTGCCTTAGAGCAAAGCTAGAGAATGAAGAAAAAAGATGGGCCTAATGTTTTCTTGAAAAAAAAATAAAAGAAAAAAGAATTTCTAAACCTGTTTCGCTTTTTAAACTTAAAGCTAAGTATAAACAACAGTTGTTGACTTAACTTATTTTATTATAAACAGTATAACATTTATACAATCTCCAGACTTAACTCAACAATTCCAGACTCTTAGTTGCAATTGTTTACAACAACAACTTAAATTCGGAAGTGGTGTTGTGGTGTGGCAGACCTTGGCCTTAGCAGTACCCTAGAACTCCTCTCTTTCGCTACCTGGGAAGAAAACATAGAGGAAAAGAATGTTCTTCTTGTTTTCGAGTCTTTCTGTAATAAACTTCACAACCTAACTTAATCTTTGCTTCTTGTCGATTAGGTCTCTAACGTTTATGTATTAAGTATTAATCTTAAGCAATTAATCAGTTAAGCATGCCTAATTTGTCAGCCACACGAAATAGGTTGATGATCATAAGATGAAATGCCATTTAATCGGAAAATTACATAGAAGAGTTCATCTATAAATCTCAAAAGCTCACAAAGAAGTAGAAATAGACCTCTAACCCAAGTTAGACACTTATTTTTAGCCTCTAATCATCATGAAATACGAGGAAAATAATCTTGATGATATCTCAATTGAGTAAAATGAATTATTTACAATGGAGAGAAGAAGATAGAGGTAGAAATGGAAAAATGGTGTGCTCCCGGTTCAAAACGACATAATTTTTTTTTAAAGAATCATGTGCCATTGTGATGCTAGGGTGCAGTGCTGCGACACTAAGGGTAGAAAACCCCCTTATCAAAGTACATCACACCAGCACTTCATACATGCGTCTTCTCTATCTAGGTACATAACGCCACAATGTTGCTTCACATTCCAAAATCTTGAGCTCTCGAGAAAAAGTGTCAAGCATGGTGCCACTGTGCTACCACCCAGTGCTCCCTTAAGAGAAATTTCGTAATTTTAGCTCTCATTTCTCCCTTGATGTAATTGAGCTCCGATTTGGTCCATTTTGACACAATTTTGCTTCTAATGTGCCGTTTTACCTCTTAGATGTCCAAGATATGTAAAATCACCAATATACACATTAAATGAAGGAACGACCTTGAATTAAGTAGAAGAAGATAGCACATTTTCAATGTTATCACTCACATATCACGTTGATGATTGGATTAGGTCGTTAACACACCACTCCAGAATTTGAGTGATTTTGGTCCATCTATTGGACTTTCCATGTATCAATTTCTTTTTTCTTTCAAAAAAAAAATTGTTTCAGTTTCTTTTCATGTTTATTTTATGTTTGAGCATATGTCAAATAGTATACGTTAAAGTTGAAATTATTAATGTCAATAGATATCTCAAATTATTGACATCCATGATTGTAAATCACGGATATTTATTAATATTTAGGAAATTTCTTAATAAAATGTAGCAACAGATTATTTACGTCATAAACTTACATTTTAAGCATGCACACGCTAAATATAGTTGAGCAAAAATTATTGGAGTAAAAGATAAAACTCAATTACTTTAATAAAAAAAAAAAATTGAAACAATATGCTATATATTCATTCTTAAAGATCAAATAACTGATTATTCAAGACATATATTCTCGTACTCAAAAAATAAAGAGATTCAAAATAGGAAAATCTAAAAAAATAGCAAAATTAGAGGTACCTTTTGATTTTTGTCAAAAATAAAAACACTTGCATGAGCATAATTGGCAGTGGCATATATTCTTGACCTAAAAGTTAAAAGAAAAAGATAAGTTCCAATTTTCAGTCCTAAAGCTAGTAAATGTATTAATTTTTAAAAATAATAATAATAACAATTAGGTTAAAATATCATTTTGATCCTTATATTTTGGGTTCTTTTTCATTGTAGTCCATATATTTTTAATAAAATTTAGAAATGTCACTTCTATTAGTTTATGGTTGATTTTCCTAAAAAAACAAAAGTATTTATAAGTATTAAGTTTGATAAATTTTAAAAATATATTCACGTGATGTTTTTATTAGATGAAAATGATTATTATTTTAATTTAAATATTTAAAAAATTAAAATAAAATAAATATATCAAAGAGGTTTAAAAAGGGAGAAATATATCGAGAGAGAGAAAAAAAAAAGGAGAGAAGGAAACTGAGGGCATAGTTGGGATTAATTTTGAAAAAGTTAAAATCACTTTTATCAATCCTTACTTTTGGAGTGGTATCTAATGCCCTTTGACATGGGTATAAAGAAAGCTTGTACATTCCTTTCTCACTCTCATGTTCATTCACTTTATCCCCTAAACAGCCCATCATAGTTCGAAATATTTATATCGATGGAAATATCGAGGTCCTATTTTATGAAAATATTGATATGATGAATATTTTGAGAAACTCTACGGAATTGATGAAAATTGTTATATTTAGTTTATTGTGGCTCAATTAAACTATATTAGCCATTTTTAATCATTATTTTTATAAAGTAAGACAACATTCATATTTATATAGTTATGTAAATGTCAATGCGAAAATATAAATTCAAAAAATAAATAAATATAAAATAATATAAAGTTTAGAAATATATTGAGGTAAAATGTGAAAATAGAAGTTTTGAATAGGGAAAAAAACTCGAATCAATTCACTATTAAGGTAAAATGATATGAAAATTCAATAGAAAAAGTTTGAATGTTAAAAACCAAATATAAGTTCTATTTCATAGTTTTTTTTAATTCAATTTCTTTAAAAAAAAATGAATGTTTTGAATTAAAAATAAAGCTAAAATTTAAGAAAAGTTCGAAATTAGAAAAAGTAGCCCATTGAAAAAGTTCATCCTTCTATTAGAAATGATATTGGTGTGAGAAATTATAAAGTAATAAGAATCATAAAAATGAAAATCTCGAACTCAACTAACATAGTTAATTCTAAAAGAAAATAAATCAAAATTTTCTCAAACTTTTGAGATTGATAGAAATTTCGAGAGAAATCTCGTACTTACCACGAAGTGGCAGAAAACAAAATTTTCCCCTACCAAAATTTTAAGGCCATCAAAATCTCAAAATTTCGAGATTTGATCGAAAATTTTCCACCATGCAGCCAGTTACATATTTTTTAAGAGACTAAACGTTGTAATTTAACCAAAAAATGACCAAACAAAATATGACTAATTCAAAAAAGAAAATCTCATAGATATAATACGAAGAGTCCAAAAAAACTCCCATTACCATGCATGGTTGAGAATAGATTCAATTATCCTCCGAATATTATCCCATTTTTCTCAATATTTAGTAACCCTTCTTATCTGGATTTTGACAGATGGTAGAAAATTCTCACGCGTTTACACTAATTTGACCTTTGCACTTAAAATTGACCATTTATGGCTGTGTTTTCTGGTTTTGAATATATATATATATATATAAACAAACCAACATGCATAATAATTTGAATATATTCTAAAGCACTATAAAAACAGATTCATAATAACCACAAAATTTAGATTTGGTTCTAAAACCACTCAACCATATTCCACTCCAACCACCAGGTCCCCAAAAGCCAGGAACTCTCCTTCTTTAAAGCAATTTCTTTTTGATCAATTCAAACCTCATAGAACAATCCCATCTCTTCTTCCTCTATTTCTCTTCATTTTCAACCATATATAAACAACACAGTTTATCAACTTCTCTCTCTCTCTGTCTTTCTCTGCAAATACTGCAGAGACTTATCCAGCCATGGCTGCCTGTGGAAGCCTACAACACATCTTTGAAAACCCATTACCAGAAAGTCCAACCCTTCTTGAAACGCTCTCATCATGGAACCAGATTATGCCTCTGAAGCCGACCGAACAGTCGTCGTTTACTGAGATCTTCGGAGAGCTTCATTTCAAAGAGAGTTTTGTTCCTCATTCTTTCTCGTCTCTGTCGTCTTTGACAGAATCATTGAACTCTCCATCCACCGATGACCTGTGGAAAGAACCATCATTCTCAAATGGTGAACGTGAATCTTCAAGCTTCCATAGGAAAAGCAATAGCTTCTCGTCGACCAATTCGGAAAGCCTACAACTCTGCACAGAAGGGCTTGGATATGAAAGCTTAGATGATGTTGAGGATTTGAAAGAGGGGATGGATGAAAAGGTATGGCAGAGGGAAGATGAAGAGGAAAATACCTTAAAAAAACAGATTCAGCATCCAAGTTTGAAGCCTGGAATGATTAACAGGACAAAATCAGCAAATAGGGAAGATTTTCCTCCACCAATTTCTTGTATGGGAAAGAATGGGAAGCCTTGGGTTGGTTTCAAATCTTATAGGTATGGTGGAAGGTTTATATTGAAGGAAGTAAGAGTTCCCACCCATGAATTTTTACATGCTTCTAGAGAAAATGGACGTCTGAAACTGCATATTCTTGTACCACATGAGCAGACCAGAGAGGCCAAGGAAGAAGACGACAACAACAACGAGAAAAACTGTGAAAATACTATTGGGAAATGTAAGGAGGCTGAAACTAGCCCATGATGATTGCCTTGTTCCCTAGGATTTATCTTGTGTCCAATTCGATTCACTCTAATTTCAGAAACGTTGATCTATGTTTCATATTTTACCAAACAGCATCTGGGATTCTGGGGTAATACCAACTGAATTCCATGGGGCGAAACAATCCATCACAATAATTAAGAACATTGACGATCAATTCAGAATTGTTCCTAACCTCTCACAAAATTGGAAGAATCGTAATTCTCAAGACCAATCTTATTAACTACAAAAAAGAGAATATGACAAACTCATGCACTACACAGCAAAATAGTCTCTGAAAAGCTGATAATGTTTTTAGTACAACCGCGAGAAGGGAGGATTGAACCTTCGACTTCATGGGATGAAGGCCATGTCAATTACCGTTAAACTAGCTCACTTTGGCAAAAACTGATAATGCTTTTTAGAAAATGTAAACATCCTGAGCATTATTTTTGGGAAGAGTGAACAAAGTTCAATAAAACAGAGAAACTCAAGAACCTCAGATTTCTCGTTTCCTAGCTTGGACTATCTAGAACACTCTAGATCACAGTAAATTCATTGAGAAATCTGCACAATAGTTCCTAAAAAAACAAGGGTGAAAATTGGGAAGATATAACTCAAATGTTTTGAACTAGCATCCAATGAACCTTCAATTAGATTGAGCACTACAACTATCCTTCAAAGTTTATTTCATGAGTCGTGTTGCTTTTTTTGCCTTGTTTGGAACAATAAATTGAAATATAGAAAGTAAAGTTGAATAGAAGATAATCATCTCCTAAGGAAAACTAACACCTCATATATTTGAAAGGTTATTTTGTGAGTCTGCGTGAAGGAAAAAAGGGCCCGTGGTGGTTTTATATAAACAAACTAGCTTTTATTAAGATGAACTGAAACTGAAAGTATACAAAGGCCACAGGAAATCAAAGCCCATAAACGATGGTAATAAATAAAAGAGAAACTCATGTAAAATGTGTGCAAATTGAGAACTCTAAGCATCTCCCAATGTTTGAAACAGGTAGAAAATTATGGATTAAATGAAATTTGGAACAGAAATGTAATATAAAAGCTAGTCATAAATATTTCCCACTTTCAAAACTAGATTATTATTTTAATAAATACTTCTTTGTGCTAATCTTTAGAAAATAAACAGGGAAATGGAAGCTGTTTATGCCTAAACTTTTACAACTTTATAGAATAGAAAACTGACACAGTTGAAGACCGAATTTTACAAAATGGGGTTGGTGCCATCTAAAGTCAGAAGCACCTTGTATAGCTCTGGCCGGCGATCGCGAAATACTCCCCAAGCATGTCTCTTGGACTTGATTTTATCCAGATCAAACTCTGCTACTAAAATATCTTCATCCTTATCATTAGCAGCAGCAACAATTTCTCCAGTTGGTCCTGTCATTAAATAATTCACATTAATATAGTACCTTTTTTCTCCCTTTTTTTAAAGAACTGGAAATGGGCTAACCACCCCACCAAATAAAGTAACCTCTCCTCATGAATGAAGGAGAGAATACAACCTGGAAAGCTCAATTTCCAAACAAAAGAATCACCAAGAGAGGATGCCGAAACAGCAATGAAATTGGCTGTTTTGTTCTCCTCTCTAGCACCTTCTCATAAATCCAATTATGTGCAAAAAATAAATGCATACTTCAGTGCAAGATGCTTTGTAGATGACATATTATTTACATAGTACCTGCTATAAAAGAGTTCCCATAAAACGTGATCTCGCTTTTTCCATGCTCTGTCTCAATAATCTCCGTTCCAATGCGGTTTGAAGCCACTAATGGCACCTGAATGTTCTTACATTAATGAGGTTTCTTTACCATACAAAATGCATGTGACTGTGTGGTATAATGAGAATCCTATTTTCTTTGAGAAACATTCAACAAAATTTCATTGATGAGATGAAATTACAAAACGGTTATAGAAGCCATGTGTTTTACAAGAAGCTATTCCAATGTGCAATAAGAGATGTAAGACTGTAATCACAAAAGTGTGGGGTGAATTTATACCAAGATATAGAAATATGAATAAGATGTTCCATAAAGATAGGGAATTTGGTTGCTTTGTCTTTAGAAATGTGGTGGCTTCGTTCAAAGGAAGGTTGAAGGGTTAGTATGTTGGGCCGAGGGTGTAGAAAGGTGTAACGAGCCCTTAAGAGGCACCTAGAGTGAGAGGTATCCAGTTGGTTGTTCAAGGTATGAGCTGTGGTTTGATGAGGGGGAGCAGGGAATGTATGGTCTTTTCATTACAGAGGGGGCTATGTTGATATGGGGGGATCTGAATAACAGTGGTCGCAGGGTGTGTGGCATAGATAGTCTCGCTTTGACAATGGCACTGGCAGGTAGGTATATTAGTCATTGTTTTGGGTTTCGACCCATGCACTCTGGTGACATACTCGATGTGATTTTCCAACTTAAATAAAGAATCAACAAAAACAATAGTTTCCTGTGAGGAAAATGAAGGTAGGTGTATCTCCATCGGCAAGAAACCTGTGTGATCTTTACCTTAAGACAAATCTTCATCATGTCCATTCAAGTAAAGTCTTCTTTGCAATTTCAATCAGGCCACCACAAGTGTTACCAATATATTTGAATGCGACTATGCTCCATCTATCAAGAGGCAAGTTTTTATCTTTATCCAACCTCCATATGAAGGGACTTTCTAGTCTTTGGCAAGAGTGTTATGTCCCCATTTTTCATAACTAACTTGGTAATCTCCAACTGTGTACCAACCACTGATGTTCACTAACCTAGTTGCTTGTTCGGCACTTTCACAAAATAGGATGGCCTTGTTGGCTTGAAAAGCAATAAGAGAGCAGAAATCACTTATGTTCTGTTTAAGGACATTTAGTAAGACATACCAGTCGTCGTAGAAATGTTGTCTACAAAGGATGACAACGAAGGACAGGTTCAAGGTGGCAAGGTCAAAAGAAACGTGGTTATTGGGTGGCTTTGGAAAGGGCAGAGGAGAGACATTAATGCTATTTCGGAGGATGGACACTTTAGTTTAGCTAGCTTGTCCGTGTCCGACACTTGGACACTCTGACACTTGTTGGACATGTAACGTGTGAACCCCAAACCCTACTTTCCCTAATTGAAAATGTTCATTGATGTAGTTGTTTGTTAAATGGGTTAACTTATGAGTTAATGTCAAATTGTAGGGAAATTGGGTAAGGAACAAGGAAGAAAAGAAGGAAAGGTTAAGTTGTGAAGCATGGCTCTCGGATGAATTTTGAGTTAGCCTAGCAAGGCAAAAATTTGGCTAAGTGTTGCCATAGAGTGGCCTTATGCGTTGGTTTTGCTCTTAGAGGTTAGACGAGCTCTTGAGGAGGCTAAGTGTGGCCAAGTGTGTGGGAGCTAGGCGTTAGTGTGCAGCAAATTGACGCCTAGGACAAGGCAAGGCCGAAGGTGGGACATGCGTTGACACTAGTGTTGCCGCCTAGCCAAGCTTGAAACCTAGAATTTTTCTAAGTTGAAGCACCTAGAAGGTATGCATTGGGAGGTGAAGTCGTTTATTAAGAAGATCAAAAGTTTATCTTTGAAAGTTGATCATAAAAGGGAGACCCTTTCTAGTAGCTAAAGTATAATTTGTGTCCATAGGATTGACACCAATAGGAAAAGCTTATCATCCATTAGGGAGTCGCCAAAAGCCGTGAGTGACTAAGTGTTTATAATGTTTTAGAAATTCATGTTTCAAATGGAAGTTTTATCTCATGCTAAGTTATTTTACAAAGAGTTTTCCAAGCAAATGTATGATTCCAATGCATGCTATTTAAAGAGTCGTGAAGTATGAAGTTTTCAAACGCATACTAACTCTTCAAAGTGAGGCTTTATAACATGTATTAGTTTGAAACTATTTCAAGAACATGAGGTATGTGTTGGTAGTTATGTTTTGAGCTTGAATGTTGAACTTAACTCATGTTATTATGATTTAAGCTTACATGATTCAGTAAAAGAGATTTTAATACATCAAGCTCAATACTGAAGGACTTAAAGAAGGTATCTGAGCAGTAGTACCTAAGGTATGACGGTACTTAGTTATAACCACGTGCACGTAGGTAGTTTGACATTGAGAGATCGAGCAAAAGAGTTCTCTCTCGACTAAGGCTAGATGTTGAGGGTTTGAGCAAAAGGATTCACTCTCAACTAAGAATCAGTTTAAGCTATATGACCAAACATGTTATGATAAAAAAAATTTCATGTTTAGTTGTTTGGAAAGATTTTATATTTCATTGTACTGTTTTCTAGTACAATTAGAAGTAGGAAAACTATGTCTTATTAAGTCACTCACTGGGCTAGTAGCTCACCCCGTTTTACATGTTTCTTTTCCCCAGGTAGCGGTCAACTCCCCAAAAGATAACTCTGTTGCTGCTCTGCCACTCAAGAACAAGAACTTTAGTTTTCTAACCCATTTAGGTGTTTGTCTGTAAATATTTGCATACATGTTTTGTGCATATAGGGACTAGTTTGTGAGTTGGGGTCCTTAAGATCTTATTTAAGTTCACTCTGTTTATGTTATTTATGTATGAGACCTTGGTGGTTGTGATTGTTGGTTGTTGAGTACTTTATACACGTTTGATGTTATCAGGGTCTCTAGACAAGCTTAGCAGGTTAGTAGGCAATAAGTGCCAACAAAAGGGTTGGTAACTGCTGCAGTCATATCTACTTCCAGGTTAAAAGGATAGTCTAGGAGGGAATGTGACATGACAGACACTTGTTAGTGCAACGATTGTGTTAGACATGCATAGAATACTTGTCGAGTAGACTAAAAAGATGTATATATGACAATAATAATAACTTTTGAGTGTGAAATACATCAAACTAAGTTTTTTTAAGCTTATAAATGCATCAACCCATTTACTTTGAATTTTCTTTTGGTATAAAAATAGTATATATTTTCTAAAATGTATATTCTAATACGCGTGTCCTTGCACAAGGGGTCACGGGTTCAATCCATGATGGACACCCAAATGTTGTAGGGTAATTTAAGTGTCTTTGCCGTTTTGTGTCCTAGATTTTTAATATACGGTGTGTCGCCGTGTATGTGTCGTGTCCTTGTCTCATATCCGTATATGTGCTTCTTAGGTAAGAGGGTGCATTAATGGAGTACAAGGGAGAGGAGATTCAAGGAGATGGTTTTCAAGCAAGTCTATAAATAGATGCCCATACTCTTTGGATTTTCCCTACCGGGACAGTAGTTTTGGAGCATCCTCCATGGCTTTCAAGTTTTGCTAACTTGCACAGTGATTGGAGAGTTTTTCCACGCAGAAAACATGTCTATGAAAGTCTTCTTTGAAAAATAAACGGTTGAAAGGCGAGTTGAGTAACTGCTTCAACATTGAAGAGAGCCAGAGCAAGGTGCTGTGATTAAGGCTGAAAAAGAAGGATCAATCTCACTGGTGTTTGGTAAGGCAGAAACTTTGGGTTTGGGTTTTTCAATCAAGGCCGAGAAAAGGATTCACGACCGAAAGAGATGAAATGGGTTTTGATTCCAGCCCTTAGAAGATAGGCAAATGATTGGCGGCTGTCATGATGGAACTTGGCGGTGAGGGAGAGGGTGGGTAGAGGAGACACTTCTCCTTTCTCTTTTGTATGAGAATCCAAGGTCATGCCTAAGGTAAGTTACTGTATCCAACAAAAGCACCAAACAGTACGTTTAAAAGCAAAGACTTTACATCCACACACAAAATTAATATACTAATTGTTCAATGATTGTTCATTAGTAGGCCAAGGAGGTTCCAGAAAAGACAACTCATTTAAAAGGCCCTCAAAAAAACCAGATAAAAAAAAAAAAAAAAAAAAACTAATTCTTAAGCTAATCTAATGTATACTTAGGTATGTTGTCATCTAGAAACATACCACATTAGCACCAGCATGCCCTTGCATTACTCGTTTCCAGTGATCACAAGAGTCAAGTCCTTCATCTTGAGGTTCAGAACCAATAGCTGTAGGATAAAACAATATCTCTGCACCTTGAAGAACCATCGCTCTGGCTGTCTCCGGAAACCACTGATCCCAGCAAATTGCTGAAATAAAAGTGATTTTGCATATTTACCTTCTAAATACTGTTGCTTAAATTTTCTCAAGTATTACATGCATTGAACTTTTAGAAAACTACATGTTACCTCCAACAACCAACTTTGCTCATTTTCAAATTAGACCATAAAGTTCTTAATTCAAAAGTACAGTCAAGTTTAAAGATGGAAAAGAATCGTCCTCACTATTTAGCACTAACCAGCCACAACATTAAAATATTTTACGTTTTGAATATAATGCTTAAATGCATAAGATAAAATGCAAATTTAAAAAAAAAAAAAAAAGGGAAGTGAACAAAGTCTTCAACCTGGGATCAAAGTCTGAATCACATATAAAAAGGCATGCAGACTATTTAGTAAGGAATTGATGTATAATATTAATATCCAAGAACCCAGTTTTTAAAATTTGCAACTCGGGTTACATAGTTTTTTCTTTTTACTTTACCAATGTCCAGTAGAAGGATCGTAGGAATCCATTTAGCCAAAAGTATGAGAAACCTTAATCAACATTTACAAGATGTAGCTACAAACCAGACCCCACCTTGAAATGGTTCCTACACTAATTTCAATACAAGGGAACTAACTATATTTTCACTTATTGATAGATTTCTCACCCCCTAAGTAAAATATTGAATTTGTCCATTCAGGGTAGAGAAAAAGGAGAGGGATACATCTGATCGCTACCTATTCTCTGAGTGTCACGAGTGTTACCCTTCTCTGCCTGATCACTACCTAATTTTACTTGAGGTGGGTAAAATATTTCACATTCTAAAAATGAATGAGCATAGGCTTGCTTATGAAGGTTAAACCAAACAAAACTGGCTTGGCAAGTACTAATATGGATCCTCGGGAGACAAAGCATACTCATTTGGTTGCCTGGTGGAAATTGGTTGCTTCATTACTTAACAACGCCGTTAGAACCATGCTCTCTTCTCTCTCTTCTCCCATATCTATCCCCACTGTACCTTTTTCTCCTTATGTTGAACATCGATTCTCTTCATTATGTAACTTCTAGGATGTGATGAAGGCATTATGGAGGTGTCAACCTAATTGAGATGTTTGGGTACGCCTGCTAATCCCCTTGCACTGTTCTGTCTTATAGTTTGCTTCAATTATTAAGTATCTTTGTAATTTGAGCATTGGACTCTTTTTATTGATAAATGAAAAGTTTATTTCCTTTAAAAAGAAAATAATTGCAATTTTTTGTCAATGTCACCAGGGGAAACCCTTAGTAATCCCCTTGATTTTCTTGGGTTGCATACTTTTCCATTCAAGATATTTGTCTTAATTGGGCTGTTTTTTCCCACCATCTTAATTTCTCGATTGGTTTTTGGTTTAGATTCATGTGTATTTGGCAAATTTATTTGTTTCTATTATTGTAGTTTGAGCATTAGTCTCTTTCCAATGAAAGGAGTTATTTCCTTTTGAAAAAGAAACAAAATAAATAGATAGATTTATGCATCAATCAACAAACAACATGGCATGCCAACATTTCCTTTTGATTTAACTCTTCTCTATTAGTGAACAGTAGTAACTAGCTATAGTGTCTGAAATGATTAAGGACCGAACTGAAACTTCTAAAAGATTATGACAAAACTATAGAATTTTAGAATAGTGAAAGAAGCAAACAATTATATCTCACCAACTCCAATTTTCGCAAATTTTGTCTGGAAAACCTGTTCAAGCACCAAAAAGGTTCCCCATGAGCTCCACTTGTTATTTAATTCAATTCAGATTTTCCACATAATGTGTAGACTAAGAAGAATAAAGACAAGCACTCACTTTAAACCCCGTGTCACCAGGATTAAAGTAGAACTTCTCCTGATAGCCTGTAGAAAATGAATGTTAAATATAAAAACTACAAGAAGAAAAACACACAAATTTCTGTGTAAGGAAATTTATGCTTTTTCTCTACCTGGTCCATCTGGGATATGGGACTTTCTGTAAAGTCCAAGATCTGACCCATCAGCATCAATTATGGCTATGGAGTTATAATGGGCATTATTAGCTTCCTCAAAGAAACTAACAGGAATTACCACACCTAACTCTTTTGCAAGTTGTTGCATCCTAGACAAAAAGCAGATAATAAGTCTGACAGAAAAGTAACTATAAGAGATGAAGTCAATAATGAATCTTTGTCCCTCTGCTATGAGGTCTAATAAAGTGTAAACCTATCCTAAATGCCACATAAAGAGACATGTCATTGTCAATTCAGCTTTACCTAAGAATTGTAGGATGGCCTTTATAAGGCTTAGCTCGTTGAATAAAATCCTCCCTTTGTGCCTGGCAGAAGTAGTAACCTTCAAACAGTTCCTGGGTAAATCCATGAGATAAAGTTAGGCAGCAAAATAAAAAACAAAGAAAGAAAGAAAGAAAGAAGACAGCTAGTTGCTACCAGTTGAGTAAAACAACAAAGAATCACTGTATCTCGTCTCGTCTGTCAGGATCTTTGCAATAGATGTATAAAGCACTATTTAAACAAGAAGACAGCAACAAGATAAAACCCAACGAAACATTCTCTGAATTTATGCATATGCTGCACTAGCATTTGATTCAGGCTCTTATATATATCATTTTCCTTGAATAACATATTGCCTTTGAATCGTGTTGGTTGGTTGGTTGATTAGCTTCTTGTTTCAATTCTAGGTTGTATAAAGTTAATAGATTGCGTTTGTTTGGAAGAAACTTCTCTAAGTGATTTCTTCACATTTTTTGAGGTTTGAGTTGTATTTCCTCATAAATATTTTTAATTAAATCATTTCCATTTAAATATTGATATTTTTATCATTTTGAAGTAGTAAGTACTACATAGGATGTCACTTTGGCCTCTGGATTTGAAAAGACCAATTGTGTGTGATCTCTTAAAGGGGGGAAATCCCTATTTCCCATTGCCTCCTTGATGTGAACAATGAAGTCAGATTCTTGGTCCATTTGTTTATTCACTGCTAATTTGCAAGGAAGCCATGCTTCAAGCAGCTTTCTTAGTTCGATTCTTCATCCGTTTCTCACAATTGGCAGCTTTAATTTCTTTTTTTGTGGCCGTGCTCTAGAACTAAAAGTCTAAAATATATAATTAAAAAAGCAAGCATCAATGCAAAAAACTCAACCTTTCAAAGGGAAAAGTTTATAGATTTACAATTTCTAGTTCGTATACCTGGATTAGTATTATGTTTGCACCCTTTGCATGGGCCGATCTAACCAGCCTGCAAAGAATTAGAAGTGCAAGCTGTATCAAACACATACAGAGAAATCAACTCGAAACAGCACTCGAATGTAGCCTTCAAGTGGAAGCATTAATATATAGAATAAGCTCACGTGTTTTAATCAGATTCATTGCTAAAGAAAATGAATTAGAAGTCCAAGCTGTATCAAACACATACTCAGAAACCAACTCGAAACAGCATTCGAAGGTAGCCTTCAAGTGGAAGCATAAACATAGAATAAATGAATATATATATATACACACACATGTATATAAAGTTGAATGTATTCTCAAAATCGAGGTTGAAGGTTGGATCCCGTGTTGTACTAAAAAATCTCAGCAAGAAAGAATTTAGAGGAGAAATCTCATAAGCTCACATGTGTTATAGTCAGATTCATAGCCAAAGGAACTGATACAGAAAAAGAGAGAGAGAGAGAGAGAGAAGAATTAATAAAACCAAATTGTAAATACAGAAAGACGACAGCATAAAACCTCTGTAATCAAATAAAAACTAATATTCATCAGCTATGATAGAATAATCCTGTAGATAACAAGAAAAAGAATCCCTTATCACAGTGCCTAAAAGTTGAACCAAATCACCATACAATAATGACCAAAAGCAAAGAGAAGCAAAACCAACCAACGCGATGAATAAGTAAGCAGCGATTGAAGCTTAATCAAGGAAGAGGAGTAACAACAGAAATCCCAAGTAAAAAAGCATTGAGAAAAATAGTGAAACCTTTCTGCAGTGGCAACATTAGTAGAGATATCATCAGTACAAGCAAATTGCAGGGCTGAAACCGAAACCTCTCTTCTTGCCGTCGCCATGTTGGTTTCTTCGCTGTGTAGGTTGATGATCAAACAGTATGAGTGTCTCAACTGTCCAAATAAATTCCAAATTAAAGAAGAAAAAATCGACAGACCTTGAGATCGAGTTTTGCAGGTTGGCGTGGCAGAGTGAGGTTGCAGTCGAGAAGGAGGAGAAAGAAAATTGAGTATGGAGATGTGCTGCGACCGATAATGGTGGCTAGTTTGTGGGGTTGGCGACGGTGTACGGAAAAAACAGATACAATTGATGTTCCATCTCAAAATCAATTGACAATTGATAATTAGAGAACCCATCTATTTTATAAAAAGTATGAGTCTCCTTGATTTTTTTTAACGTGGGATTCTCAACCATTATTTTATTAATAATAGTTGGCAGTCATTCAGATTTTTTGATCGTAGTCATGTATTCATGCAGCCTAAATTATTTGACCTGTTGACTACAACTTATTTGTCTAGTCCAAGAGCCAATTTATTAGGTTTTTTAACGAAATTTCATACAGATATTTAATATTTTATTTTATTTATAAAAAAAAATTATTTCAAATTGAAGATATTACTATATATTTGAGATTAAAAATGTTAGGGTAAATGGATAAAAATAATCAAACTCAAATCTACCGACATTTAAAATTAATTGGCTAAACATTGAGTTTGATAATTTTTATCAACTTAATCTAACTTATATTGATGAGCCAAATACCTCTTAAATTTTTAAGGATAGGTTTAAATAGTCTCTTTGTTAATAAAACTATTAAATTTAATCATAAAATTGACTAAATGATGATGTGGTAAGAAAGCTTTAAATTATTATTTTTTTTATTTTTTCCTCTTTTCCTCTATCTTCTTTCCCCTCTCTCCTCCAAGTCCTCCATTTCCATCCTCTCTTTTCCTCTATTAACAAGTATTTAATTATGAGCAAAGTTTCCACTCGATTCTAATCTTTCTTCAACGAGCACACATCTGAGAAGAATGTTGTGTTAACTTTGGGGAGCAATCGCCAGAAGCCGATTTATCATTAAAGTCACACCAATTTTACTTTCAAAGCAGTAAATCTTTCACGACACAACAATGATTGATATCCGGAATGTAATATTTTCCTCCATATATAGACTTAATGTGTCATTTTAAATGCACAAACATCAACTTTGTTGGCATTTTTATTTTAATTTTCCCGTAACCCTTATTTTTTTCACATTAATTTTGCTTTGAAGGCATGGACGTAGATCTGAATCTACTTCTAATTCATTGCATTATTTCTCTCTCTTTACTTCTAATTTCTCAAGAGAGAAACTTTTAGAGTGAAAAAGTTTGTGAAAATGTGTTTCTGTGTGATTGTGGGTAGAATTCTCAATTTCTAAAGAGAGATCATTATTGAAATCCAAATTTTTTCTAAGACATTTTTGTTAGGAGAAATGGTATTTAAGAACTGAATATACTAGTAAACTAATTGCACCTTAACTAGATACAATACACACACCAAAATGAGTATAACTCTACTGACATCAAATATGTACGATAACATTGACACTAGAAGTGAGAACACCCACCCAACAATTGTAAAAAAAAAAAAATATATGGTACATTGACATTGCTTTAGATGACCAGAAGAAGACTGCGTTCACTTATCTGTATGGGACGTATGTCTTCAGAAGGATGCCTATCGGGGGTCATGCAATGTTCATGCCACCTTTCAACGTTTTTGGATGGTCACCTTCCACGTCTTGATTGAGGATGTTATTGAGGTTTTTATGGATGATTTTTTTTCTTTTGTTTTCGATTCTTCTTTTGACAATTGCTTATCTAACAAAGGTGCCAAGATACCAACCTTGTCTTGAAATAGGAAAAATAGTCGCTTCATGGTAAAGGAAGGAATTCCACTAACGCAAAAAAGTTTCTAGAAAAAGTTTGGAGGTGAATAGAGCTAAGATTTATATGATCGAACAATTGGCCTCTCCAATGGATGTGAAGGGCATCCATAAATTTTTTAGACTTGTGGGGTTTATCGTCGTTTTATAGAGGAATTTTTTAAAATAACTAAATCCTTTGTATAATCTGCTTGAGAATGATAATTTTATTTTGACAATGCATGTTTACTAGCTAGCATTTAATTTGAGAAAAGAAAAGTTGACTTTCCTCCCCTCTTATTGTTGTATCTGATTGGAGACAACCGTTTGAAATAATGTGTGAGGTAAATGATCATGTTGTAGGTGGAGTCTTGGGCCAAGTAGAGAAAATTTGTTTAGGGCAATTTATTACGTAAGCAAAATTAGAGATGTGTACGAGGCAGGATGGGGTTGGGGATGTTATTTCCCATCCCCATCCTAGCTCCCAATTTCATTCTTCATTCCGTCAAAATTCCCACAGGGATCGGGGCGAGGATTTTTTGCAAGGAATTTGCGGGGATTGGGTTTCTCGTGGGAAATTTTTTCCTTTGTTTTTTTAAAAAAATCAATTAATTTAAATCACTAATATGGGCAAATTTTAATTAAATAATTAACTCTTGTTTATTATAATTATAATTTTGGCCTAAAAAATTAGTCAACTCTTTTAGTAGAAAAAAATAAATATAAATCAAATTATTCACATATATAATCTAAATTTAATATTCAATTTAAACATATTTATTATTTTAACCAATAAATAGTCAAACTTGAAATTTAAATGTAATGTTTATACAATAATAATAACATAACATTAAATAGTTATACTAAATAAATAAATTGAGACTAACTAGGGTGGGGACGGGGAATTTTAGCTCATGGTGAATTTTTCTCCCACTCCCTCCCTCATTCCTGCCTAATCGGGGAATCTTTGTCCCGATCAGGGCGGGCCCCGTCTCCTCAAAAAAATTGAACATCTCTAAGCAAAACTCTTAATAATGCACAGTTAAACTACAATACTACTGAGAAAGAGTTGCTTGTTGTCGTTTTTGCTTTCAATAAGTTTAAATCCTATTTGCTTGGTTCTAAGGTTATAGTGCACACTGACCATGCTTCATTGAAGATTTTATTTGCTAAAAAAGATGTTAAACCTATATTAATAAGATATTATTGCACGAATTCAATTTCACTATGAAGGGTAGGAATGGTTATGAGAATGTAGTAGCTGGCCATTTGTCTCGGATTGAGAGTGACCAATAAGTGGGGCAAATTTCTGAGGGTTTCACTGATGAACAACTGTATCAGGTTAAAGGAATGTTTATTTGAAGGATGCGTGAACACCCTGAAAGAACCTGTGAAGGCCCTAAGCGGAAACGTGGATCGTCTCAATTTTTTTGTCTTCACATAACACAAATTACATAAACATGATTATGCAAAAGACACAAATATACAGCATGCAAAATAAAATTAAAGAAAGAGGAATAATAGGGTCTGAGAAACTCTTACCTTTTAAGAACAAATTTCCTCACGAGAATTCCCTTTTCCAGATTGTCACAAACAAAATATGATCAATCTCCAAATAGTCATCACCACGAAAATTTTCTCTGTATTCTCTAGAATGAGAATCCAAGAAGTTGTGTGGGTTCTTGGGATTTTGGGAGAGAGGGAGATTGAGATTTTAGAGGGGAAAGAAGTCTGGGAGAGGAAAAAAAACAGAGAGAACCTTTTTTTTCTTTTTCATAGAGCTCTATCTTTCTTCCCAAAAATGGTGAAGAAAGAAATCTCATAACCACCACACTCACACACGTAGTGAGTTGAGAGAGATTAGGGGAAGTTATTTCTCTCCCTAAATTTCAAAAAATTAAAATTAATAGATAATAAATTAATTAATTTTAATATATATATATATAACCTATAGTTGAATATCGTATCATATATAATATAACCTATAGTTTTTAATTCTCTCGTCAATGGTATTTAATATAAATCACATTTATATTAAATTTAATTATATGAATCCAATTCATATAATTAATATTTAAATCATATTCAAATATTTATTTTCTCTCATAATATATCAAATACATTATAGCAATTATTGAAAGAGTTAAACAACATGCAGCGGAAGTATCAAGGATCTATAAGCATTCTAATTCACTAATTTTAGCAAAAACTAAAGCATGCTCTTCTCAAAAAGTGGGTTTTCAGAACATACCTTTGATGAACTCTCCAAGAAAACGTTTGTTCAGTTGTTGTCTTCACTTGATATTAACATGAACCACCTCAAAGTCTTCCCTACCATGCTCTTGGAGCTTTAGGCAGAGTTGTGGGACTCAAGAACAACTTGAAGATGTGAAGAAACAAGAAAAATTCACAACAGCCCAACTGAAGAAGACAGTCTCTTCTTCTGAAAATGTTCTCTCAAAATTCTGCATTCTCTTCTTCTCCAACAACTCCACTCTTCTTTATATATAATAGATGAACATGCAAAGAGATAGACTGCATGGCTTACATCTTATGCTTGGAGAATCAAAGTAGCGAAGATAATGCATTTTGTGTGAGCATAAAGATGATGGTAATGGAGAAAACCCATTTTCCATTTTGTGCAATCATGCAAACAAATTCTCATTTTCTTTTTAAAACATAAAATGACTTTAACCATTTTAATTCAAATTTTGATTTTCATAAATTAATTTGAAATTTTTAATTAATTTAATATCAAATATTAAATTAATTTTTGCACAATAATCATCTTTATATATTTAAATCATATTTAAATATTTATTCTCTTGTTCCGTTTAATTTGAACGTTTCAAATTAATTTCTCAAACTATCCTAAAACTTATCCATTTACGAGCTAGTAGGGGGACCTCGCGGACCTACAGATCATGGGCTCCAACGATTCGAGATTAATCGGCTAAACTCATTAGTTCAATCTAACCCCAATTCGTTAACTAATGTGACACTCCACTAAAGTCCATAGTTGAACTCCCCTCATTGTAGATATATTATGTCCACTTAATAACCATAATCAGTAAGTCGATCCTTAACAGGTTGTTCGTAATCACAGCTAGGTCAAAAATACCGTTTGACCCCTGTGACTACATCTTGTTACTTAAGTTCCTACTGATCCTCTAATGAACAATTATGATTCATAATCTCTATGAATCAAATCCTTTCTCTATCATGAGAAGGCGGGGCCCCGATTGTTCAAGACCTGGAGTCAGTACTTAAAAGACCAACCTATCTACTAACCCCAAATAGGGTAGAAGTGAATTTCATCTTACAAGGCTATGTCCCCAGCTATTCATCCGGTCTTATCCCCAAAATGGTAAGCTTATTGAGCAGTATTGTTGGACTGCTCTCACCATTTACAGATCAAAGGATAATCTCGAACAAACAGGAGTTCATAGCTAGCTCAGGATTAAGATCGAGTTAACCTAGGTTATATAATAAATGAAATAGTCAGTTTTAACAGTAAACGGTCTTTATAAAGAAAAATGATTATTTTCATGGTCCAGTCTATATGCAAACTCATTGCATAGGATGCCCCCACTCTCATGTCTCAACATGAATGATTTGTGGATCACATCGTTTGTAGCACCTTACAACTTCTTGTAACAACTATAGAGTGGGCCACATCCAATAGTGTTACCAGGATGAGATACCCAATTTCATCCATATACTTATTAGACCATTTAGACTATATACTGTCAACTTGATTCTGTTTATGTCACTACATAAAGTTATAGTATTCAGACTATAGCCAAGGATGCGTTTATTGGATTTTCATAATAAGATGCAAAATCAACAAGTCATTGTTATTGATAAAATAGAATGTTTAACACGAACTGTGAGTTCTAGGACATTCCCAACAATCTCCCACTTGGACTAAAACTCTAGTGAGAACAAATATATACAATATAATGTTGAGATAAATAATGAGAAAAATACAATAAACTAGGGCATCTACAATACCATAGACATTCTCCCACTTTTCCTAGATTACACTACTCGGAGTCCTAGTCCAACTAGGTGGCCCTTGAATACTTTAGCGGAGAGGGCCTTGGTGAATGGATCAACAAGGTTGTCTTCAGAGGCTATCTTTGTGACGAGCACATCTCCTCTGTGTACAATATCCCAGATGAGATGGTACTTTCGTTCAATGTGTTTTCCACGCTTGTGACTCCTGGGTTCCTTTGAGTTAGCAACTGCACCACTGTTGTCACAATACAGTGTGATAGGCAGGTGCATATTTGGAACGACTTCCAAATAAGCTAAGAATTTGCATAGCCATACTGCTTCCTCAGCAGTTTCACATGCAGCCACGTATTCCGCTTCCATGGTGGAGTCAGCGATATAACTTTACTTAATGCTTCTTCAAACTAACTCCCCTGTTAAGAGTGAAAATTGATCCTGAAGTAGATTTCCTGGAACCTACGTCAGTTTGAAAATTAAATCAGCGTATCCTATAAGGATCAAATCCTTAAGTCCATACACAAGCATATAGTCCATCATTCTCCTAAGATACTTGAGGATATTTTTTACAGCAATCCAATGACCTGTCCAGGATTAGATTGGAACCTGCTGACGATTTCAACTGCAAAACATATATCAGGACGTGTACACAACATAGCGTACATCAAACTCCCAACTAAGCATATGGAATTCTATTCATCTCCTCAACTTCTTGAGGTGTCTTAGGACATTGTTCCTTCGACAAATGAATTCCATGTCTGAAAGGTAATAAACTTTTCTTGGAATTTTGCATATTATACCTTGACAACATCTTGTCAATATAAGATGCCTGAGACAGTCTATTCTTTCGGTCTCGAAAGATCTGTATTCCTAGAACATAGTGAGCATCACCCAAATATTTCATTTGGAACTGTGATGCTAACTGATGCTCTATTTTATGATGTGGAAATGTGGATGAAATGCGATGGTGAAAAATGCATTGAGCACTCAAGTTTTCTCAGTGGAATCCAAGTGTAAACCCCACTGAGTTCCTGGAAAGTCCAAGGTCGAACTCAAGAACTTGTGAAAACAGGTTGCAATGGTAATTTTTAGAAAATTTTACGGTAATCGGTAACTCAATTAATTGTTAGTTTGTTGTTGATTGCGGTAATGAAAAATAAACAAATGCGGTGGAGTATGAAAAGAGTTGAATAAACGGAAGATGTGATGAGTATGCAGTGAACGGGTTGAGAAAAGTTTCGACTAACACTTCTTAGGATGCGTTCATGTTATGCGATCATTCAACATGCATACAATAGTAAACCACCTCTTGGTGCGAATGCCATGGCTTCTAAGGCTATAACGCATGCGATATATGCAATAAGTCTATAGGACCTACACATAAACCTCTATTCTTATTTATGCGATAACAAAATGACACACACACAAATAAGGCAACCATATAATATCATTCCCATCTCTAGGATGCATGCGATGCAAGTTAACAAACAGAGCTTATCTCTAAGTCCCTATCTCTTGTTTATGCAGTTCTAATCTTGCTCTCTCGAGTAGCTCTAAAGGGGTATTTGGCACAGCATAACACAAGATAATCGTAAGCAATGAACTTCCTAGGTCATGTTAGCTTAGTTCTTCTCAACCCATTCGACTAGTTTAGCTACGCATACGTGCTAAGAGAGTGAACATATGTAGAATAAGAACTTCCATTGTATAAATATAAAGATTAAATACAAAATAACAATGCAAAGATGGAATAAAGAGTCTGCTAACAATCTCTTGCTGCCCAGGCTTTTACACTGTTTTTCTACTCGTGTTCAAAAGATAATCTCGCTCTCGCGAGAGTCAGCCCGCTCTCTGCTTCTACGCCTTAAGGCTCTCTCTCGAGTTGCCTTGAGCGATCTCCGGCGTCTTTACTCTTCTCTTGCTCCGCCTTAAAAATAAAAAGGAAAAACTATGGACAAAGACGTGCTGAGCTAACTGATCTGAAATTATGAATTTTCGAACTGGTGAACCCCTTTTCTGAAGGATGCCTTTGGTATTTATAGAGCTTCAGGGTGAAGGCGGCTTCTCTCTTATGATTGCTCAGATGGGATGACTTTAATTTCCTGACTGATGCGTCGAATATTTGTCACTGAAAAGCTAAATGTACTTAGTATCGTTAGCGGCTATCAACTTAATTCGGATTCGACCGTCACCAACTTTCTGTCCCATCGCGATTAATTATGCCTTTCACCCAGATGCACCCACCAAGTTGCGGCAATCCTTCATGAGTAAATGTTTGCGAACACAATCATCGCAAAGCTTTGCGATAATGCTGCACTCGACCAATGATTTCCTATGATCGCAATTTCCGCCTTGCATCAATGCATATTCTGCATAAAAATACAAAAATCAATTGTTCCTATGCGATGAACGCATGCGACCGCAATATAATAAACTTAATGCTTTTTGGACGTAATCTAACACATTTTATCAACGCAAGCCAACATTATTTTAGAACTTAGCACTATGATAACGTGCATTTCTGCCCGTTATCACTAACCATCTCTTTACGTCAACAAGAAAGCTTGTCTCATTCCCAATGAGCAAGATATCTTCAACATACAGAACTAAGAATGCCACAGTTTTGTTGACTATCTTCTTGTATATACAAGGTTCGTCAACGTTCTGTTCAAAGCTATAAGATTTGATCGCAATGTCAAATCTTATATTCCAGGATCTTGACGCTTGTTTCAATCCATAAATGGATCGATTAAGCTTACAGACTTTCTGTTCCTGTCCTGTTTCGACGAACCCCTCTGGTTGAGACATAAAAATACTTTCATCAAGATAGCCATTCAAAAAAGCTGTCTTGACATCCATTTGCCAAATTTTATAGTCATAATATGTGGCAATGGCAAGAAGTATTCTTATTGATTTAATCATGGCAACAGGAGAAAAAGTTTCTTCATAATTAACTCCTTCTCTTTGGGTAAAACCCTTTGCCACGAGCTTGGCTTTATAGGTCTGTACCTTGCCAGTTTGGTCTCATTTTCTCTTGTAGATCCACTTACAACCTATAGGTGTAACACCTTGTGGTTGATCTACAAGTTCCCAAACTGAATTGAAGTACATAGACTCCATTTCATCGCCTATGGCTTTTATCCATTGTTCCCTGTCAACATCGTCCATTGCCTTCTTAAAGGTTAATGGATCCTCTAAACCATCATCTTATATGATGTTTTGAGTTTCTGTTAAACCCATATAGCGTTCAGGTTGTTGAATAATCCTCCCACTACGACGAGGCATCCCCAACTCTTGGGATGGAGGTGATGGGACAACAACCGTTGTTGATGGACCAGCTTGATCAACAACTCTTGTCGATTTTTCTGTAGTATCTTTAAACAGTTCTTGCAATATTAGTTTACTGCGAGGTAGATGATTTTTAATATGATCCTCTTCCAAGAAAGTTGCATTTGTTGATACAAACACTTTATCTTCTTGGGGATCATCAAAAGTATCCTCCTTTTATTTCCATGGGATATCTTACAAATAAGAATAATTTCGAACGTGTTTCCAATTTTTTAGGGTTCTGTACCAACACGTGTGCTGGACAACCCCAAATGCGGAAATGACGTAAACTTGCTTTGCGTCCTTTCCACAATTGATATGGTGTTTCTGAAATACTTTTGGATGGAACAACGTTCAGAATATAAACTGCAGTCTGTACTGCATATCCCCAAAAGGATTGAGGTAATTCAGCATAACTCATCATAGACCGAACCATGTCCAACAAGGCTCGATTTCTCCTTTCTACAACACCGTTTTGTTGTGGTGTTCTAGGTGCTGTGAGTTGGGATTGAATTCCATGATCTACTAGATAGTTCTGGAATTGCAAATCCATATACTCACCACCTCGATCAGATCGAAGTGTTTTAATTCTTTGAACTTTTCAAGAGTTTCAAACTTGTGACTGATTAAGTAAATACAGCCATATCGAGAGTAATCGCTAATAAAACTAACGAAATACTGATATCCTCCTCGAGCTTTAACATTCATCAGACCACAAAGGTCTAAATGTATAAGATCAAGAGGTTCTTTAGCACGAAGACCTTTGTCAGAAAAAGATCTTTTTGTCATTTTTCCCTCAAGACATGATTCACATGGAGGTAGGGAACTGTCTTCTAACTGATTTAGATGACCGCTTTTTACCAATCTCTCAATCCTGTTGAGATTAATGTGACCAAGCCTAAGGTGCCAAAGATAGGCGTTAGGAGAAATTTTCCGCTTTTTATTATGAGTTTCAGCCGTTTTAAACATCTCTATATTTAAAATAGCTTTTGCTTCCATTGGTTGTAATATGTATAAGTTATTTGCAAGTCTAGCAGAACAAATATGAACACCTCTTGAATAAACAAACACTTCATTATATTCAAAAGATACACTGTACATATTCTCTAAAAGACAAGAAATGGGGATCAGATTCCTTTTCATCTTAGGTACAAAGAACACATTCTTGAGTAAGATAAAAGAATCTCCAAAAAATAACTTCATATCTCCCACTGCTTCAGCTGAAATGACTTCACCTGTGCCCACCTTGAAAGTCATCTCATATTTAGAAAGTCTTCTCCAAGAACTAGTTTCCTGTAGAAAAGTACAAACATGATTAGCGGCGCCTGAATCTAATATCCAAGTAAGGTGATAATTTTCCACTAGACAGTTCTTGACCAAATACTATTATCTAGAATAACTCATATCCCAATAGTTCTTTTGTTTATCGTTTTCAGTCAAGCTCTTTACTAACACTTAGTAATTCTTCTAAGTGTGACCCGCCATTTTCAGAACTTATAGGACGGTATGAATATGCCTCTGAGAGAGAAGACAATATCCAAGACGGTACTATAAGACCCTATTCATTTTACTGAAGCATGGGTTATTTCGAATCCTATGTTACAACCCTCTGTAGGGATCTCCGTGGTTAACGACTAGCTAGTGCCGCATAAAAACGACAGTAGGTGCAACATAGGAATCTCACGGTTCAAACTAATGGAGGAGACTGTAGGACACATTTTCTTCACCCACTTACTATGAACCACTTCCCTCATTCACCTTGTTATTGACCCATGCAAATACTTTCCGTATGGAGCAGTCGAAGTAAAATCGACAAGAAGCCGAGCATGGATATCACGGTATGAACTCTTGAAAATGTGAGAGCTAATAACTATATATCAAATATATGGTTAATCTCCCACTGAAGTGTTCTAAATGTTTGGGTAATTTACTTAGGCATGACGACTAATTTCATACAACCTAAGTCTAAGTGGTTTATCCAAATATAACTCTTATAATTGGATTTAACCTATAATGTCTAGGTGATAAACCATTTTATTACCTCACATCGCTCACGTAAACTCATAAAATTAGTTAACAACTCTCAATTGTTTGGTCATAATCCCTAGGTAGGAGGTGTTCCGTAAACCGTCAACTTAAGTACCCCCCAGCCTTAGACAGGTTTATGAACTGATATGAGTTTGTAACCGTATAAGGCAACAATCTATTTTAACGATTAAAATTAATTGTTAACCTAAGTGGGTATGCAACTGTTCTTTGTTATGGATTTTAAACGTCTAACCAATTTTATAACAACTTACAAAATTTAGACATGTTTAACATCCACAACATTCAACAAAGGTATCTAATATAACTATTATATTAAACATAACCCTAACATGCATACTATATATTATAACAATTATAACATACTGTCAATGCATGTAACATGCTTCTTACGGTGGGATTTTAAATGTACATGGCATACTGTATGCATATACATGAATTTATTTAATTATCACATACATCTCATGCATAAACAATTAAATACTAACTGTTATGGTTTTCATTTTGGCATAAACAAGCAAATAGACAGCTAACTATTACAAAACGCTTCATAACTGTCTTTGAACTGCTAGAACTGCTCCAAACCGAACCCAAAACAACTTCAACTGGGCTACACGAGTCTGAACCGGACCAACCACAACCATTTAAGGTTGAATCGGATTGAACTTGAATCAATCGGTCGAACTGGTTGCTCTCGGTCCAACCTCAATATGCTGCTAAGGCCGATCATGTAATGCCTGGATGTAATCATCTCGTGTCATTGCCTGGGGTTGAGAGGAAGTACATGATCGCATAGTGTTTCCTGAAAGCTGAACGATCGTTTAGCTCTATCGCATAGAACTAGACGATCATTTAGTTCAATTGCAGTACAATCGCTTAGCTTCATCGCATAATACTAAGTGATCGCATAACACTATCGCTCAACGCATTCAAGTCATCGTTTAGTATCCGTCACAGCTAAACGATCGCATAGCTCCATCATATAGCACATCATCGCGTCTTATAGCATTTATTTACACGATCGCTTAGCTCCGCGACCAAACGAACGCTTAGTGCTATCGCGTAGCACTTCATTGCATCATTTAGCACGCATCGTTCCTAAACAATTGTATAGCGCCATCGTTTAGCAAAATCAACGTATCGTCTAGTTCCCACGACAAAAAAATGATCCTGTAATGCGATCATATAGCAAATGAACGCATCGCTTAACTCCCACAGGTAAACGATCGTTTAGCGTTCAACATCACAATGACCAACGCATATTACTAAACGATCATCTAGCTTTTCTTCTCAACGTGTAATGTCTGGAGTCAAACGATCATTTAGCAACTAGACCTCAGCAACAAATTTAAGCAGAAGCTGAAAAATCTGAAACAGCAACTCGACCACCTTCGCTTGTTTCTTCAATTACATCTTAATTTCAACTCTAATGACTCCAAATAAATTATAGACTATAACACATAAATGCTCATCAAACAAGAACCAATTACAAATTTAATTGAGAAATTAAATAGAATTAAAATGCCAAAGCAGAGAAAACCATAGCTGTGCATCAGTTTCATATATCTTATGAAAAATCACCCACCATGCCAAAATTAGACCGAATTGAAAGCTTAAAAGATGCTTTGTTACTAATTGAAAAAGTTAAACAACATGCAGTGGAAGTATCAAGGATTCCTAAGCATTCTAATTCATTAATTTTAGCAAAAACTAAAGCATGCTCTTCTCAAAAAGTGGGTTTTCAGAACATACCTTTGATGAACTTGTAACGGTAAAATTAGTTCCTTATTATGCATGCACTGAGATGATAGATAATATACTACAAGATCATGTCCCCGACAACAGCGCCATAAACTTGTTGGACAAAGAATTGAGCTATACAGTGATGCACACACTTGATACAAGTCCATTGATATGCACTAATGACTTGACTTAACTCAATTCATGCAATACTACTTCTAGATATGCGTTATTAATGGATGCTCTTGTAGTATGTTGTGCGTTGTCATAAATTTCCTTACGTTGGAACCAAGTATAATTCCATCGCAAGTTTCTCGGTGTGATCCGAGGTCGAACACAGGGACTGTTTGAGGTTATTGCGTTATATTTATGATACATGCGACCAAATTTTTCAATTTAATAAAAGTATTTGTGTACAAGTATATATAGTTACGATAAAGTAAAGGAAAGTAGTAAAAATGTGATAATAAAATAAAATGCAGTAAACCTAAGCTAAGATGGTACAAGATACAGGCGGCATGATACAAAATACTGAGGGCAAGGCTGACTGTGAAGATTATACACAGATTATGTGATGCGATGGCAAGTCTTATGTACGAAGCAGAAAGAGAAAGATAACTAATATAAACATCGCAAGTTCCTTAATTGCGTTAAAGTTATAAGTACGGTTCTGTTTTTCTCTTAGCGTACACTTTTCAGTGATCAGCCGTGTTCCCACATGCCTGTGGTGAAACAGAGACGAATGTAATGAAAGCAAAGTTTCTTCCATCTCTGGAAGTACTCTCACAGGTGAAAATGTCGTCTAGCATGCCTTAGATAAACGCAATTATCTATCTAAAACAAATTAAGTACTTGTTTAATTCATATTGACTACCAGGGGATTAAGAACACTTTATGAAGAAAACGATAAATGGAGAAACGAAAATAGACAGAGAAGTTGTAATGAAAACGACCGAGACATTCAATATATCTATTTAGCATCTGATACATGGTATGTGAATGAAGAGATAAAGAAGATGAGATACAATGATGAAAAGAGATAGAAACAAATACAAACAAGTGCCAACGTCTCGGCATTAATTTGGATGGAGATTTGCTTGTCGGAATGGATGGATCATGTGGAAGGATGAGCTTCCTTCTCAGACTTGCTCAACCGGTAGCAGGGATCTGAATATAGAGCTTCGCGGCGGGGATCTGGCAGATTAACACTGAGATTCACCGCTCGCTTTTGTCTCTTCTTCTTCCCAGATTTCTTCAGTTTAACACTCAGCTCAGCCTTTTTCTCAATATAAGAGCAGGAATTAGCCCCATATCAAGTAGCATATTTTTCTGTGAATTCTATGGGGTATTTATAGGTCAAAATCTTTGACTCCGACCTTGTGGTCCCCAATTGTTGTTATAGAAATTCCGAAGATGGAGGGATATTATTCCTTCTGTTATGCAATCAGACGTCAAATCTGCACAACCATTAGGTGTACACGTGGCACAATCCTCCGCATTTGCATTGCTCAGCTGCATCTTTCAATCGAGTGTTCGCATGTGATGTTGTTTTTATTACCGCATGCAGTTGAAAGTCAGCTCTAGATCGACTGTCGCATTGTGCCGTCATTGTGTTAATCATCTTTTCATTATTGATTGATGGGCGCAATGTGACAGAGATGTGTTGGTCAGTCTGTCTTTGTCACACCCCCTCCGTAGCCTTAGACCCCAAGACCTGGAAGAGAGCGTGAGGGTACACTAGTAGTATTCCAAGACAACATTTAAATTTAACATTTCCCCCCTTATCTATTAAAGACTTCAACATGTTTACAACACTCTATCTAACTTTCATACACATAGTTCAATTTCCTATATTCTTTACTACATGATTCAAGTCGTGCCCTGAGAATTTACCAAGTCCTGGTGTGTTGGTGGTTAGTAGACTCTTTCCTGAATACTCTGCTTTGCTACCTGGGGGGGATATAATAAAACATTTTGAAGAGTGTGAGCTACTAAGCCCAGTGAGTGGTGCTTTTAAAATAATAATCACTTTGTAAAACATATTTTTGGGAAATCAATCACATAATCACAATTCCAATATAATTTATGCATGATCATATTTATATTCATTCAATCATCATCCTCCAGTTCCATGCTATACGTGGCATGCTCATATCATGGACACATTATCAATCATAACAACTTTTTTATGGAAACTTTCCTATAACCTTCTTTTCCCGCCAATGTGCACATCGACAATTCTTTTCCCGCTAGTCATGCTAGGTAACTTGACTATATTTCCCGCCGGTCGTCACCGACTATTATTTTTCGCCGACCGAGGCCGACTATATTTTCCCGTCAAGCACCTTTTATTAAGCATGCTAGCTTATGTAATCCGGGTATGATCTCAGTTTCCATAGAAATTTTACAAACAATATCATGGCAACAACATAACATCATAAGCATGTATTTTGTACTTACATATGCATTTATCCATATATTAACGCATAAAACTAAGTAAACACTCACCGTAAGCAAGTTTTCCCACTAAAATCACCTTCAGAATACCTTCTTGAGAATTTCTCCATATCAATGGAAATTCCTCAATTAATACTTGTTATATCAAAAAATAATGTCAAACTAGCCAAAATACCTTTATATAATGAAAATACCAGCTTACCCTACTCAAATTTTGCCAAAATCCCAAAATTAGCCTCCTTAGAGGTTATTTGGACTGTGGTAGGCAGCTGGGCGTTGGGTAGTAGGCAGGGTGGGCGTGTTGTGCCGCACAGGGGACTAACGCGTTTGGGCATGCGTTGCATTGGGCGTGATGCATCGTACGGGGAGGCAGCTGCGCTGGGCTGGTGCGCGGGATGCGTCGAGCGAGATGCGCGTGGATGGACGGACACAACACTACATGCGCGCAGGGTGTGGGCTGGCTGTGCGTCCGACTGACTCAATGCCTCACCAACGTAACCTTTGTTTCTTTTGATCTTCAATTAACTTGGCAGCCTAATAACTCAAACGTAACTCTCTAAATATGCTCTCAACACACAATTTAGGTGATGGTATGAATAAATTCCTCTTGCCCAACCCCTCTATTTATAGCCATTTCAAACTCACCTCATGGTGACAACTCAACTCCCATTTGTCTCACTTTGGAGCTGCCAACACTCAGTCTACCCAGCCTAGCCTTGAGTTGTTCTCATTTCAGCTTGCCAGCCAAAATCTCCTTTTTTGCACGAAATCTCCTTCACCCACCTCCTGCTTGAGGTGATAAGACTTCAATTGCATGAAATCTTCTTTGTCCACTTCCTACTAGAATTTTATGTGATCCTCTTTTTACCACCTAAATTACTTAAATACTTCACATATTTCTCTACTTAAATTGTTTAAGACTTATGCTCGTATACCATTGGCATCCTCCCTTGAAATTTTTCATCAATTAGCCTTACCCTTTATCCTTAATGCATAGCAACTCACCATTCCTTCATCAAAGTCCCACTTAGCCAACGCAAGAGTTGGCCATCACCAACGCATAGGGCGGCCACTCACCCTCGACGCATGGCTTGCTAGGTGTGCTTGCTCGACCTACTATGCATGGATGCATGGCACTGACCATTGACTCACGGGTGTGCTATCTATGCGCTTGCGCACTTGGCCACATAGGCACGCTCGGCCGCATGGGCATGCCTCATCGCATGGGCGTGCGCTTAGCATAGTGCATCGACGCATGGCTGCTCGGCAAACTCAACAGCACTTCGACGCATAGGATGGCTTGCCCACTTGCCCGTTTAACGCATAGACAGGGTGCTCGACATACACCATCGACGCATGGGCTGCGCGCTTATCCTCGACGCACGGCTACGTGCGTGGCGCATGGCCTGTGCACTTTGCTTCCATGAATCGCCTGTGCACTTGGCCTCGACGCATGGCCTGGGCGCCTAGCATGCTCACTCGACGCATGCCTCCAATGCATGCCCTGCTTATGTCCGCATGCTCTTGCGTTGGTAGTATGCAACCTTTAGCCATTTTTCAAGTCTTCTTGCTTTCTCCCTCCATGCCTTCTTGCGTTCAACATGTTTTAAGCCCTTCATAGGCGTTTGGACTTTTGGTTACCTTTTTGGATAATTTTGATGTTTTCCCCCTTTTGCTCCAATATCTTTTCTTAAGATTTTTCTTCTCTATTTAACTTCCCACTTTAGATTTAATGTTAGGGTCTTACAGTCTTGAGCCTTAATCGCAAGCGGTGACTTGGTTTCCTGCAAAACAGAGTAGAAATCTCCTTTTCTTCCATCTTAATGATGTCAGTGGGTGTAATTGTGATAATTCAGAATTATTGTATTTCTAAGCTAATTTTCCACAATTGGCGCATATTTATTCTCTTTCGGCCGCAATATCTAGATAAGGCAGTATAAATAAGTTGTATTTCTACAAGTTATCACACCCCCAAATTTAGATATATGCTTGTCCTCAAGCATATCTTCTACTAAGGCAATAAAGCTCAATTCCTATCCTATATTTCTGCGTTAATTGGTTGCTCCGAATGTTACACTTAGGCACATTTCTTGACATCGCAATTTCTTCCTATCCTTGCTAATTCTTAACAAGCCCTACTTTATTCTTCTATATAACAAAATTCTGCTCAAAAATGTTTTTCTAGTTGTTTTCAAAATAGAATGTTTATCTCTTCTTGTCAAAACACTTGATATATCTACATACAGTGGTTAAAACTTTTGCGTCATTTACTAGAGACAGTTGGTCATGGTTACACTCTTCGTTTTGGCCTGTCCCCACGGGTGTCATGTGAACATCCAACTACGGTTGTGTGCCAATCTCGACTTTAACTCATGATATTCAGAGGAGTTGTCTCTTAGATTCTTTTATTATATATTTTTTTCTTTCTTTTATATTGCGTTGATCTTGGAAAGCCACCTTCGTTTTGGTTTGCTCCTACGGGTGTTATACAAACATC
Source organism: Benincasa hispida (assembly GCF_027475165.1). NCBI lineage: Eukaryota > Viridiplantae > Streptophyta > Magnoliopsida > Cucurbitales > Cucurbitaceae > Benincasa > Benincasa hispida. The sequence goes on along the minus strand of NC_143485.1, from coordinate 1,892,939 downwards.
CAACTACGAGCAGACTTCTTTCACAACTAGACTCTTATCAGGTTGGGAACATTTTTTAAGGATTTCCCTTGCGCTGACATTGGAGTTTTGCATAAAAAAAAATTTTAACAGAAAATGAACGCATTTTCTTAAATACTGCATATTCTTGATCTTATCGGCTCAGATCTTCCCCACCCAAATTTAGAGATGAGCAAGGTCCTCATTGCGTTGTTTGGATAGACTAGACAAACACTTAGAAGAAAAATTTCAAAAAGAAGGTTTGAGCAGAACTTTGAAAGATAAAAGGTAAAGTACTACTAAACTAAGAATTAACTAAGTGTTAGTCAGAATTGCAAAGTATGGGAAATGTTTCTAAGTATAAACATATATTACATCATAGCAACGTAATGAAGAACACAAAAGTAAAAGATTCAGAACATTGCAAATATTGACAAAGGATGATAAGGAGAAAGGCACAAGCAAAAAGTGGAGTGAATATGTACTCATTGTATTGAATATTAACAAAGTATATAAATAATTACAAATTAACGCAATACAAAATTTTTTCCTGTACAAGAATCAAAGAATTGATTAACTCATAAAAGAATAAATGAATTGAAAAAACTACATAATGGTCGCATAGACGAAGAAAAAAAAATATATGGAAGGATTATTGCTGAGGTGCTGGCGGGTCTGAAGGAGGATTTTGAGGTGGTGCTAGAGGAGCTTCTTCAAAATTTAAGTGCTACCGGAGATGTGGAGGTACCATTGGACCATAAAGATATGTGGTGAGAAAGTTGAAGTACTCTTGATTACGCTCCGCAATGTGTCTCTGGTGCATATGGACCTAAATGCTGTGCTGCATGTTGATCAACGCCTTTCTTGATGTGGCAACACTACATTAAATATCATCAATCTGCTCCATTACCACTTCAAATCTTTGGTTGAAGAAGTGTTGTTGTTGAGAGAAAAGTTGTTGTTGTTGAGAGAAGAGGGATCTCATTTCTGCTAACTCAGCAGCCATGGAGGTGATGGAGGGTTGTGCCTGCGATGTCTCGCTAGCATCATTTTGGGGTTGGGCAGAGGTGCTTTCACCCAAATCGTGTGGGTCATCAACTTGTGGCAGTGGAATGGGGGGTTGTGGTGATGATGCTGTTGGTGAAGGTGGGGCTGCTGGATAAACAGGTGAGGAGGTTGGGACAAGGAGTAGATTGGTAAAATGTTCGTGTAGTGGAGAAAAAGGTTGTGCAGGTGGGATAGGAGGACTGGGAGAGCGAATGAATAAGGGAAAAGGGTCCACAGGTTCTGGATCTTGCGCTGACAACTCTTGAACCCTTTCTTTTCCCTTATCTTCTCTGCATCGTCTTTTTGGCCTGGGCTCTTGCGGTGTATTCAAATCGACCGCGGGCCTTTTTGCTGGCAGCTCAGGGTAGTGTGGGGAGTCTTTGAGGAGCATCCTTAAGCTTTTGATGTTGATGAGGCCGTGGACTTCTGACATGGGCTCCTTATCAATGCCTACGCCCATAGACAGGCACAAACTTAAAACGATCCACGAGAAGAAGTACTGCCCTCGGATATGCCCCACCAATGATCTAATCTGCCGTGCGATCAACTGCCCTACGTCAATAGGAATGCCGCATATGATGCAGTATGCGGCCATGACCCGATCCCTTGATATAGTTCTGTCATGTGTTGTTGGGATTAGCCGCTTCTTGACCAGGTAAACCCAAAGCCTTCCCTCCAGAAGCAAGGACTCCAGGGTGCAGATACCTTTGAACGAAACTGACCACTTCGTGCCCGGTTGCGTTAATACCCTCAGCACATCTTCCATCTGTTGCTTCGTGGGATCATCAATAATCTTGTTCCCTGGTGCATCAGGGTTGTTCTTCATCTGATATATTTCGTTGATGTCCCTTGCGCTGAAGGATACTATTTCTCTTTTAAAGGTCACTGCATCCCTGTTTCCATGTAGACGCCCACGGTAGAAGTCCCGCACCACCTGAGGCACAATGATGGATGGGCATTGGCAAAATGTGTCCCACCCATGTTCCACAATCACGCTCGTGAAGAGGTTAGGTAGTGGTGTCGGCGCAGGATAGAAGCCCATCTCAATCAACATGTCATCATTCTCCTTTCTTTTTTATGAACGCTTCCTGGCTGATGCGGGCTCGCTACTCTCCGCGATTGCCTTGCCTTTTTCCTTAGTCAATGCAAGGCGGGCTGCTTGTCTTTGTTTCTTTTCCCGCTCTTTGTGTTGTTCCTCTTTCTCACGCTCTATGAGTTCTTTGCCCTTTTTCTTCATTAAGCGCCACACATTAGCTTCGCGCTTTTTCTCCTTCTCTTCCAACAATGTCCTCTCCTCTTCTTCCTTTTTCCTTCTCTTTTATTCTTCTTCTTTTTGTTCTTCCCTTTCAAATTCTTCTTCAAATTGCTCAGAGGCCAGCAATAGACGTTGTTCCTCCTCGCGCCTCCGTATCCCTTCAAGTCTTGAAAGCTCATTATTGCTTCGCATTTCTTCGAACTCCAATATTCTTCTTCTATTTCCTTCTGCGATGATGAGCTTTCCCCTCTCCATCTTTTCTTGCTTCTCCTCCTCTTATTTTCTTTTTCTTTCTTTTTCTCCCATTGCGATAATTAATCTTTGTGGGTCAATAGTGGACCCTTGCAGCGCATTCTCCCTGCGACGCCGCATCAGGGGGGTTCCTTCTGCTTCTTCTCCTTCATCGGTTGCAACCATTTGCGTTGTTTCGGGTTGCGTCGATTCCATCAACTGTGTCATTTTCCCCTATCCTCCCTTACGAAGGTTGATTCTCCATCCTTCTATGGGCTCGCAACCCTCTTCTTTTCTTCTTCTGCTTTTTTTAGGCGCCTCTCTTCACGCCGGCGCATTTTCTTTTCTTTCTTCTCCTTCTTCTTTCTTTCCTTCTTGGCCCCCTCCTCATCATCATCATCCTTTTTCTCTTTGTTCTTTCTCTCCTTGCGATGATGGGAAGATTCAACCTCTTCAACCTTCCTTCCTTTGTTTTTTTTCTTCTTCTTTTTCTTCTCAGCCACTTCTGGTTGCGTCTTCCCTACAACCTCCTCCAACGCAACGTCAAGGGTCTCCAACGCAACTTCAGCCTCCTTGGCCTCCTCCACCGCAATCTCTTCCTCTGCAATTCTGGAAGATCCGTCATAGGCTTCTGCGTTGACAGTCACCTCGGGAATCTCTAGAGCCAGAACGCCTCTTCTGGTTTCTTCTTCAATCACCACTGCCTCCTCCTCCACCACTACTTTCATCACTACCATCGTCTCCTCCTCCGTAGACAGTGGTTGATTTACAACCCCTGCCTTGGGTAGTCCACTCCTAGCTCCAAGTTACTCAGAATGTTGCCAAACACCTTCGTATCATCGCGTCTCTTCCTTTCACTCTCAGTGGAGACGGCAGGTGTTGGAAGAAGTATGCTTTCAATGCTTCCTCCCCTTTTAAACAGAGGAGGTTTAACAGCCAGGGGGTTTCTCCGGGCTCTCCCGGCGAGTCTGAGGACAGTGTGGGCTTGAGCGGCGAGTCTGCGACTGGAAGCCAGAAATGCTTCCTCTCGCATGGCTACTTGGTCAGAGGTAGGGGTGGATGGTGAAGCAGAGTGGTTGGAAGTTTGGTCGGCCATGAAAGCTAAGCTCGGAAGAACTGGTAAAACGCTGGGATGCTGGGGAAGAAGAAAGTCTGTATGCTACAGCGCTAGGGTTTCTAATTGCAAATATGAGGTAACGTTTCCAAAATGAGGTAAGGGTTCTATTTATAGGTTGGGTCGTAGTGGGCCCAATTCAATTTTTACGGCAACGGGCCTCGAGACACTCAAAAGACGCGTCGTTCGACTTCCCTCATTTATGGGATTTCAGAAGAAAAAAAATGTCCTTTCGTCTGCCTCATCATCATTACTTTGGAGTACGAAACGATTGGACTTCCCCACATTACAAAAAGAATTTTCTTTAATATTTTATTCGAATGGACGCAAGATAAAGATTAACGCAATATTCTCACCAACGCAAATGCATCTTCGCATAGGACGGGCAACAACACATACATCCCCGCAACACACCCCTTAACCAAACATATTTCTGGAAGATACCTCAACATAGTGCATTTAGCTAAGGATGGGTAAAGGGCATATACGAGCGCAACACACCCCTCAGCTCAATACAGTTGAGCTGAGTGAACGCAAAGCGTATCTTATTGGTTCAAGATGCGTCCATGATTGCCTTTCATACTTGTTGTTGGTTATATGATTTTATTTTTATTTTTATTTTTCATCAACGCATGTGCTATGACTTGTGGCAATAAATTTTTCTTTATTACTCAATCATTCAACATTTAAAGCTCAACGCATTAATTACAGAAATGCTTAAAGAATTAAAGACTATATAGAAATAAATGCCTAGGAAATAAATGAAGAATTAAATTCATAAAGCCAAGAACGAATTAAATAAGCAAGTGAAGACAAAATTCAAGAATTCAAAAGGACAAAAATTTAAGAAAGCATTAAACATAGTGGTGAGATATGGACCGATAGATGCGTTTCTTGAATGAGCGCAATCCACATCTCCGCAGGCGGTCCTACTTGCTTGCCCAATGTCCTAGGGACATTACTCCTTTCCTATAGATCTCGGGGCTTCTGAATTGCTAGGCAACGTTCCTAGTGTTGGATTTTATGTCCTAAAACTCGTAGTTTGTAAATTAATAAACATATTCTGTTTTATTTTTCGATAAAGTTGTTATTAAAATTATAATATTGAATCCAATAAACTAAGGTACTTATCCCCATCTTCGCCCAGGTTAACAGGGCCTTACAGGGAGAGTGGAGCCTCTGGGGCTATTTAATGTAGTTTGAACTTTATGTAGTGACATAAACGTAGATCAAGTTCAAATATATAGCCAAAATGGTCTATAGTATATGAATAAGGTTGAGCGCCTTATTCTGGGACACTATGGATGTGGCCCACTTTGTAGTTAGTACAAACGATGTGATCTTGAATCTTTCATATAGAGATATGTGAGTGGGGGCATCCTATGTAAGAGTTTACATAAGACTGAACCATGAAATAGTCACTTTTTATGTTCTAAATGTCGTTTTATGTATAAAACTGACTATTTCGTTAATTGATGACCTAGGTAACTTAATCTTAATCCTGAGCTAACTATGAACTTCTATTCACTCAGAATTATCCTTAGATCTGCATAGGTGAGGGCAGCTCAATATCGCTGGCCCAATAAGCCTCCCATTTCAAGGGTAAGATCAAGTGGATAGCTGGGAACATAGGGTGCAAGACGAAATTCACTCTTACCCGTTATAGGGATAATAGATAGATTGTTCCCTTTAGTACTGAATCCAGGTCTTGAACAAGGGGCCCCACCCTTTCCTTGGCCCAAGAGGGATTCAGTTTATATGTGGACCTTAAACCAATTGTTCATTAAAGGATCAGTGAAACTTAAGGAACAAGATGTAGTCTTGGGGGTAAAACGGTTTTTATGACCCAGTTAAGATTACGAACAACCTGTGAAGGATTAGTTTACTAATCATGGTTATATCAAATGGATACAAATATATCTATAATGAAGGGAGTGTAACTACGGGACTATAGTGGAATGGCCCGTTAGTTAACGAATGTTGATTAGCTCCGTTTAAAGAGTTTAGCCAACTAATCTCGGATCGTTGGAGCCCATGATCTATAGGTCCATTAGGTTCCCCTACTAGCTCATATGGAATAAACTTAGAACAGTATGATAGAATTACTTGAATTATTCGAATTAGGTGAAAAGAGAGAAACCGACAAGTATATGTGATATAATGATCAGATTTTTTAGTTTATAGATACAACTTTAATATTTAAATGTGATTTAAATATAAAAAATATGAATACATTCATATTCGGAAGCTCAGAAATAATGGAAATGGTCAAAGATGTAAAAAGTCAAAGAGTTGACTTTTGACTGACCTTATATTCAAATGTGATTTGAATTTCGAGAAAATGAATGTGGATTCATGCTTGGGAGGTCAAAATTAGTCAACACGAAAAAAATCATAAAAAGTAAAATGTTGACTTTTGGTCAAAGTTTGACTTTGACCAAATGACTATTCTGCCCTTTGACTATAGTTAGTGGGAAAATCCAAACTTTTGTTGGATAATTCCACTAAAAAAATAGTTGGCTAGGTGTTGGCTTATAGTGGAGACATTAAACCTACTAAGATAGTGGATTATAGATGTTGGGTTTTTATGGATTTGGTTCATGCAATGTTGCATGGTTTTTATTTTTATAAATTGGGCTTTTGAATTTGAATTTAAAACTCTTGCAATTTTTTCAAATTTAGTTTTTCAAAATTGGGCTAAAAAATAAAGGGAAAACCCAAAACCAAAGATCCATCTTATTTTCCATCTCTTTTTTCTCTCTCTCGTTTTCTTCATCCACTGGGTCCCACAACTCGGTTCTGAGTTCAGAGGATAGTATGTCAACTCTAGTGGTGGTCCAGAAGAGTTTGGGTCGAGATTCAGCGAGGAAAAGTGGTTTTCGGGAGCTACAAAGGTTGTATCCCATCCCTTTTAATTCCTTGTTTTTCCTTCAAATGTATGTTATTTTCTTTAAGTTAAAAGCAATTAGAGTGTAATTAGATTCTAATTCCGCTGCGTATGTCTCAAGTTCCATCACCTGGTGCTCTGCTTCTCAGCTCGAAAGCCAGCTGGCCCACCTGGATCTCCAAATTTCTAATCGAAGACGCATGCACTTGCATCACTGCGTCGTTTTTATCTATATATTGCTTCAGCAGGGTTTCTAAAGAGCTTCTAGAAGTGTTAGAAGATGAGGGTTGCTGGTGATGCAACTGTCTCGGCTACCCTTGATTTGAGTTTTGGTGAAAAGGAGGATTCCCTCGCCTGCCACCTTTATGGTTGATTGGCCCCCCTTGGTTGGGATTACCTCCCCAACCGAAGTTAGGATGGCTCATCCAGCCAAGATTATAGGTGTTGCTGAAGGGGTTGTTCTAGATGGTGCATACTTACTGGATGTTCAATGGGCACACTTGAGCTCCATGAGCCCCTCCACAATTAACGCAACTTAATGCAGCCACTTGAGCCAGTGCAGCAGGTTGCGTTGATTGTTGAGAGATGGCTCCTTGATTAATTACCATCGATTGGAGGATAGAGGTCACCGCGGCCATTTGTGTGGCCAACGTGGTCATTGTCTCCGCAGGGACAATGGCATTTTTGCTCTTTCTTCTGTCGGCGCCTCGACCTCCATATCCATCGTCAATCCAATCATCTATGTTCCACGATATGCGGTCAAGGATGACCTTAGCCTCTGTGTATGTTTTATCCATAAAACCTCCTGTCGCGGAGGCGTCAACAACAGCATGCGTTGATCTGTTCAAGCCGTTATAAAAAGTTTCCATCCAGACGCAATCAAGGATCCCGATATGCGGGCAGTTTTTCACCGATCTTCAAAATCGCACCCAGGTAGTGCTTAGGGTCTCATTCTTCTTCTGCTCGAAGTTCAGCACGTCCTTCCATCGCCTTGCGTTGACGGCTGGTGGGAAGAACTTCTTCATAAATCGCTTCACCATTTGGTCCCATGATGTAATTTCATTTGGCTCCAGTGAGTGAGCCCACTTCTTGGCCTCGTCCCTCAAGGTGTAAGGGAACAAATACAGTCTTATGCTCTTCGGGTTTACACAGGGTAGAGAGAAGTTGTCATACATTTTGACAAAGCTGGTCAGGTGACCATGTGGGTCTTCACTTGCAGACCCCCAAATTACCCGACATTTTGGATCATCTGAAGCATGACCGGCTTAATTTCGAACCTTGTGTTCTCCTCGACAGTAGGCCTCGAAATCCCAGGCAAAAAGTCATACAGGTTGGGTGTTGCATAATTTGTCATGGGAATGTTGCGGTCAGCAGCCAGGAAGACAGGATCCTGCGCTGGTCGAACAGCTCCTTGATTCACTACCGATACCACATTATCATTGTTGTCCGCCATACTTGCTTCTTTCTTTCGCTTAATTTGATTCTGACGTGCCCGTGCGTGAAAGGTACGCTCGATCTTAGGGTCAGCTTCGAATTCTGGTTCAGCACCAGTACTCATAAACCGTCAAGCTGTTCTCCGCGTTGAACAGCCAGTACAATGAGATCTTTCCCGCAAAATACCATAAACACACTCAAACAATAAACCGTTAACCAATCCCCGAAAACGGTGCCATAAAATTGTAACGGTAAAATTAGTTCCTTATTATGCATGCACTGAGATGATAGATAATGTGCTACAAGCTCATGTCCCCGGCAACGACGCCATAAACTTGTTGGACAAAGAATTGAGCTATACAGTGATGCACACACGAGATACAAGTCCATTGATATGCACTAATGACCTGACTTAACTCAATTCATGCAATACTACTTCTAGATATGTGTTATTAATGGATGCTCTTGTAGTATATTGTGCGTTGTTGTAGTATGTTGTGCGTTGTCACAAGTTTCCTTATGTTGGAACCAAGTATAATTCCACCGCAAGTTTCTCGGTGTGATCCGAGATCGAACACAGGGATTGTTTGAGGTTATTGCGTTATGTTTATGATACATGCGACCAGGTTTTTCAATTTAATAAAAGTATTTGTGTACAAGTATATAAAGTTGCGATAAAGTAAAGGAAAGTAGTAAAAATGTGATAATAAAATAAAATGCAGTAAACCTAAGCTAAGATGGTACAAGATACAGGTGGCATGATACAAAATACTGAGGGCAAGGTTGGCTGTAAAGATTATACACAGATCATGTGATGCGATGGAAAGTCTTATGTACAAAGTAGAAAGATAAAGATAACTAATATAAACATCGCAAGTTCCTTAATTGCGTTAAAGTTATAAGTACGGTTCCGTTTTTCCCTTAGCGTACACATTTCAGTGATCATCCGCGTTCCCACATGTCTGTGGTGAAACAGAGACGAACGTAATGAATGCAAGGTTGCTTCCATCTCTGGAAGTACTATTCACTCTAGTTAACGCATTCTTCTGACCTTCTCTTGATAGATCAGAATGACATCTTCACTTCTGCTTTCACAGGTGAAGATGCCGGCTAGTATGCCTTAGCTAAATGCAATTATCTCTCTAACACAGAATAAGTACTCGTTTAATTCATATTGACTACCAGGGGATTAAGAACACATCATGAAGAAAACGATAAACGGAGGAACGGAAATAGATAGAGAAGTGGTAATGAAAACGATCGAGACATTCAATATATCTATTTAGCGTCTGATACATGGTGTGTGAATGAAAAGATAAAGAAGATGAGATACAATGATGAAAAGAGATAGAAACAAATACAAACAAGTGCCAACATCTCGACACTGATTTGGATGGAGATTTTCTTGCCAAAATGGATGGATCGTGTGGAAAGATGAGCTTCCCTCTTAGGCTTGCTCAACCGATAGAAAGAATCTGAGTATAGAGCTTCGCAGCGAGGATCTGACAGATTAACACTGAGACTCACCTCTCGGCTTGTCTCTTCTTCTTCTCGAATTTCTTCAGTTTAACACTCAGCTCAGCCTTTTTCTCAATATAATAGTAGCAATTAGCCCTGTATCAAGTAGCATATTTTTCTGTGAATTCTATGGGGTATTTATAGGTAAAGATCTTTGACTCCAGCCTTGTAGTCCCCACTTGTTGTTATGGAAATTCCGAAGATGGAGGGATATTATTCCTTCTGTTATGCAATCAGACCGTCAAATCTGCACAATCGTTAGGTGTACACGTGGCACAATCCTCCGCATTTGTGTTGCTCAGCTGCATCTTTCGATCGAGTTTTCGCATGCGGTGTTGTTTTTATTATCGCATGCGGTTGAAAGTCAGCTCTAGATTGACTGTCGCATTGCGTCATCATTGCGTTAATCATCTTTTCATTGTTGATTGATGGGCGCAATGTGACAGAGATGCATTGGTCAGTTTGTCTCGAGCCTTAATCGCAAGTGGTGACTTGGTTTCCTACAAAACAGAGTAAAAATCTCCTTTTCTTCCATCTTAATGCTGTTAGTGGGTGTAATTGTGATAATTCAGAATTATTGTATTTTTAAGCTAATTTTCATACAATTGGCGCATATTTATTCTCTTTCAGCCGTAATATATAGATAAGGCAGTATAAATAACTTGTATTTCTACAAGTTATTAAAACTCTCCAAGAAAACGTTTGTTCAGTTGCTATCTTCACTTGATATTAACGTGAACCACCTCAAAGCCTTCCCTATTATGCTCTTGGAGCTTTAGGCAGAGTTGTGGGACTCAAGAACAGCTTGAAGATGTGAAGAAACAAGAAAAACTCACAGCAGCGTCTCTTCTTCTAAAAATTTTCTCTCAAAATTCTGTATTCTCTTCTTCTCCAAGAACTCCACTCTTCTTTATATATAATAGATGAACATGCAAAGAGATGGAGTGCATGGCTTGCAGCTCATGCTTGAAGAATCAAAGCAGAAAAGATAATGCATTTTGTGTGAGCATAAAGATGATGGTAATGGAGAAAACCCATTTTCCATTTTGTGCAACCATGCAAACAAATTTCCATTTTCTTTTTAAAACATAAAATGACTTTAACCATTTTAATTCAAAATTTTATTTTCTTAAATTAATTAAAAAATTTAATTAATTTAATATCAAATATTAAATTAATTTTTGCACAAAAATCATCTTCATATAATTAAATCATATTTAAATATTTATTCTCTTGTTCCGTTTAATTTGAATGTTTCAAATTAATTTCTTAAGCTGCCCTAAAGCTTATCCATTTTCGAGCTGGTAGGGGGACCTCGCGGACCTACAGATCATGGGTTCCAACGATTCGAGATTAATCGGCTAAATTCATTAGTCCGATCTAACCCCCATTCGTTAACTAATGGGACACTCCACTAAAACCCATAGTTGAATTTCCCTCACTGTAGATATATTATGTCCATTTAATAACCATAATTAGTAAATCGATCCTTCACAGGTTGTTCATAATCACAGCTAGGTCAAAAATACCATTTGACCCCTGTGACTACATCTTGTTCCTTAAGTTTCTACTGATCCTCTAATGAACAATTCTGATTCATAATATCTATGAATCAAATCCTTTCTCTATCATGAGAAGGCGGGGCCCCGATTGTTCAAGACCTGGAGTCAGTACTTAAGACAACAGCCTATTTGCTAACCCTAAATAGGGTAGAAGTGAATTCCATCTTGCAAGGCTATGTCCTCAGCTATTCATCCGGTCTTATCCCCAAAATGGTAAGCTTATTGAGCAGTGTTGTTGGACTACTCTCACCATTTGCAGATCAAAGGATAATCCCGAACAAACAGGAGTTCATAGCTAGCTCAGGATTAAGATCGAGATAACCTAGGTTATATAATAAATGAAATAGTCAGTTTTGACAGTAAACGGTCGTTATAAAAAAAAGCGACTATTTTCGTGGTCTAGTCTATATGCAAACTCATTGCATAGGATGCCTCCACTCTCATGTCTCAACATGAACAATTTGTGGATCACATCGTTTGTAGCACCTTACAACTTCTTGTAACAACTATAGAGTGGGCCACATCCAATAGTGTTACCAGGATGAAATACTCAATTTCATCCATATACTTACTAGACCATTTAGGCTATATAATGTCAACTTGATCCTGTTTATGTCACTACATAAAGTTATAGCATTCAGATTATAGCCAATGATGCGCTTATTGGATTTTCATAATAAGATGCAAAATCAACAAGTCATTGTTATTTATAAAATAGAATGTTTAACACGAACTGTGAGTTCTAGGACTTTCTCAACAATTATATCATATATAATTTCTGTGTCCATTTGATATAACCAGGTAACGGTGTGATGACCCTTCACAAGTTGCTCGTAAGTACAGCTAGGCCAAAATTACCATTATGCCCCTATAGTTACATCTAATTTCTTAAGACCAATAATCCCTCTAATGAACAATAAGTCATAGTCAAACTATTACCAAAGCCCTCTTGGGCCAAGAGAGGGTGTGGCTTCACATTGTTCAAGTCCGGAATCAGCTCTTAAGGGAGAAATTTATCTACTTACCCCTACGTTAGGGAATGAGTGAATTTTGTCTTGTGTAGTTGTGTTCCCAGCTCCCCAATCAGACGAATCTTCAAAATGGTAAGCTTCTTGAGTCGACGATCTGACCACTCTCACCCATACAAACCAAAGGATCGCCTTCATAAGCAGGAGTTCACAACTCACTCAGAATTCAAATCATGTCACCTATGGTCATCTTGGTGAAATGTAAGTCTTTATTATGAACGACGTTATATAATGAGACTAGTTATTTCGTGGTTTGGTCTTATACAAACTACTTTGTATAGAATACTCCCGCTCACATGTCTCCACATGAATTATTAGGATCAGATCATTTGTAGCATTTTACAATAATTGTAACATCTACAAAACGGGTCGTACTCATAGTGTCACCAAGATAAGGTATCCAGGCTTATCCATCTACTATATACCATTTAGGTTATCACTTAAACATGATCCACCCGTATGTCCCTACATACATGTTTAAGCTACAAATGATAACCTTGGATGTTAATTTATTGGTTTGTGGGTTTAATGCCATTAAATGTGAAATAAAATGTTTGTACAATACAATTACAAACTATAGGACTCTATGAGATTTAGGGCATCAACCCAATAATCTCCCACTTTTCTTAAAGCTAGTAGGGTATACAATATACAAGTACACTAAGCAATAAACTAGGGCATAAAACACACCCAATGCAAATCTCCTACTTGTCTTAGACTAAATGTGGCATGTCCTGTAACCCATACTTTGTAAGTGACCCTCAAACACCTTAACCGTGAGGGCCTTTGTAAATGAATCAGCAATGTTGTGCTCCGAAGCTATCTGCGTGTCGATCACGTCCTCTCGATGCCTAATCTCTTCAATGAGATGATACTTCCAATCTATGTGTTTCCCATACTTGTGACTCCGAAGCTCTTAGGAATTAGCCATAACACCACTATTATCACAATAAAGGGTGATAGGCTTTGACATGTCTGAAACCACTTCCAAAATCTGTCAGAAATTTCCTAAGCCATACAGCTTCCTTAGTAGCTTCACAAATCAAAATGTACTCAGCCTCCATTAAGAATGAACACCAATCCTGATGTAGATTTCCTAAAATCCTTATCAGTCTGGAAATTAGAATCTCTGTAACTAGTGATAGGAAATTAGAAGTCAATTTTACTCAACAACCAAAATCCCGTGGACGCAGTATGCGATGCATGTTCCTAAGATATGCATTGATAGTCATGTGTCGATGGTCATGCGTTGGACTGATAATGCGTTAATGAATGTATGCGACGACCATGCGTCCTGCCACAAGTTTTCTTATGCTCACGCCATGTATAACGCGAACGCAAGTTTCTCGGTTAATCTGAGGTCGAACACATGGACTTGTAGCTATATGTATGCGGTAATGTGCATGCAGCGGTTTGAATAAAAGAATGGAAGGGATGTTGCTAAGTTAATCCTACTCCTACTCCTATCTAACAGATAAACCTTGACATGAAATAAATGTGTGGGAAAATAGATAAAATGCGGAGATGATTTCATTGCAACCTTTAAGAATGACAGATAGGGCAACCCTAGTCAACGCAAGCCAATGTGATCATGCTACACTCATGCACGGAAAATCATTTTCCAATGCAAATGCAGTGCTCCTAAGTCTAAGACGCATGTGTTGAATGCAAAAGTGTCCATAGAGCTTATTCCTAAGTCTCTACTCTTTTCATATGCGATGATGCAAAATGCACACAACGCTGCGGTAACCGCACATAATCGTTTCCTCTCTCTAGGATGCATGCAATGAGCTAATAGCAACAGTGCTTATTCCTAAGCTCCTATCTCTTGTATTATGTGTTCTAATCTGACTCACCCGAGCCTAGATTTTGACTTGACCTTCCCAGCCTAGATCCTGTCCTTAGACTACCCTCCCGAGTATCCCTAATGGATGAATGAAGCATACATAATACAAGACAATCGCATGAACTTGGTTGACGCAAGATTGTTACTATCCCTAGTGAACAATGCATACATTGCTTGATGCGTCCAGCCACTTACCCTCCCGGGCAATTGATTGTTGCTGACTTCACTCATAGACAAGCAATGTGTTAGCCTATAGATAGGCATTGCAACAACTTCACACTAAGAAAATAAGATTACTCACACACTCACGCAACGCACACCTCTCGGTGGTTACTACATGCTTCATATCTCTAATCCACATGACTAAGTATGCGATACCCAAGCAATCCCACTAAGTGTTGCAATGAAACTAAAGATGCTAAGCAAATAAGATGAAGATGGAGTCGAAGGAACAGAGAAATGCATTGAAAACAAATTGTATTAATTCCTTAATTTCAAGATGTCATACAATACAATATAAGAAAGAAAAGAAAAGGAAATGACCGGCTGGAAGCAAAGATTTGCTCCTAGTGGATGTGCGTCAAGGCTACCGGTGGTGCCATGGATGGACGGAGGAACTGACTCTTTCGAAATCTAGCTCTGGTCAAAGGCTCTGGTCATCACACGGAATGGATGCAGGAGGTGAAGAACTCTCAAACTTCTTCTCACGCGTTTGTCTGGATCGCAAGGATCCGCCTTAGGCGAACCTCAGGTGAAAACCTTGGATAACTTGAATTTCTACTCATCGGCCTCTATTTATAGAGCTTGGGTCACTGACAGCATTAATTGGACTGCTCTGAGTCTGACGTTTGGCGTGTTAGTCTTTTCTGAACCTCTGCCACTAACGGCGTGGTAGGTGAAATGTCAACATCAGCTTTGGATTTTCTCGAGGTAGATGTGTTGATGCGTTCATTCCACCTACCTTGCATTGATCCCATTAGAATGCATTATCGCGTAGCCGCAATCATTCAATGGCCACATTCGCTTAATACCGCAACTCTACATGATGACTGCAATCGCTTGACGAGCGCAACTCCCATGCGATGGACGTATACGGCTGATTACCGCAACATCCATACGTTTGCCTTTGCGATGGAGTGTTTCTCCATATGCGGTCATCTGTGGGGTGGTTCGGTTTCCGCGTTTGCGTTTATTTCCTACATTAGCCACAAAAATAGAACATTGAACGTATAGTTAAAGCAACATAATGGGTTGGCGAGATTCAACATGCTGATCGACGCACGTTCATTTTCTCGTGAATTCCTAACATGATTGCCGCATATTCGACCTAACAACCTTCATAATTCTAAGTAAAAGGCCTAAGATGACATGCATTTCTGCATGTCATCAAACCCCCAAACTTAAAATCATGTTTGTCCTCAAGCATGCGTTATACTCAAGAAATTATAACTCACCTTCATACTTTCCTTTACGATGACCAGCTTCTCAGAATATAATTTACACACACCTTTGACCATCACTGTAATGCTCTCCTCTACTTTGGCTGCTTCTTCAAAATGATTTTGTCTAAGTTTAGATCCGGCGAGCCTTTGCTCAAAAAATTTTATTCATTCACCGCAATTTTGTGTTTAGCTTTTGAGAATGCGCTCATTAAAAAATACTTCAAAGCTTTGCGATGGCTTATTCAAATACGGCGTTGAACCTGGTTATGCCCTTCGTTTTGGCTTACTCCCACATGTGTCATGCGGGCATCCAACTTCGGTTGCATTCCATATTCAACTCAACTCTTGTCTCGTTTGTTTTGGCTTGCGTCGGACAGAGGAGTTGCACTTATGCGTTGATCCTGGCGACTTGCCTTCGTTTTGGCTTGCCCCCACGTGTGTCATGCGAACATCTAACTTCGAGCAAGTGCCTTTCACAGTTTAACTCTTATTAACATGAGTTTCCCCATTACGTTGACAGTGGAGTTATTATTCTCAAAATCTCACTTCAATTTTTTTTTCTTTTTCGAATGATCGCAATATAATGAACGCAATTCTCCGAGACCGCTGCCACCCCCAAACTTAGAGGTTGGCAGCGTTCTCACCTCAAAGCTAAAAACAAAACTACAAGAATGCGATAATAAATGTTTGAACAAAGGTTTGCGCAAAATAAAACTTAAGACTTTCAAATTTTGAAGAAGCTAATAAAAGTAAAGAATTCCTTGTGTTGATTAGTTAGAAGATGCAGTGAACTATATGTACCATCGTAGAAACATCGCAAAATAATGCAATCGGGAAAAAGAGAATTTCAAACAAGAAAAGACCTTAGATGGAACAACGCATGCGCTCATGAGTTGAAATCCACGCGATTGAAGCCATACGTTGAAGGGTGAAAGGAATTCTTCCGTTGAACTACGAACCGAGGAGACTTATTATTGCACCTACAATAGCAAATGTACCATAACCAAGGAAGCAGCCATATATCCAAAAAGACAATGAAAATAAAAATAACCTATACTAAGAAAGCAAGTTAAAGATAGAGTAGAAGACGTCCTTGGAAAAGTAGGAGTGTTGTCACCGCAAGGAGTCTTCTATGCAGGAGATGGCTCTCAACTGCTTGGGTCAAGTTGCCTTGACCATTGGAACTTCCGGAAATTGTTGAACGCATGCGGCCGTCATGTGCTTAGAATTACCTTCAACTCTTTTGCTATTGATTGCCCTTCTACCTTGGGGTCAATATTGGATTTTAGCGCATCGCCTACACTTCAATATTGTTTGCAACCTAGTCGCACAAGCTGCAATACTCCCAAGATAGAAAGTTTTCTCGCAGAGACACAAAACTTAACAAACATTTAGCTGCCAAGTCCGCGGCAACGGCTCCAAAAACTTGGTGACGGGAAATTAGAAGTCAATTTTACTCGACAATCAAAATCCCATGGATGAGGTATGCGATGTATGTTCCTAAGATATGCGCTGATAGTCATGCGTCGATGGTCATGCATTGGACTGATAATGCGTTAATGAATGTATACGATGACCATGCGTCCTGCCACAAGTTTTCTTGCGCTCACACCAAGTATAACGCGAACGCAAGTTTCTCAGGTAATCCGATGTCGAACACAGGGACTTGTTGCTATATGTATATGGTAATGTGCATGCGGCAGTTTGAATAAAAGAATGGAAGGGATGTTGCTAAGTTAATTCTACTCCAACTCCTATCTAACAGACAATGCAATGAGAGTATGCATGAAAGGTAGAGATACGACAAACCTTGACATGAAATAAATGTGTGGGAAAATAGATAAAATGCGGAGATGATTTCATTGCAACCCTTAAGAGTGACCGATAAGGCAACCCTAGTCAACGCAAGCCAATGCGATCATGCTACACCCATGCACGGCAAATCATTTTCCAATGCAAATGCAGTGCTTCTAAGTCTAGGACGCATGTGTTGAATGCAAAAGTGTCCATAGAGTTTATTCCTAAGTCTCTACTCTTTTCATATGCGATGATGCAAAATGCACACAACGCTGCGGTAACCGCACAAAATCGTATCCTCTCTCTAGAATGCATGCGATGAGTTAATAGCAAACAGTGCTTATTCCTAAGCTTCTATCTCTTGTATTATGTGTTCTAATATGACTCTCCCGAGCCTAGATTTTGACTTGACCTTCCCAGCCTAGATCCTGTCCTTAGACTACCCTCCCGAGTTTCCCTAATGGACGAATGAAGCATACATAATACAAGACAATCGCATGAACTTGGTTGACGCAAGATTGTTACTATCCCTAGTGAACAATGCATACATTGCTTGATGCGTCCAACCACTTACCCTCCCGGGCATTTGATTGTTGCTGACTTCACTCATAAACAAGCAATGTGTTAGCCTATAGATAGGCATTGCAGCAACTTCACACTAAGCAAATAAGATTACTCACACACTCACACAATGCACACCTTTCGGTGGGTTGCTACATGCTTCATATCTCTAATCCACATGACTAAGTATGCGATACCTAAGCAATCCCACTAAGTGTTGCAATGAAACTAAAAATGCTAAGCAAATAAGATGGAGATGGAGTCGAAGGAACAGAGAAATGCATTGAAAACAAATTGTATTAATTCCTTAATTCCAAGATGTCATACAATACAATATAAGAAAGAAAGGAAAAGGAAATGACCAGCTGAAAGCAAAGATTTACTCCCAGCGGATGTGCGTCAAAGCTGCCGGTGGTGCCATGGATGGGTAGAGGAATTGACTCTTTCGAGATCTAGCTTCAGTCATCACTCGGAAGAACTCTCAAACTTCTTCTCACGCATTTGTCTGGATCGCAAGGACCAGCCCTAAGCGAACCTCAGGCGAAAACCTTGGATAACTTGAATTTCTGCTCATCGGCCTCTATTTATAGAGCTTAGGTCGCCAACAACATTAATTGGACTACTCTGAGTCTGACGTTCGACGCGTTAGTCTTTTCTGAACCTCTGCCACTAACGGCGTGGTAGGTGAAATGTCAGCATCAGCTTTGGATTTTCTCAAGGTAGATGCGTTGATGCGTTCATTCCACCTACCTTGCGTTGTTCTCATTAGAATGTGTTGTCACGTAGCCACAATCATTCAATGGCCGCATTCGCTTAATACCGCAACTCTACATGATGACTGCAATCGCTTGACGAGTGCAACTCCCATGCGATGGACACATACAACTGATTACCGCAACATTCATGCATTGATCGATGCGTTTGCCTTTGCGATGGAGTGTTTCTCCGCATGCGGTCGTCTATGCGGTAGTCTGGTTTCTGCGTTTGCGTTCATTTCCTACATTAGCTACAAAAATAGAACACAAAATAATGGGTTGGCTAAGATTCGACATGATGATCGACGCAAGCTCATTTTCTCGTGAATTCCTAACATGATTGCCGCATATTCTGCCTAACAACCTTCATAAGTCTAAGTAAAAGGCCTAAGATCTGAATGAAGGAACTCTAATGAGAGAACCTTGAGCGGAAGCGGATTGATCAAATTCCATAATTTATTGAATGTAAAGTATTATAGTAAACAAGCAATAAGATATACATTTAAATCTAAATTACAGCATGCTTTACAAGAAAGGGGTTTAAAGAAACCTCATCTTTGAAGATCTTTCTTCGTGTTTTTCCCTCGAACAAATTCACAAACAACTTGAAGACCTTCTTCAAGATTAATCTCGTACCAAAACCCGGACACTACCACAATCGTAACCTTGGTATTCTTAGGGTGAGAACCCAGGAGTGGTGGGCTCTGACTATTTTGGTTAAGAGGGAAACCTTAAGGTGGAGGAGGAAGAAGATTGAGAACTTTCACATAAAACTCAAAGACACGGAATACTTCTGTCTTTCTCAATCGTTCAACCAACAACAGCAACAAGAAGAAGAAAACCTTTTTGTTTTAAATCATCTTGCTAAAAAATTAACCACCGCCCACTAATGTGGGTGGGAGAAAAGATGGGGAAGAGAGTTGTAACTCCCTTCCTTATAATAATATGATAACTAACTTATCATATTATATATATATATAAAATTATATGTTATATCAAATATAACATATAATCTATCGTCTTAATATTGTATCACATACAACATAAACTATAGTTTTTTTCTCTACAATATGACATTTAATATAAATCATATTTATATTAAATTTAATAACTATGAATCTCATTCATAGAAAATATATTTGAATCTCATTTAAATATTTATTTCCTCTCATTAAGCTATAATGTATCAAATACATTATGAGAATTATATCACATATAATTGAAATAACTTAATTATATCATATATAATTAAGTCCCTCTATTAATTTGAACAATTCAAATTATCCAAAAACTGATTCTCAACTAAATCATATTGAGCTACCAAGGGAACCTCATGGACCTGTAGTTTGAAGCTCCAACGGTACATGAATAATTAATTAAACTCTTTAATTATATTATTCACCATCTGTTAACTGTCGGACACTGCACTAAAGACCGATAGCTGCACTCTTTGCACTACATATATATTTCTGTATCCATTGAATATAACCAATCAATAGTACGATGACCCTTCACAAATTGCTCGTAAGTACAACTAGGCCAAATTATCGTTTTGCTCTTATAGTTACATCTAACTCCTTAAATACCACCGATCCCTCTAATGAACAATAGATCATAGTCCTACTATGACTAAACCCCTCTCGGGCCAGGAGAGGGTGTGGCGCCACATTGTTCAAGACCCGAAATCGGCCCTTAAGGGAGTAATTTATCTACTTACCCTTACTTAGGGGAGGGAGTGAATTCCATCTTGTGTAGTTATATTCCCAACTCTCAAGACGAATCCCTAAAATGGTAAGCTTATTGAGTCGGCGATCTGGCCACTTTCACCTCATACAAATCAAAGAACCGCCTTCATAGTCAGGAGTTCACGACTCACTCAGGATTCAGGTCATGTTACCTATGGTCATCCTGTTGAAATGTAAGTCTATATTATGAACGACGTTATATATGAGACTAAACATTTTGTGGTCTGGTCTTATACAAACTCCTTTGTATAGAATATCCTCGCTCGCATGTCTAATACATGAATGATCAGTATCAGATCATTTGTAGCACTTTACAACAATTGTAACACCTACAAAGCGAACCATACTTGTAGTGTCACCAAGATAAGGTACCCAGACTTATCCATCTACTACAGACCTTTTAGGTTATCACTTTAAACATGATCCACCCGTATGTCTCCATATACATATTTAAGTTACAAAGATAACCATGGTTGTTAGTTTATTGGTTTGTGGTTAATGCAACTAAAATGTCATATATTTTATAGGCAATGAATAAAATATCAAATATTTTATTAAATACATAAAGAGTTTGCTCAACAATGTTTACAAACTATAGGACCCTACGAGATTTAGGGCATCAACCCCAACACTGAATGCCCAGAACAAACTGCGTCTCTCTCAAATCTTTCATTTGGAATTGGGTCGCTAGCCAATTCTTAATTTCAGTCAGTAGATCTACATCATTCCCAATATGTAGGATATCGTCTACATACAACACTAGAAAAGCTACTGAACTGTTGATGATTCTCTTGTAAACACAAGGCTCATCAACACTTTGATCAAAGCCATAAGATTTAATCATAGTATCAAATCTTATATTCCAAGATCGAGAAGCTTACTTCAATTCGTAAATGGATCGATTAAGCTTGCAAACCTTTTGCTATTGACCTTGGGTTATGATCCCTCAGGCTGCTCCGTATAAATGGTCTCCTCAAGATTGCCATTCAAAAAGGTAGTCTTGACGTCCATTTGTCAAATCCCATAGTCATAATATGAGACAATGGACAGGAGGATCTGGATAGACTTTAACATGACAACAGGTGAGAGAGTCTCCTCATAGTCAACTCTTTCAACTTGGGTATAACTCTTTGCCACAATTCTAGCCTTGAAAGTTTGCACGTTCCCATCAACACACCGTTTTCTCTTGTAGATCCCCTTGCAACCTATAGGTTTAACCTCATTAGTTTGATCTATAAGATCCCAAACAGAATTGAAGTACATGGACTTCATTTCAAGATCCATAGCCTCGACTCACTCATCTTTGTTAACATCTTTCATTATCTTCTTCTAAGAAAGTGGATCCTTTTTAAGACAGTGGATCCTTAACATTTCCATCGGCTACTATAGCTAGGATTTTTGTTAAACCCATATAATAGACAGGTGGGTTTGCAACCTTCCCACTACGTCGAGGTTTCCTTAACACTTGAAGTGAATTTTGAAGGAAATCAGAAACGCGATTTTCGTGAGCAGCGGAAGCAAGACCATTCCAAATTACAATTATGAATCAACAAATCATTTACAGTCGACTTCAAAACAAGTGGTTATACAATGTACAGAGAAATTATAGCAGCATGAACATTAAATGTATAGAAGGAAACTGTACTAACAATGGTAGAAGCGTCTTCACGCTCCGATGCACACTCTGATCGAACAACAGCAACCACAAGCACTCGATCTACATGACCGCAACACCGCACAAACACAGCACGAACACTTTGCGCTCGTCCTCAACGATCTCCTCGGTCACGAACTCCTCCTCAACAGCGAACGACCTCCACAGCACCACGAACGGCCTCCGAAAAACCTCGACGATATCGAGTTGAGTCTGATACCACCAACAAGGCGACCTTGGTATTCTCGGTGTGAAAATATAGAGGGTGGACTTTGTTTGGACTTGGTGTGAGGTAGACGAATGGAGGAAAGAACGATCGTGTATACAACTGGGCAAGTGGGAGAAGTCGAAGACTTATCGTATAGGTCGATGCCTAATCGTTTAGACAAGACTATGCGATCGTCTAGCAAAAGCTATGTGATCGTTTAGCTCAGTCAATTCTACACGATCGTTTACCTTGGGTCAGGGATCGTCTAGCAAAGCTATGTGATTGTTTAGTAAATACTGCACGATCGTTTAGCTAGCACCTGCACGATTGTTTACCTAGCCCAACCGTCGTTTACTAAATTTGTATTTACTTGACGGCTTCCGTGAGTTTCTTTTCGCCAGAGAGAAAACTAAAAAACTTTTCAAACTTTTGTAAAAACCCCTTTCTCTTTTCAAAATAGGAAACCGATTTTCTTTTAAACTTATGGTTACCATGATTAATAACCACCCACTACTTTGGTTATTTAGAAGAAAAAGTATTAATTATCTAATAATTAATATTATTTTAAACATAAATGATAACCAACTTATCATACTATATTTATAACCTATAGTTTTAATATTTCATCTCATGAAACATATAAACCATAGTTCTTTTTCTATTCCATGGTACTTAATGTAAATCTCATTTACATCAATCCTCTACTAGATGTATCTCATACATCATACCGATTATATCATATATAATCAAAATACCTCTTGTCAATTTGAACATTTCAAATCAACACCAAGAACTGATCCTTCAACATAAATCCAAGCTACCAAGGGGACCTTATGGACCTGTAGAGTCGAAGCTCCAACGGTACGTGAATAACTGACTAAACTCTTTAGTCACGGGATCCACCATCCATTAACTGCCAGGAACTCCACTAAAGACTGACAGTTGAACTCTTCTCACTACAGATATATTATGTGTCCATCTTAACCAATCAGCAGTGCGACAATCCTTCACAGATCGCTCGTAAGTACAGCTGGGCTAATAACCGTCATGCCCCTGTAGTCACATCTGTCTCCTTAAGTACCACTGATCCTTCTAATGAACATAAATCATAGTCCTACTATGACTGAGTCTTCTCTTCCAAATAGAAGCTGTGGCCACTATGTTCAAGCCCCGAAATCAGCCCATAAGGGAGCAATCTCTCTACTTATCCCTGCTTCGAGAAAGAAGTGAATTCCATATCGTGGATTGAGTTCCCAGCTCCCAGATCAAACAAGTCCCCAAAAAGGTAGGCATGTTGAGTTGGCATTCTGGCCACTCTCACCCATACTAATCAAAGGACCGCCCTCAAAGGGAGGAGTTCATAAAACATTTAAGATTGAGGTCGTGTCACCTATGATCGTTTAGGTAAGATGTAAGTCTCTAGTATCAATGACGTTATATACAGAGTCTAGTCATCTCATGGTCCAGGTCTTATACAAACTCTTTGTATAGGACACCCCTGCTCCACGTCTCCACACGAATTGTCAGGATCTACCATTTGTAGTAGTTTACAACACTTGCAAACCTCTACAAAGCGGGCCGTATCCATAGTGTCACCAAGATCAGGTATCCCACCTTAATCCTTATACTACAGACCGATTTAGGTTATCACTTAAGGCATGATCCACTTGAAATCACTTTAAAACATGTTTTAATCTTTCAAAACAAAATTTGATGATACGATAGTTGCATCGTATTTTTTAACTTTTTTTTTTGTGAAGTTTAAGGGGTGTTAATGAAATTTTTAAAAGTTTAGAAGTATTTTGAAAACAAAAAATTAATGGTTTAAAAAAATCAAGAAAAATTAAAAAAAAATAATGGAACTACCAAGAGACCTTAAGACTTTTAATAAATTCTAAAAAATACCATTACATTTTTCGTTATTATGTTTTAACAAATTCTCTAATCACACTTATACATGAGATATATCACCTCAAACTTAATAATTTTTACGTGGCAAAGAACATGACTATCCCTTCAAACACATCTCATTGTTAGATCATGCTTTTTCATATTTATGGTATACATTATACTTATATACAAAATATATACCACTCGACCTAAATAATTGAGATGGAAAACAGATGTGGCTGCTCGTTCAAATATGTCTCTATTGTTAGATCGTAATATTTTATATTTATGATCACATTACACTCGTATATAAAAGAATACACTATTTCAGATATAAACTCCTCAACCTTAAGGACAAAGAGAAATTATGAAAATTATAAGATAGAATGAGGATGTAAAAGTTCTCACATGGTAGCCATTTTACCTAGTATAGATATAGATATAGATATAGATATAGATATAGATATAGATATAGATATAGCAAATAGCATTCACTTTTTTTCTTTTTTCTTTATTTTTTGGGTGTCATATCAGTACTCAATGGAGTTCGAAAAAGGAAAAAAGAAAAAAAAGGAAAATCTAAGAGGAAAAAAAAGGATGAAAGGAAAAAAGAAAAAAAAAAGGGGAAATCTAAATGGGAAGAAGAAAAGTAAGAAAGACGCAAGCCTAGTCGAGGGGAGAACTACGGTCGCCGTTGTTCTGCAGAACTGTGCTAAGTTTTGATTTCCTCTTTACTCCGAAGTGCAGCTGAATTTCAACTTCCTATTTAAAAACGATTCTGGGAAGTTGATATTTGTCTGGAAGATTTAGGGTATTGATTGAAAATAATCGTATAGTGATCGATGAGACCGATACGTTTGACGGAGCCACCTAGCCCTACCATGGCCAAAGCAGAAATCTTTGAAGGCGACGTTTATGGCGTTATAAGGCGTGCGGTTGTCATCGGTAACGGCTCTTCCGGCTCTGAGAATCAGTGTATCGGTTTGGTTCAGGCGCTTGGCTTGGCTGATAAGCATGTGCTCTATGTAAGTTCTGCGAATTCATCTTTTTCGAGGGTTGAGTTGTTTTTGTATGGAATTACAAGGCTGTTACGTGCATTCACATCCGGGACTGGGTGTTAAATTTATCTAGTAGTAAGAAGCAACTTTGGTATTAGTTTGATGACCTTAGCAAATCTTAAAACTAGAAATGTTCATCATCTTTTCTTTTTTTCAGTATTTGAGGGCGTCTATACTGAAATCCTGAGACTAACAACTGTATCTAATATGTGCTCCTCTCATATGCAGCGGGTTACAAGGCCTAGAGGAGGAATAAATGATTGGCTCCACTGGCTTCCAGTTTCTCTTCACAAAAAATTAGATTATATCATGACCCTGATAGGTGTTTACACTCGGATTTTGATGCGATCCGAAGGGAGGAAACTTATGCCTCTATCTTCAGAAAATGGCGGAAGCCAGGGCTTGTCATGCATTTTAGAAGCTGACTTGAAGCATATTGTATCTACGGTTCGGGAGACTTATGAAAAGTAATTTTTTTTTTCCGAATATCTTTGCAGGGAAGAATTTGATTATCAGACTTCACATATGGTGTGTGCTTGTTTAATTTCCAGGGATGGACCTTTGTTGGTGGTTGCATCTGGTAGGGATACCATAACTATTACGAGTTCCATTAGACGACTGGTATCAGAGAATGTTTTTGTTGTGCAGGTATGGTAATTATTCTTTGTCACATTTCATATGTTACTTGTATTTGGCTAAGGGATACATTTGATGATCATTATGAAAATGGAAAAGTTCTTTTGCAATCCTATCAAGTATTTGGTTGGAGAGGATGAACAGGGTTTTAAAGGAGTCCTAGAGGGAGTTGGGAGTTTGGGACATTTCAATCGCTCCCTTTGGATGTTTTTGACTAAAATCTTTCGTAATTATCCTTTTCTTCTTCTTTTTTAGGTTAATTTTTGTCATTATTTTCCAGCTTTCTTAATCAGGGCTGTGTTGTGTGTATAGCTTATGCTTTTGCTTTTATTTATCTTAACTGGAGTTGGTTTCTCCATTAAAAAGAAGATGACATTATGAATGGGATGATATTGGTAATAAGGGGAACACATCATCCTAGTATGGCCATACGGGTGAATCAATTGGGAAGAAAAGTTCCTTGGCAATCCGTCACCTCAATCATTTTAGGCTTTTTAGAAAAAGTAGCCTTAAGTTGGGAGAGAAGGCCATTGGTGCACTTCCTCAGAGAAGTAGTAGTATTCTTTTTTTAATGAAATTTTGCATTGAAATATTAGAGAGAGAGAGAGAGGGAGAGATTATTGAGTAAACTTGTAAATACTTTAGTTTTGGACATGAGGGTATAAAAGCTTATTCATATGAAGAAAAACTTAACATTTCTATCTCTTTCTCTCTCCCTCTCCCGTCTTTTGGTCTTGTTTTGTGTGTGTTAGAAGGGGAATCAAGATTCTTGTTTATTTGAAAATTTGTTCCATTTTGTCGATTATACCTTGCTCTTGTTTCATGTCTCATGTTTTGGAGGTTGGTAGTTTAGGCTATTCTATTATCAAGGAGTTTGTGCATGTGATTGAAGGCTGAACTTTTGTCTGACACTATATTTGTTGAGATGCTTGATCGTGGTTGTTAGGAGATATGTCCATGATGATTGGTACAAAGTTCTTGCTCCTCAATTATGTGAGTGTTGATCATTTCTAGCCGTTTTTATGATTCTTAGTTGTGTTGAAAAGTATGAAGCTAGATTATTGAGTATTATTGTGAAGAAGGGTTGACATTTACTCTATTTATTTCGGAAGTTCCAGTGGAGGTGTGGTATAAATATCATATGGCCTTGTTATGTCTGTTTATGAGGATGCATTAGGTTTTGGAGGAACCTTCAACTTTGGATTACTTTCTTTTGTTAGAGACAGGCATAGGTCTTCTGGGCAAGTGCCTGTGAGACCTTAAGTAAGCTTCAGAACATGGAGGCATGTAACATGGTGAAGTTGAACAATAACTATTTTAAGTTTATAAGGGATAGATAATCTACAATGTCATTAAGGAGGCTTTCAACTTTCTAGTTGGTAACGGTTCTAAGATCAGATTTTGGGATCTTGCATTAATATTGAAAGATCAGCTTTCTTAAACCTTTCTAACGGAGCCATAATATTCTGCTGATAAAGTTGATTTAGAATGGCAAAAGTCCAAAGAAGGTATATTATTTTCCTTGGTCTATGGCTCATAGAAGCCTCAAGCTGATGATAAGCTCCAAAGGAAGTTTTCTTCTTTGACCCTATCCTCATCTATCTATAGATCGTGTTTAAGAGAGGAAGATCATCTGTTTTTACACTGCCATTTACAACCAAAACTTGGGATATCTCTATGATTCTCTTGGAAGATGACAGGATTCTAGAAGGCTTAAATGCATGGAACTATAGGGGAAACCAAAGGTTTTGTGGAGCCCTGCAACTAGAGCACTTTTGTGGAACATTTGGAAGGAAAAGAATGATATACGTTTGAAGATAGAGAGTCTTTAGATTTGAATTCTTTTTGTACTTTTGTATGCAATATGACTTGGTGGTGTTCTTTTAATCAAATTTCATTTATAAATTACAGCCTCTTGATTATTAATGATTAGAAGGCACTCAAAAGTTAGTTCTTGGCAGAGCTGCCCCGCCCTCTACCCCAAGCCCTTTGGCTGATGTTGATTTGTCTTTTAATGAATTGAGGTTTTTATTTTTTCAAAAATGATAAAGGTTTAGGATAATTTGTTGCTCAATAAGTTCTCTTTACGGAACCTTATCTTAGATTATTTTATTTGTTCAAGGCTCAAGACTCGTGGAGCATTAGAAAGTGCTAGAATCAAGAATTTAATGTTAGGATTCCAAGGGCGTATTTGGTAGGCGATCTGAAAACAAAGGATTCAATAAAAATAGAGTTGTATTTCATGTTTTTAGATATGTGTTTGATAACAAATTCAGAAATTAAATTCCAATTTAAACAATTGTCAAAATGTGTTTGATAATATATTTATAAACTATAAAATTAATTATAGTTGCTCACTAAGTATTAGGTTGAATATAAGTTATTATTAATTAGTTTTTGAACTTGGTTTATGTTATAATTTTTGTATAGTTATTCTTTTAATATCATATAACTAATAATATATTGTATAATACATATTTCAATTTAACCAAAACAATTGAGTTTATTAAATGAAATACTATATTTGTTAGAGTTTTTTTTTATGTTGTTTTCACTTTTCAAGATTTGCATAATTTGGATCATAAAATCTGAAAACAATGTTAAAAAACAGAATTTGAGTTTGGATTCAGTTGGTTTTTGAGTTTCACCATCTCTTGTGGGGTTTTTTCTCTCTTTTTTTTGCATCTCTTCCTATTTGCATATTTGTAATAAAAGTTGTATTTTGTGCTATTTAAAACTTTTATGAAGCAATGCTTGAACCACTCTCCAGCTTTATCGGACATTTTCAGATTGACAAAACTTCATAGTTCACATAATTTTTAATGTAACTGCAACTGTTGCTCATTTTGATTTTTGTGTATTTTGATTAGCAGATAATTTTTTAAGGAATACTAAAGTTTCAAGTTCCTATATTTATCTTTTATTTTTCTTATAAAAAATATGTTTTTCTTTTTGGGGTAAGATTCAACATCCACGGTTGCGTTTGAATCGGTTTGACATGGTCATCACGCCTCATCATGATTATTATCCTTTAACTCCTCTAGCACAAGAGCAAGTTCCTCGATTTATAAGGAAGTGGATAACTCCACGGGAACCACCGGATCAACATGTGGTAAGTGTGCTGACCATAAATATCTTTTTATTCTTTAATCGATTTTTTAGGCTCATTATGTCATGTTCCCTTCTCCCCATTGAGAAAATACCATCTGTTCTGAAATTTTCAAAATTTAGGTCTTGACTGTTGGAGCCCTGCATCAGATTGATTTTGCTGCATTACGTAGTGCAGCTAGTGCATGGCATGATGTGTTTGCTCCTCTTCCAAAACCCTTATTGGTGGTCAACATAGGAGGGCCTACAAGTGAGTTTTTTCAATATATTGGGTTGTCATACTTGATCTTACTCAAATTTTTTATTGTCCCCCGTTCTTTTTGTTTTTGAAACGTTAGGTATACCTTGTTGATAATCATTTCTTATAAAAATGGATCATTCCTTGTTTCTATGTTATTGTGAAAATTATATTATTAACCCTAGTGTATGAGTTTCTTAGTAGGCTGAATGATCCTTTTGTACTATGATATATGAGTAGATTCAGCTGTTGCACGTTGATATGTTTTTATTGAATTTAGGTCAGTTGTTGACATTATATTAATTGTGAATTTTTTAGAAAACATTTCGAAGACTAACCAAGTTCGAGAAAGATCATCGGTATATGTTTGAACCAGAAACAAATTTTCATTGATATATGAAAAGGAAAAAAAAGTTACTAATGGAACAAGAAAGACGAAAAGACCCGTAAAAGTAAAGCCCCAAAATAGAAGAGAATAAAACATTTGAAGAACTTATCCTTGTCTAATTCCTAAGAAATTTAGAGTGGTCAAAGTTGTTGATTATCGATGCATAAGCTTAGTGACAAAATACGTATAAGGTGGTTCCAAAGTCCTTGCAAACAGAATGAGGAGAACCATTCGGTCTTTGTGTCAGAGTGACAAATCCTCGACTCCATTCTTTTTGTAGATGGGGTGGTGGATGATTATAAATGCGAGAAGAAGAAAGGTTGGGTCATTACGTTGGACTGACTGGGATTTTTTGTTGGAAGTCCTTTCAAGAAAATGGAAAACCACTTAGTGAAATGGAAAACCACTTCTCTACCTAGGTGTAGTGGAGGCCTTGGAATAGGCAACGTGAAATGCATAAATCTGAGTCTTTTGGCCTAATGGGGATGGAAATTTATGATTGAAAAAGGTGCTTTGTGGCAGGATATCATTGTCAGTAAACATTCCTTAAATTGGTGACTGTGTGTGTGTAGGTGGCGTCTCAAACCATAAAACATAAAAAACTGACAGCTCCTAGGAACAAAACTTTAACTGCTGGCGCACCTTTACCACAGAAAATCACAAGATATACTGGACATGAAGACAAAAAAAGGAAAACTAAAAAGAAACAAAAGATGCTTCCTCATATGCAATTTTTGCTCCCAATGAAATTATTAGTTGACTGATCTGCCAAACAAGCTTAATCTTTTGAAAATTGTGGAATTCCCCAAATCTGGAGACCACAAATATCAAGGTGTGAAAATAAATCTTTTTAAAATCAAAGGGAGGGATGGAGAAGAATGCCCTGCATCTTTTTTCGAAATAATCTTGTCATTATTGCTTGAAGAAACAACCATCTTTTGCTCACCGAGTAACAAACAAAGAGCCTCATCTAAAGAATCCTCCACAATGACATCATAAAAATCATTAGTCCGAGCCAATACTACATCTAACTTCAGATTCCAAATAAGAATCTAATATACATATTAACATTTGACAATGGAAGTTTTGTTCATTTAATTGAATGCTGACGCTTTGGATAGAATGCTTGTTCGAACTAATGTTCCCATTCTTAGACATTTCAATTACAGAAAATGAAGTTTATTCAGAAGTTACTTCAGACATTGTTGCATTTAGGTTAGATGTATGGTTTGACTAGATGTGATCAGTGGCAAACAAGGACACCACTTGACGGACTGCTCAGACAAGGCTGGCTGTCCTCCAATAGTAGTCAAGTGCAGACATGGATGGTTGATATTGATGCAATCTTATTTGGAGAGTGCAACACAGACAAATTGTTGTCATTCTCTGTGCCAAACCAGTTTGTGTACTTAAATTTGAAAGGAAAAATAGTTATTCTTTGCATGCTGGAGAGTACAAACACACTAAACATAAGAGGAAAAGCATGGGACCAAAAGATGCACCGAGGGTTCTGACATCATCTAGGTTTTCTTTTTCCTCTAATACCAACTAGGTTTGTGAAAAACAGACGAGTCAAAGAATTAAGTTTGCATTTTGCAGAAACATAATTTTTGACACTATATGGACAAAAGTCAATGCAGGATTTAGGGTGTTCACTCTGTAAGAAATCCTGCTGTGAGGGCAATGTAGAGAAACCTATAGCAGTCATGATATAGAGCTATTATCTTCATTTTTCAGATGCCTTGGAGCTACATATTTTGGTTATGTTATTTATTTTATATATTTTTCCTGTTTTGTTCATTAAATATGTGAGGGTAGATTGCTAAAGGGTTATACCGGTCCATTGTGCGCCCTTTACTTTATTCTCTTCCTCTTGGCTACTAGATACAATTCATGACATAGGAGTGCATTTTTTTTAAACGGAAACAAACTTTTCATTGATATAATGAAAGGAGATTATTGCTCAAAGTACATAGCTCAAAATACAACGAAACAAGATAATAATCATAATAAACCGGAGCTCTATGGATGAGTAGGTGCACAAGGACATCCCAACTAGGTTGACACCCCATAGCACTCTTATCATATCCATTTACAAGATGAAACTATCAAACAAAATCAGAGACTACTAAATAGTTACAAAGAAGGTATAAAAGCTATAAGGCAAATGTCCTAGATAGAATAATCAGCCAAAAAACTTGGACTGAGAGCACCGAGAGGAAGCTAATAGGCAGGCTGATCCAAATCTGTCTGACCATTCGGCAACCTTGTTGTGGAATACTCTTTGGTTTCGTTCAAACCATAATTTTGAAATTAAGGCTTTAACCGCATTTGACCAAAGAATTTGTGTCTTAGAAGACAAGATCGGTCCAGTCAAAATATGGGAAACATTACTGTGAATGTTCTGTCCAAAGATCCAATGTTGATTGAAATATGAAAAGAGATTCTTCCAGCATTTTCTTGAATAAGGACAATCAAAGAACACATGTTGTAAGTCTTCACTACTTGCTAGGCATAAATGGCAGATGGTGGGTGAAAGATAATGAGATTGAAGTTTGTGTTGCAACACTTCAGAGCAATTAAGAGATCCAAAAATTAAAGCCCAAACCAGAATGTTGATTTTTCTCGGGCTTTTGGACTTCCAGAGGGTCTGAAAAAGCTCTTTTTCAAAGGGGAAGATGAGTTCAAGTGCTTTGATAAGGATCTAGGTGAAGTGCGTAAGTTGCTAGGATCTAGGTGGAGAAGTGGAGATATATTGACTCGCACAAACTTCTACCCAGATCAATAGTAGAACCAAGGGTCTGAACTAATGAACTAATGAACAATTTGTATATAAGTCTCAATCTCAGTATTTCTGCTGCATTCTTGTTGATGATCATGTTTATGAACTATAATATGATTTTCTGCAGGTTGCTGTCGATATGGTGTGGATCTTGCAAAGCAGCTGGTAACCAGTTTGCTGAGTGTTCTTGCAAGCTGTGGAAGTGTCAGAATATCCTTCTCAGACAGAACTCCTGAGAAGGTAGTATTGAGGAAAAAAAATCTTAGCAATATCCAGATGTGACCTTTCTTTTATGATATCCTATTTTTCCTTGACAGGTGTATAATGTTATTGTGAAAGAACTTGGGGATAATCCAAAAGTTTACATCTGGGATAGACAAGGTTCATTTACTATGAAATGAGTTTAATGAGTTCGTCTGTAGTTTTGAAATATTGTTTTGCGTTATTTGATAATTTAATTCGGTAGTTCAATATTAATATTCATCAGAGACAAATCCGCACATGGGCCACTTAGCTTGGGCAGATGCATTTGTTGTAACAGCAGATTCGGTTAGCATGATTAGTGAGGTTTGCAGTACTGGGTATGATCGTCTGTCTCATGATTAACCCCCTGCTCTAATTTTTTCGGTGTCTTAGTCACAGTTGTTTATACCCTGGTTTGTTGATAATTCCTGTTTGTTATTATTGCAGGAAGCCTGTCTATGTCATTGGAACTGAGCGTTGTAAGTGGAAGTATTCAGCATTCCATAAATCCTTGAAGGAGAGAGGAGTCATCCGCCCATTTACAGGGACTGAGGATGTAAGTATTTTACTTTTTTCATTTCATGATGCTTCAAATACTTTGTGACCAAACTGATACACATCTTTCGATGTATTTTCCTCTCTTTGGATGCGTGATCTAATTAGCTCAATGTTGCAAAATTAAATGCTAACATGTAGAAGGGCATGAATCTTTTCTTAGCGTTCTTCGTTTGGCTCTGCTGAAGGACAATTCTCCTCAAGTTTGTCCTTTCTAAATCATCATGTTTGCAGGCGTCATGTGTCATTAAGTACTTGTAGCCAAGAAGGAAAATAAAACAAAAATCTAACTCGGGCCTAATTAAAGCCATAATCTGTTCTTAATACTTATATTTTCTCAAAAACAATTAGTTTCTCAACATCTTTAATTTCTAAAGAAGTATGAACTAAGTGAGATCGACAAAACTTAAACTAAAATTTGTATAAGTAAAGTACGACTAAGGGAAACTGATGATAGTAGTGTTTAATCTTAAAACACATTCTTCAAACATAAAGTTAGCAATAGCATGGGAAAAAGTGGAGTGTATATTTTGAGAGAACAAGGGTGAATGAAAGCAACGTGGGTGAAGGCGTGCATGCATAGGTGAGCAAATGTGGGCCTTTTTCTTGTGGCTTGTGGACGCTTGGGCAGTCTTGGGCTTATGAACCAATAAGCGCCGGTTGGATCTGATGTGTGTAGATGGGGCATGTCATCTGAGTTGAGGGTGCCACACATGAGCGTGGGTCTATGCCACCATGAGTCAAGCAGTTGGGCTAGCTCTTTGAAAGTTCTTCTTAAGCTCAACCTGGGCTTCCTCCCACTTAATTGGATTTCCATGGGTTTGATGGTGACCATGATCACATCAATCTGTGTTGCCATTTGAATCTTTCAAGTGAAAGGAACAATAGAGTGTCTAAAAAGTGGTTGGATAAGGAGCCTAGCGACGTTTGGGCCCTTATTAGGTTTATTGTTTCTTTTTGGTCTTCAAATGCAAAGGTTTTCTGTAAATTTTCTATAGGCACTATTTTGCTTGATTGGTCTCTTTCTATAAGAGGTTTTCTATTTATTTATTTCATTTTAGGAAAAAAAATACCTTTTTAGTCCCTGAGTTTTCAAGAATAGGTTTAAAAGGTCATTTCTAAATAAAACCTTCAAATTTAATATTAAAGAAATTGATAGAAGCTGACATGGTGAGATGACATAGAAAAAAAAAGATTTTTTTTTTAATCTTTCCCTTTCTTTCTCCCTTCTCTCTCTTATTCTATCTCCATTTTCATCCTATCTCTCTCTCTCTCGTCTCTCCTCCCTCTCATCCTCTTTCTCATCGTTGAGGAAGAAACTGAGTGAGGATTGAGTGAATTGTAATAGAGGCTTTGAATTTATTGAGAAAATTCTGTGTATGATGCTTTACCGGTGGGTCTTGTTGGAATGAATGCGGATTTGATGAGCCTATACAAAGAATTTGGGTATGGGCAAATCTATAATGTGTAAGGCCACAAGTTATTTACACCTACAAAAGAAGGGGTAAAAAGGGAAATGAACAACTAACCAAAGAAGCAAAGGAAGAGAATGTTGGAGAAAAAGGAGAGGGGGACCACAAGGCCGTTATAAAGGACAATGAAGGTACAGGAGAAGGGCAGAGAAGAATGTGGTGAAAGTTGTGTAGTGGGAGGAGAGAAATACCCGACTCTCTCTAAGGTGCTGGGGAGTCTTTTTGTTTTCTTCTTTTAGGTCAGCAGCCGAGGAGGTTAGGGAAGAGTGTTGGTGTATTTTGGGTAGTGTTTTTCCAGGGAGGTTGTTAAATGTTCGAGAGAGACTTGAAGGAGAAGTTTATGTATAAATAAAGAGCATTCTGATTGCCTTGTTCTTTATTGCTCTATTTTCTTTTGTTTGGCTGGTTGTTTCTCAGTGCAGGGTAGCAAGAAGCTTACAAGTGGTATCAGAGCCGCTTCATCCTGGGGCGAACGCATGCGATGGCTCAGAAATAAATAGAAGAAAGGATGGAAAAAAGCGAGAAGGAAGTCTCCGAAATGAAAAAAATGCTGCTGGGGCTTTGCAAAAATATAGAGAAACTGACAGAGGAAATGAGGGAGAGTAATGCTGCTCGGAAGGCCGAAGAATCGGGCGCATTTGATGGTCGACGGATGAAAATGAAGGGGAAGATTGATGAGGCCGATTCAACTCCCAGCAATGGAGGAGGATGAGGAGCCGACAAGAGCAAGTACAAAAGGTTAGAAATACCTGTTTTCGTAGGAGAAAACCCGGAACCGTGAGTGTACAAGGTCGAAACCTTACTTTGAAATCCACGAGTTATCCGATCAAGAGAAGGTGAAGGTAGCGGTCATTAGTTTTGGGCCGGATGAAGTCGATTGGTTCCGATGGAGCCACAACCGGAGACCCATCAGTACTTGGGAGGAGCTGAAAAGAAGAATGTTAGAGTATTACAGACCTACCGGAGAAGGGAGTTTAGACGCGAGGTCGTTGAGGATAAAGCAGGACGATTCATATTCAGACTACGTGAAGAAGTTCGTGACTTATTCGGCACCCCTACCCGATTTGGCCGAAGATGTTCTCAAGGATGCATTCATAAATGGGCTGGAACCAACGCTGAGGGCCGAGGTCATTAGTAGAAAACTGTATACACTGGAGGAATGTATGCACAAAGCCCAGTTGGTGAGCGATAGGAACATGGCCCTGAAGTTGGCCTTAGCCGATCTGGGGGTAGTTGGGCCTGGCCAAAAGGAAGCCCACATGAAGGAGAATCTGATGATTGAAAGGAAGAGCGGGAAGACCGTGGAAGCGGAGGCGACCAAACGAATCACATTACCTATGAAGAACAACTTCATAAAGAAGGATCCACCCATGAAACGCCTCTCCGATAGTGAGTTCCGAGAACGATTGGACAAGGGACTCTGCTTCAGGTGTAATGAGAAATATGCATCGGGTCACCGATGCAAGACTAAGGAAAACCGTGAGTTGATGCTATTTATCGCCAATGAAAGAGAAGAGGCAATCGGAGAAGAGGAGGAAGGGGAGAAGTTAAGAGGAGAAGAAGATCTTGAGACAGAGGAAACCGCGGAGATAACCTTGAGGTCAATGTGCGGCCTATCTGCCCAAGGTACAATGAAGTTGAAAGGGGAGGTGAAGGGGAAAGAAGTAGTAGTGTTGATTGACTGTGGAGCAACACACAATTTCGTGCATCGTAGAATAGTGGAGGAGCTGGAATTACCAATGAATAAGAAGAATTTCTCAGTGGGGATCGACAATGGCGCGGCTATACGAGGGGAAGGGGTATGCAGAGCAGCCGAATTGAGGCTCCCCAACTTGAATGTGAAGGCGGATTTCTTGGCGATCGATTTGGGACAGATGGACGTGGTGTTAGGAATGCTCTGGTTATGCACAACTGGTTTTATGGGAGTTCATTGGCCATCACTGACCATGTCTTTCTTGGTAGGGGAATCGCACGTCATGTTGAAGGGTGATCCGTCCTTGACCAAAGCAGAGGCTTCATTCAAGGTGCTAACAAAGTCATGGGAGGAGGAAGGCCAAGGATTTCTGGTAGAATTCCAGAACTATAAATTTGATAGTGAGGAAGGAAACGAGGAGAAGGGTGAGCCCAACGAGTCTGGGGAGCTTCCTGTAGCCTTGTTGGAGCAAAACGTGGACGTATTTGAAGAACTCACAACACTTCCTCCTAGGAGAGTTGTGGACCATCGCATTCTGATTAGTGCTGACCAGAAACCAATCAATGTGAGACCCTACAAGTATGGTCACAACCAAAAAGAAGAGATTGAGAAATTGGTGGAAGAGATGCTCAAGGCTGGAATTATTCGACCCAGTCACAGCCCTTACTCCAGCCCTGTTGTGTTAGTAAAGAAGAAAGATGGTGGGTGGAGATTTTGTGTCGACTACCGGAAGCTAAATCAAGCAACTGTGGCCGACAAGTTCCCTATACTTGTAATTGAAGAGTTGTTAGATGAACTACATGGATCGGCGGTCTATTCCAAGCTTGATTTGAGGTCGGGTTACCATCAGATCAGAATGAATGAAAGGGACATTGAGAATACAACCTTCAGGACTCATGAAGGACACTATGAATTCCTTGTGATGCCCGTTCGGACTCACAAATGCGCCAGCCACCTTCCAATCATTGATGAACCAGTTTTTTCGACCTTTCCTTCGTAAATTTGTACTAATTTCCTTTGATGATATATTGGTGTACAACCCGGACATATCAACACATGAGACACATTTGGGAGTTGTATTCATTGTCCTTCGAGATCATAGGCTGTATGCAAATCAGAAGTGCACATTCTGCCAAACCAGGGTCCAATACTTAGGCCACTGGATATCAGCTAAGGGGGTAGAAGTAGATGATGGAAAGGTCAAAGTGATGAGAGAATGGCTACAACCGCAAAATGTATCTGAATTAAGGGGATTCCTAGGACTTACCGGGTATTATAGGAGGTTTGTTCAGGGGTATAGAAGTATCGCAGCTCCACTTACCAAACTTCTTCAGAAGAATTAGTTCAAATGGGATGAAGAAGCCAATCAGGCTCTCGAAAAATTGAAGCAGGCCATGGTGACAGCCTCGGTCCTGGCTCTTCCTGACTTCTCCAAGGGCTTTGTGATAGAAACTGACGCATCAGGAATTGGGTTAGGTGCTGTATTATCACAAGACTCGAAGCCTATAGCCTACTTTAGTCAGAAATTATCAATGAGAGCTCAAGCCAAGTCCATTTATGAGAAGGAGTTGATGACAGTTGTCCTAGCAGTGCAGAAATGGAGACATTACCTGTTGGGGAGTAAGTTCACGGTGATTTCAAACGAAAAAGCATTAAAGTTCCTTATTGAGCAACGAGAAGTGCAACCTCAATTCCAACGTTGGCTAACAAAATTGCTTGGATACGACTTTGAGATCTTATATCAACCAGGCTTGCAAAACAAGGCAGAAGATGCTTTATCAAGGGTGCCGGCTCGGGTGGAGTTGAGTGTCTTATCAGCCCCAACCATAATAGACATTGAAGTAGTCTTGAAGGAGGTTGAGGAAGACGAGGAGCTCCAGAAGATCATCACCGTTCTGAAGGACAATCCAGAGGGAAAACCGAAGTATAGATGGCAACATGACAGGTTAACCTTTAAAGACAGATTGGTGCTCTCCTGAAGATCTAGTCTAATCCCTTCACTACTTCACACATTCCATGACTCAGTGTTAGGGGCATTCCGGATTCTTGAGGACCTATAAAAGAATGAGTGGGGAACTATATTGGCAAGGAATGAAGACTGATGTGAAGAAATATGTGGAAGGCTACGAGATATGTCAAAGGAACAAATATGAGACTCTAACACTGGCTGGTTTGCTACAACCCCTCCCCATTCCCTACCTGATTTTGGAGGATTGGAGCATGGATTTTGTGGAAGGTTTACCAAAGGCAGAGGGCTTTGATGCCATAATGGTAGTAGTGGATCGCTTGAGCAAGTATGCACATTTCATACCCCTCAAACACCCCTTCTCAACCAAGCAAGTAGCTGACATATTCGTCCAAGAAGTAGTACGACACCATGGAGTTCCCTTATCAATCTTGACCGACAGAGATAAGATGTTTTTGAGTAACCTCTGGAAGGAGATGTTCACGAACATGGGGACTAAATTGAAAAGGAGTACTTCGTTCCATCCTCAAATGGATGGGCAAACTGAGAGGGTGAATCGCTGCCTAGAGACCTACCTACGTTATTTTTGTAATGAACAACCAAGGAAATGGAACAAATGGATAGCGTGGGCTGAACTGTGGTACAACATGACCTTCCACGTCTCTATCAAGACAACCTCGTACCAAGCAGTCTACGGTAGACGTCCCCCACCCTTAGTCACGTATGGAGATAGGAGAACCTTCAACAATGCGGTGGAACAACAGTTACAAGAACGTGATCTGGCTCTCAATGCACTGAAGGAAAATTTGGCCATTGCTCAAAACCGGATGAAAAAACAGCAGATAAACATAGAAGAGAGAGAATTTTTGAAGTTGGAGAAGAAGTTTACTTGAAAGTACGACCATATAGACAGAAATCATTGGCAATGAGAAGGAGTGAGAAGCTGGCACCGAGGTTCTATGGTCCTTACAGAGTAGTTGAACGAGTGGGGGAAGTTGCATACAAATTAGCCTTGCCAACCGAAGCCAAAGTACACAATGTGTTCCATATATCGCAGCTGAAGAAGAAATTAGGACAAGGCCATCAAGTACAACATCCGCCCATTTTGACCGAGGAATTTGAGTTGCAAACGACCCCGGAGACTGTATTGGGAGTAAGATGGAATGGAGATCTAGCTACAAATGAATGGTTGGTCAAATGGAAGGGAATGCCAGACAATGAAGCCACTTGGGAAGATGTTCGGGCCATGAACCAACAATTTCCACGTTTCAACCTTGAGGACAAGGTTCTTTTCGAGAAGGGAGGTATTGTAAGGCCACAAGTTATTTACACCTACAAAAGAAGGGGTAAAAAGGGAAATGAACAACCAACCAAAGAAGCAAAGGAAGAGAATGTTGGAGAAAAAGGAGAGGGGGACCACAAGGCCGTTATAAAGGACAATGAAGGTACAGGAGAAGGGCAGAGAAGAATGTGGTGAAAGCTGTGTAGGCTTTTGGGAGGAGAGAAATACCCGACTCTCTCTAAGGTGCTGGGGAGTCTTTTTGTTTTCTTCTTTTAGGTCAGCAGCCGAGGAGGTTAGGGAAGAGTGTTGGTGTATTTTGGGTAGTGTTTTTCCAGGGAGGTTGTTAAATATTCGAGAGAGACTTGAAGGAGAAGTTTATATATAAATAAAGAGCATTCTGATTGCCTTGTTCTTTATTCCTCTATTTTCTTTCTGTTTTCTTTTGTTTGGCTGGTTGTTTCTCAGTGCAGGGTAGCAAGAAGCTTACATAATGTTCATAATCCGTTTGACTGGATGGAGTTGATTTCGAATCTGAATGGTAATGGGATGGGGGATGAAGATTTATGAGTATTTAAGATGAAGATGAGTTTGCAGTAGAATAAAACTTGTGGGTCCTTTCTTTTTATTCTTCTCTAGAACTTAGTATTAAGGATTAGATCTGATTATGTTTGCTTAATTTCTTCATGGTTGAGAATGAAGATAAAAACGTTTCATGTTTTTGCTTTATGTTTATGTTGAGCTTGGTGCTCTAATGGTTACCATCTATGGCCGACCTATTAAGCTTAAGATATGGGATGATGAACCATTTTGTGCAACTTGTAATACTATTGTGTATCCTTCTAAATGCATTATGTATGGTGTCTCATCTATAAATTTTCTGCAACTTGTTATACTGTTGCGGTAATGGAGATGGAGGAGACTACAACGAGAGAGAAGATGAAGAGGGAGGAGAGAGATTAAGAGAGAGGAGGGAGAAAGAAAGAGATTAAAAATAGATTTTTTTCCCATGTCATTTGGCCACAAGTGTATCAATTTTTTTATATTAAATTTAAATGTTTTATTTAGAGGGACCTTTTAAATCTATTATTGAAAACTCGGGGACTAAAATGGCCAATTTGAAACATTAGGTACTAAATGCACCTATTCTTCAAAACTTAGGGGCCAAAAAGGTATTTTTCCCTTAAAAAAATATATTTGTTTCCAAGTCATCTTGCCACATCACGTATTTAATCAATTTTATGTTTAAATTTAGTAGACTTATTAGTTGAGTGACCTTTAGTTTTAAACCTATTCTTAAAAACTCAGACATTAGGGACCAAATGCATCTATTCTTGAAAATTCAGGGACGAAAAAGGGTATTTTCCCCTTCATTTTATTTATTTTTAATGCCTTTGTAATCTTTCATTTTTTTCTCATGAAAGTTCTATAAAATTAAAGCTTTTAAAAAAATCTGTGTTACCCTGTCAAGTTTACCTAAGTCCTGCCATTTGGGGGACAATGATAGATAGGCATAGAATAAAATAAAATGAAGAAACCTCATAAAAATACCCCCTTGATTTCAGAACTAATAAATTGTAAAATGTCTCTACGTTAAATCCAATATCCAGTATTCAGGAAAATTTGTCATCAGATTCTATCTGCATTTACAGATTTTAATGTTTATTCTCTTGTTCTTTTATTCCCCTTCAGAACATTTCTAATCTTCAGTATGAAATCAATCTTTTTTCTTGGAGGCATGGACCATTTAGTTCCAGATTTGATATCTTTTTGAGATTCTTTTCAGTGTATTGTTAGAAAGCTATGGATATTATACTATTGAACTCTTTTTATTCCAAATCTTGTATATTTGTCTTTTTCAATATAATCGATAGCATTCGGCCATTCTTTTCTGCTTGATGGAAAAGTTGAAAAGAATATCTTAATGTGGTGGCTTTTCTGTTTGATGCTAAATAAAAGTTCACCAGTAAAGACAATACTTCACGTTCATTCTGATGTTGACCTATGGATGTTTGATCTTCGTTTCATATACACCATTTGACATTTCAGATCTCAGAAAGCTGGAGTTATCCTCCACTGAACGATACGGCAGAAGCAGCTACTCGGGTGCGGGAGGAACTAGCCAAGCGTGGCTGGAGAATACGGCCATAGGAAGTCTAGTGAGAAGTGTTACACACAACGTACGCTCCAGATGTCATAAAAATGGGGCCCCTTCATTATTTGAGCAATACTTTTGTACAATGGTGCACATAGGAACAGAGAATTACAAGCATTAATGGTTTCAAATCCAATTCTTGGACAAAACTTAAGAAAAGAATAATGAAGCTAGTAGCAGCTGTTTGTTAGTGCGGCTTGTATTATAGGCAGAGGCTTTGGCTTGCTCTTTTCCACAGATATGGCAGCTCTTAGATTTTGTTGAGATAATTTTTATACCGTACGGTGGGATATATATTTGTTGTAAATTGGTTCATTTTATTTGAGAAAAATAAGCAAAGTTATAAATGATTTTGTTACTAGCTACTGTTGGAACAAACAGATATGAAACTGACCATTGGTTTGGTGGAAATTGGTTCTCTGTGTATAAATCATTGAATGAGTTTGACAGGTGTCCTTGGTTAATTAATCGAGCTTTGAGCTTTGGGGACCTTAGTATCGTTTTTTAGTAAGTTAGAACTATATTTAACTGACATAAAAATATCGATATAGGTTTGTGGTTCGAATTTTTCAACCTATTCTACAAAACAATAATATAATATTCTCTTCATTTGTTATATGCCTCTAGAAATATTTTCGTTTTAGGGCTTTAAGGTTTTTACTCTGAATCTTTTTCAATTGTCTATTCACTTTTTCACCATTTCTCACATAAGGTTCCACACCAACAAATCTAATCACTTAGTGGAAATAAAAGAAGTGCAAATCAATTTATACTCTTAAATTTTGAGTGTTGTATCAATTAAGATTCTAAATTAATAATTGTATCAATTCAAACTTTGAACTTTCACAAGTATATCAAGTTATTTCC
The DNA here is from genome assembly GCF_027475165.1 of Benincasa hispida. Classification (NCBI taxonomy): domain Eukaryota; kingdom Viridiplantae; phylum Streptophyta; class Magnoliopsida; order Cucurbitales; family Cucurbitaceae; genus Benincasa; species Benincasa hispida. Next base: position 1,850,528 of record NC_143485.1, on the reverse strand, counting down.
TCTAGATTTTGTTAATCAAAATATCATGTAGAACTTATAATTTGAGTTAATTAAACTCCAAAATTTTCAAAAATCAGTAATAGGCTCTTCAGTATGATTATCTTTAAAAGTCATTCATTAATTCTCAAATTATATAACCTTCTTTAGATGTCTGTTTAGATTAGACGATTAGAGTAAATGTATGGACAATTTTCAAAGAAAATTTTTACATAAGTCTAAATTGATTCATTTATAAATGTTTACGGGTTTAATTAATATAATTATAAGTTTCACATTGAGTTTTCCCAAACAAAATATAATGGAGTAAATTGATACATTTACAAAAGTTTGAGGTTTAAATTTATATAACCCTTGGACCTGATGGTTTTTAAGTGGGGTTTTCTAAAGTAGCTTAGGGTGTGGTTGGGAATGACTTATGTGATGCAGTCCATTTATTTGACACTTTTTTTCCTTCCTCCTGGTGTAAATGCGACTTTGATAGCTCTAGTTCTTAAAAGGCCTAATCCAGGGGGCTTAGAGATTTCAATTTGTCTTTGTGAAAGGCAATATTGTGGACAATATTCTGCTTTGTCAGGAGATTGTGGGAGGTTATCATAAGAATGAAGGTAAAGGTCGACATGCATTGAAGGTAGATCTCCAAAAGGTTTATGACTATGTTCATTGGGATTTTCTCTTTGGCACCCTTCTAGTTTTTGGTGTGCCATGTAGATTTATGAGTTGTATTAGGGCTTGTATTGCTTCTCCCATGTACTCTATTCTATTAATGGGTCTATTCAGAGGTATTTTATCACATCCCTCCTCATATTACATTTTTAATCCAAGAAGGGGTGTGAAGATATCAATTGTCAACCCTTTTGTGATAGCTACTATCCTACTAAACTCTGTAACTTATATCCTTAGCACCTAGCAATCAGATAAACATTTCAGTACTATAATTGTTCCAAGCATTATTTCATAACAACATGTTAACATAGGGGCTATTGATCTAAAAATCCACATTCATTCACATCACAGTTAAACTAGTAACAAACATTATTATAATACAATCCCCATCTCATATTTCTAGCCAGATCCCCATGATATGTACAGACGAAACCACTATTAAACAGATGTGGTGAACCATCTAAACACTATTCTCTAGAAAAAATCCTGGATAGTGACTGACTGGTAGATCTACTCGGCTTTGAGACATCGATCGCTACTTGGGGAAAGAAAACACACGAAAGAGTGAGCTTAAAATGCTCAGTGAGTGACTATCTTAAATAAAACATGCTTTAAATTATACATAACGTGAACATGCTTATCATTGAATATTTATAAAATCATAGTCAGGGTTTTGAAAATGAAACTGGAATTGTAAAAGTACATCACGTAAAAACTCTGAAATAGAGCTCATTAGCATTTTTCTGGAAAACACCACTACTCCACTGCTTGAACACGTGAGAGAGTCCTTTTGCTCAATCCCTAATAACCTCAGTTAAGAGAGAGCCCTTTCGCTCGATCTCATCAACGTCAATAACATAATCATATGTGCAAGTAGAGTTGAACTGGGTCCTAACCACCTTACTATACCTTCGGTGTCAAGGATCCATAGCATAACTGAAGTTTAGGTATCTTACCATACCTTCGATACCAATATTGGAGCACGGTTCATAAAAGGCACAAAACATTTATGCACATGGCAGAATATGCATTCATTTTAAACATTCCTCATAGTTTCATTATCATCTCATGGTGCCTTGTGAAACAATAAGCATGCTTATATAATTCCTTGGTAAAAACTTATCATGCTATAAAATATAACATAAACTTACTAAAAAACGCATGCTAAATTCATAAATAACTTCATCATTTGAAACATGGATTATGCGATTGACATTCGTTAAAAGACTGAGTCCACTAAGACATGATAGAAAACTTCATTGTAAACTACCTATGTGATCAAAATATTCATAAAAACTATCTTTGGAAAAACATTTATTAAAACTTCTCACTCACTGTCTTAAGCTACCTATCCAAGAGATCTGTTAGCCCCTTCTACTAGCATCTATTCTGTAATAAGAAGAGGTCCCTTGGTTAGTATCAGTAGCTCCCTTTTGAGCTTAGCATAATACTTAACTTAACATTATCGCATATCATCATCGCATCATAACTGAGTTTATCGCATCTCTTATACTTAGCCATTTTACCTTCTTCCTGTCTAAAGACTGGCTTCTTTCTCTATTGGGTGCTCTATGGTCGCAAGGACATCCTTCTGTGCCTATGCGCCAACCAACCCTTGTGTGCCTTACTTTACGCCTTTGTGCGTCGTTGCACTCCTTGACAAACTAGCTGCTTGCTTAGTCTTCGTATGCAGCTGCTTTCTTATTCATCTATAATATTAATTAGATTCAACTTTTCATAATTATATTTTCAGATATTAATTAACTAAATTTTCTTTTGATAAGCTTGCTCAAAACTTCATAGTTCACTTACCTTAAATTTTGAGCATCAAATCCTTTTTGATTCAGTTGGAAAACTTCTCAGATCACCTCAAACTTGCTAAAAAATCCTTCAGCACCTTCAGAGCATCAACAAGCACCCACACTCCTCTTAGGCATAGGAAAATTTTGCAAAACAGACTCCTTTTTTGTTAATCCTATTTATACTTAGGTGTGCATGAAAAGTTTTCTTAACTAAAAGTTCACAACTCACTCAGGATTCAAGTCATGTTACCTATGGTCATCCTGGTGAAATGTAAGTCTCTATTATGAACGACGTTATATAATGAGACTATACATTTCGTGGTTTGGTCTTATACAAACTCCTTTGTATATAGAATATCCCCGCTCACATGTCTCTACATGAACAATCAGGATCAGATCATTTGTAGCATTTTACACAATTGTAACATCTACAAAGTGGACCATACTCGTAGTGTCATCAGAATAAGGTATCCAACCTTATCCATCTACTACAGATAATTTAGATTATCACTTAAACATGATCCACTTATATGTCTCTACATACATGTGTAAGCTACAAGATAACCTTGGATGTTAGTTTATTGGTTTGTGGTTAATGCAATTAATTTTGAAATAAAACATTACATATTTTATTACATAAATAAAATATTTGTACATTACAATTACAAACTATAGGACCCTACGAGTTTAGGGCACCAACCCCAACATTGTGTTTCTTTCGGGATCACTACTTATGCTATGATTTGTGTTTCCTTAGGATCACTACTATGCTATGATTTGTGGACCTTCGGGTTCACTACTTATGCCTATGCCTATGTCTATGCCTATGTCTATGCTTATGTTTATATCTATGTTATGTTATGTACACCCGTGCCGGGATAGGAAGGTTAACAAGTTCATGTTAGTAGTGGGTCACTTACTGAGTATTTATAATACTCACCCTTTCATATGCTATGTTTTTTAGGTAAGGGTAGGACACACTGGAGAATGACGAGAAGAATTCACGACCATACCATTAGGACTAGACAAATGCTTCTATTCATGTTTTCATGTTTTCATGTTTGAAATGAATCTAAATATTTGAAATTCTAGAACTTTTTATGTTAAACTTTTAAATTCTTAAACGGTTTCTAGTTTTATCTTATATTTTTAGGAAGACCCCGAACAAATGATTAAGTTGTTTTAGTGAAATTTTATTAATTTTATTTGTTGTTTTATTTTACTTGAGCAAAGAGTAAATTTTTTTATTTGAGGTCTATGCTTGCATGTAGTAACGTGTTGTTAGTAAATGATAGAAAAGTTAGGTTGTTACAGTTGGTATCAGAGCCTACATTTTATGTTCTATAGACTGACTTACATTGTGAGTCCAAAATGTCCCTATGGCTCATCAACAGATTCTTCCTCATCACCGGGTACGTCCAATCAATTGAAAGTTTTATGATGGTTGTGCACGAAAGTAATTGTTTAAGCTTTATGAACTAGTTAATGGTGGCTGCTTATATCATGACTTGAGAAATGTTGGTATGATGATTATTTCATTATGGCTCCATAGAAATAAATGTTTGAAGGCCACTTATTGCTTGTTTATCTCATGGTAGAAGTTGTAGGATTATTAAAAAGAAACATATGCTTTAATTCAAAGATCTTGAAGTTTGATAAAACTATGTAAGATGATAGTACGAGAAAAAGTACATATTTAAGCTATCGAATAAGTTGACTTATGAAATGGTTGTAAGGAATAGTGTTATGTTTTGCAATGATAAAGAGAAGTGGCATTGATGACGGGCAGAAATGTACATTATTATAAGCCTTTTATTTAGAATTATGAGGGCTGTTAAGTTGAATATGTGGCGATTATACTAAGAATTCATGAGAAAGTGAGCTTGCATCGACCAGGAATGAAAATCTCGACTAACCCACTATTATGCATTATTTTACATCCAATTGTCTATTTTTGTAGCTAACATAGGAATCGATCGCATGCGGTGAATCTCGCCATCGCAGCGGCGATTGCATATGTTCGACGCATGGATGTTGCGACCATTAACCGCATGCGTCCATCGCATAGAGGTTGTAGCTACAGAGTAATAACCATAATAGAGGGATGAACGCAAGGATGGTGGAATGCGATGATACTCCGGAAACCAAGCATGAACGCATACCTCGGGAGTATCAAAAGGCGATGTTGACATTTCACCTACCACGCCGTTAGTAATAGAGATTCAAAGCAAGTTCATCACGCCGTTAGCAGCAAAATTTCAGAGAAGGACCATTAATGCTGTCGGCGATCAAGCTTTACAAATAGAAGCCTTAGAACACAACTTGAAATCATCCGAGCTTCTGCCTTAGGGCAGATCCTTGTGATCCAGGCGAAAGCGTGAGAAGATAGTCTTGAGAGTTTTTCATTCCTCCTACCACTCCGAGTGACGACTGGAGCTCCACCGGAGATAGATCTCGAGAGAGACTACTCCACCGCCCATCCATGGCACCATCGGTAGCCTTGACACACATTTGATGGAAGCAAGACGTTGCCTATCTGGCCCTCTATATCTCTTCTATCACTGTATTGTATTACATTGTGGCTTAAGAGATTAGCACATTTTGTGATCAATGCATTTCTCCATTTCTTTCGATTCCATCTTCATTTTCTTATCATTCTTTACTTTCACTGCAAAGACTAAGTAAGATTGCTAGAGTATCGCATACTCAATCATGTGGCATAGACATATGAAGCAAGTAGCAAACCACCGAGAGGTGTGCGTTGCGTGAGTGTTGTGAGAAAACCTTATTTGTTTAGTGTGATGCTGTAGCAACACTTGTTTATGAGCGGACACAATGCTTGTCTATGAGCTTATCAGCAGTAGCTAACTACCTGGGAGGGTAAGTGGTGGAACGCATTAAGTAAAATAAGCAGTGTTCTTAGAGATAGGAATAATCTTATGTCAATCATATTTATGTGATTACCTTGTCTTATGAGCGCATCATTCATCATTTAGGCATACTTGAGAGAGTAGTCTAAAAACCAAATTTAGGCTTGAGAGAGTCAGATTGGATCGCATAGGCAAGAATAGAGGCTTAAAGATAAACTCTATTTGTTATTACACAGCGTATGCACCCTATAGATAGGATATGAAAGTATGCGGTCACATCGCATGCGTCCAGAAGTAGGATACGGTGGTATGTGGTCATCTTGTTTATGTGTGGGAGCACGTGAGCAAGAATAGAGACTTAGACATAAGGCCTCTTGACACTATCGCATATACATCGCATGTGTCTTTGTCTAGTGTGTGTGTAGCATAATCGCATAGCTTGCGTTGGCTGGGGTTACCCTTGCGATAAAGCTTAGTGATGTGGTGAAGTCATTCCCGCCATTTTATCTATTTTCCCATACATTTTATTACGCGTTAATAGTTGCTGTGTCTCTATCTCTCATAGTCATACTTCCACTTGCTTAATCTGTTAGTTAGGAGTAGGAGTAGCGCATAGCTTATAACCTTCAATATTCTTTTATTCTTCGCCGCAAACACTTTACTTTATAACATTTAGCTACAAGTCCCTGAGTTCGACCTCGAATCACCCGAGAAACTTGCGATCTCGTTATACTTGGCGAGAGAGCAAGAAACTTGTGGCAGAAACTCACGGTCATCACATAGATTCTTAGACGCATATTGCATATCCCTTAGTCCAACGCATGACTAGCGACGCATGGAGAACGAACGATAAATGCATATTTATTTACTCCATTTTCCACCCATCAGGCATTACAACAAATTCTTTTACAAGGCACGTACATAGGTGCAAAGTTAAAGTTGCTTTAGGGACAAGAACGAGAAGAATAAGAGACTATGATTTTATTAAAGTCATATGCCTTAAGAAGAATTTTGAATGGATTAATAAGCCATAATCACTTTAGTGATATTAGAGATTGGTGGATTGAGTAAGGTGTTTTGTTTGCTTCTTCATATAATGTGCCTAAAAAGGAAAAAAAAAAATAAAATCTAGTTGGTGTATAAGTGCTAACATGAAGAACTCCTTATAGGACCTTGGTAAGATGATTTTTTGACAAGGAAACCAAGATGGTTGAAAAATAAAGTTGACTTAAAATGGAGAAGAATAAGTTATTGGATTGAATTATTGACCTCATGATATTTGGATTTTGTCTTTGTTGTGATGAAAAGCCTCAAGTTTAATTAACTTTACCAAGAGAAAGGATAAGGATTTGGATTGTAGAAATGATGACAACTTGTGGAGATTTCCCTATTAAGACATGAAATTTGGAATTGAATTCTTGAATATGAAAAGGTTAAAAATAGTCCTATGTTTCGATATAAATATTATGTTTCACTTGGAAAGTGAAAAAGACCCTTCAATTTATGGGCATTAGCAAAGATAAGCATGAGGAAAAGTATTTTTATGAAATTTAGAACCAGAAAGGTAAGACATGGAGATGAGTTAATTAGACCATACTTTGGGTAATGCATGCACGACACATTTGAAAAAGGTGGAAAATAGAACTTTAAGTATTGGCCTAACCAATTATAAGTGAGAGACAAAGAAAAGTGTTCAAGGAAGGGTTTTGTTATTTTGGAAATATTAAGGAAATTAATGTGTCAAGATTCTAAGTATATAAGTATTGGTTTATGGTCTATGATTTTCTGGTGGGTTTGCAAGCTTTTGAATTTGATACCTCAAACAAATGTTTTAAGTTGTTTTAGTGAAATTTTATTAATTTTATTTGTCGTTTTATTTTACTTGAGCAAAGAGTTAAAACTTTTATCTGAGGTCTATGCATGTATGTAGTAACATCCCGTTAATAAATGATAGAAAGTCGGATCGTTACAGTATTTGGGCAGTTAGTTTTTGCTAGTTCTTTATCGTGGTGTTGGCAGACGATTCTTTGTGTTCGATGGGGATTGTCCCAACCCTTGGTTTGATTTTTTATTAGAGATGGTCATTGTTGTTCAATTTGGTTTGACCCTTGGTTAGAAAGAAGTCCTATTTTGCAGCACTTAAATATTGTGATTATAATGGATGTGAATAGTTCTCTTCATTTTATGGTTAATTATTTCCTCCGCACTAAATGGACTTGAACCTGGCCTTCTAACTCTAGAAAGCTTGTTGAACTCTTTGAGTAAGTATAATCGATAGTGGCTGAGGTCATTAGAACTTGGAAGTCCTTGCACCCTAGGCATCCTGTGGTGATTTGGTATAACCTTCTTTGATTTAGAGGTAATATTTTTAAAAATTCTTTTGTTGCTAGCTTGCTGTACGGAATCGGCTCAGTGGCTCATGGCTTTTATTGAGAAGACTTTAGTAGGTTCACTTCTTTGTGATTTTTTCTTTGTATTTTTTGTTCTTGTTCTTCTCTTAATTCCTTTGGTTATGTGTGTTTTTTTGATTGTATCTTAAACTCGGAGTTTGAGGTCCTCTTTCATCTTATATATATAAAGAAAATTTTCAAAACTAACATAGTTTTGTTAAGAAAAATACAAAATTACAATAGAGTACATTTGTGCCAGCATAACTTCGTTTACAAAGAAAATACAAAAGATAACTCCTCTTTGGAATCTATGGATTTGGAGGATTTCAATTCTTTTGTTTGGAGAGTTAAGAAAATACAAAAGAATTCGAGTTCAACTTGAATTTGAAATTGTGTTTTTTTATATAAAATTTAAATTTTTTATACAAAAGGTTCCAAATTTTATTTGAATTTAGAAAGATTTTGAACTTGAAAAGATCTGTTTCCTACTTTACCTTAGTGATCGCATATGCCTACTAAATGTCTAACTAAATCAGTTCAACTTTCTTCTATACAGTGATTCATTATTCAACCAAACTTATGGTTAGATTTCTATTTGTTGTCCACTTTATTATATTTTCTTTTATAAAATAAACTCATAAAAAATTTCAATATTTTCAATATAACTTCTTGATTTCAACGAGTTTTTCTTTTATATCCAAACAAACGAGAAGTAAGAGTATATATTAAGTTAGGGAGTATTAAAAAATTCTGATGACGAGTGAAATTGTCGTTCCCATGGTGGGTGTTCTCATTCTACTTTGCTTCTTTTACATCTTAGGGGTGTTTGGCTCACCAATATGAGTTGAGTTGAGTTGGTGTAATATACCAACTCATTGTTTGGCCCACCAACTTTAAATGTTGGTGGAGTTGAGTTGGTATATTTTACCAACTCACCCTAATTCTCCTTTATTCCCATGTCTTCGATGGCTCCACCTATCGGCAACTGTCACACTCCGAGAACTAACTTTGACCTCCGACAACCACCTCCGATTATAACTCCGGTGACCAACTCCAGGCTCCGATAACCACCTCCGATGACAACTCTGGGCTCTAACAACCACCTCCAATGACAATACTTGTGGTGAAATCCACTCTGACAACTACCTCCGATGACAGCTTCGGTGACCAACTTCGAGCTCCGACAACCTTCGCGCGACCAATTCCGAAAACCACCTCCGGTGACCCAACTTCGACAACCACCTTCACGTTACCAACTCCGACGACCAATTGGCTCTGACAACAAACTACGATGACCAACTCCGAAAACCACCTTCGTAGGCTTTGACAACCACCTCTGACTACAAACTCCGATGAAAATTACCTTCCATGATCACCTTTGAGCGAGCAACTCCAACGACCAACTTGAGGCTTTAACAACCATCTTCGACAACAAACTCTGACAACCAACTCTAATACCATCTTCATGCGACTAACTTCAGGCTCCAATAGTCACCTCCGACTACAATCTCCAGTGAAAATCATCTTCGATGGTCAACTTCGACGACCACTTTCACCCTACCAATTTCGAGATTCGAAAATCACCTATGATGACAAACTTCGACAATCAACTCCAATACACCTTCATCTGACCAACTTTAGGCTCCAACAACCACCTCTGACTACAAACTTCAGCAAAAATCATCTTCGATAATTAATTTCGACAACCACTTTCGACTACTATAAGACTAATGACTAATAAAGTATGTTTTAGGGTTGTTGATCATATAAAAAATATATTATTTTATCTACATTAAGTACAACATTTATACGTAATAAATTCACATATCAAATGAGTGTTAACAATATTTAGACGAAAAATGTATGTAGTTAAAAAGTACGTAACATATAACAAAAAAAAAAAAAAAACCATAAAATGAAAAAAATTTCCTACAACATTTTCTAGCAAGAATTAGTGAAAACTAGAGATTTGTTCTCTGATGATCCTTAAGTTTAAAGGAAATGAAAGTGAAACTATTGAAGAAATGTGGTGACATTTCATTGGCTTTTACGATAATGGGGAGATTTAATTAAAAAAATTCATGACATAGTAAAAATATAGAGCAACAATAAGAATAAGAAGAAAAAGAAGAAGATGATAATGAAATTCATGGAAAAAAATTAGTTAGAATCAAAAGTTTTGATTTCGCTTTAGTTTCTCACTTTATTTAACCATATTTCTACAAGAAATATAATGAGTTAATTGTTGTTCATTGCCCACCAAAGAAAGAAAGAAAGAAAGAAAGAAAGAAAGAAAGAAAAGTTTTAAAAGTTAAAAAAAAATACAATCCATATTTTATTCAAACAAGATGGGTAGAATTATTGAATAAAAAAGTTTCAAAACAAAAATAACAATCATAAAAGCATATTATTTAAAGTTCAAAAAACTGCATCAGATACCAGACATATGAACTCAACTCTGCACCCCAAACATAGACATATGAACTCTACAGATATATGAACTCTAGACATCCTATCTCAACTCAGCGCCCCAAACAACCCCTTATTGTTTTGTGGTTCAAGCTCGCATTGTGTTGTGGAATGGGGTCTTGTTGATTTGTTTTTCACCTGGCTCTTTTGATTATCATTTGGTTTTCTTTGTGTTTTCTCTTCTACTCTCTTTATTGCATCTGCCTTGTTTGTGAGGTATTTTCTTTGGTACCTTGATCCTCGATTGTGGAGTCCTCCCGTTTTTGCATTATACATGACTCTTGAAAATATACCCCCTCGATGACCCAAAGAACTTGGTCAACCCAACCCATCACACAATTTGAGCTAGATTATCAATTAATTTGTGTTGGGTTGAATTCAAATAAATGAAAATTTTATGGAATAAGTTGGTTTATGGGTCCACCTAAAATAATCCAAACCAACTCGAATTTGTTATTAATTTAAAAAAGTATGTCTTTTTTGTTTTCAATACAATTACACATGCATATATTTATTTAATTTCATGATTTTATTTCATAATATAAATTGAAATCGAGTTGTTAATTTTAATTCAATATTTAAAAAATAATTAAATAATTTTTTACATTTTTTTTGTACAGTAGGACAGATGATTCGAATCACAGCCTTCTAGGTCAATAAAACATTCGTATATTAGTTAGGTTATGCTCACTTTGACTACATATATCCTCTTACTTCTTTTCAAAACAAAATTTGAATAGATAACTAAAGTAACTCGAACTAGTCTAAGTCAAATATTTCATAGTTGAGTTGGATTTGGTTCATTATCTATACTATTTAAAAGGGGCTTAAGGGAGAAACTTTTTATTTGTCATTTTGTCTCTTTTACTTATGGTTAGAGGGTTATATTAAGTAATTAAATTATAAATATAAACAATTTATTAAATTCAAAATAATATTGTACTATCAACTAGGTCTCCTTTATTCTTTTTTTTTCCTCCTTTTCTTTTTGTAGTTCTATAGGTATGTTTTTATAACTCCAAATTCTCTTCTGTTTGAGAGGTATCTGCACCAATACCTTAGGTTTATTTCTTTTTTCCCCTTTAGTTCTTTCTTTTTTGTTTTGTTTTGTTTTATCGTTGTTGGCTATGTTAAGATTCAATCCCTTTCAACTTGTTGCAACTTTTTCCTTCTCTTGTGAGATTTAGTCAAGTTATAACATTTTTCCTTAAATCTCTCTTGCAACTACTTAGCTGGATCGTTTGTTTTAAGGTTTTCTAGATGTTCGATGACTGAGAATAATATCTGGGAATAAGATTGATGGGAATCAAGATGACTGTTTAGTTGTGCATGAAAATGCTATTTGAATTTTATGGGAACAAATTATTTTTGTATTTAGTTTATAAAATTAATTGCCATAAAATTAATTGTGACAACTCTATAAAATTTTATAGATTAACTGATAAACAATAAATTAAATTCAAAATTTTGAGAAAAATAATTATTTAACAATCAAATAATAATAATAATTAAATTATCAATTACAAGGATTTGTAAAATGAGTAATTTATAATTAAAGTTACTATAATAATGAGCAATTATAAAGTATTAAATTAAATCAAATTTATCTTTCAATAATTAATTTACACCATAATAATTTTAAACAAAATAATTTAATTTAATCTTCATTCATAGTTAGAAAAACATGAGAATAAAATGATAAGAATGAAAGGAAGTAAAGTAATAAAATTAAAAGAAAAAATAAAAATAGAAGAAAATGAATAATAAAGATTATGAAGAAGGGAAAAATAAATAAAATAAATATATTAAAAAAATAGAAAAGAAAAACATATAAAAATATCACATAAAGCAAAAAAAAAAAAAAATTGAAATAATAAATATAAAAAGAAGAGAAAAATAAAGAATAAAGAGGAAAAATAGATGGAAAAAGGAATAAAAAATGGAGAGAGAAAAAAGAAGTAAAAGTGGGGATTTATTAAAAATCCACCAATTATGGTGGGAATACAAAGCATGGAGAGAGAGAAAATATAGAACGGGAGGACTACCTCAAATTATTTTTCCAGGTAAATACTTGGAATTTTCCAACCAAACAAGAATTTCATATATCCATACCCATTCCCACCCTCTATTCCTCCAAACCAAACAACCTATATAGAGTGAAAATATAGAACTTCTCAAGTTTCGTCTGGGTATTAGAGCAATTTAGACTCGCGCTTTTTTTTTTCTTTCTTAATGGTTGGATATTCTTCTTCACCCTATCCCTTAACCATTACAACCTCCACATCTCATTATATTCTTTCTAGTACATGCAACCTTGTCGTTGTTAAGTTTGATTCCTCTAACTATATCTAGTGGAAAGTTCTAAGTTTCCACCATCTTGAATGCCCATGTGTTGGCTAGGAATTTTTCGTCACCCATAAACTCTAACTAAACAAATATTATTTATAAATTCACCAAACCACTACTTATATTATTAGGTAGTACAAGTGGTAAGTACAAGGTCGAATCATAGAGAGGCCAAAAATTAAATCTCTCCTAAGCTAAATTTGACTGTGGAAAGCAGTAAAACAGGGACTTTTGGTTTTGGATAAAATGAAAACATACAAGAAATTATAATGCAAGATATAAATGTAAACTAGGATTGGTTTATCTAGTTTTTAGAGCCATTCAACGCAATTTCTATCATCGACTTCTGTAACTTAAACATGCAACTGATTCATGTGTGCACAACAACTCACTCGATGCAACCTAACTAGCCTCTACAAAAGCGGACAACAAGCAAGGATCACACATAGGGAGCATCCTAAACATCAATTAAGGTCGGAAAGATCAAACTCCAACTAATCTACATGCTTCTAAATCCTATTGGGTTCGATAGCATCCATATTGAATTAAAAACATGCGCATTAATAACAAGGATTCTATTATGTTGATTACTAAACTGGATAGTCTAATTCATTAACCAAAATTTATCTTCCAACCTAGCAATTCATGTATCCTAGGAATAACCATTAAATTCACAATTATCTATTGCTAACTTGATTGATTTTAGCTAGATATTCTGGTAAAAACGTGATGTAACTAAAAATTGATTAGCTATGCATGATCATGGAAAGAAAGTCAACCTCACAAACATGCCTATAGAAATTAACACAGATTCGAAGAAGATACAAATTCAACATGCAATTTATTCAAGAAAGCAGAATTCTCAAGAGATTGGCAAAGAATTAATACTCCAAAAACTAGATATAAAAGTTACCTTAAACAATCCATAGACAAATCGAAGAGGTCGAACCAATTCATAATTTACAATCCAAAATAAATTGAAAATCTACCCTAAAAATGTTGAAAAGATAAAGAGAAAGGAAGAAAACTAGGCATCTCATTTGCCTCCATCAAAATCGGCATCCCCTGACCTAAATTGAAGAGTAATATATACATAAATTGGTGTAGCGTTGCAATGCTGATAAAAGCATTGCAACTCTCTTGTCGACAACAACCTTTAAGAATCAGGGGGGCGCGACGCTGGTGTAACGCTACGTTGTGTACACGCGTTGGTGGCACTTTGTCAATCTTTACAGCGTTGCAACGCTGCCTTGCATCCATGTATTCTACCTTACAGTGTTGCACCAAGGCTGCGATGCTCCAATCAATGGCAGGATTGTAATTTTTGGATATTTTTCCTATTTGGTGCATCAAACCTCCAGATTAGCTCATTTTTGGTTCGTTTTCCTTTTAATTGGTTTTCTGGCCTCCCCAGATGAGTTTAGCTACAAAATACGATAATTAAACTTTAAAACCATTTATGAGCCTAAATTCAGCTAGGAATTATAACTCTTTTTTAGAGCTATCAAACACCCCAACTTAATTTTCGCTCGTCTCGAGTAAGGTAAAAACACATTCAAGCATACATTCAATCACGCAAAAACATATTTGCTCACATTGCTAAGGTTGTTACTCTAGTATCAATAGTCAAATAGGATGAAATTTGTAATCAATAATGAAATTTGATTACAATCAATCAACGAAGCACATTTTTAAGAATGATTCTAAATATATTCATGCATGAGTGAGCCTAGAGCTTTTCTAGTTAAGCTTGCATGACCCGGAAAGATTTTATAAGGTTCTCTTCGTTTTCCCCTACTTTGCTTGATTATCGACCTTGATAGGTCTTGAAAAGAGCTATATTTTTAATGTTAAATCCCTCGATTTTATGTTATTTATTTGCTTTAAATGTCAATTTTATAGGTAAAATAGTTTCGGGAGTATTTTGGAGTCATTGCAAGAAATTTGGACTAAAAAGGATAAAAAAAGGACCAAGAAATCAATACAATGGAAGAAAGTTAAAATATTTACCAAAATGCCATTGGAAGCAGCGTCACGACCCTCCAACCAGTGTCGAGCAATGCTAAAAGACATAAGCATGCATAATTCAACCAAATAGAGCAGCGTCACAACGCTCTTGCTACCAATTTTGATAGAAATGTCCGCGCATGCATGCCCTTTTGCGCAACCAAGTGTCACGCCAACATCGCACCGTTCACCCAACGCTTCTTGGCTTTTTTGCGTAATAGTGTCGCAATGCTATCCTTGAGTTGTGACGCTACCCTCGCGAATATAAAATGATTTGTTTCATTTTTTAGCAAAGGAACAGAACTTAATATGGAGTTCGAAGTTTCTCACAATTTTTTTTTTTATCTCCTATGTAATTCGGTGTTAATTAGGTTAGATTTTTTCGTTTTATTTCTGGATTGGAAGCAAATGATTAGAAGTTCTTCATGGATTTGTCTATGGATTTATGAGGTAAACCTTCAATCTTGTTTCTAGTTCAAGAATTCTTTGCATATTTCTTGAGATTTCTGCTATTCTTTGACTAATTGCAATCTGAATCTATGCTTCTTTGAATCAATTTGAACTTCTAAAAGTATGTTTATAGATCTTGATCTCATGAGTATGTAATGCTAAGAATCTTAGTTTTGTTATAATCTTGCGTGAGTAAGTTGATTTAAATGTATTCTTGCATAAGAATGTCTAGCTAAGATCTACTAAGTGGCAATAGTTAATTGTGTATTTGATGGCGATTCCTAGAATACATTAATTGCTAGATTTGAAGATAATTTCAATTAATTGAATTATGGCTTTCTTGACAATTAATTGACACAATTGAATCCTTAGACATAATGCATGTGTTTTTAATTCTATATGGTCGTTATCGAACCCAATAGGATTAGAAACATATAGGTTGATTAGGGTTAGGTCTTTCCAACTTTAATCAATGCTTAGGATGCTTTCTTGATTAGATTTTTGCTAGTTGTTCATCATTATAGAGGCTATCTTAATCAAGTCAAGTGAGTAGTTGTGTGCATAATTCGATATCATAACTAATTTGTGGGAATCAATGATAAAAATTGTATTGAATGTCTAAATTATTCTAGAAACAAGATTGGCCAATCTTTGTTTACATTTATCCTCTATCTTTCAATTTCAAGCATGTTTCACGTTTTATCAAAACCCAAAACCCCCATTTTTTATTGCTTTCATAGTCGAATTTAGCTTAAGAAAAGATTAGACATTAGCCTCCCTGTGGATCGATCTCATACTTGCTGCTTATGTTATTTGTTAGTATAAGATGTAGGTTTCGGTGATTTATAAATATTTTTGTTTCTGTTTGGATTCAAATTAACAACATTGATTGGGAGTTGAACAAAATGGTGCCATCGTTAGGGATGCTAAGCCATTTAATCTCTTTCTTAGTTAAATTTAACTTGTAAACTTTAAAAACACAAAAAAGATTTTTCTTTCTTTGAGTCACTTGTTTTAATATGGCGGATATGAATATCTTTAATGTACTTCTTTCGAGGCAAGCAACTTAACATAAGAAAGAACAAGAGGTAAGACAAAAAATAAATGAACTTAAAAGTCAAGTTTATCAACAAACCTCTCTTGTTCAAGATTTGACTATTAGGCAATCATAAATTTCACGTGGTCCTGTACTCAACCATTACCCTCCATGGGAGATACCTAGCCAAACACTGTTGTCGATACATTCCTCTTCCTTCAATTCAAGTATTTATTTAGAAAAATTAGTTAAGGAACTTTCTAACAATTCTTGTGGGATTATGCAGGAATCTTCCTTCACCCAACAAGAATCCTATAGTTTCCAACAAGATAGTTTCAGTTTTGTATCTGAAGTTAAAACTAAATTTAGTATTTTGAGTAACCTCATTGCTTAGATTACTGAATCAATTGGGAGATTAGAAGAGTCTTGGGACCAACAATTTTCTAGTCATAGTGAGTTGTGCTGTGAAGTGACTTGTATCGATCATTATGTTGAGCAGTTGGTTCCTCAGAGTACAGGTCAAGGTAAGACTTTGGATTCTATCATGTATGAACTTACTAATGCTTCTTTTCAGTATGTGCAGGAATCTACTGAATCTCACCTGGAGACTGAAGCTCCCATGTTTATTAAGGTAGAGCCTGTTCCTCGACTTGCACATTCGACGCTTACACTGGAAAGCTGTTCAAAGCATTCCATCATCCGTGTTATCAATATCGAGGTATCTAAGGAACTTTGGACTGACGAAGAAGATGTTTATTCCCCACCTTACCAAAAACAAGTTAGTAAGATTAAGTATGAGTTCGAGCTCCATCTTGATGAGTCTCAAGTAATAGAGTTTGAGGTTACCAAACCCCACTCTCTTCTTCCCTCTGGGATTTCTTACATTTTTTACTATTGCTCATATTTTCCTTATGAATCTGAGTCAGTTGTTGAGTCTTTTCTTTGTTTCGACTCTTTTGGGTCTCTTGAGTCTTTTGATTCTTTCTTTTTTCTTTTTTCTTTTTTTTTTGTCAAAAATTAGAAAAACTAAATTCGACATGTTTGGTTATCATCAAAAGATGAATATCCTTATAATCCTACCAGGCTATATAGATTCATCTAAGAGAGGGCTGGAGAAGTATGAAAATTTTTATGTACCTTGAAAATGAGAAAAATACGGGTCACGTCGAACAATCAGCTTTAAAAATTTTCCATTTCTAGAGGTAGCCAGGCGTAAAAAAATAAAACAATTTCTAATTGCTTTCCTTTATTTACTTTTAGATTAACTTCTTGTTTTTCTTTTTAGAAATACCTTAAAAATAAGAAAAGCATCATTTTGAAGTAGGGAGATCATTTCACCACTCCATGCATGAAAATGTCATATGGGGAGTTTTCTGTTCCCCTTTACTTTTTGTCTTTGAGCTTATATGCATATCTTAAACATTGAGGACAATGTTCAATTTTTAAGTTGGAGGTGGGAAAACATTACATGTTTTGCATGTTTCTTTCACTTTTCTAAGTTGAGGATTGTAAAAATGAGCATTACTAAAATTTTTGCTCTATAATAATGATATAAATGCATGTCTGGAACCCTTGAGCATCTGAGCTCGGGTTAGAGTTAAATTTTGCGATTTCGATATGATTGTGAATTTTTTACTTCTTGATGAAATATGTCTTTCATATTAATAATGATTCTTCAAGATTTCTTTTAGATACTCCATGACTTCTAGATATATAGAATGACTTTTTACTCATTTTGCTATAAATAAATAAATGCATGATTGATTGAATGCATGAATATCCAGGGTTCCTGCTCTTTCATTGTCGCTCTTTCTACTCATAGATTAACACAAAATAAAAGAATCACCATTCGATTTGTTTTATACTCTCAATAGATTTTTACACAATCATTTCATTCTTATCGATGAAATTTTTGATGACACGATCTTTTTAGTAAAGATATAAGCAAAATTTTAGATATTTTAAAATTTTCAAAAAAAGTTTTGAAACCATTTTTTAAAAGAAAAAATCATTTCCTTTTAATTTTATAAAGAAATCAAATGTTTTGTTTTCATGTTTATTTAGAATCTTAAACTTTTAGAAATGTAATGTCT
Source organism: Benincasa hispida (assembly GCF_027475165.1). NCBI lineage: Eukaryota > Viridiplantae > Streptophyta > Magnoliopsida > Cucurbitales > Cucurbitaceae > Benincasa > Benincasa hispida. The sequence continues at coordinate 1,832,402 of NC_143485.1, read as the reverse complement.
ACTTGATTTTCTTTGTCACCCTGATAGGACAACTTTTGGTCTTGAGAACAAAAAAAAAGTTCCTAGCATATATATAAAAAAATAAAGCAAGCTTGCAAAATGACATAACTTTCACTAATGAGTGTGTGCATGGATAGAGGTGAAAAGTGCTACCTTTATCGTGTCTAGTTAGGGCCCACAAGAAAAGAGTGATAGGTTCTCGACGGTTAGAGTGTGAAAGTTGTCCCTCTATGTAAAAGAAATACCAATTAAGATTTGTGTGCATGAGTTTATAAAGGCACCATTATCTTAGAATTGCTTCTCTTTTTAATTTTTAAAGTTAGATATATCTTAGACTAATAACCAAGCCAGTGTAGGGTGAAAAGGAATTGCGAGTTAGACACTAAAAGAAAGACACCCTTGTTTTAAGACAAGGGTGCAAAAAAAAGAGAAAGCAATTCTAAGACAAGGGTGCCTTAACTTCATCTTTTTTCTTCTTTCTTCTCTATAAGGGTTAAGGAGAGAAACCTACAAAAGAAAAAAAAAGAAAAAAAAAAGAAAAAAGAAAAAAAAAAGGAAAAGTACAATAGAGAAGTTAGCTAAAAACTAAAAGAAAGGAAAAAGAAAGCTAAAAAAACAACGAAAATGAAGAAAGGAAAGATAATACCGAGGGAAATAAGGGATGGTGGTGGAAATGGCTACCCATCAGTTTGAGTTGGGTGAGTCTAGCTCTCTCTGCAGGTCACATTGAAACCTGATGCTAGCATAGTAGAGGCATTCTCGCTGAAACATGAAGTTAGCAGTCCTCTCTACACGTCTAGCCTGACGGACAGCCTCAGAGCTCACCCTCAATGCCTCGGTCGCCATCTTAAGAGCTCTACACTCGCCGACTTCTCTCAATCGACACATCGTACTGATCCTGGGGATCAACACGAGAAAGCACCTCCTCAGGGATCTCCTCCTCATCATGCTCCTTCTTATGGTGCTCCTCCTCACCATGACCACAGAATGTAGCAATAGTAGTCCTGCAAATGGGACCTCGACGTCTCATCCCCTCTTTGTCTCTTGGGATCTCTACCTCGAACCTATGGCACAGTTCGGTGATTAAGTTGGGGTATCTTAAGCTACCCGTGGTGGAACACCATCCACATCGACTGATAGAGGCTCTAATAACCCTAACTGTCTTAATGGACCTACCCTGAATGAGCAAAAAAAAAAAAAAAAGTTTCGCCCTATCTTTAGTGACGTAGGTCAGCATCATCATCAGGTTGGAGCAAATGAATGCATGCTAGACCTAATCGAAAACAGACATTTCTTTCACCTTAAACCGGACTGTTATGTCGTGCGGATGTGTTGGGGTTGATGCCTTAAATCTTTTAGGGTCCTATAGTTTGTAATTGTAATGTACAAATATTTTATTTATGTTGATGTTTTATTTCAAAATTAGTTGCATTAACCACACACCAATAAACTAACATCTAGGGTTATCTTGTAGCTTAAACATATATGTAGAGACATACGGGTGGATTATGTTTAAGTGATAACCTAAATGTGTGTAGATGGATAAGATTGGATACCTTATCCTGGTCACACTACAAGTATGACTCGCTTTGTATGTGTTACAATTGTTGTAAAGTACTACAAATGATCTAATCCTGATCATTCATGTGGGGCCATGTGAGCAGGGATATTCTATACAAAGGAGTTTGTATAAGACCGGACCATGAAATATTTAGTCTCATTATATAACGCCATTCATAATAGAAACTTACATTTCACTAGGATGACCATAGGTAACATGATCCCAATTTTGAGTGAGTTGTGAACTCCTACCTATGAGGGCAGTCCTTTGATTTATATAGGTGAAAATGGCCAGATTGTTGACTCAATAAGCCTATCATTTTGGGGATTTGTCTGATCAGGGAGTTGAGAACACAACTACACAAGATGAAACTCACTCCTTCCTTAATGTCGAAAAAAGTAGATAAATCGCTTCCTTAGGGCTGATTCTGAGACTTGAACAATGTGGCGCCACATTTTCTTCTGGCCCAAGAGGGGTTTGATCATAGTTGTACTATGATTTATTGTTCATTAGAGGAATCAATGGTACTTAAGAAGTTTGTGAAGGGTCATCGTACTGTTGATTGGTATATCCAATGGACACAGAAATATATCTGTAGTGTGAAGAGTGCAGCTATCGATCTTTAGTGAAGTACCCAACAGTTAAATGGATGGTGAATAATTTAATTAAAGAGTTTAATTAATTATTCACGTACCGTTGGAGCTTTAAGCTACAAGTCCATGAGGTCCCCTCAATAGCTCAATAGGACTAAATGAGAATCAATTTTTGGATTAATTTGAATTGTTCAAATTAATTGGGGGAATTAATTATATATGATATAATTAACTTAAATTAATTATATAGGATATAATTGTTATAATGTATTTGATACATTATAATATAAAGTTTATTTGAGAGGAAATAAATATTTGAATATGATTCAAATACTAATTATGTGAATTGGATTCATATTATTAAATTTAATATAAAGTGAGAGAAAGGAAACTATAGGTTATATTGTATATGATACAATTTTAAAACTATAGGTTATATGTTATATTTGATATAACATATAGTTTAATATTATTATATGATAAGGTAGTTATCATATTAATATATATTAAATTATTTATTTAGTTAAATATATTAATTAATATTATTTAGTTAAATATATTAATTAATATTATTTAATTTATTAAATTAATTAATGAGAGGGAGTTATAACTCCCTCCCCCTCTTTTCTCTTCACTTTCACGTAAGTGGAAAAACAGTTTTCTAATTTTGATCGTCTTCTACCTGAAAAACAAGATGGAAGAAAAAGAGGTGTTTTGTGCTTTTACAAAGAAAATAAGTTTTATCCCATATTCCATCTCTTCCTCTCAAAGAAAAAATCTTTTCCATTCCCTCACCAAATTCACCAGAGTCCACACCTCTTCGGTTCTCTACCTGAGAATACCGAGGACTTCAATTGGTGGTGTCCCAATTGGCCATTTTAGTTTTCGTTCGTGATTTGCAAAGAGAAGGGATTTTACGCGAAGAAGGTTTTCAAAGGTAAGGGTTTCTAGACCCTATTTTTTTCCTTTTTATTGCATGTTTTATTATTGTGTTAAATACATAATTACTTTTGTTCTCTGTAAAATTTATTCTGTAAAATTGGAAATTTTGGGACGATCTCACTTCTGCTCAAGGATCCTATCCTTAGGGCTCCTTCAGAACGGACCCACTCGACTCTAGGCCCACAAAAAGCTTCAATAACATCCCATTCTTGAAACTGCTGCAAGAAGAGCCTACTATACTCATCATTGAAGTCTGTTAACCCATAGACTTCGTTTACACGGAGAGAGGAGAAAGACACTTGAACGCCTTGCACCAATGAGAAATCCTTATCCTTATTAATGTTGGCGTAAAGTTCCTTTACTAAAGGAATAACCGCCTGACCAGGAGGCCAGCAAGGGACTCCTAACCATGCTATTGTGTCTCTACAGTGATGTGGGTGTAAAAGTCAAGCTCTAGAGACAAGACCGTTTCGGGGACCAATCTCCTAGTAGACACAACATGATGGAATTGATCTAAAGCTCCTTGGGAAATGAACCTAAGGATGGACCTTTAGTACCGTACCCTACCCCCAAACCAGCAGACTTCGCGCCAAGCAAGACCGCCCTTATCCTCGGACTTCCAGACGGTTTTTCTTTTGGGCAGCTATTCACCGTTGGATCTCGCCAATACAACCCCCCATAGTTTTCGTTACCGAGATATCTTTTTTTTCATTGCTGATCCTGTGGCTAAGAAAGAGATGTGCTTACGTCCTCATCAACAGGAACGTAAGAAGACTCAGAGTTGTTATTCCACGAAGTCTTCCACATCGATTGGTTGGGTTGGCAATGAATGGTAGCTAAATGTGAACGAGTCTGCTAAACTCAAATAGGAAATTTCGATGCACTAAGAAGAGTTTTTTTGGAAAAATAGTTGATGAACCTTCCGCCTCTCGAGGTCTACACTATGGTTCCCTGATGAGGGCTAGCACAACGAAAGACAACCATGAGGTAAAGAGTCTACGATCTACTATCCCTTGTGCACGGTAGATAGCTATGAATTTGTTCTTCATCAATGGAGGAGTGCAGGCATTACTTTACAATGAAAGATGGGTTTTTGACTTTCAAAAGTTTGAGTGGCTAGGAAAAGCCTAAAAGACGAAGGAAAACTCAATGAACCCACTCGCGTGGTTCACCGGTTCCACCGAAAACTCTCATTTGTTGAAAGGGTGTTGGAACTAAGGTTCAGGATCATGGTCTCTATGACTTGAACTAGCCACCTTTTTACCCTTGTCTTTCCTAGGACCCATCGACATTTTAATGAATAACTCACAACTCTTTCGGTGAAAGCCTAGGGAAAATAATGGACACCTCTAAACTCAATCAAATCTCCTAAAAAATCTTAAATAAAATCCAACCCCAACCTGCAAGTAGAAATTCCCAACAATTTACCATAATGCACTTAAAAAATTCAAATTCCGAACAACTCTAAACTTCAAATTTCAGCAAATATCCCACAAATCCAGAGTTTTCAACCTTTATCTTGTAAAATCTCAAAAGAAAAACATAGGAAAAACTAAAGAATTACCTCTAGGTCGAAAGGCACTCCAGAAAGTGAAGAAAATCACCAAAAATCGGAAGAGAGGAAGAAAACCCCACGAATCTATGCTTGAAAATCATTGCAGCGTTGTAACGTTGTGCCCTAGTTTTTTTTTAAATAATTAAACTAAAACTAATTTAAACCTAAACCTAAATTAACCTAATCTAATTAATTCTAAAAAAAGGAAAATTAAAAGCAATGAAATCTTTTTTCGCCTGGCTGCCTCCAGGAAGTGCAAATTTTTAACGTCGGTTAGTTGACATGACCTGTCCCTTGTCAAAGTACAAATAAATTCTTGTATTTCTCTAGTCCCTTCTTAGACAAGTCGATATAGACTGGGAAGGTTATAAGGGTTCTCATCTTTTGAAAAGAATCAGACAGGTCGAGTATATGGTTTTTTTTAATTATAAAAGAAAAAGTAGTTAAAATAAAATACTCTAGGACTGACTCTTCTGAAATTAAAGACTGGGACTTGTAAGGCAAAGACGAGCAGTAATAAAAAAATATATATGAGATGCTAAAGGAAAGAATAGAATAAGGCTTGGTAGCCTCTATCTCTATCACCTGAGGCTCCTCGAGATGAAGCTCAGGCTCATATTTATCTTCACAGACTTGTTCTAGACATGGCAAAGAATAAATATCATCACCATGGAAAGGGCAAAATTCTTCCACAAACTCAACCTCAGTAGTATAAACGTTATGAAGTTCTATACGGCTCTCCAGTGTCGACATGGAAATTGCAAGCTGAGAAATAGGATCCATCTCAACTGGCATAGGGGCTTAAGTCTTCATGTGAAACTCAAATAGACTCCTACACACACTGAGAAGAACTATTAGCAAATTCATGAAGGAATCAAATCCCAAGTAGAAGTGTGTGAACATCTTGCATTTCGATAATCGATTTTTAAAAAAACATAAAACGAATCATGCATTTATAGGATAAACATTCAAAATAAACATATGCATGCTAGAATAGAGGAAGAAGAGAAGAAATCACTTACATTTGATGATTCCTCAAGCTTTCTTCTTCCACCATTTTCGATAATCTCGAGCTTCTCCAATCAAGATGGACACCACCAACAAGATTGCCTTGCTATTCTCTAGTATTCAAAGAGCTTGAAAGTGTGGTCTCCAAGAACTTTGAGGAAGAAAAAGGGAATGGAATTTCTAGAGAGAAGTTAGAGAGAAGGTGGAGGTTGGAGGTTAGGATTTTGTGTAAAAAACATCCCTTACCCTAAATGGGCTATAAAGATATATTTATATGGAGAAGAGTTAACTCTTTCTCTAAGTATTTTCCTTTATACCTTTAGTGTTAATTAATTAAATAGCCTTATTTAATTAGTTGGCCCATTAACTAAATGACCATATATTAAATCTTATTTAATATATATACATTTAATTTATTATCATAAATATTATATATTTATACTAACCTCCAATCTCTATAATTTCTTAATCTATTAATTAACCATTAATTAACCAATTAAATAACTATATTAAATCATATTTAATATAGAGTTAATTAACATATAAATATTACATATTTATATGTATACATCTCTTTATGAATTTAATTCATACAAATCTAATATTTGAATCTTATTCAAATATATTTCTCTTACATAATTTGAATTATAGATAATATCTATAATTAACCACTATATATTAATCTCATTAATATAAAATTTCCTCATTTGATTTGAACAATTTAAATCATTCCTCATTACTATCCTTTAGTAAGCTAACAAAGGGACCTTATGGATCTATAAATTAGAAGCTTCAATGATATGAGATTAATTGATTATAACTCTTTTAATCCAATTAATCAATATTCATTAACTACCGGTCACTCCACTAAAGACCGATAGCTACACTCTTCACATTATAGATATATTTCTGTGTCCATGGATATAACTAATCAACAGAGCGTTGACCCTTCATAAATGCTCATAACTATAGCAGGGTCAAAATACCGTTTTACCCTACAGTTACATCTAACACTTTAAGTACCATTGATTTCTTTAATGAACAAATAGTTTATAGTCCAACTATAAACTAACAACTCTCAGATCAGTGAGAGGTTAAGGCCTCATTGTTCAAGTCCAGAACCAGCTATTAAGGGAGCAATTTATCTACTTTCCCAAGGAATGGGAAAGAGTGAATTCCATCTTGTGTAGTTGTGTTCCCAGCTCCCTAATCAGACAAATCCCCAAAATGGTAGGCTTGTTGAGTCGCCTATCATGACCACTCTCTCCCATATAGATAAAAGGATTGCTGTCATAAACAAGAGTTCAATACTCACTCAGGATTAAGGTCAAGTCTCTTATGGTCATCCTAATGAAATATTAGTTTCTTTAAGTAATGATGTTATAAAGAGAAACTAATTATTTTGCGGTCTGGTCAATGTATAAAATCCTTTATACAAGATACTTCACTCACATATCTTTACATGAACAATATGGTTCATATTGTTCGTAACACTTACATCTTATGTAACAATTACAAAGCGGGTCATATCTGTAGTGTTACTAGGATAAGACACCCAACATTCTTCCATTTACTGTAGACTTTTTAGGTTATTACTTGAACATGAACCACATGTATGTCAACTATATATTGTTCAAGTGATATCAACCTTGAATATTAGTTTATTGGATTGAATTATTGCTATCCAAATATCAAATAAAATACCTATGATTTTATTAAATAAATAATTTTTGTTAACAAAAACTCCAAACCACAAGATACACTAGATTTTGGACAACAATCCCAACAGTTCTTAGATTAAAGGATTCAATGTCATACCTTGGCTGGGAGAGTGAGAAATCAGCTGCTCAACGGGGTGGCTGATGTCAGTCAACTCTCTGCTCATCCCGGTACTCTCAGAAGATGGATGCACCAAGGATTCTTCAAATCTCTAAACCGATTTAGTGATCGGAGAAACAAGGTCACTCAGACTCTGAAAATCGATTCTAGCTTCAAATTTAGAACAGAAGCTATCCTGTTGGTAACTTGAGAATTCCTGATGACTATAGGGGTTTCCTATACAAACTCACAAGAGCTGTTAGAAAGTTCCCTAACCAAATCTTCCAACAAAATGCCTGAATTGACAGAAGAAGCATTCATCCACGTCAAACTCAGGCTAGGCATCTCCAAAGGGAAATACATGCACAGAACCACGTGAAAGCTGGGGACATGTTTCAAATGGACGACCTTGAAGTATATAGACTCGATGAAGGAACTCTTATTCAAGAGTACCTATGAGCGGAAGCGGATCTTTCAAAAAATATTGTGATAGAATTACCACATTTACATTCTTATATACAGATATGCATCAAACAAATAAATTACCAACATACTTAAAGGATAAATAAACAAGAGAGTGAGAGAATATACCAGTTGAAGAATTTTCTTCACTTGAAATCTTGCTCTCTCAACGAACGACTTCTCACTCTTGCTAGACCAGCAAGTAATCGTCCAGCAACACCACGATCGTCTACACGAATAGCTTCGCACGAACACAAGGAAACGAAGACGACACCACCACCCGAAGCCCTCAGTATTCTCGGAGTGAGAATCCAAGGGGTGGGCTTTGTTCAAATTTGGTAGAGGGGAAGAGCAAAAGAGATCGTATCCAATGATCAAGCAAGTGGGAGAAAGACTCGTCTATTTTATAGATAAAATGCTCGGTTGTTTAGGTGAAGTATATGATCGTGTAGGAAAAGGTAAGCAATCGTCTATACGATCGTGTAGGAAAATCTAAGTGATCATGTAGGAAAAGCTAAGCAATCGTCTATACGATCATTTAGTAAAGCTCGGGTGCTAAACGATCATTTAGTAAAAGATAAGTGACCGTTTAGTAAATTGCGTGCACTGGTGTAAGCGATTGTTTAGTAAGTAGCACTATCGTATAGGCTCTGATTTACTAAGCGATGACCTTCTCAAACACTTTATCATCAAATGCTTAACACACCATGAGCTATTTGAGCGTCTTAAAACGATTCTTCATCTTACTCATTAGTTACGAAAACAGAAGAGACACCAGCCAATCCCATAACTGTCCAATTAATAAATAATAAATATAGTCACATTACATTCATAACCTATGGATTAATATCATATATTAATCATAGTATTTTTCCTCCACTAGATATAAATCATATTTATATCCAATTTCCTCTAAAATAATGTATCTTATACATAAAGTCAATTATATCTTATATAATTAACTAGTTCAATTATATCATATATAATCGAACTCCCTCTTGTCAATTTGAAACATTTCAAACTAACCCAAAAACTGATTCTCAATTTGTATCCAAGATACCAAGGGGACCTTATGGACCTATAGCTCGAACCTCCAACGGTACGTGAATAATTGACTAAACTCTTTAGCCACGATATCCACCATCCGTTAACTGCCAGACATTCCACTAAAGACCGACAACTGAACTCTTCTTACCACAGATATATTTCTATGTCCATTGGATATAACCAATCATCAGTACGATGACCCTTCACAGATGCTCGTAAGTACAGTTGGGTCAATTTACCATTTTGACCTTGTTGTTACATTTTACTTCTTAAGTACCACTAATCTTTCCAATGAACAATACAACATAGTCTTACTATGTGTGAACACCTCTTGGGCCATGAGAAGTTGTGTGGTGCCACATCGTTCAAGCCTCGAGATGAGCCCTTAAGGGAGAAATCTATCTACTTACCCCTACTTCGAGAAAGAAGTGAACTTCATCTTGTGTAGCTGAGTTCTCAGCTCCTAAATCAGATGAATCCCCTGGTAGGTTTGAGTCGGTGCTCTGACCACTCGCACCCATGCAAATCAAAGGACCACCCTCAATGGAAGGAGTTCCCAACTCACTCAGGATTGAGGTCATGTTACCTATGGTCATCCTAGTGAAGTGAAGTCTCTGTCATGAATGAGGTTATATGAGAGACGTTAACACTTCGTGGTCAGATCTTACACAAACTCTTTGTATAGGAAGCCTCCGCTCGCATGTCCCTTACACGAATGATCAGGATCAGACCATCTGTGATAAGTCACAACACTTGTAACTATTCCACAAAGCTGGCTGCATCCGTAGCGTTACCAGGATAAGGTTTCCCTCTTAGACCATTTTGATTATCACTTAAGACATGATCAATTTGTGTGTCACCACATACATGCTTAAGTTATATAAAGACAACCGAGGATTTTAAGTTTATTGGTTTGTGGTAAAGCAAATAAAACATCCAAATGTGCAAAGTCAAGAAGTGAAGTAAATACCATATATTATACATCACAAGCGTTCGTACAAACTGTTTACAAACTACAGAACACGAGACTTTAGGGTACAAACCCCAACAATCTCCCACTTATCCTAAAGCGAAGTGGGATGTACAAAAACAAGTACAAAACAATAAACTATAGTACAATAAAATCTCCCTCTTGCCCTAGTCCAGCCGCAGGCGGTCCCGTAGACCCATGCTCTGAAGGTGACCTTCAAACACTGTAGCCTTGAGAGCCTTCGTAAATAGGTCAGCAACATTGTGCTCCAAGGTGATCTTCGTGACGATCACGTCTCCTTGATGCACTATCTTGCGGATCAGATGATACTTTCGCTCTATGTGTTTTCTGCGCCTGTGACTCCTAGGCTCCTTAAGGTTTGCCACAACATCACTATTGTCACAATATAGAGGGTGATAGACCTAGACATATCTGGAATAAATTTCAGCTCTGTCAAGAACTTCCTGAGCTAGATGAACTCCTTAGCAACTTCATAAGCCGCTACGTACTCGACCTTCATCGTTGAGTTGGTGATGCACCTCTGCTTAGTACTCCAACACACTACAACTCCTCCGTTAAGAGTAAAAACTGACCATGAAGTGGACTTCCGAGAGTCCTTATCAGTCTGAAAGTCAGAATCCATGTATCCAATAAGGATTAAATCCCTAGACCCATACACAAGCATATAGTTCCTCATTCTCTGAAGATACTTGAGGATGTTCTTAACTGCGGTCCAGTGACCCTGGCTTGGGCTAGATTGATATCTATTGACTATTCCTACAACATAGCAGATATTTGGCCTAGTGTAGAGCACCACATACATCAAACTGCCAACGACAGATACATATGGGACCCATCTCATCTTCTCAACCTTTTAAGGCGTCTTAGGACACATGTCCTTAGACAAAGTGACTCCATGCCTAAATGGTAGTTGGCCCCTTTTGGATTCCTGCGTCGAGTACTTGAGCAAGACCTTGTCAAAATACGATGCTTGAGACAGCGCTTGCACTTTGTTCTTGCAATCCTGAAAAATCTGTATACCCAGAACAAACTGAGCCTCTCCCAGAGCTTTGATTTGGAATTAGGTCGCTAGCCAGTTCTTAACTACAGTCAGTAGATCTACATCATTCCCAATGAGTAGTATATTGTCTACATACAATACTAAGAAAACTACTGAACTGTTGATGATCTTCTTGTAAACACAAGGTTTATCAACGTTTTGGTCAAAGCCATACGATTTGATCGCAGTATCAAACCGAATATTCCAAGATCGAGACGCTTGCTTCAGCCCATAAATGGACCGATTTAGTTTGCAAACTTTTTGCTCTTGACCTTGGGCAATGAATCCTTCGAGTTGCACCATGTAAATGGTCTCCTCAAGATTGCCATTTAAAAAAGCCGTCTCGATGTCCATTTTCCAGATCTCATAATTATAATAAGCGGCAATGGACGGGAGGATGCGGATCGACTTTAACATGGCAACAGGTGAGAATATCTCCTCATAGTCGACTCCCTCCACCTGGGTATAACCCTTTGCCACAAGTCGAGCCTTGAAGGTTTGCACCTTCCCATCAGCACCCCGTTTGCGCTTATAGATCCATTTACAACCTATAGGTCTTACCTCATCAGGCTGATCTACAAGATCCCATACTAAGTTGAAGTACATTGACTCCATCTCGAGATTCTTGGCTTTGACTCATTCATCCCGGTTAACATCCTCAATTGCCTTTTGATAAGGCAACGGATCCTCAACGTCGCCATCTGCCACATAGCTAGGATTTCCGTGAAACCCAGATTGCGATCAGGCGAGTTCATAACCTTCCCACTGCGTCGAGGTTCCCTAAACTCTTAAGGTGGAACCGACCTACCAGATGAACCATCATCAACAACTTTTGCTGATGAAACAGATCCTTCAACAACTTTTATTGAAATTTCAGTAGTTTTGTTGGAAAGCTCACGTAACACGACTTTACTACGTGGACTTTGCTCTCTGATATGATCTTCCTCTAGAAAAGTAGCGTTCGTGGAAACAAACACCCTGTTTTCAGATGGATCATAAAAGTAACCTCCTCGTGTACCTTTGAGGTAAACTACAAAAAGGCACAACCTCGACCGTGGTTCCAACTTCTTGAGATTTGCCTTAAGCACATGTGCTGGGCAACCTCATATGTGGAAGTAATGTAAACTAGCTTTACGCCCGCTCCACAATTGGGCAACCCCAACTTCTTATTCAAGAGTACCTATGAGCGGAAGCGGATCTTTCCAAAAACATTGTGATAGAATTACCACATTTACATTCTCATATACATATATGCATCAGACGACTAAATTACCGGCATGCTTAAAGGAAAAATAAACAAGAGACCGAGAGAACATACCAGTTGAAGACTTTTCTTTACTTGAAAACTTGCTCTCTCCACGAACAACCTCTTGCTCTTGCTAGACCAGCAAGTAATCGTCCAGCAACACATCGATCGTCTTCACGGACAGCTTCGCATGAACACAAGGAAACGGGCACGACACCACCACTTGGAGCCCTCAGTATTCTCGGAGTGAGAATCCAAAGGGTGGGCTTTGTTCGAATTTGGTAAAGGGGAGGAGGAAAAGAGATCGTATACAATGATCAAGCAAGTGGGAGAAAGACTCGTCTATCGTATAGACAAAATGCTTGATCGTTTAGGTGAAGTATACGATCGTGTAGGAAAAGGTAAGTGATTGTTTATACGATCGTGTAGGAAAAGCTAAGCGATTGTCTATACGATCATGTAGGAAAAGCTAAGCGGCTGTGTAGGAAAAGCTAGGCGATCGTATATACGATCGTTTAATAAAGCTCGGGCGCTAAATGATTGTTTAGTAAAAGATAAGCGAGCGTTTAGTAAATGGCACGTGTGGGTGTAAACGATCGTTTAGTAAGTAGCACTATCGTATAAGCTCTGATTTACTAAGCAATGACCTTCTTAAACACTATATCATCAAATGCTTAATTCACCGTGAGCTATTTAAGCGTCTCAAAATGATTCTTCATCTTACTCATTAGTTATGAAAATAGAAGAGACACCGACCAATTATCCCATAACTGTCCAATTAATAAATAATAAATATAATCACATTATATTCATAACCTATGGATTAATATCATATATTAATCATAGTATTTTTCCTCCATTAGATATAAATCATATTTATATCTAATTTCCACCAAATTAATGTATCTCAAAGTCAATTATATCATATATAATTAACTTGTTCAATTATATCATATATAATTAAACTCCCTCTTGTCAATTTGAACATTTCAAATTGACCCAAAAACTGATTCTCAACATGTATCCAAGCTACCAAGGGGACCTTATGGACCTATGGCTCGAAGCTCCAACGATACGTGAATAACTGCTAAACTCTTTAGCAATAATATCCACCATCCGTTAACTGCCAGGCATTCCACTAAAAACCGACAGTTGAACTCTTCTTACCACAGATATATTTCTATGTCCATCGGATATAACCAATCATCAGTACGATGATCCTTCACAGATGCTCGTAAGTATAGCTGAGCCAATTTACCGTTTTGCCCCTGTTGTTACATCTTACTCCTTAAGTACCACTCATCCCTCCAATGAACAATACAACATAGTCTTACTATGTGTGAACACCTCTTGAGCCATGCGAAGTTTTGTGGTGCCACATCGTTCAAGCCTCGAGATCAGCCCTTGAGGGAGAAATCTATCTACTTACCCCTGCTTTGGGAAAGGAGTGAACTTCATCTTGTGTAACTGAGTTCCCAGCTCCCAAATCAGACAAATCCCCAAAGTGGTAGGTTAGATTCGGCGCTCTGGCCACTCGCATACATGCAAATCAAAGGACCACCCTCAATGGCAGGAGTTCCCAACTCACTCAAGATTGAGGTCATGTGACCTATGGTCATCCTAGTGAAGTGAAGTCTTTGTCATGAACGGGGTTATATGATGAGACGCTAACACTACGCCCCAGCTCGTATGTTGCCTACACGAATGATTAGGATCAGACCATCTATGACAAGTCACAACACTTATAACTATTCCACAAAGTAGGCCGCATTCGTAGACATGATGGACATGATCCACTATTTCCCTCCTATATCCATATACTACAGACCATTTTGGTTATCACTTAAGACATGATCCACTTGTATGTCAAGACATACATGCTTATGTTTCATAAAGACAACCAAGGATTTTAAGTTTATTGGTTTGTGGTAAAGCAAATAAAACATCCAAATGTGTAAAGTCAAGAAGTGAAGTAAATATCATATATTATACATCATTAGCGTTCGTACAAATTGTTTACAAACTACAGGACACGAGACTTTAGGGCATCAACCCCAACAATCTCCCACTTGTTCTAAAGTGAAGTGGGGTGTACAAAAACAAGTACAAAACAATAAACTAGGGCATAAAAACCCAGTGCAACAAAATCTCCCACTTGCCCTAGTCCAGACGCAGGCGGTCTCGTAGACCCATGCTCTGAAGGTGACCTTTAAACAATGTAGCCTTGAGAGCCTTCGTAAATGGATCAGCAATGTTGTGCTCTGAGGCGATCTTTGTTACGATCACGTCTCTTTAGTGCACAATCTCGCGGATCAGATGATACTTCCACAATGTTACAACGACACATGCTTCCATTATGTGAATCTTTTTTAACAATTAGGATTTAATTTAAAAGGCATAGGCTCTCTTGTTACGTATTAAGCTTGACCTTTAAAAAAAAAAGAAAAGAAAACCTAGGTTAGATTTTATGAGAAAGAGATATTGTGGTTGCAATCTAATCGCAATTTCTTTAGAGAAAGTTTAATTAAAATAGTTTCCAATAATGGCGCTAGAAACTTGATCAACCAAATGTATATGAATGATAAATATGTAATTTAGTGTGGTCCAATGCAAGCATACAATATCAATAAATAATAAATTTGGTAATATTTCAAGTATCGTATCCTAATAAATTATTTATAATTTTTCTAGGAGATTTCTTATGTAAATCAAGTGGTTGAAGGAACTCTTATCAAAGAGTATCTATGAGCGGAAGCAAGATCGTTTCAATTCACTGTGATAGAAATACCGCATTCACAATCAAACATACAAGTTACGAATTTAACAACAAATTACGACATACTTTTCAAACTTAAATAACAAAAGGACTGAGAGACATACTTCTTGAAGAATTTTTCTTCTTTGATCTCTTGCTCTCATCAGGAACGGCAACTCACGCAGTCGCTATGATCGCCAAGTCTATCGTCCACGAAATATCACTGTTGCTCACCACCGAACCGTCTTCTACACGAAGAGGCAGCAAAAAGGACACAACCACTCAGTAACCTTGGTATTCTCAGAGTAAGAATCCAGGAGGTGTGGACTCTGTTGGATTTGGGAGGGGGGAGGAGGAAACGATGATCGTTTACCACGACCAAGCAAGTGGGAGAGGTTTGGTGTCTATCGCATAGATGGGTGCTTGATCATTGATGACATGTATAAATGCATGCTATCTTAGTTCTTTTACTTAGAATTATGAAGGTTGTTAGGCAGAAATTGCATCGATCGTGCTAGGAATTCATGAGAAAAAGAGGTTGCATCGATCAGCATGTCGAATCTCAGCTAACCCATTACTTTGTGTTAATTATGCATTCAATGTTCTATTTTTGTAGTCAATGCAGGAAATGAATGCAAATGCGGAAACCAGACCATCACATAGATGATTGCATGCAGAGAAACACTCCATCGCAAGGCAAACACATCGATCAACGCATGGATGTTGTGGTAATCAGTCATCATGTAGAGTTGCGGTGTTAAGCGAATGCGGCTACACGAAAACGCATTCTAATGGGATCAACGCAAGGTTGGTGGAATGAACGCATCAACGCATCCACCTCGAGATGCTTTATATAAACTCTCTCTTTTTAATGATTCAGATGCTTTATATAAAGTCTATATGGTTAGGTAATGGCTGAAATCCATGCTTCATGGACCCCTAATTGATTTTGGGTTTAAAGAATGACTTGAGAGCGAAAAATCATCCAAACTTGAACTGCTGCAAAATCCTATTTTTCTAGGTTAGGGCACATTGCCGACTTCCTATTGACTTGATGTGGTTGCATGAAATGCACTAAAAAAATGGATCTTTACGCTTAAAATTTCATTAGTTTTATTGTTAATTTGCATTCATTGATGCTTTATTATGTTTAATGTTAGGAAATCGAGCATTTATATTGCACTGGGCTAATTTGAGAGTAAAATGGCAAAAATATCCTATAATAGGTCAAAGTTTCTTAGAACAAGAGAAGGGATCAAAGTGATTAAAAGTGGTGAATTAGGACAAGAAGAAGCACGGACGGTGTGTTGCAATGTTGTAGACAAAGGCTTAAACGCAAGGTAGTGCAGTGGCGATGTCCTGTGGCGCTACGACCCTATAGATATTTTTGTGCACATGCTCATATTCATACACTGTCTTGATTTTCATTTTAAATAACTCAATCCCATAATCAATTTTAGGGATCAAATGAAGCTTTTGAGGTCGAGAGAGAGAGTCTTAAGCAAAATACAAAGATTCCTTAGTGTCGAAGTCAATTGGAGAGTCAATTCCAAGAGACAAGATTGGAATGTCAGATAATTCTTTCTTTTTCTTTTGTATCTTAGATTCTTTTCTGTATTTTCGCATTCTTGGTATGTTTTTGTCTATGGAAGCGATGTTAGGCTAATCTTTCATTGTTCTAGGTTTAGATAGAATTTATGGATTTTTGTTAAGCACTTTGTGATTCTTGAATGTTAATTTGCATTAATGTTTTCTAGTATGGTTGCTCTTAATGCTTTTGAATGTTTTGCCAATATTCAAATGATTTCACGATTTGAATCTTGTTTTAACAAGTAGGCTTTAGTTAGATCATGCATGCTAGACTATCATTTGAATATGCTAGAGTAATTGGATAATAGTAGAGGTAGTTGATAAAAGAACTTAAAGTTTTACTTAGTTTTCTAATTTCAAGAGATTAGCAATTAGTAATTAGGCAAAAATAAAGATTTATCTTGAGAAGGACAACCCGGATAAAAGACTTCTGGTATTATGTTAATTGAATCAAGAATCAAAGCTATCATGTTTATTAATGAAATTGATGAAGTTTGTTCCATAGAAGTCCTCTTAGTTGATAATTGTTGTGGTGTGCAAGTGGTGCTCAAATAATGCTGGATGAAATCACAAGTTTTTTCTTACAAAACCCAAGTATAAACTATAAACTCGATAGGAGGTAATCTCAGTGAAGCTTGAGGTCAAACACGAGGATTTATGTTTGTTCCAACCAATTTAGCAATGATTCTCTACTCAGTTTCACAAATCAAAGTTTAATAGGGAATATTTATAAGAAGTAAATCAAATTCATACTAAAATCAAATTTTATTGAATCTTATACTAAATTTAATTACCTAATATTTTGAATAAATATCTTTAATCATATTAATTTAATATATGTTTATCGATTAAAATGGATTAAATAAGTATACGGTTTTTTATTTATTACAATCAATTATTTAACTATAGTAACGTAGAGTTCATTTTTATTATTATAAATTTATTTGAATCAATAAATTTTAAATATATTTTGAAAAACAATATACAAAAATGAATGAAAGAAAAAGGGAACAAAATACGATGCGTTAATAATAAATATAAGGAAAATGTCTTTAAATTATGATATATTAATAATGAACTATCTAATTAAAATAAAAAAAAAAATTATTTGATTATAAAAAATTAATAAGTAATCAACCATAATTATGGAAAATGAATTTTTTACTAATTAGCTTATCTAATCTTAGGTAACAAATTAAATATATTTAGTTTATTGTTAGCTAGTTAATTAATTTGTGTACATAAATATTTGTATTCATTTAATAAATTTTTACTTGTACAAAGGGATTGGGTAAATATTTTAATAAATGGCTTATTTCAAATATAGCAAATTGACCAATATATCAGTGTTATGCAGTGATAGAATTTCAACTCATATCATGTACCTATATATTTTCGGACCTTAAACTATACTGATAGACATTGATAATAGTCTATCACTATAGGACACCAAAATATCAAACCATGAACGAAGAAAGGCATGAGAGAAAAACATATTCGTTGTTCCTAACCCTGCTTCACCTTAATTGTTATTTGAATAAGTAAAAGTTACGTCTTGGTCCGAATGGAGATAGTATTTCTCTTCTGCATGTCCATGAAGTTTTGAAAAATCCTTCAAACCTCAAATCACACTGATAAACAATGATAGAACAAAGATAGAACACTATCACTTTCTATCACTAATAGACAATGATTAGTCAATGATATAATTCTATCACTAGATATCTAATCACATATAATTTAGTGTTCTTGTTGATAGATAATGTTCTTACTGATAGAACTATGGGGGTTGATAGAAATTCTTGTTGATAGTGTTCTATCACTCTCTATCTATCACTGATAGATAGTGATAATACATATTATTAGACAATGATAATATTCTATCAATGTCTATTAGTGATAGACATTGATAGTATACTAGTCATTGCAATTGTTTGAAATAGTAGACCCAAATGGAAAAAAAACCAAACAAGAACAAGATTTCACGATGATTTTTTGTTTCATAATTTTCTTAATCCATGTAATTAAAGAGATTGAATTTCAATACGGAAGTGAATAATCGTACTGTCTTTGAATTGGGATTGGGAAGAATCAAGATTGATTTACAAAGACTTAATTTAGGCTAAGCATAGAGATTTATCAAATTGAAAAATCAGAGACGAAGGAAATAATACCTTTGTAGAAAATCTAAATCTTCACGAAATTCCCCTTCTAATATCACGAACAAACCTTTTGTGAAAACCCAAAAATTGTTCTACCCAATAAGAACACCACCAATCTGGAATCCTTGTTATTCTTAGGACACAAGGATTGAAATGTGGGCTTCTATGAGTTTTGGCGGAGGGAAATGTTTTAGAGAGTGAGAGCAAAATCTCCAGTTCAATTAGAGAGAATCCAATATCTCTTTATTTCATGCAGAGATAAAGAGAGAGGGGAAGGGGAAGGGGAAGGAGTTACGTTAACTCCCTTCCCACTTTGTGCAAAAATACCTCATTATTAAACATCGATATTATATTTAATATAATTAATATTAAATAATATTATTAATAATATGGTTAATCTAACTATTAATAACCATATTATGTGCATTTATAATCACATTATAATGCAACCTTCTCTTTTAACCGATAGTTTTAATATGAATCAAATTCATATTAAATTTTAATCTATAGTATAAAATTTATCTAAAATATTTTAATCTTATTCAAATATTTTACTCACATAATATATAGTTTTGATTATAAATCATATTTATAATTAACTATGTATTATGATGTATCAACATACATTATACATTATATTAATCATATTAATATAATTAATTACTTAAATTTTCATAAATAATTTGTATAATTCAAATTATTCTAAAACCAATTATTTCGTGTTTTTATCCTTAGTGAGCTAACAAGTGGACCTATTGGACTTACACATTAGAAACTCCAATGATACGAGATTAACCAACTAAACTCTTTAATCAGATTAATCAACATTCATTAACTACCAGTCACTCCACTAAAGATCGACAGTTGTACTCTTCGCACTGTAGATATATTTCTGTGTCCATTGGATATAACCAATCTATAGTAAGTTGACCCTTCACAATTTGCTCGTAACTACAACTGGATCAAAATTATCATTTTACCTCTATAGTTATATCTAATTTCTTAAATGCCACTAATTTCTCTAATGAACAAACAATTCATAATCAAGCCTTATTGTTCAAGACCTGAAACAACTATTAAGGGAGCAATTTATCTACTTTCCCTTTCTACGGGAATGAGTGAATTTCATCTTGTGTAGTTGTGTTCCCAGCTCCTTACTTGGACAAAACCCCAAAATGGTAGACATATTGTGTGACATCCCAAATTTTCGGATAATTTAAATTTAATTTTCTTGAAATATTTGGAGCTTATTTTAAATTTTGAGGTTAAAGTGAGTGATTGTACAAGGATAATTTGATTTTAATTTTTGCTTTGATTTAGGAATTGAGAATTTGAATTTAGGTTAAGGAGATAATTTATTTCAAATTTTAATTTAATTTGGAAATTAAATTAAAATTAGGAGACTTAGAAATTTTTTATAATTTGGTGAAGAAAATAAATTTAAATCAATCTTATAGATAATTGGTTTAAATTTGTTGGCAAAAGTATTAGTTTTTATGTCCTAAAACTCGTGGTTTTTTAAAATAATAAACTTATTATGTAAATCAATAAAGTTGTTATTGAAGTGTGAATTCAATAAAGTTATTGGATATATGAATTTCTTATTTTGTTTTAGAAATAAATCTAATAAACTAAAAGATTCATGACTATTACATGAGTACTTGAACTTTATGTGGAGACATAAGAGTAGATTAGGTTCGAGTAAATAGCCAAAATAATCTATAGTATACAAATAAGATTGGATACCTTATTCTGGTAACACTATCGGATGCAGCCCACTTTGTAGTTGTTACAAAGAGTTGTAAAGTGCTACAAACGAAGTGATCCTGATTCGTTTATGTGGTGACATAAGGAGTGGGGGCGTTCTATGCAATGAGTTTGCATAAGATCGGACTAAGAAATAAGTCACTCTTACTTTGTAACGTTGTTTACTGTTTAAGACTGACTATTTGATAATGATGACCTAGATAACTTAACCTTAATCTTGAGCTAACTATGAATTCCTGTTTATTCAGGATTATCCTTAGATTTTCATAGATGAGGGTTGGCTCAACAGCGCCGGCTCAATAGCCTCCCATTTTAGGGGTAAGACCGGGTAGATAGCTAGGGATTACCAGGACTAACTCTTCAAGTCAAGGCTGTCTACCAGCCGCATTCATTGCTTTGAGGGATTGGTTGTGAGCAAGGAAGTGTTGAGTTGGGCGCGTAAGGTGTTGGGTGGTGAGTTTTCGATGGATACAACTTTGATTGCTTTTCAGGGTGCAAGAAGGAATTCACTCCTACCCCCTTTCAAAGATAGTAGAGAGGTTGTTCCCTTAAGTGTTGACTCTAAGTCTTGAATAAGGATCCCCACCTTCTCATTGGTTTGAAAGGGACTCGGTTTGATGATCGGATCACAAACCAATTGTTCATTAGAGGATCAATGGGATTTAAGGAATAAGAAATAATCTCGGGGGTAAAATGGTCATTGACCCAATCGTTATTACGAACAACCTGTGAAGGGTTAACTTACTAATCATGGTTATATCGAGTGAATACAATATATCTATAGCGAGGGGAATACAACTATTGGCCTTTAGTGGACTGACCCAGTAGTTAATGAATGAGGGTTAATTCGGTGTAAAGAGTTTAGCCAATTAATCTCGGATCGTTGGAGCTCATAATCTTTAGGTTTATTAGGTCCCCTACTAGCTCACAGGAATAAGCCTTGAAATAGCATGATAAGTTGATTTGAAACGTTCAAATTCGAATTAAGAAAATTAGTAATTATATGTGATATAATTACACGTTTAATTTTGGAATTAAACGAAAACATAGAATCAATTAAATATTTAAATATGATTTAAATATTAGTTTTATGAATAAGGATTCATGGTGGTGGAATTGGTGTTAAATTAATTTAATATTTGATATTAAATTAATTAGAATTAATTAAATTGTTTAATTAATTATTAATTTTATTAGAAAAATTAATTATTGAATTACTTTTTGTAAAATTAATAAAATTTTAGTTTTAATTATAGAATTAAAAATTGAAATTTAATTTTAAATTTTGAAAATGGTTTTCAAATTTAAAAGAAAAGTGAAAATTGGAAGAAATTGAAAAGTGGGATTTTCCCACTTTCAAGCTACCATCTTAGTCATACTTCCACTTCCAAATTATACCTCAAATTTGAAGTAGGAGTTTTGTGTTGTTGAGGCAATTTGACTGCATGATGTACCTGCATAAAAACACACTTCATTCAGGTGAAAAATCTCATTCAAATACTGAGATTTTGCTGAAATTTTGAACTGAAGAAGGGTTCTTCCGTTTCTAGAAAAACTGTATACTTTTCCTCTAAATATCCCTTAATCCCAGCTTGTTTTGAGTCTCACAACTCAATCTAAGGCTCCTAGAGGATAGTAGGAAAGTCCCAGTGGTGGTTCACGACCAAAAGAAGAGGAGATTGCAACTGAATTTCAAGGTTGAATAAGATCTTCAAAGGTATATATGAAACCCTCTTAATATCTCATGAACATACTTAATTCAAAGCCAAAATTAATGAATTAGAATATTTTATGATCCTGTTTTCTTCCGCTGTGTGTTTTCTTAAACTAAAAAATGGATTGAGATTTAAAATTCGAGAAGATTTTGGAATTTGGCATTCGAGAGGAAAAGGAAATGCTTTTAAATATTATATATATGTTTATATATTTCTTTTAGGGTTATTTTAAAAGTGAAAAAAAAAATCCTTTCTCTTCAAAAGTTCAAAGATGTGAGGAACCCCTTACACCGTCTGGACATCTCACTACGCTAAAGCACTTCAATCAAATCTAACTAGACCTTAGCGTCTGCCGGATCTGTGGCACCTTTAAATGTCATTGCACTTAAGGTTTTAAGACTCTCGATGTCGTACTTCTGTCTCGGTCTGAATTGATCATACACTCGCTGCCAATCTCTAGGTGATCCTATCAAATACCCTATCCTCTAACTGAGGATCTGCTCCCACTTGCGGGGTACTCGATGTTGCGTTTTATGTCCTAAAACTCGTGGTTTGTAAACAATAGAATTATTCTGAAAACTCAATAAAGTTGTTATTGAATATATATTTTTTTAGAAATCCAATAAACCTAAGTCCCTTGACTATTACATGAGTACTTGAACTTTATGTGGAGACATACAAGTGGATCAGGTTCGAGTAAATAGTCAAAATGATCTATAATATATGAATAAGGTTGGGTACCTTTTTCTGGTAACACTATTGGATGCGGCCTACTTTGTAGTTGTTACAAAGAGTTGTAAAGTGCTACAAATAAAGTGATCTAAATTCGTTCATGTTGGAACATGAAAAGTGACGGTGTCTTGTGCAAATGAGTTTTATGCAACATCGGACCACGAAACCAGTCACTCTTACTTTATAACGCTGTTTACTATTTAAGACTGATTATTTCAAAGCGATGACCTAGGTAACTTGACCTTAATCCTGAGCTAACTATGAACTCCTGTTTGTTCGGGATTATCCTTTGATCTGCAAACGGTGAGAGTAGACCAACTGCCTCTGCTCAATAAGCTTACCATTTTTTTGGATAAGACTGGACGAATAGCTGGGGACATAGAGTGCAAGATGGAATCCACTCTTACCCGATTAGGGTTAGTAGAGAGGTTTTTCCCTTCAAGTGTTGATTTTGGGTCTTGAACAAGAGGTCTCACCCTCTTATTGGCCCGAGAAGGATTCGATTTGTTGATTGGATCACAAATCAATTGTTCGTTAGGAGAAAAGTGGGACTTAAGGAACAAGAGGTAATTTCGGGGGTGAAACAGAGATTCAACGTAGCTGTTATTACGAGCAACCTGTGAAGGGTTAGCTTACTAATCATGGTTATATCGAGTGGACATAATATATTTACAGTGAGGGGAGTTCAGCTATGGGCTTTAGTGGAATCACCCATTAGTTAACGAATGGGGGATGGATCGGTCTAATGAGTTTAGTCGATTAATCTAGGATCGTTGGAGCCCATGATCTATAGGTCCGCGAGGCCCTCTACTAGTTCATAAATGGATTAGCTCTTGAGTAATGTGATAAGTTAATTTGAAGTGTTCAAATTAGAATTAAATGAAATTGGAGAAATAATATTTAAATATGATTTAAATATTTGAAGATGGAATTGTGTAAAAATTAATTTAATATTTGATATTAAATTAATTAGAATTATTTAAATTGTTTAAATAATTATTTATTAATTTTATTAAGAAAATTAATTTATGAAATTAATTTTGTAAAATTAATAATATTTTTAATTTTATTAAATAAAATTGATTTAAATCAATTTTGATAAAATTGAAAAAGAAGAAAAAAAATACAAAATGGAAAATGGTATTTTCCATTATCTTCTTCCAAGTAGCTCATTAACAACCCACTTCTTCAACCTTCATTAACTCCAAGCATGAGCTGCATCTCATGCAGCAAATCACTTTGCATGAATGTCTGCAATATATTGAAGAGATTGGAGTGATTTAAAGGTAATGCAACCGAACAAATTTTTCTGAAAAATTCATGAGAGAAGAAGTTGTTCTTCTGTTGGGTTGCTTCTGTGAGTATTCTCCAAATTCCCTTAATTCAAGCTTATTTTGAGTCCCACTACTCAATCTAGAGAACTAAGAGAATAGTAGGGAAGATCTTGGGGTGATCTACAACAAGATTAAGGAGAGATTTGCAGCTAGTTTCAAGCTCAGAGGAAATTCTTCAAAGGTATGTTTTGAAACCCATTTATTTATATTAAAACATGTTTTATTTTCTACCAAAATTAATGAATTAGATTGTTTATGGATCATGGTTTCTTCTATTATGCATTGATACGTTCCAACAACTGGTATCAGAGAGCATCGTGTAAGTATTCAATTCGATTTAATTTTGGTTTGGTGGGTGTTTTATATGAGTAATATGAAACTGTTGTACTGATATGGTTCTTTAAGTTTTGACTTTTAATTTCTCTTTGATTTCTCAATTAAATTTGTAATTGGCTCTTGTTTGATGAGCTTATATGTGTTCTCAAGAGTGTAATTTATTTGGAGTCATTAGAGTTGAAATTAAGTTGTAATTCGAAGAAACAAACGAAGAGGCCAAGTTGCAGACTCCAGAAAATCAGCCTCTGTTCATATCGTCGTTGAGCTTCAGTAGCTAAATGATCGTTTAGCATGCGTTAGACAATGTGAAGAAAAGCTAAGCGATTGTGTAGCTTCGGACATTGATCGTTGAGGTGTTGTACGCTAGACAATCGTGTACCTGCAAAAGTTAAGGGATGCGTTGTATTGCTATACGATGGCACTACACGATCGTGTAGCTTCAGGTGGGAGCTAAGCGATGTGTTGAAGAGCTATACGATAGCGCTACACGATCGCTTACCACGATCGTTTACATTTGATTAGAAGCTAAACGATGCGTTGAGATGTTAAGCTATAGCACTACGCGATCATTTACCTTTATGCAGTAACTAAGTGATGCGGTGAGATGCTAAGTAATAACACTATGCGATCGTTTACCTATGTGCGGTAGCTGGGCGATGCGTCGATTGCTATACGATAGCACTAAGCGATCACTGATGACATGCGGAAATGCATGTCATCTTAGGCCTTTTATTTAAAATTATGGGGGCTGTTAAATAGAATATGCGGTAATTATGTTAAGAATTCATGAGAAAATGAGCTTGCATCGTTCAACACGATGAATCTTGGCTAACCCATTATTATGCATTATTATGCGTTCAATGCTCTATTTTGTAGCTAACGCAGGAAGTGGACGCAAATGCAGAAGCCGGACCACCGCATAGACGACCGCATGCGGAGAAACTCTCCATCGCAAAGGCGAACGCGTTCGATCAATGCATGGGTGTTGCGATAATCAGCCACAGCATCCAGCGCATTTGAGTTGCGCTCGTAAAGTGATTGCGGTCATCGTGTAGAGTTGCGGTATTAAGCGAATGCAGTCACTGCATGATTGTCGCTACACGATAACACATACTAACGGGATCAATGCAAGGTTGGTGGAATGAACGCATCAATATACATCTCGAGAGAATCAAAAGTTGATGTTGACATTTCACCTACCACGCTGTTAGCATAAGAGATTCAGAAAAGACTAAACGCGCCGTGAATGTTAGAATCAAAGCAATCTATTAATGTTGTTGGCGATCCAAGCTCTATATAAAGAAGCCGATGAGTAGAATTTCAACTTATCCAGGGTTTTCGCCCAAGGTTGAATCCAAGGTTTTCGCCTGAGGTTCGCCTTAGCGCGGATCCTTGTGATCCAGACAAATGCGTGAGAATAAAGCTTGAGAGTTCTTCACCTTCTTCTTCCATTCTGAGTGACGACTGAGCCTTCGATCGGAGTTAGATCTCGAGAGAGTCAGCTCCACCGCCCTTCCATGGCACCACCGGTAGCCTTGATGCACATCCGCTAGAAGCAATGTCTTGCTTCCAGCTGGTCATTTCATTTTCTTTTCTTTTCTTATATTGTATTGTACTACATTTTGGGATTAAGGAATTAATACATTTTATGTTCAATACATTTCTATGTTTCCTTTGATTCCATCTCCATCTTCTTTACCTAGTATCCTTAACTTTCATTGCATCACTTAGTGAGATTGCTAGAGTATCGCATACTTAGTCATATGGATTAGAGATATGAAGCATGTAGCAAACCACCGAGAGGTGTGTATTGCGTGAGTGTGTGAGAAAATCTTATTTGCTTAGTGTGAAGCTATAGCAACGCCTGTCTATAGGCGGACGCAACGCTTGTCTATGAGTAAAGTCAGCAACAATTAACTACCCAAGAGGGTAAGTGTAAGACCCTAACACTAAATCTAAAGTGGGAGGTTAAATAGAAAATTCCTAAGTAAGAATGGTGGAGAAAAGGGAGAAAAACATAAAAAATTATCCAAAAAGGTGACTAAAAATCTAAACGCCTACGAAAGGCTTAAAACATGTTGGACGCAAGAAGGCATGGAGGATGGAAGCAAGAAAACTTGAAAAAAGGCTAAGGGTTGCATACAACCAATGCAAAGGCATACATGAGCCATGCGGACACGGGCAGAAATCATGCATTGAGTGAGCATGCTAGAACACAGGCCATGCGTTGAAGCCAAGCGCATAGGTTGCGTCAAGCGCGCAGCCATGCGTCGATGGTGTATACCGAGCGCACAGCCCATGCGTCGATGGTGTATGCCGAGTGCCTTGCCTATGCGTCGAACGGGCAAGCCATCTTATGCGTCGAAGCACTGTCGAGTCTGTCGAGTAGCCATGCGTCGATGCGCTATGCCAAGTGCACACCCATGTGGCGAGGCACGCCCATGCAACGAGGCATGCCTATGCGGCGAGACACGCCCACGCGGCCAAGAGTGCCTATGCGGCCGAGAATGCCTATGCAGCCAAGCGCGCAAGTGCCTAGGCAGCACACCATGCGTCGATGGTCAGCATCATGCGTCCATGCTTAGTAGGACGAGCAAGCACACTTAGCAAGCCATGTGTCAAGGGTGAGCGGCCACCCTATGCGTTGGTGATGGCCAACTCATGCGTTGGTTAAGTGGGACTTTGATGAAGGAAACGTGAGTTGCTATGCATTAAGGATAAAGGGTAAGACTAATTGATGGAAAACTTCAAGGGAGGATGCCAATGGTATACGAGCATAAGTCTTAAACAATTTAAGTAGAGAAATATGTGAAGTATTTAAGTGATTTAGGTGGCAAAAAGAGGATCACACAAAATTCTAGTAGGTGGTGGACAAAGGAGATTTCATACAATTGAAGTCTTATCACCTCAAGTAGGAGGTGGGTGAAGGAGATTTCATGCAAAAAAGGAGATTTTGGCTGGCAAGCTGAAATAAGAACAACTCAAGGCTAGGCTGGTAGGTTAAGTGTTGGCAGCTCCAAAGTGAGACAAATGGGAGTTGAGTTGTCACCATGGGGTGAGTTAGAGGGGTTGGGCAGAAGGAATTTATTCATACCATCACTTAAATTGTGTGTTGAGAGCATATTTAGAGAGTGACATTTAAGTTATTAGGCTACCAAGTTGATTGGAGACCAAAAGAAATAAGGTTGCGTTGGTGAGGCATTAAGTCAGCCAGACGCATAACCAGACCACACTCTGCGCGCACGCAGTACTGCATCCGTCCGTCTGCGCGCGCCTCGCTCGACTCATCCCGCGTGCCAGTCTAGCACAGTTGCCTCCCCTGTACGACGCATCACGCCCAGAGCAACGCACGTCCAAACGCGCCAGTCTCATGTGCGGCACAGCACGCCCACCCTGCCTACTGCTCAACGCCCAGCTGCCTACCACGATCCAGATAACCTTTAAAGAGGCTAATTTTGTTATTTTGGCTAAATTAGAGTAGGGTAAGCTAGTGTTTTCATTATATAATAGTATTTTGGCTAGTTTGATATTATTTATTGATATAACAAATTTTAATTGAGGAATTTCCATTAATATGGAGGAATTCTCAAGAAGGTATTCTCAAGGTGATTTTAGTAGAAAAATTTGCTAACGATGAGTGTTTACTTAGTTTTATGCGCTGATATGTGGATAAATGCATATGTAAGTGCCAAATGCATGCTTATGATGTTATGTTGTTGCCATGATATTGTTTGTGAAATTGCTATGGAAACTGAGATTATACCCAGATTACATAAGTTAGCATGCTTAATAAAAGGTGCTTGGCGGAAAAATATAGTTGGCCTCGGTCGGCGGGAAATAATAGTCGGTGACGACCGGCGGGAAATATAGTCAAGTACCTAAGCATGACTAGTGGGAAAAGAATTGTCGATGTGCACATTGACGGAAGAAGTGGGTTATAGGAAAGTTTCCATAAAAAGTTATTGTGATTGATAATATATCCATGATATGAACATGCCAAGTATAACATGGAACTGGAGGATGATAATTGAATGAATGTACACATGATCATGCATAGATTATATAGAATTGTGATTATGTGATTATTTTCCCAAAAATATGTTTTGCAAAGCGATTATTATTCTAAAAGAACCACTCACTGGGCTTAGTAGCTCACACTCTTCCAAATATTTTCTTATATCCCACCCTCCCCCCCCCCCCCCCCCCAAGTAGCAAAGCGGAGCATTCAGGAAGGAGTCTATTAACCACCAACACAGGACTTGGTAAATTCTCAGGGCATGGCTCAGATCATGTAATAAAGAATATAGGAAAATTGAACTATGTGCATGAAAGTTAGATAGAGTATTGTAAACATGTTGAAATCTTTAATAGATAAGGGGGGGAAACATTAAATTGAAATATTGTCTTGGAATACTACTGGTGTACCCTCACGCTCCCTTCCAGGTCTTGGGGGGCTAAGGCTAGGGAGGGGGTGTGACAGTAAATGGTTGGTTGCATTAAGCAATGTAAGTTATTGTTCACTAAAGATAGGAATAATCTTATGTCAGTAAAGTTCATGCGGTTACCTTGTCTTATGAGCGCATCATTCATCATTTAGGCATACTTGAGAGAGTAGTCTAAAACCCAAATCTAAGACTCGAGAGAGTGGATTGGAACGCATAGGCAAGGATGGGGAACTTAGAGATAAGCTTTGTTTGCTATCACACAGTGTATGCACCCTACGGATAGGATATTGCATACGTCCAGGAAGTAGGATACTGTGGTATGCGGCTAGCACGCTCATGCGGCGAGAGCACGTGAGTGGGTTATGGAGGTTTAGGCAGGCATAGTCTTCTCGGAAATATCACAGATACATCGCATACATCCTAGAGTTAGGCTCAAGTGTGTGTAACATGATCGCATGGCTTGCGTTGACTAAGGTTTCCCTTGTGGTCACTCTTAAGGGTTGCAATGAAGACATCTCCACATTTTATCTATTTTTCCATTCATTTGTTTCATGTCAAGAGTTGTCGTGTATCTACCTCTCTTTCATATTCTCATTGTATTGTTTGTTACTTAAGAGTAAGAGTAGTGTTAGCATAGAAACCTCCCATCCATTCTTTTATTTAACCGCCGCATGCACATTACCGCATTCATCAAGCTACAAGTCCCTGAGTTCGACCTCGGATCACCCGAGAAACTTGCCTCCGCTTTATACTTGGCGTGAGTGCAAGAAAACTTGTAACAGGATGCATGGTCATCGCATACATTCGTTAACGTATAGTCATTCCAACGCATGACCATCGACGCATGACTATCAACGCATACATTAAGGACATGCATCGCATATTGCATCCAAGGAATTTTAGTTGTTGAGTAATTGACTTCTAATTTCCTGTCATTAAGTTTTTGGCACCGTTGCCGGGGACTTGGCAGCTAATTGCTTGTTGAGTTTTGTGTCTCTGCAGGCAACCTTCTTATCTTGGGAGTATTGCAACTTGTGCGACCAGGTTGCAAACAATATTGAAGTGTAGGCGATGCACCGAAAGCCAGTATTGACCCTAAGGTAGAAAGGCAATCAGTCGCAAGAGCTGAAGGTAATTCTAAGCACATGACGGCCGCATGCGCCCAACAATTACCGGAAGTTCCAATGGTCAGGGTAAGCTCCTTGACCCGAGCAGTTGAGAGAAATCTCCTACATGGAAGACTCCTTGCGGTGACAATACTCCTATTTTTCCAAGGACGTCTTCTACTCTATCTTTACTTTGCTTTCTTAGTTTAGGTTATTTTTATTTTTTGTTATTTTGGATATATGGTTACTTCCTTGGTTGTGGTACATTTGCTCTTTATAGGTGCAACAATAAGTCTCCTTGGTGCATAGTACAACTAAAGAATTCATTTCATCCTTCAATGCATGGCTTCGATCGCGTAGATTCCAACGCATAATTGCATGCGTTGTTCCGTCTAAGGTTATTTTTTTGTTATCTTTTATACATTATCCTTTTGAAATTTTATTTTTCCCGATTGCGTTGCTTTGCGATGTTTCTATGATGGTACGTATAATTCGCCGCATCTTCTAACTAAGCATCACAAGGCACTCCTTACTTTTATTAGCTTCTTCAGATTTTGAAAGTCTTAAGTTTTATTTTGTGTAAACCTTTGCTCAAACATTTATTACCGCATTCTTGTTGATTTTGCTTTTAGCTTTGCAGTGAGAACGCTACCAACCTCTAAGTTTGGGGGTGGCAGCGGTCTCGGAGAATTGCATTCATAGCATTGCGATCATTTGAAAAAAAAAAGTGAAGAGAATTTTTTAGAATAATAACTCCACTGTCAATGCAATAGGGAAACCCATGTTGATAAGAGTTAAGTTGTGAAAGGCACTTACCCGTAGTTAGATGTCTGCATGACACACATGGTGGCAAGCCAAAACGAAAGTAAGTCACCAGGATCAACGCATAAGCGCAATTCCTCTGTCCAGCGTAAGCCAAATCAAGCAAGACAAGAGTTGAGTTGAATATGGAATGCAACCGAAGTTGGATGCCCGCATGACACACGTGGGAGTAAGCCAAAACGAAGAGCGTAACCAGATTCAACGCCACATTGAAATAAGTAATCGCAAATTTTTGAATTATTTTGACGAACGGATTCTTAAAAGCTAAACACAAAGTTACGGTGAATGAATAAAATTTTTTTGAGCAAAGGCTTGCCGGATCTAAACTTAGAAAAGATCTTTTTGAAGAAGCAGCCAAAGTGGAGGAGAGCATTGCGGCGATGGTTAGAGGTATGAGGAAATTATATTCTGAGAAGCTGGTCATCACAAAGGAAAGCAAAAAGGTGAGTTAGAATTTCTTGAGTATAACGCATGTTTGAGGACAAGCATGATTCTAAGTTTGGGGGTGTGATGACATGCAAAAATGCATGTCATATTAGGCCTTTTATTTAGAATTATGGGGGCTGTTAAGCAGAATATACGACATTTATGTTAGGAATTCATGAGAAAATGAGCTTGTATCGTTCAACATGATGAATCTCGGCTAACCCATTATTATGTGTTATTATGCGTTCAATGTTCTATTTTTGTAGCTAACACAGGAAGTGGACGGAAACATGGAAGTCAGACCATCGCATAGATGACCGCATGCGGAAAAACTCTCTATCGCAAAGGCGAACACGTTCAATCAACGCATAGGTGTTGCAGTAATCAGCTGCATGCGTCCAGTGCATGGGAGTCGCGCTCGTAAAGCGATTGTGGTCATCGTGTAGAGTTGCGGTATTAAGCGAATGCGGTCACTACATGATTGCGGCTACACGATAACGCATACTGATAGGATCAACGCAAGGTTGGTGGAATGAACGCATCAAAGAACATCTCGAGAGAATCAAAAGCTAATGTTGACATTTCACCTACCACGCCATTAGCAGCAGAGATTCAGAAAGGACTAAACGCACTGCGAATATCAGAATCAGAGCAGTCCATTAATGTTGTCGGCGATCCAAGCTCTATATAAAGAAGTCGATGAGCAGAATTTTAACTTATTCAGGGTTTTCGCCCAAGGTTGAATCCAAGGTTTTCGCCAGAGGTTCGCCTTAGGGCGGATCCTTGTGATCCAGAAAAATGCGTGAGAAGAAAGCTTGAGAGTTCTTCATCTCCTTCTTCCATTTCGAGTGACGACTGGAGCCTTCGACCGGATTTAGATCTCGAGAGAGTCAGCTCCACCGCCCTTCCATGGCACCACCGAAAACCTTGACGCACATCCGCTGGAAGCAAGACATTGCTTCCAGCTGGTCATTTCATTTTCTTTTCTTTTCTTATATTGTATTGTACTACATTTTGGGATTAAGGAATTAATAAATTTTTTGTTCGATACATTTCTATGTTTCCTTCGATTCCATCTCCATCTTCTTTACTTAGCATCCTTAACTTTCATTGCATCACTTAGTGAGATTGCTAGAGTATCGCATACTTAATCATGTGGATTAGAGATATGAAGCATATAGCAAACCACCGAGAGGTGTGCGTTGCGTGAGTGTGTGAGAAAACCTTATTTGCTTAGTGTGAAGCTGTAGTAACGCCTGTCTATAGGCAGACGCAACGCTTGTCTATGAGTAAAGTCAACAACAACTAACTGCCCGAGAAGGTAAGTGGTTGGTCGCATTAAGCAATGTAAGCTATTGTTCACTAGAGATAGGAATAATTTTACGTCAGCAAAGTTCATACTGTTACCTTGTCTTATGAGCACATCATTCATCATTTAGGCATACTTGAGAGAAAAGTCTAAAACCAAAATCTAAGACTGGAGAGAGCGGATTGGAATGCATAGGCAAGAATGGGGAACTTAGAGATAAGCTCCCACACAACGTATGCACCATATGGATAGGATACTGCATGCGTCCAGGAAGTGGGATATGGTGGTTGATGGCGGGAAATTGGAAGTCAATTTTACTCTACAACAAAAATCCCGTGGACGCAGTATGCGATGCATGTTTCTAAGATATGCGTTGATAGTCATGTGTCGATGGTCATACGTTGGACTGATAATGCATTAATGAATGTATGCAATGACCATACGTCTTGCCACAAGTTTTCTTGTGCTCACGCCAAGTATAACGCGAATGCAAGTTTCTCGGATAATCCAAGGTCGAACACAGGGACTTGTAGCTATATGTATGCAGTGATGTGCATGCGGTGGTATAAATAAAAGAATGGAGGGGATGTTGCTAAGTTAATCCTACTCCTACTTCTATCTAACAGACAATGCAATGAAAATATGCATGAAAGGTAGAGATACGACAAACCTTGACATGAAATAAATGTGTGAGAAAATAGATAAAATGCGGAGATGATTTCATTGCAACCCTTAAGAGTGACCGCAAGGACAACCTTAGTCAACGTAAGCCATGCGATCATGCAACACACATACAATAGTAAACCACCTCTCGGTCCGAATGCTATGGCTTCTAATGCTAGAACGCATGCGATATATGCAATAAGTCTATAAGACCTACACATAAGACTCTATTCTCATTTATGCGATGACGGAGTGACATACACATAAATAAGGCGACCACATAATAACATACCTATTCCTAGGGTGCATGCGACGTAGTGTTGACAAACAGAGCTTATCTCTAAGTCTCTATCTCTTGCTTATGCTGATATAATCTTGCTCTCTTGAGTCTAGATTCTAACCTAGCTCTCTCGAGTCATTAGGTTCTTTCTTTAGACTCTCTTTCGAGTAGCTCTAAAGGAGTGTTGAGCACAACATAAAACAAGACAAAGGCATGAACTTGGTTGACGCAAGATTGTCACTATCCCTAGTGAACAATGCATACATTGCTTAATGCGTCCAACCACTTACCTTCCCGGGCAGTTGATTGTTACTGACTTTACTCATAGACAAGCAATGTGTTAACCTATAGACAGGCGTTGCCGCAGCTTCACACTAAGCAAATAAGGTTACTCACACACTCGCGCAATGCACACCTCTCGATGGGTTGCTACATGCTTCATATCCCTAATCCACATGACTAAGTATGCAATACCTAAGAAATCTCACTAAGTGTTACAATGAAAGTAAAGATGCTAAGCAAAGAAGATGGAAATGGAGTCGTAGGAACAGAGAAATGCATTGAAAACAAATTATATTAATTTCTTCTCAAATGTCATACAATACAATATGAGAAAAGAAAGGAAAAGGAAATGACCGACTAAAAGCCAAGATTTGCTCCCAGCGGATGTGCGTCAAGGCTACCGGTGGTGCCATGGATGGGTGGAGGAGCTGACTCTTTTGAGATCTAGCTCCAATTGTCACTCGAAATGGATGAAGGAGGTGAAGAACTCTCAACCATCTTCTCACGCGTTTTTCTAGACCGCAAGGATCCACCCTAGGCGAACCTCAGGTGAAAACCTTGGATCCTTGAATTTCTGCTCTGAGTCTGACGTTCGACGCGTTAGTCCTTTCTAAACCTCTACCACTAATGGCGTGGTAGGTGAAATGTCAGCATCAACTTGGGATTTTCTCGAGGTAGATGCATTGATGTGTTCATTCCACCTACCTTGCGTTGATCCCATTAAAATGCATTGTCGCGTAGCCGCAATCATTCAACGGTCGCATTCACTTAATACCACAACTCTACATGATGACCACAATCGCTTAAAGAGCGCAACTCCTATGGAATGGACGCATACGGCTGATTACCGCAACATCCATGTGTTGATCGATGCGTTTGCCTTTGCGATGGAGTGTTTCTTCACATGCGGTCGTCTATGCGGTGGTCCATTTTCGCGTTTGCATTCATTTCCTGCGTTAGCTACAAAAATAGAACATTGAACGCATAATAATGCAAAATAATGGGTTAGTCGAGATTCAACATACTAATCGACACAAGCTCACTTTCTCGTGAATTCCTATCATGATTGCCGTATATTCTGCCTAACAACCTTCATAATTCTAAGTAAAAGGCCTAGGATGACATGCATTTCTGCATGTCATCAGTGGTATGCGGCTAGCACGCTCATGCGATGAGAGCACGTGAGCGGGTTATGGAGGTTTAGGCAAGCATAGGCTTCCCGGCAATATCGCAGATACATCGCATACGTCTTAGAGTTAGACTCAAGTGTGTGTAGCATGACCGCATGGCTTGCGTTGACTAAGGTTACCCTTGCAGTCACTCTTAAGGGTTGTAATGAAGACATCTCCACGTTTTATCTATTTTCCCATTCATTTGTTTCATGTCAAGAGTTGTTGTGTATCTACCTCTCTTTCATATTCTCATTGCGTTGTCTGTTACTTAGGAGTAAGAGTAGTGTTAGCATAGAAACCTCCCATCCATTCTTTTATTCAACTGCCGCATGCACATTACCGCATTCATCCAGCTACAAGGCCCTGAGTTCGACCTCGGATCACCCGAGAAACTTGCCTCCGCGTTATACTTGGCGTGAACGCAAGAAAACTTGTGATAGGACGCATGGTCATCGCATACATTCGTTAACGCATAGTCATTCCAATGCATGACAATCAACGCATACATTAAGAACATGCATCGCATATTGCATCCACGGAATTTTAGTTGTCGAGTAATTGACTTCTAATTTCCTATCATCAATCACTTACCTTGTGTGCATGCTAAACGATTAACTTCAGGCATTAGACGATGGCGCTAAGCGATCGTGTAGTAAATTGTCCGTGCTAAACGATGGAATTACGCGATAGTGTTAGACACTAAGCGATCGCGTAGCATTTTCCGACACTAGACAATGACACTATGCAATAGAAGCCAAACACTACAAGATCATGTAGTTTGATCAGAAGCTATGTGATAATTGCTAAACGATCAAGCAAAACACATGACGATGGTCGTCATTGCTAAACGATGAAACTTAGCAAGATGTTACACATTAGCGAGAGTTGCCGAGTCGACCGGTTCTCCTTAGGTCCGACCCAGTTCAGACTCGAATGGTTTTTGGCTGGCCCGATTCAGACGGTTCGGGTCCGGTTCAAGCTACTTAAGTTCGTTTTGGAGCGGTTCGAGCAGTTTAGAAGCAGTTCAGAAGTTGTTTTGTAATAATTAGGTTTTTGTTTGTTTGTTTATGCCAAAATTAAAGCCATATCAGTTAGTGTTTAATTATTTATGCGTGTGATGTATGTTATAATTAAATAAATCTTTTATTGCATACAATATGTGATAACGGGTAGAAATGCACGTTATTACAGTGCTAAGTTATAAAACAATGCAGGTTTGCGTTGATAAAAATATACAAGATTGCGTCCAAAAGCATTAAGTTCACAATATTACGGTCGCATGCGTCCATCGCATTAAAACAGTTAACTTATGTATTTTTGTGCAGAATATGCGTTGACGCAAGGCGGAAAATGCGATCCAAAGAAATCAACGGCCGAGCGCATCAAAAGATTGCGTTACCACAAGGCTATACAGTGATTTGTGCTCATAAATATTTGTTCAAGAAGGTTGCCGCATAGAGCTGGCGCAACTTGGTGGGTGCATCCGGGTGAAAAGCGTAATAAATCACGATGGGACAGAAAGCTGATGATGGTCGATTCCAAATTAAGTTGACAAGCCATTAACAAATTAATGTAGCAAGTACACTCAACTTTTCGGTGACAAATATTGGGCGCATCAGACAGAGTATTAATGCCATCCCATCAGTGCAATCATAAGAGAGAATAAGCCTTTCACCCCGAAGCTCTATAAATACCAGAGGCCATCTTCAGTGAAGGAGTTCGCATAATTAGAGAATTTTCCCCTTAGTTAGAATTAGCCTTGTTCTTAGTTTTTCTTTTATTTAGAAGGCGGAAGCGAGGGAAGTGAGACTGTACCGAGAGATCGTTCCAGTGAATTTGGAAGAGTGCCGGAAACGTCAAAATCAGAGAGAGGGCCAACCCCTGCGGAAGCAGAAACATCTTTTGAGCAAAATAGAGTTAACAGTGTAAAAACCTCGAGAAGCAAGGAATTGCTACCAGGCTCTCTATCCTTATCTTCCATTGTCATTTTGTACTCTGAACTTATCTATAGAAATGGAATTTACTTCTTTATATCTGTTCACTCTCTGTTTATTACGCATGAGTAGTTAAATCTGTCGAATGGGTTGTATTATGTATGCGTCATTCGTCCATTAGAGATACTTAGGAGGGTAGTCTAAGGATAGAATCTAGGCTTGGAAAAGTCAGGTTAGAATCTAGGCTCGGGAGAGTCAGATTAGAAACGCATAATGAAGAGATAGGAGCTTAGGAATAAGTACTGTTTGCTATTAACACATCGCATGCATCCTAGAGATAGGTTATGATTGTATGCAGTCACCTTGTCTTTGTGTGCATATTGCATCATCGCATAGGCAAAAAGTAGAGACTTAGGAATAAGCTCTATGGACATTATCGCATTCATCACATGCGTCCTAGAATTAGGAGTTATCGCATTTGCATTGAAAAATGATATGCTGTCGCATGAGTGTAGCATGATCGCATAGTTTGAATGCATTCTCGGGAAACGCTAGCTAAAGACCTTCCCAACCCGTTCCTCCGCATACCCAGTGTATCTGTCACATAATCAATCTTTTCTCAAATCCGCAGCATACTTT
The DNA here is from genome assembly GCF_027475165.1 of Benincasa hispida. Taxonomy (NCBI): domain Eukaryota; kingdom Viridiplantae; phylum Streptophyta; class Magnoliopsida; order Cucurbitales; family Cucurbitaceae; genus Benincasa; species Benincasa hispida. The sequence continues at coordinate 1,794,671 of NC_143485.1, read as the reverse complement.
TATACTTCAACCAATAAACCAACCAAACCATTAATTTATTTGTTACTGCAAAGTAATCTTAAAAATTATCACCACATATTGTTTTCCTTAGTCCCTAAGTTCGACCCTGGACTTACCAGGAAACTCAGTAGGATTTATACTTGGATTCTGCTGAGAAAACTTGTTGCACAACGCATTTCCATCACCACAATTCCTTTCATTAATTCACCGCATAAAATAACACATCAATATGCCATGTAGATTTAAAATCCCACCATAGGAAGCATGTTACATGCATTGAAAGTATGTTATAAATTGCTATAATATATAGTATGCATGTTAGGGTTTCTTTTATTTAATATAATAGTTATATTAGTTATTGAATGCCTTTGTTGTTTGTCGTGGATGTTTAGCATGTCTAAAATTTTGTAAGCTGTTATAAAATTGGGTTAGACATTTAAAATCCATAACAAAGAATAGTTGCATGCTCACTTAGGTTAACCACTTGTTTTAATAGTTAAAATAGGTCGTTAAACTTGTAAAACTAGGGTTACAAACTCAACCGGTACATAATCCTGTCAAAGGCCGATAACCGGTTTTATGAGCATTCGTGAGCGGTGTGAGGTAATAAAAACGGCTTATCACCTAGACATTGTAGGTTTAAAATCCATTTATAAATGTTATAGTTGGATAAACCACCTAAACTTAGGGTTGTTTTTATTAGCCGAAAAGAACCTAAGTATAAATTTACCCAAACATTTAGAACACTTCAGTGGGAGAATAAAAGTTATTAGCCCTCACGTCCTCAAGAATTCACACTGTGAGATCCATACTCGGCTTTTTGTCGATTTACCTCGACTGCTTCATACGGAAAGTATTTGCATGGGTCAACAACAAGGTGAATGGGGGAAGTCGTTCATAGTAAGTGGGTGAAGGAAATGTGTCAACATTGTCCTACGGACTCCTCCATTAGTTTGAACCGTGAGATTCCTATGTTACGCCTGCTATCGTCTTTAGGCGACACTAGCTAGTCGTTAACTGCGGCGATCCCCTCGGAGGGTTGTAACAAAGGATTTGGAACAACCCAGGCTTCAGTAAAATGAATAGGGTCTTATAGTTCCATCTTGGGTATTGTCTTCTATTTCGGAGGCATACTCATACCATTTTGTAAGATCTAAAAATGGCGGGTCTACATTTACAAGACTTACTAAGTGTTAGTAATGATCTTGACCAAAAACTATAACTAAATGACTATCGGAATATGAGTTATTCTGGAGATAGTATTTGGTCAAGAACTGTCTTGCTTTTGTGAAAGAATTCTTGACTGCCCCACGGTAACATTTGTTCTAAATCACTTAAGTATCATTGCAAAAATAATGATTATGGGTACATTATCACTTTGCTAAAACCTTATTGGATTTAAAATAAATTCATTGATAAAATTTATTATAATTTCAGAATGACAAGTTCAATTATACAATTGTTGGCTTTGGACAAACTGATAAAGGATAACTATGTCACTTGGAAATCAAATTTGAACACGATACTTACGATAGACGATTTGAGATTTGTCTTAACGGAGGAATTTCCTCCCATTCCTAGCTCTAATTCCAACTGAACTATTTGGGTAGCATTTGATAGATGGATCAGGGCAAATGATAAAGCCCGTGTTTATATTCTCGCCAGCTTGTCTGATATTTTGGCCAAAAAACACAAGGTATGAGTACTACCAAAGAGATTATGGAATCTCTGAGAGGGATGTTTGGACAACCGTTCTTCACCTTGAGGCATGATGCTATCAAATACGTTTACAATAGTCGCATGAAAGAAGGGACCAATGTTCGTGAACATGTCCTGGACATGATGGTCCACTTTAATGTGGCTGAAGTAAACGGCGCTATGATGGATGAGAGAAGCCAAGTTGGTTTTATTCTAGAATCTCTTTCGAAGAGTTTTCTACAATTTTGTGCAAATGCTTTGATGAATAAAATTGAATACAACTTGACCACTCTATTGAATGAGTTGCAGGCTTTTCAGACTATGTTGAGAACTAAGGGTCTGGAACCAGAAGTAAATGTTGCTTCTGCTGAGAAGAGAGGAACGTCCTCCAAGCCTGATGTTGCCTCCACTTTGCAAAGTAAGAGTATTCCAGTGAAGAAAGACAAAGGGAAAGGGAAAGGGAAGAAGAAGCTTGCTGGCAAGAAAAGCAAGAAAATCGTTGTAGAGAAAGGGAAATGTTTCCACTGCAACGAACAATGGCACTAGAAGAGAAATTGACCTAAATATCTTGTAGAGAAGAAAGCAGAGAAAGCTAAACAGGCAACTTAGTACCTGAAGATTGCTTACTCAGCTCAACCAAAGGGAGACGTTGTTGATGAGGATGTTATTACCTGCTTTTAAAGTTTTGTAATGAACATATTGTACATATTTTTGTTTTGAATGAAATGTTCATTTTTAGAAAATATGTTTGTTCTATCTCATAGCAACTTCTATTAAGAATCAAATTGTTAAAAGCCATTTGCAAATATTCAGATATTAAACGGCTAAGATCAAAGTATAATAAGTTTAAAGAATTCTAGATCTGACTGTTAACAAGAGTTGTTAAGGCAGGTCAGACGCATCTTAATCAAAGAGTTGAGAATACCTCAGTGTAGTGGGAGGAAAGTATGCTTTCTGGCTATTATTGAGAATTAGATGCATTCCCCATATAGTTTAATAAGAAGCCTATTTGTACATTAATATGTTTACAATGATTCGTTCGGCTAAAGTGTTTGAGATTCACCTAGTGAAACTAGAAATACCTGGTTAATAACCTAGGGCAAGTGGGAGAAATATCGGATATGAGATACTGAATGGTAAAACCATGGGTATGGGATGCCCTAATTTATTGTATTTCTCTATAAAACTTAGAAATTTGGTCTTATATATCGAATATATAATTTAACACTAGAGTTTTAGTCCAAGTGGGAGTTTATTGGGTTTTAGGTCCTAAAACTCGTGGTTTGTAAACAATAGAACTTATTCTGAAAATTCAATAAAGTTGTTGTTGAATATATTATTTTTTAGAAATCCAATAAACCTAAGTCCCTTGACTATTATATGAGTACTTGAACTTTATGTGGAGACATACAAGTGGATCAGGTTCGAGTAAATAGTCAAAATGATCTATATTATATGAATAAGGTTGGGTTCCTTATTTTGGTAACACTATTGGATGCAGCCTACTCTGTAGTTGTTATAAAGAGTTGTAAAGTGCTACAAATGAAGTGATCCTAATTCGTTCATGTTGGGACATAAGAAGCTGGGGTGTCCTGTGCAAATGAGTTTTATGCAAGATCGAACCACGAAACTAGTCACTCTTACTTGATAACATTGTTTACTGTTTAAGACTGACTATTTCAAAGTGATGATCTAGGTAACTTGACCTTAATCCTGAGCTAACTATGAACTCCTGTTTGTTCGGGATTATCCTTTGTTCTCCAAACGGTGAGAGTAGACCAACTGCCTCTGCCCAATAAGCTTACCATTTTGGGGATAAGATCGGATGAATAGCTGGGGACATAGGGTGCAAAATGGAATTCACTCCTACCCGATTAGGGTTAGTAGATAGGTTGTTCTCTTTAAGTGCTGATTCTACGTCTTGAACAAGAGGCTTCACCCTCTCATTGACTCGAGAGGGATTCGAATTATTGATTGGATCACAAATCAATTGTTCATTAAGGGATTAGTGGGACTTAAGGAACAAGAGGTAATTTCGAGGGTAAAACAGAGATTCGACCCAGCCGTTATTACGAGCAACCTGTGAAGGGTTAACTTACTAATCATAGTTATATCGAGTGGACATAATATATCTATAGTGAAGGGAGTTCAGCTATAGGCTTTAGTGGAATCACCCATTAGTTAACGAATGGGGGTTGAATCAGTTTAATGAGTTTAAGTCGATTAATCTTGGATCGCTGGAGCCCATGATCTGTAGGTCCGCAAGGTCCTCCTACTAGCTCGTAAATGGATTAGCTCTAGAGTAGCGTGATAAGTTAATTTGGAAGTGTTCAAATTAGAATTAAATGAAATTGGAGAAATAATACTTAAATATGATTTAAATATTTGAAGATGGAATTGTGTAAAAATTAATTTAATATTTAATATTAAATTAATTAGAATTATTTAAATTGTTTAAATAATTATTTATTAATTTTAATTTATGAAATTAATTTTATAAAATTAATAATATTTTCAATTTTATTAAATAAAATTGATTTATGAAATCAATTTTGATAAAAATGAAAAAGAAGAAAAAAAAACACAAAATGGAAAATTGTATTTTCCATTGTCTTCTTCCAAGTAGCTCATTAACAACCCACTTCTTCAACCTTCATTAACTCCAAGCATGAGTTGCATCTCATGTAGCAAATCTCTTTGCATGAATGTCTGCAATATATTGAAGAGATTGGAGTGATTTGAAGGTAATGCAACCAAACAAAGTTTTCTAAAAAATTTGTGAGAGAAGAAGCTGTTCTTCTACTAGGTTGCTGTTGTGAGTATTCTCCAAATTCTCTTAATTTAAGCTTCTTTTGAGTCCCACTACTCAATCTAGAGCACCAAGAGGATAGTAGGGAAGATCTTGGGGTGGTCTACAATAAGATTGAGAGGAGATTTGCAGCTGGTTTCAAGCTTAGAGGAAGTTCTTCAAAGGTATGTTTTGAAACCCATTTATTTTTGCTGAAGCATGTTTTCTTTTCTGCCAAAATTAATGAATTAGAGTGCTTATGGATCTTAGTTTCTTCTGTTGCGCATTGGTACGTTCCAACACTCGACTCACTTTCTGAAGTCGTTTTCAAAATTACTAGATCTTTTCCTCTCTTTCTACTAGAATTTAGATCCCTTCAAACTTTGGGATCTCTAGTGGTAGAGTCAGGGTCCCCATGTCGCCTGCTTGCTCAACCTGCCACTTCTTCTCTACCTATTTATGAAGTACACATGTTAGGGACTCATAATAGGGACCTAAACTAATGCATGAACTCTCTCTTTCTTCCAAAACCTTATGCTTCGATACCAACTTGTCATATCCCCTCCCAGATTCCTTCTTAATCTGGAAGAAAATGTGACGGCTGTAGTTACCTACCCTTTTGTTGGCATTTACTGCCTACAAACCTACTTAGAAACCCTAGAATACAAACATACATTTACTAAGTAACCAACATTCAATAGTCCTACATCAATAGGGTTTCATAACAACCATTCATATACATGACATATGTACATTACAAGATCATGTGGGCCCTAACTTACTAAACCAGCCCCTATATGAACAAGACATGTGTACAAATGTTTGCAAAACAAACACCTGGTCTTTCTCTTTAAGCTAGAATCTTTGAATGGCAAAGCAGCAGCAGAGTTATCTTCTGGGGAGTTGATCACTACCTGGGGAAAAGGAAACATTTGAAACAGGATGAACTACTAGCCTAGTGAATGACTTAATAAAAACATAAATCTCATGTTTAAGTTGAAAGCTAGAAAACTGAATACTAGGAAATTGAAAACTTGCCAAGAAAACTCATACATAATACTTTAAAAACATATCATATCTGAAAACATAGCTAAACTGATCCTTAGTTGAGAGAGAACCTTTTTTCTCAATCTCTCAACATCAAGCCTTAGTTGATGGGGAGTGATCTCAACACACTCAATGTCGAATCTACCTATGTGCACGTGGTAATAACTACGTACCATCATACCTTAGGTATTACTGCTCAGACACCTTCTCTAAGTCCTTTAGTATCAAGCTTAACTTAATCAACATAAAACTTACTAAAACATGTATGCTTAAAACATAATGGCATGAACTAAGTTATAAGCATCAAAGTCTCTTAAGCATGAACAGCTAACGCATGCTTCAAATAACTGAATTCTTCATTAAACATGCTATAATACTTTCTTTTTAAAACCAACATGCGTTAATCAACATTACTAAAAATATGTTTTATGAACTTTGTAAACTAGCATGCATTCATAACTTAGAAAATTGGTTTGCTTGGAAACTTCCTTGTAAAATAACTAGCATGAGAATAAACTTTCATTAAAGCATGGATTCTTAAAACATTTAGAAAACAATCATAGTCACTCACGGCTTGGGCAAACATAAATGATCAGGATCAGATCATTTATAGGACTTTACAACAATTGTAACACCTACAAAATGGGTCATACTCGTAGTGTCACCAGGATAAGGTACCCAACCTTATCCATCTACTACAGACCATTTAGGTTATCACTTAAACATGATCCACCCGTATGTCTCTACATATATGTTTAAGTTATAAGATAACCTTGGATGTTAGCTTATTGGTTTGTGATTAATGGAACTAAAATATTAATAAAATATCATATATTTTATTAAATAGACAATGAATTTGAATAAAATATCATATATTTGAGTTTGTTTAATACATTTACAAATTCATTGTTCAAGTATGACCCATTTTGGGCTCAACCCCAACAGGGGCCCCTTGTTCAAGAACCGGAGTCGGCACTTAAAAGAACAAACTATCAACTATCCCTACAATTGGGTAGGAATGAAGTCCATCTTGTAGGACTATGCCTCCAGCTATCTACGCAGTCTTATCACAAAAATGGGGGACTTATTGAGTCGACAACTTGGGTCACTTTCACCCATGCAGATTAAAGGATAATCCTGAATAAATAGGAGTGCATAGTTAGCTCAGAATTAAGATCGAGTTATCTAGGTCATCGTATTGAAAAAGTCAGTCTTAACAATAAACGATGTTATAAAGTAAAAGTGACTATTTCGCGGTTCGGTCTTATGCAAACTCATTGAATAGGATGCCTCCACTCACATGTCTTCACATGAACAATTTAGGATCACATCGTTTGTACCAAATACAAAGTGGGTCACATCCATAGTGTCCCTAGGATAAGGTACCCAGTCTTATCCTAATACTATAGACCGTTTTGGTTATTACTTGAACTTGATCCATTTTTATATCTCCACATTTAGTTTAAATATTCATACTTATAGCTAGGGGTTCTTAGTTTATTGGATTTAGAGTTTTTAAGTGCAATTCACATATTTAGTAACAAATTTACTGAATAAACCTGAATAACAACTTTATTGGAAAATAGAATTTGCTTATTGTTTACAATGGATTATATTAATCATATTAATATTATTAATTACTTAAAATTCAATAAATAATTTGAATAATTCAAATTATTCCAAAACTGATTATTTCATGTTTCAATTCTTAGTTAGCAAACAAGAGGACCTATTGAACCTACAGATTAGAAGCCCCAATGATACAAGATTAACCAATTAAACACTTAAATCGAATTAGTCAACATTCATTAGCTACTAGTCATTCCACTAAAGACCGACAATTGTACTCTTCACACTGTAGATATATTTCTATGTCCATTGGATATAACCAATCAATAGTAGGTTGACCCTTCACAAATTGCTCATAACTACAGTTGGGTCAACATTACCATCCACTCTCACCCGCACAAATCAAAGGTTTACACTCATTGATAGGAGTTCACAACTCAATTAGGATTAAGGTCAACTTACTTATGGTCATCCTAGTGAAAAAGTTAGTTTCTTCAATCAACAGTGTTATACTAAAAAACTAATCATTTCATGGTTCAGTCTTATATAAACTCTTTATATAGGATACCCCCACTCACATGTCTCCACATGAACAATATGGATCATATTGTTTGTAACACTTACAAGTCATGTATTGTTAGGATTGATGTCCTAAATCTCCTTATAGTCTCGTAGTTTGTAAACATTCTGTAAACATATTGTTAGTAAATAAAATAAGTGTTATTTTATAAGCATTTACACAATCCAATAAACTAAGATCCGTGGTTATTTTATGTAACTTAAGCATGGAGACGTACAAGTGGATCATGCCTTAAGTAATAATCTAAATGGTCTGTAGTAGATGGATAAAGGAGGGATACCTTATCCTGGTGACACTACGGATACTGCTCGCTTTGTAGATGTTACAAGTGTTGTAAAGTGCTACAAATGATCTGATCCTGACCACTCATGGGGAGATATGCGAGCGGGGGTATCCTATACAAAGAGTTTATATAAGACCAAACCACGAAACGATTAGTCTCTTTATATAACACCGTTGATAATTAAGACTTACATTTCACTAGGATGATCATAAGTGACATGACCTTAATCCTGAGTGAGTTGGGAACTCCTGCCTATGAGGGCGGTTCTTTGATTTGTATGGGTGAGAATTGCCAGATTGCCAACTCAACAAGCCTACTATTTTGGGGATTCATCTGATTTGGGAGCTAGGAACTCAGCTACACAAGACGAAATTCGCTTCTTCCCCGAAGCAGATATAAGTAGATAAATTGCTCCCTTAACGGCTGATTTTGGGTATTGAACATAGTGGCCACACCTTCTCTTGGGAAGAGAGGACTCAGTCATAGTGGGACTATGACTTATTATTCATTAGAGGAATCAGTGGTACTTAAGTAGTTAGATGTAACTACAGGTGCAAAACTGTAAATTGGCCCAGCTATACTTACGAGCGATTTGTGAAGAGTTATCGCACTATTGATTGGTTATATGGACACAGAAATATATCTGTAGTGCGAAGAGTGTAACTGGTAGTCTTTAGTGGAGTGATCGACAGTTAACGGATGATGGATCTCGTGATTAAAGAGTTTAGTCAATTATTCACGTACCGTTGGAGCTTCAAGCTACAGATCCATAAGGTCCCCTTGGTAGCTCAATGGGTTCAAGTTGACATAATATTTTGGGTTAGTTTGAAGTGTTCAAATTAACAAGAGGAATTTGATTATATATGATATAATTAAATTGAATCAATTATATGAGATATAATTGATATGATGTATTTGATACATTATATGATTGGAGGAATTAATATAAATGTGATTTACATTAAATGCCATAAAATAGAAAAAGAACTATGGTTTATATGTTGCATATGATGCAATATTAAAACTAAAATAATTTAGTTATTATATTTATTTATAATATATTAAATATGTGATAATTAATTATTCTTTTTCTTAATAATTGGCTTAAGTGGGAGGTTATTTGCGGTTTATAGTAACTGTGAGATAAAAAGAAAAATGGTTTTTCCTGATCAGATGATGATTCATTCGTATCATCTCACAAAAGAAAAACTATCGAATAAAAGAGCTATACTAAACAATAATATTACAAAGACTAAATGATCAAGTGTTGAGTATTATATACAATAGTTACTTGTTACACGATCGAGTAGCAAGTCTATACGATATGCTTACTCTTCTACACGATCGAGTATCAAGTCTATACGATAGACTTCCTTCTTCTGTCGCATACTCGATCATCTACTCAATCGTTCACTTCCTCTATTCCTCTATCCAAAGTCATACAGAGCCCACAACTTCTAGATTCTCACACCGAGAATACTAAGATAACCTTTGTGGTGGTGTTCAGTTCTATTCGAGGGTCAAGGATTGAGTTATACTCGATTGTGATAAAGATTCATCCAGTTTCCCATTAAGATCGAGTTTTGATCATTGCGTTCGAGTTCGTGCTGTTGGACGCAATGCTAAACGATCGAAGGATACTTGAAGAAAGGGTTCTTCAAAGGTATTGCATACTCGATCCCTTGTTTGTTTTTTAAGAAGCATTTTGTAATTTACTCATTATGCATAATCTGTTCTTCTTGGTTGTAAATGTTTGTATTCTTTCTCAATGGACTTCAGAACGATCTACTTCCGCTCACTGATTCTCTATTTAGAGTTCCTTCAATTAGTATCAGAGTTGGGTTATTCTGATATTCCAAATTTCATTGTTGTATTGAATTTTATTTACAGTATTGGTGGGTTTTAAGTATTCTACAATGCATTTAAGAGTTAAATGTGTTGATGGATGTTTACGGGATGATTTCCTCTGTTTAAAGCTTTCTTTACATTTCAAGTATTTATTTGTAAAGGCCCCTACGTTTTTGGACATAGTTACAAGCAATCGAGTCTGTATTCAAGTTTTTTTTTTTTTTGTGTGTGTTTGAGTCATTCATGAGAAGGCTCAAAGACGCATGGAGATGTTGTTCTCATCGAGGAAGAAGACCAAAGGTTGGTTGCATCATTTAGCCCAGGCTAAACGATCTTTTGGATTTGGCTAAATGATCGTGTAGTACTTACTAAACGATCGAGTAAAGAGTTTACTTGATCGTGTTGCGTTGGCTACTCGATCGTGTAGATGCTTAGGGTAAATGATCACATAGAGTATGTGATACTCAATGCATGGCATGCACGCGCACTAAACGATCGTATAGTCCAGCATGCTCATCGCATAGTCATTGGCTACTCGATCACTCGGTATAAGATACTCGACGCTTACTCCTCGATCGTTTAGATGATTATGCTTCATCACATAGTTGTCATCTACTTGATCATTTAGGCATGCGTTACATGATGTGCGTTGCACGATCTTGTGGCCTTCATTCTTCATCGCATAGTCAAAAGGCAATTGATCTACGCTACACGATCATTTATACTCGTTCAGCGTTACTCGACGATCACAAGGATTTGTTGCACGATCACAAGAACGAGGCTTCGCCCGAACAATTCAAGACCTGGTTTTCCTGTTTGAACTGGTTGACTCGATGGTCTTTATAATAGATAACTTTTATTTTTCGATTTCGAGTCTAATTGTCCCGATCCATCAACTTTTATTTAATGTACATGAGATGTATGTTCGTTTATATGCCATAATGTATGACATATAGTTTTAAAACCCACCTTAGATTATGAATTTATTCATGCATCATCTTTATATTATTAGAGTTATAATATAAAAGTTCGTATGATTAAATTACCTTAAAGCATGCTCATGCATCATATAATATAAAAGTTATAATATATGCATGCATTAAGCATATCCATGCATCATCTTTATATTATAAGTGTTATAGTATAAGGGTGTATGAGAGCATGTATGCTTAGTTCATTACTTTGTTATATAAGAGTTATATAAAGTAGTAATGAATGAACATTGCATGAAACATGCACTTAGGTTTATTTATAAGAGTTATAACTGCCTTGTGGATGTCTAGCTTCGCATTGTAGTTGATTTTGATTGTTTCATTTTTTATAAGTGTTATAATTAATGAAATTAGAATTAAAATCAATAAGAAAGAGTTGCATGCAAATTTAGGTTTTAATCATGTTTTAAAAGAGTTTTAAAAATTGATTGAAATAGACCTAAGATCATGGTTCTAATGAGATTAGATACCTAAGTTTAATCTTTTAAATCGGTTTAATAGGATTAAATTTATTTGAATAAAAGATTAAATTTGTAATAAATCTATCTATAAGGGACCTTTGGTCTAAGGCGAGTTCTAGCTAGGTTGGGATATTTAAGCTAATGAAAACAGGACACCTCTACCTGGGAACCTACCTGAAAAGGTGAATTAGATAGACTTGCTACAAGCATGCAACGGTTGATTAAAGTGTTTAATGAATGATGATCAATGTTGTTTAACTTTAAAAAATAAGTGTTACTTTTGAGCAAACCTAAACAGTCACTTAGTAAAAATAATTAGCCGTATTTTTTCTAAGTAAACTAAACCCTAGGTTGCTAAAATACTAGTGGTAGGAAAAGATATATGTGATATGTCGATTCCACTCACATTTCTTCCTTAATGTTCACACTGTGAGATTCATGTTTGGCCTCGTGGCGCCTTGGGAGCATCCCCCTTCGGATGGTGTTTGCATGGGTTAATATCAAGGTGAATGAATAGAGTATTTATAGTAAGTGGGAGAAGGATGTGTGTCAACATGTCCTGTGGTCTCCTTCATTGGTTTGCACCGTGAGACCCTCTTGCACGGCCTCGTGGCGCCCCGGGAGTGTCCCCCTTCAGATGGTTTGTGCAGTTGGTCAATATCAAGGCGAACTCCAGAAATGGATAAGGTCGCTTTAGTTTTTGCTCTAATCAATTTTTTCCCTTTGGATTGGCTACTTAGGGTAGAACTCTAGGATCTAAAATAAAGGGCCACACTTACAGGAAATTGCAAAGCAAGTTAATGATTTCTTAACCAAATCAATGATGGCTAGTCATTATAGGAACAAGAGTTATTCTGGTGTAATGATTAGTTAAGCATGTCTCAATTTAGAGGAGGGATAAATTAACTACCCTTCGGTGACCTTTGTCCTAAACCACTGAAGCGTCATTGAAAAACTAGATGTCTTATGAGGTTCATTTAGTTTTTGCTAAACTTGATTGGATTTGTTTTTTAAAGAGTATTTGCTAAAGTCTAACATAGATCAATATGGTTGTTTTTTCAGCAACATGTCAATGCTTGATATTCCGTTAGTTGCCTTTTCTTCTTTGACTGATTACATACGTTTGAAATGGTCTATTAAAACATATTTTGTGGTAAACGGCCTCGATTTTGTCATATTTGAGGAGTGTCCTCAAGTCCCGACCCTGATGCACCACAAAATATTCGTAATGCATATGAGGTGTGGATGAAGGCTAATTCTATGGTCAGACTTCACATTTTGGCTAGCATATCTGATGCATTGGCCAAAAGGGTTGAGAACATGGTCATTGCACGTGAGATCATGGACTCGTTGCAAGAATTGTTTGAGTGTAAATTCTCACTTTTTGAGCAATATGGGATTGATGACAAAGAAACCAATGGTGTCAGTTCTCAAGATAATCTCCAGTCTTTCTTGAATGTTAAGGGACTAAAATAGAAAGCAATTGTTGCTGACTCTGATGAAGTTCATTGACGAGAATTGTTCTCTAAAATGGAACTTGGAGTTTATATAGGTTCTAATACTGATCCCACTACTCTCCGAAAAAGGAAGAAGTCTGAAGACGATAAATGTGATTTATTTATCTTGGAGACGTGTTTGGTAGAGAATAACGACTCTGCCTAGATACTTGATTTAGGTGCTACTAACCACGTATGTTTTTCCTATCAAGGATTTAATTCTTGGAAACAGTTAGAAGCTGGATAGTTGACTCTTAGAGTCGGTACTGATGAAGCCGTTTCAATTGTTGTTGTAAGAAGACTTAAGTTATTTTTGGACAAGAAACAGTATCTGTTGCTGGATAATGTTTATGTAATTCCTCATATCACAAGGAACTTAATTTTAGTTTCTTATTTGATTGAACAAAGTTATTCCATCTCATTTTTTTAGAATAAAGCGTTTATTTTTAAGAATAGTATAGAGATTGGTTTTGGTTCAATGGAAAATAACTTGTATATACTAAGACCGTTAGTCATAAAAGCCTTGCTTAATATTGAAATGTTCAACAACAACTGTAAAAAGACCAAGAGTTTCTTCTAAAGAAAATGCCCATCTGTGGCATCTAAGGTTAGGTCACATCAATCTCAATAGGATTAAGAAATTGGTGAAATGTGGACTTCTAAATGGTTTAAAAGAAAACTCTTTGTCTGTATGTGAATCAAGCCTTGAAGGCAAAATGACCCAGCAACCTTTTACTGGAAAAGGTTATAGAACCAAGGAAACCTCGAAGCTCATACATTCAGACCTCTGTGATCTAATGAGTGTAAGATTTCGAGGTGGGTATTAATATTTCATCTCTTTCATAGATGATTATTTTAGATATGGGATCTATACCTAATGCAACACAAGTCTGACGCTCTTGAAATGTTCAAGGAGTATAAGACTGAAGTTGAAAAATTTTTAGGTAAAAAGATAAAAACACTACGATCTAATCATGGTGGAGAGTATATGAACTTAGAATTCCAGAACTAAATGATGGAACATGGAATCCCGTCTCAACTCTTGGCCCTAGGTACACCTCAGTAGAATGGTGTATCAGAAAGGAGAAACAGAACCCTGTTGGACATAGTTTGGTCTATGATGAGTTATGCTCATCTTCCAGACTCGTTTTGGAGATATGCAATAGAGACTACAGTTTACATTTTGAACCTTGAAGACTGTTTCTGAAACACCTTTTAAGTTATGAAGAGGCTGTAAAGGTAGTTTACACCACTTCAGGATTTGGGGATGCCCAGCCCACGTGCTTGTGGCTATCCCTAAAAGGTTGGAACCTCGTTTGAAATTTTTCTTATTTGTAGGTTACCCTAAAAAAATGAGGGGTGGATACTTCTATGATCCAAGTGAGAATAAGGTGTTTGTATCGACAAACACTATCTTCTTGGAAGAAGACCACATAAGGGATCATAAGCCACGAAGTAAGCTTGTTTTAAATGAGATTTCTAATAAAACTATTGAGAGTTCAACAAGATTTGTTGAACGGGCTGATAGATCAACAAGAGTTGTTGAACAAGCTGATAAATCAATAAGAGTTGTTGATGTTGGTTCATCTAGTCAACCATGTCAAGAGTTGAGACTGCCTCGATGTAGAGGGAGGGTTGTGAACCCATGTATGCTGCATGGGTTAATTAAAGCCCAAAACATCATATTTGATGATAGAGTTGAGGATTTGTTGTCTTATAAGCAAGCAATGGAGGATGTTGACAAAGATGAATGGATTAAAGCCATGAATCAGAAAATGGAGTCTATGTACTTCAATTCCGTCTGAGAGCTTGTGGATCAACCTGATGGGGTAAAACCTATAGGTTGTAAATGAATCTACAATAGGAAAATGGGTGTAGATGGAAAGGTACAGACCTTTAAGGCTAGACTTGTGGCAAAGGGTTATAACCATATTGAAGGAGTGGACTATGGAGAAACTTTCTCACATGTTGTCATATTAAAGTCTATCTGGATTCTCCTATTCATAGCCACATTTATGATTATGAGATATGGAAATTGGACGTTAAGACTGCCTTTTTGAATGATAATCTTGAGGAGACCATCTACATGGCTCAACTAGAAGGATTCATTGACCAAGATCAAGAGCAAAAGGTTTGCAAGCTTAATCGGTCCATTTATGGACTGAAACAAGCATATAGATCTTGGAACATTAGATTTTACAGTGCGATCAAATCATATGGTTTTGATTAAAATGTTGATGAGTCTTGTGTTTACAAGAAAATCATCAACAGCTCAGTAGCTTTCCTTGTGCTGTATGTGGATGATATCCTACTCATTAGGAATGATGTAGCTTTTCTGACTGACGTGAAAAAATGGCTAGTCGACCGATTCAAAATGAAAGATTTGGGAGAGGTGCAGTTTGTTCTAAGGATCCAAATCAAAAGGGATCATACAAAAAAAAGGTTGGCCTTATCTCAAGCATCGTACATTAACAAGATGTTGATCAAGTAATCGATGTAGAATTCCAAGAAGGGTTTATTACATTTCAAGCATGAAATTGTTTTGTCTAAGGAACAGTGTCCTAAGACACCTCAAGAGGTTGAGGAAATGAGACGGGTTCCCTACACATCGACTATTGGTAGCCTTATATATGCAATGTTATGTACTAGACCTAACATTTGCTATGCAATAAGGATTGTCAGTCAATATTACTCCAATGCAGGATTAGATCACTGGATGGCAATCAAAACGATCCTTAAGGATCTTCAGAGAACGAGGGACTATATGCTCGTGTATGGAGATAAGTATTTGATCCTTACAGGATATACATACTCTGACTTTTAGACTGATAGATATTCTCGGAAATCAATATCAGGGTCAGTGTTCACTTTCAATGGAGGGGCTATAGTATGGCGAAGCATCAAACAAGGATGCATCGCGGACTCCACTATGGAAGTCGAATACGTAGCTACTTGTGAAGCTACTAAAGAGGCTGTTTGGCTTAGGAAGTTCCTTACTGATTTGGAAGTTGTTCCAAATATGTCTTTGTCGATCATATTCTATTATGATAATATTGGGGTTGTGGCAAATTCTAAGGAACCTCGAAGTCACCTAAGAGGCAAGCACATAGAACGGAAGTATCATTTGATCCGAGAGATTATGCTTCGCGGTGTTGTGATTGTCACGAAGATCGCGTCGGAGCACATTGTTGCTAATCCCTTTACAAATGCTCTCACGGCTAAAGTGTTCGAGGGTCATCTAGAGAGTCTGGGTCTAGGGGATATGCGGCACCTTATCTAGGGCAAGTGGGAGATGTTACTAGGGTATAGAGTATGCCCTATTTTATTGTAGTTTGTACTGTTTTGTATTGTACATTAATCTCCCAAGGCTTTAGAACAAGTAGGAGATTGTTGGGATTGGTGTCCTAAATTTCCTGGTAGTCTCGTAGTTTGTAAACGTTCTGTAAACATATTGTTATTAAATAAAATAAATGTTATTTTATAAGCATTTACTCAATTCAATAAACTAAGAACCGTGGTTATTTTATGTAACTTAAGCATGTATGTGGAGATATACGAGTGGATCATACCTTAAGTAATAACCTAAATGGTCTGTAGTAGATGGATAAATGAGGGATACCTTATCCTGGTGACACTACGGATACGACCCGCTTTGTAGATGTTATAAGTGTTGTAAAGTGCTATAAATGGTCTGATCCTAACCATGCATGTGGAGACATGCGAGCGAGGGTATCATATACAAGATTTTGTATAAGACCGGACCACGAATTGATTAGTCTCTTTATATAACGTCGTTGATAATTGAGACTTGCATTTCACTAGGATGACCATAGGTGACATGACCTTAATCCTGAGTGAGTTGGGAACTCCTGCCTATGAGGACGGTCCTTTGATTTGTATGGGTGAGAGTGGCCAAATTGCTAACTCAACAAGCCTACTAATTTGGGGATTCGGCTGATTGGGGAGCTGGGAACTCAGCTACACAAGACGAAATTCACTCATTCCCCAAAGTAGAAGTAAGTAGATAAATTTCTCCCTTAAGGGCTGATTCCGGGTCTTGAACATAGTGGTCGCACCCTCTCTTGGGAAAAGAGGACTCAGTCATACTGGGACTATGACTTATTGTTCATTAGAGGAATCAGTGGTACTCAAGGAGTTAGATGTAACTACAGGGGCAAAACGATAAATTGGCTCAACTGTACTTACGAACAATTTGTGAAGTGTCATCGTACTGTTGATTGATTATATGGACATAGAAATATATCTGTAGTGCAAAGAGTGCAACTATCAGTCTTTAGTGGAGTGATCGACAGTTAATAGATGGTGGATCTCGTGATTAAAGAGTTTAGTCAGTTATTCATGTACCATTGGAGCGTCAAGCTACAAGTCTATAAGGTCCCTTGGTAGCTCAATGGGTTCAAGTTGAGAATAAGATTTTGGGTTAGTTTGAAGTGTTCAAATTAACAAGAGGAATTTGATTATATATGATATAATTAAATTGAATCAATTATATGAGATAAAATTGATATGATGTATTTGATACATTATATGATTCTAGGAATTAATATAAATATAATTCATATTAAATGCCATAAATTAGAAAAAGAACTATGGTTATATGTTGCATATGATGAAATATTAAAATTATAGGTTATAAATATAATATGATAAGTTAGTTATTATATTTATTTATAATATATTAATTATGTGATAATTAATTATTCTTTTTCTTAATAACCGACTTGAGTGGGAGGTTATTTGCGATTTATGGTAACTGTGAGATAAAAAGAAAAATGGTTTTTCCAAATTAGATGATGATTCATTCGTATCGTCTCACAAAAGAAAAACTATCGAGTAAAAGAGTTTTACTAAAAGATAGTATTACACAGACTATACGATCAAATGTCGAGTATTCTATACGATAGTTACTCGTTGTTACACGATCGAGTAGCAAGTTTATATGATAGGCTTCTTCTTCTACACAATCGAGTATCAAGTCTATATGATAGACTTTTTTCTTCTGTCGCATACTCAATCGTCTACTCGATCATTCACTTCCTCCATTCCTCTATCCAAAGTCATACAGAGCTCATAACTCCTGGATTCTCACACCGAGAATACTGAGGTAACCTTTATGGTGGTGTTCAATTCTGTTGAGGGACGAGGATCAAGTTGTACTTGATTGTGATCAAGGTTCATCCAGTTATTCGTTGAGATCGAGTTCTAATCGTTGTGTTCGAGTTCATGTTGTTGGACGTGTTGCTGAACGATCGAGGGATACTTGAAGAAAAGGTTCTTCAAAGGTATTGCATACTCGATCCCTTGTTTGTTCTTTAAGAAGCATGTTGTAATTTACTCGTTATGCATAATATGTTCTTCTTGACTGTAAATATTTGTATTCTTTATCAATGGACTTTGGAACCACTTCCACTCATTGGTTCTCTATTTAGAGTTCCTTCAACAATTAAAAAGTGGGTATGGTTAAGATTGGGTGTCTCCAAGATAAAACAACCAAATAAAAACCGATCGAAAATGCACCATTACCGACCGGAACATACATCCTTTCTAAACTCACTGCTCGGAAAGCTGAGATGGAGGAGGAGAGGGAAATGAAGAAATGAATTCTGTGTCGAACTGCTAAAGGCCTCGCCTTTTATAGGCTTTTAGTGTCGAACTGTAGGGAGCGAGAAGGGCGCTCTGCCACAAAACGTGCACGGACGGTACGGATGGGCGGACGAAACGGAACAGGATGGGTGGACAAAACGCGCGGATGAACGAACTATTTCCTCCTTTTTTTGATTAAAAATAATAATAATAATAGTAACATAATATTTTTATTAAAAATAATCATCACACACACGCATGCTTTGCCCAATCGACCAGACGGTGGCAGCGCGCGTGTGGGATGTCCACCGAGCCGACGTTGGTCTATCTTCTCACTCCCTCCAAAACATGGGTACCCCTTGGGGCCCAAACCTAAAACACAAGGCTGGAGTACATAAAAGAGTTTTCCAACACCAAATTTTCCAATGTGGGATTCTCCAACCAAAAAAAGTTGGTTCCCTCTAGTTTTGAAAGTTAAATTTTCACCCAACAATCCCCCACTTGAAAATTTAAACAAAAAGAAAAGAGAGGAAAGATTTTCTTCGGCCAGTTTTAGTTTATACAATAATGTGCATAAGCAAAGGTGTCTTACGACTTGAACCTTTACATAGTGTAGATGATTCTGAATATACTAGAGTAACCCTTGGTTTTAAACTCTATCTCTAATAGCATCTCACACAGAATGTTATTAGGGTGGAGTACGAAAGCCCGTGCTTTTATGGCCTAGCACGCGAATCCCGGTTTAGTGAATGCTCTAGAGAGTTTGCCTAAAAACTCCATAGGAAATGACCCTCACTTCCACATTCACACAGATGAATCTATCAAGGGTACTTCTGTAGCTAGGTACCCCACTTGTCATCAAGTATAGATCTCAAGAACTGAGTTCAACCTTTCTTACGCTTCAGGATATCATGCTCAGACTTTAAGTCATAGGAATGGAACTCTGTGTTTGGTTTAGCATGATTCACTATATATCACTTGTGATCAGTTATTACCCATTGAACACGTTTCTTAGGATCTCCAGTCTACAGGTTGGGTTTTTCTCACCGTGATTCATCTTTCGATAGGCATGAGTCCCATCCTTTCTGAGGTTCTGAAAACCTTTTCTCTGGCCAGTCCTTTCGTTAAAGGATCTGCCAAATTTTCATCAGTCCATATGTGATCCACTCTAACTGCACCAGTAGTGAGAAACTCTCTAATGGTACCATGCTTATGACGTATTTGACGTCTCTTTCCATTATAGTAACGGTTCTGAACTTTTGCGATTACTGCAGTACTATCGCAATGGATCAATATGGTTGGTACCGGCTTTTCCCATAAAGGAATCTTTGATAGTAGACTTCTAAGCCAACCTACTTCTTCACTAGCTATCACTAGTGCTATCATTTCTGACTGCATCGTAGATTGGGCTAAAATAGTCTGTTTCTTGGATTTCCAAGAGGCAGCTCCACCAGCTATATTAAAGAATATAACTACTTGTAGCCTTTGAATCATTCGAAAGAGAGTTCCAATCAACATCGCTAAACTCTTCCAGGACAGCGGGAAAATTTTGATAATGTAATCCTAGGTTTTGGGTTTTCTTTAAGTATCTCATGACCCTTTCTATAGCATTCCAATGCTCTTTACTAGGTCTGCTTGTAAACTTGCAAAGTAATCCTACAGCATAAGTTATGTTAGGCCTAGTGCAGTCGGCAATGTATCTAAGACTGCCTATGATGCTCGCATACTCAGATTGATTAACATTGTCACCAGTGTTATTGAACAACTTGACATTAGGGTCATAAGAAGTATAGGCTAGTTTACACTCAAAGTAATTATATTTCTTTAGAATCTTTTCTATATAGTGAGACTGATTCAAAGAAATTCCCTTTTCAGACCTATTTACTTTTATGCCTAAGATTACACTAGCTTTTCTAAGTTTTTCATGTCGAAGTTCGTACTCAATATTGATTTTACATCATTTATGACGTGCAAGTTCGACCCAAAGATCAATAAATCATCTACATATAGACACAAGATTGTCCAAAGGTTATTATCAAACTTATAGTAGATACATTTGTTATTGAGATTAGTGTCCTAATTCTTCTGAAGTCTCGTTGTTTTGTAAAGATACACATTGTTCAATGAATAAAATAAGTGTTATTTAATTCTGGCATTTACTCATATCCAATAAACAAAGCTCCTTGGTTATCTTATGTGAACTTAAGCATATATATGTGATATACAAGTGGATCATGCCTTAAGTGATAACCTAAATAGGTTTGTAGTATGAGGATTAAGGTGGGATACCTAATCCTGATGACACTACAGATACGGCTCGCTTTGTAGAGATTTGCAAGTGTTGTAAACTACTATAGTTGGTAGATCCTTTCATAAAGAGATGTGTAGCAGGGGTGTCCTATACAAAGAGTTTGTATAAGACCTGGACCACGAGATGATTAGACTTTGTATATAACGTCGTTGATACTAGAGACTTACATCTCACCTAAACGACCATAGGTGACACGACCTCAATCCTGAGTGTTTTGGGAACTTCTGCCTTTGAGGGCTATCCTTTGATTAGTATAGGTGAGAGTGGCCAGATGGCCAACTCAACATGCCTACCTTTTTAGTGACTTGTCTGATCTGGGAGCTGGGAACTCAATCCACAAGATGGAATTCACTTCTTTCCCGAAGCAGGGATAAGTAGAGAGATTACTCCCTTAAGGGCTGATTCCGGGGCTTGAACATAGTGGCCACAACTTCTTTTTGGAAGAGAAGACTCAGTCATAGTAAGACTATGACTTATGTTCATTAGAGGGATCAGTAATACTTAAGGAGAAAGATGTAACTACTGGGGCATAATAGTTATTTGCTCAGCTATACTTACGAGCGATCTATGAAGGATTGTCGCACTACTGATTGGTTAAGATGAACACATAATATATCTGTGGTAAGGAGAGTTCAGCTGTCGTTAGTGGAGTGCTTGGCAGTTAACAGATGGTGGATCCCGTGACTAAAGAGTTTAGTCAGTTATTCACGTACCGTTGGAACTTCGAGCTACAGGTCTATAAGGTCCCCTTGGTAGCTCAATGGATTCAGTTGAGGATTTTTGGTGTTGATTTGAAATGTTCAAATTGACAAGAGGTATTTTGATTATATATGATATAATCAGTATGATGTATGTGATACATCTAGTGGAGGATTGATGTAAATGAGATTTACATTAAGTACCATGGAATAGAAAAAGAACTATGGTTTATATGTTTCATGAGATGAAATATTAAAACTATAGGTTATAAATATAGTATGATAAGTTGGTTATCATTTATGTTTATAATAATATTAATTATTGGATAATTAATTCTTTTTCTTTTAAATAACCAAAGTAGTGGGTGGTTATTGAATCATGGTAACCGTGAGTTTAAAAGGAAAGTGGTTTTCATATTTTCAAAAAGATTTTTTACAAACATTTGAAAAGGTTTTGAGTTTTCTCTCTTATGCAAAAGAAACTCACGGGGTCGTCAAATAAATACAGATTTACTAAACGACGGCTGGGCGAGCTAAACGATCATGCAGTGGTGAGCTAAACAATCGCATAGCTTTGCTAAACGATCGCTTGCCCAAAGTAAACAATCATGTAGAGTCTGTAGGCGACAGACCGAGCTAAACGATGAGTTAAACGATCGCATATCTTTTGCTAGACGATCGCTTAGCTTTATCTAAACAATTGGGCATCAACCTATGCGATAGGTCATCGCCATCTCCCACTTGTATAGTCGTGTACACGATCGGTGTTTCCTCCTTCGTCTACCTCACACCAAGTCCGAATAGAGCCCACCTTCTAGATTCTAACACTAAGAATACCAAGGTAGCCTTGTTGGTGGTGTTAGACTTAACTCGACACCATCGAGGTTTTATGGAGGTCGTTCGTGGTGTTGTGGAGGTCATTCGTGTTGTTGAGGAGTTCATGATCGAGGTGATCGTTGAGGACGAGCGCAAAGTGTTCGTGCTGTGTTCATTGCGGTGTTGCGGTCGTGTAGATCGAGCATTCGTGGTCACTGTTGTTCGAGCGTTCGTGCACAGCGGAGCGTGGAGACGCTTCTGCCATTGTTCGTACATTTTTCCCTTTGAGCATTTATAGTTTTACATATTGTAATTTCTGCATATTAATTGTATAACCGCTTATTTGAAGTCGACTGTAAATGCATTGTTCATTCATGATTGTAATTTGGAATTATCGTTCTTCCGCTGTTCATGGAAATCTCGCTTTTAATTTCCTTCATTTTTCACTTTCATTGACCTTGAAATCTTTAGATAGGATAAGGTTGCCAAATTTTTCATATCATTGCTTAGGAGCTTGTTTTAGTCCATAGAGAGATTTGTCTAATTTATATACTTTATTTTCTTGACCATGGACAACAAAACCCTCAGGTTGTTCCATGTAAATCTCTTCTTCAAGTTCACCATTTAGGAAAGCGGTTTTTATATCCATCTGATGTACTACGAGGTTATAAAGGGCAGCGAGAGAAGAGGACACAGATAGAGGTAATTCTAGTGATAGGGGAGAAGGTGTTAATGAAATCTACGTTTTCTCTCTATTTAAAGTCCTTCGCTTTTAACCTGGCTTTAAATTTGTCGACAGTCCCATCAGGTCTAAGTTTCCTCCTTAAGATACATTTGCACCCTATTGCCTTACATCCTGGGGGTAGATCTACTAAGTGCCAAGTTCTATTTGACTCAAGTGAGTCCATCTCATCATTTATGGCTTCTTGTCATAGGTTGGCATCTACTGAGGACAGGGCAGCTCTTAGATCTTTAGGATCTTCTTCTACATTGTAGGTTGGGAAGTCATTTCCGAAATCTTTGGCGGTTCTAGCTCTTTTGCTTCTTCTAGGTTCTGGGTCAGTTTTCTCTCTAGGGTTAGGATTTCTAACTAGGGTTATACCACTTGATCTAGAGCCCCCACTATTCCTTGATTTAAAGGGAAACCTATCTTCAAAGAAGTCGGCATCGTTTGACTCAATGGTCACTTGGTTCACTAGATCATAGAATATGTAGGCTTTACTATTTAAGGCATAACCTATAAAGACACACTCGTAAGCTCTACTAGCCAACTTTCTCCTTTTTGGGTCAGGAATCCTTACAAAGGCTATATAACCCCATGTGCTAAAGTAGGACAAGTTTGGTTTCTTATTCTTGAGAATTTCGTAAGGTGAAGTTTTATTTTTAGATTTTGGGATTCTTTTTAGGACATAACACATGGTAAGGATGATTTCACCCCACCAATAAGACATGGCTCCTGAGCTAAGTAAAATAGCAACTACTAGCTCAGCTAAAGTTCTATTTTTCCTTTCAGCTTTTTCGTTCATTTCAGGAGAATAAGGTGTGGTCTTTTCGTGTATTATTCCATGTGAGTTAAAGAATTCATTAAAATTGTCCGAGTCGTACTCGATTCTCCTATCACTACGAAGTCTTTTAACCTTTCTATTAAACTGATTCTCTATTTCAGAAACAAAAAGTTTGAAGGCATCAAAAGCATCATTTTTGTTTTTCAGTAAGTATACAAAAGTAAAATCAGAGCAATCGTTAATAAAAGTAATGAAATATCTTTTACTGTTCCTAGTCAATATGTCATCAAATTCACATACATCAGAATGAATCAAATCTAGAGGCTCAGAATTCCTAAGTACAGATTTATGCGGAGTTTTAGTAATTTTAGCCTGACTACAATACTCGCATTTATCAAAATCATTCGTGGATAACTTAGGTATCATTTCCAGCCTAATCATGTTACTAATTAAATTCTTATTCACATGACAGAGTCTAGCATGCCAAATATTCATAGAACACAACATATACATAGAAGATTTCATTTTATTAAAGTCTAAATTTAATTTAAACATTCTCTCAGTTGCATACACTTTCCCTACAAATACATTATTTTTTGTAAGGGTATATAGGTCTGCCCCTATAGTTTGAGTAATCCCAGCTTTGTCCAGGAGCTAGCCCGAAACCAAATTCTTTCGTATCTCCAGAGTGTGTAGAACATCCTTCAACGTGAGGATTTTCCTAGAGGTAAACTTCAGTTCCACCTTGCCGGTTCCAACAACTTTCCTGGAGTGGTGATCTCCCAACAGAATATTCTTATCTTTAGTTTTAGTATAAGTTTTAAATAGACTAAGGTCGTGACAGACATGGCACATCGTGGCAGTGTCTATCCACCACCCTTCACAACCACTGATTACATTTACTTATGTGATCAAGGCGACTAATGGTTCTTCTATCAGGTTCGCCTGACCAGCAGGACGAGCCTGTTCCTACAGTTCCTAGCCATGTGTCCAGGTTTATTACAATTAAAGTAGAGGAACTGTACCATTTCTCCTGAAGGGGGCTTTTGTTTTTTATGTTGGTTCTGGTTGTTGGAGCCACGGTTCTAACCTTTCCTCTTTGTCCCCTTAGATTTTTGTTCAGGTATTACCACGGCAGAGGCAGGTTTCCCAGGTACTGCGTTCACCTCCTCCTTCTGGTCCTGCTTCTGGGTTTCCTCCTTGAACCTTAGCCGGGTTATAAGACTCTCCAAGGAGAACTCTTTGGTCTTATGCCTCAAAGTGTTCTCCTTCCACAAAAGGGGCAGTTTATGAATAATAACAATAACTTGGAATTGTTCATCTAAAGGCATACCTTCAGTAATTATCTCATGGGCTATCTTCTAAAGTTCATAGGATTGGGCCTCCAAGGATTTGTCATCCGTCATCTGGAACTTGAGATAACGGCTAACCGCATATTTCTTCGACTCGGCCTCCTTGGTGTCATACTTATTTTGCAGGGCATCCCAGATCTCCTTTGTTGTCTTCATTATACTGTAGTAGTCATACAGATCATCAGTCAAACCATTTAAAATGAAATTCTTACATAGAAAGTCTTTCTCCTCCCAGTCAGCAGCTTCTTTTATCTATTGTTCAGTTGGTTCTTCTAAAGGGATAATCGGTTTAGCGCTAGTACAAGCTTCGACAACTTTCTTGACGGTGAGGAAGAACAACATCTTTTGCTTCCACCGCTTGAAGTTCACTCCTTCGAACCGGAATGGACGGTTGAGGTCAGATATCATAACGTCATTGTTGCTACTGAGGGCCATTGATGATGTGACAGCGTCTTAAAATTGTTGGAAATGGCAGAACCCTCAGAACGACAAATAGTAAATCGTCAAGGCATGATGGCCAAATGAAGAGTAAAACCTGCAAAACAGAAACTCGTTAAGGCTGAGTCGCGGAGCTTGCTCTCTTTAAGACGTTTCGCGGTTCTGCCCAAGTGTGCAAGCAGTTCTGAAAATTGCCTCGTCATCCCCAGGATAAAAAACCCAAATAAAAATCGATCGAAAATGCATCGTTACCAACCGGAACATATACCCTTTCTAAACTCACTGCTCGGAAAGCTAAGATGGAGGAGGAGAGAAAAATGAAGTGAGAAATGAAGAAATGAATTCTGTGTGTCGAACTGCTGAAGGCCTCGCCTTTTATAGGCCTTCAGCGTCGAACTGTAGGGAGTGAGAAGGGCGCTCCGCCACAGAACGTGCACGAACAGAACGGGATGGGCGGATGAAATGTGCGGACGAACGGACCGTTTCCTCCTTTTTTCGGTTAAAAAAATAATGATAATAAAATAATATTTTATAAAAAATAATCACCACACGCTCGCCACGCCCGACCGGACGGCAGTGGCGGTACGCGTGTGGGATGTCCAATGAACCCACATTGGTCTATTTTCTCACTCCCTCCAAAACATGGGTACCCCTTGGGGCCCAAACCCAAGACACGAGGTTGGAGTACATAAATGAGACTTCCAACACCAAATTTTCCAATGTGGGATTCTCCAACCAAAAAAAGTTGGTTCCCTCTAGTTTTGAAAGTTAAATTTTCACTCAACATGAGTGGTCCAAGATACTCGCCTCAACCTTGGAAGTCGAGACCACGTTTTCCCTTCACACAGTCTTAGCCCCCACCATCGGCTCAAATTGACATCTCTAAGTCTTTTTCGGATTAGGAACCGACCTAGAATTCATTCTTACCTCTATAAATAAGAGACCATAACTCCACTTATTATATTAGAACGTTGATTGAGAACTTCTGAGTTTCCATTAATGTTTTAACGTATATGATCGAGTTTCTGCACTAAATAATAAACGATTGTTTGTTGCCAGTAATCATGCTTTCATCTATGATTTTAGAGTGAATGTAGACTTTCTGCTATAAATTGATGTGATGTTTACGTATTGAATTTTAAAGTAGATTAAATTTTGCTATCTTCAATTATGGTTATATTTGAAGGATTGTGAAGTCTGAAATAGAAGCGAAGATCGATCTCAATTTTCAATTTCACAATTAATTAAAAAATAGAAACATAAAATATGCATTCTAACAAAATTTTAAAACATGCTAAAAAATAAATACAGGGAAGGAAATAGGGTTCAAAGATACACTTATCCTTGAAGCCAAAAGATCTTCACGAATTCCTCTCAACGAACGATCACGAACAAGAAACCAAAATGGTCACCACCATAAGAGAACCTTTCGTATTCACTATAGGGTATGAGAATTCACAGCAGTTGTGGACTCTGATGATTTTGGGAGAGGGAAAAAGATTTTTGACGGAAAGGAAAATACAAATTTTTGCAAGGGAGATCTTTCCTTTTTTTCTTTTTTTACACACTCATTCTTTGTTGATTTTTTAGAAGAAGATCTCTAAAACCACCTCCATTCAGCCCGATAGATTGAGAGAGATATGTGGAGGCAGTTACATAACTCCCTCCCATTTTATTTTATTTTTTTAAAAAAATTAAAACATTTGTAATTTAATAAATAACCAACTTATTATATACATAACTATTTGTTATATACAAAATAACACATAATCTATAACTTACATTATATCAAATACAATATAGCCTATAGTTTTAAAACTTTCAATAATTCTTGGTATTTAATATAAATCAAATTTATATTAAATTTAATTATATGAATCTAATCCATATTATTAATATTTGAATCATATTTCAAATATCTGTTTCCTCTTATAATAAACTTTATATTGTATTGTATCAAATACATTATATTAATTATATTACATATAATTAATTTAAATTAATTATATCATATGTAATTAATCCCTCAATTGATTTGAAGAATTCAAATTAATCCATCAATAATCCTAGTTGAGCTACAATGAGGATCTTATAGACCTATAGACTGAAGCTCCAATGGTACTTGGATAATTAATTAAACTTCTTTAATTAAATTATCTAACTTTCATTAATTGTCGGTCACTCCATTAAAGACCGACAACTGCACTATTTGCACTATAGATATATTTCTATGTCCATTGGATATAATCAATCAACGATGCGATGACCTTTCACAAATTGCTCTTAAGTACAATTGGGTCAAAATTACCATTTTGTCCCTATAGTTACATCTAACTACCTATGTACCACCGATCTCTCTAATGAACAATAAGTCATAGTTCAACTATGACCAAACTCCTCTCGGGCCAAGAGAGGGTATGGTGCCACATTGTTCAAGCCCTAGAATCAACCTTTAAGGGAGCAATTTATTTACTTATCCTGACATTAAGGAAGGAGTGAATTTCATCTTGTGTAGTTGTGTTCCCAGCTCCTCAATCAGACAAATCCCGAAAATGGTAGCCATATTGAATTGGTGAACTGGCCACTCTCACCCATGCAAATAAAGGACCGCCTCCATAGGCAGGAGTTCCAACTCACTCAGGATTTAGGTCATGTCCCTTATGGTCATTCTAGTGAAATGTAAGTCCCTACTATTAACGGTGCTATATAACGAGACTATTCATTTTGTGGTCTGATATTATGCAAATCTTTTTGTATAGAACACCCTCGCTCATATGTCTCTACATGAATGATTAAGATCAAATCATTTGCAGAACTTTAAAACAAATGTAACATCTACAAAGGGGTTGTATTTGTAGTGTCACTAGGATAAAGTATCCAATCTTATCCATCTACTACAGACCATTCAGGTTATCACTTAAACTCAATGCACTTGTATGTCTCTATATATATGTTTAAGTTACAGAAGATAACTTTGGATGTTTGTTTACTAGTTTTGTGGATAAATGCTACTAAGTGTCAAATAAAATACCTAAGATTTTATTAAATAAATAAACTATTTGTTCAATATACTTACAAACTATAGAACCCATGAGATTTAGGGAATCACCCTCAACACTGTGGTAGACACAATACCGGTGTTTCTTCTTTTTTTGTCTTGCAAGTCCCCTCTTCCTCACATTACAAATTTACTGCCATCGCGTGAAGGTTATGTCTTTTTCTCTATCCAAAATTTTAGCATCAACAATACTAAATTGATAGATGAGAGAATGTATTACAAGGTTAAAAATATCTAAAATTTAGCTAAAATTTAATTATACAAACACTAAATTTTAACACATTTATGAAATATTAGTTATGTAATAGACTCATCCTAAAATCTTTCTAAATGAAATCCATCAAGATTAAACTAATTTTAATTAGGCTAAATTATAGAGAATACCAGTAAACTATGTACTTTGTGTAGAAAATATCTTTAAACTTTCAAAAGTTTCAAAATACCCTTAAACTTTTAAAAAAAAAAAAAGTTAAAAAATACACTTACTATTATATGAATAGAAACCGTTAATATCGTCTTACTTCTCTATTTCCATATTTTTTTTCTCGCAACCCTTCTTCAATACCTTTTTAGCACCCTTATTGTTAACATTTATTTATATAAAAAAATGAGAAAATAAATAAAATTGCACACTTTAGTTCAGATATATGGACTATAATAAGAAGAAAGAGTAGGATGCAAGGGATTTTAGGACTTAAATCTTTTAACAAAATTGTACAGTAGTAGTTTTGTGTTAATAGCCAAGTACATTTTTTTTGTTTGACTATTTATCATTTTGGTATGTTTCAGGAAAATTTTGACTTTGGAATTTTGTGTGATTTTGTGGGATTTTATGATTTAATTTACAATTTGGGCTGTTGAGAAAAATGGTGTAAGCTAAGGATTGGAAAAATTAGAAAAATAAAATAAAATTGTACATATGAAAAAGTGAGGATGTCTGTATACTTTGTTTTAAAATTGGAATTTTCAAATTTAAGAAAACTTCAAATAAATTGATCATCATATTAACAATAGAACATTTTTAAACTTTTTTTTTAAAAAAACTAAAGTTATTTTTGCAATGAGATATTAAGGATTTTTGTTTATATATCAATGATGAAAGCACTTTTAACTTGTTTTAACTTAAAGGTATTTTTTAAACTTTTGAAAATTTAAGGGCATTTTTGAAATAGAATTTTAACAACGATTAGGGCATTTCTTAATTCTTTTTGAAAGTTTAAAGGTACTTTTGAAAGTTTTAAAAATTTAGGGATATCTTTGACACAAAGTACAAAGTTCATGAGTATTTTTTATAATTTAGCCTTTTAATTATAATCATAGCGATATTTAGTTGCTCACTGTTTGTCTCTATTCCATTTTATCTTCTTTTCTCCCTACAAAAGTTTATTTAATAATAATAATAATAATCAATGTTTAAAATGTGGATGTCAACGGAAATACCGAGGTCTTAATTTTATAAATATTTTGATGCAAATGTCGATAAAATTTTGATTCTGATAGATATTTCTAGAAAAATTAAAAAAAATAAAAAAATCAGAAAATAAATTTGAGTTAGTAAATAAATAAACATTTTGTGATTTTTAAATAAGTTAATATATCTATTATTTATATGATATTTATAATAATAATATTTTGTTGCTTAATTATTATGTTTTATGGATTTTTATACAATATGGTGGAAATATCGATTCATCCTTTATGATGATATGAAATCCATTGAAATACAAAAATATAGATAAAAATATCTCTATGTCTACAAAAATTTAATACTATTACAATAACATAGTAAAGAAAAATTTGATAAATAAATAAATAAGACTGTTGAGTTAGCCCCCAAGTTAGTTTTCCCTCTTTTTATGGTGCAAAAACCCTAAAATAATTTTCCCTCTTTTCAATTCATTCCTTTCTTTCTTTTTGTTGCTCTCCACTCGTTTTTTTTCTTCTCCACTTCCTTCCTTCCTTCCCAGATCCAACATTCCGGGCTTTCTTCTCCTTCAGGTGAGCATCTTACTCCTCATCAGTCAACTTTACCCATTTCCCCCTTTTAATTCTTCCTTTTTTCCTTTCTGGGGTTGTTGATCGGATCTTTTCTCTTCATTTCTCCGGGTGTTTGTCTGGTTTAATCATCAAGAATCATAAATGTTATCGGTGGATAATTAATGAAATTGTCTCCTTTTTCTGCCCTTTTGATTTTGATCATCGTATAGGTATAATTCTCTGTGTTTATCGATTTTTCTTTGTGATTCATGGTTTTTTATTGCAGCTTGGACTTGTGGAATCGCCTCTCTGATCATTTCCGGGTAAATTCGACTACTTAAAAGAGGGTTTTCTTGTTTAAAGTTCGAGGTCTGGGTCTCATGAGAATTTTTAGGGGAATGCAGAAATCGTTTTGCAAGGAGCAGCAGCAGAAGGAGCTGGGCTGGAAGAATATTTTCTGCCGAGGGTTGGGTGTCACTGCTCCCAAGGCAAGAACTCGTGACAAACCCATGTCTACTGCCTTCTTCACTAGTCTCTGAGCTTGCTTCTTGACGCCAATAATTGGGGTTCTTGTTGATTTCTTGAGGTGTCCTTTGATACACATCTCCAATGACGAGGGTTGTTATACCAAGAGGTTCCTCTGGTGGTTCTTCTACAAACACCAACCGATCTTCAGCCTCTGCTTCTTCATCATCTCGCCCTGAACAACATGTTTCTACTTCTCCACAGCCAGCTTCGAAGGATGAGGAACTTGGAGAGATTATACAGGAACAGTCTACTGCTGATGAGGTTTTGGACGTTGCAAATAGCTGCGAAAGCAAGACAGTTAAAACAGAGCATGTTTTAATCGAAGGATCTTATAATGATCGCCAGATGGAAATTTTGAGAGATGAACTTTCTGGGGACAATGAGAAAGTTGTTAAAGACGATACTATGGATCAAGGGGAACCTAGAATGGTATTGGATCACTTGAAAATTCCGGATAGGAATGCAATTGAAAATGAGTGCTGTAAGGGGGATTCCTCACAGGCCATTCGAGGGAATTCACCACCCCCACCACCCCCTGCCCCACCACTCAAACCTTCTTCAGTGAGCTCATCAAACACTAGGAGACATGTCTTGGGAAGTTCAAATGCTGGTAGAATTGGGTCCTCAAGAAGTGGCATTCCTTGGTCTGTTGTTTCAAATAGGACCTCCCTCACTGGGTCACGTCCTTCCTCTCCAAGATCACATGTTGATAGTGAGGGTTACAACAGTGCGGATGAGCAGAACTCTTGTTATGTGTCATATTATGATCTGGTAATGTTGTTAGGATGATACAAATAAATCGATCGATTTCTTAGTCTTCTGACTCTTTGGTTTTTTTCTAGACTATATATATTTTAGAACTCTGAAATTCTTCTTTTCTTGTTTTAAATGTCAAGATGCTGAAATGGAATTCTAAAGATCCTCTCTTTTCTTGTGGTTTCCCCTTATACATTGTGCTTTAGTAGTTATTGATTGTTCATGCAACTCATAATGAATGTCAAGGTTTTCTATTTCTATTTCTTGACTATCAAATAAGGTTTTTGGCCCCTTGTTTGGGTTCTTATTTATCTAGGTATTTGAATACCTTGAACTGTAGAATTTCAAGGATTTTCCTGTCAAATGAGCATTTTAGTCCTTTTTGGAAGCATGGGGTTCCTTCATAAAATTATTGTGCTGTTGAGAGCTGGTAATGTTATATGTTCATGCATCTTCTGTGATAGAATTCTTGCACTCATCCGTGTAAGATTCCTTTTAATAAACTCCTGTATTGATCGAACGCACACAATTCGTTTTAACTTATTTCAGGAAAGAGAGAGGCAATTCGAGGCTGAAATTAAGCGGGTAAAAGGTTTTGAAGTTAAAAGAATGCTGGAGGATGGGAATTGCCTATTTCGTGCTGTTGCAGATCAAGTGTATGGGGATTCTGAAGCATATGATCTGATTCGACAGATGTGCATAGATTACATGGTATGATGAATTCTTGAGTTGATCTCTCTTTGATGATATTATGATGGCCTCAAAAGTATTTTGCTTTCAGCATCTCCATTTGACTTTGATGAAGGATTTATTTATTATTTTATTCTTCTTCTTCTTCTTATTATTATTTTTGTGGATTGAATTGAATGTCAGTCGAACCAATATTTAATACTGATATGGTAAGATCAATTCTTACCATAACAATGTTAATGTTAAAAAAAAGGCGTGGCAAGATTACTTCTTGTTACTGACATTGGGAAAAAAGACAATGCCTATTTTATCTCCTTTTTTTTTAAAATTATTTTTTTAATTTTATGTAGAACTGGACTGCCAATAATGGAGGAGATATATAAGGTTCAGTGAGAAACAGTGAAATATTGACCTTATGGGTGCCTATAACAGATGTTAGAGAAACCAACTAATATATATATTATGAATAGATCAAACCATTAATATTCATTCACCAATTAAGTAGAGGAAGAGTTCAAAAGGAGGGAAGGGAATTGGCCCCCCAGTCCCAAGCCTATGCCAAAGGAGTTAGGAAAAATCCACTCAACTGGTTAAGAATAATGCGAGATATTTTAGAGAACGTGCCCTTCATGGAATTCTCATCACATCTAGTTGTCTTCATTCTGAATAACCTCCTATAAAAGAGTTCTTATGTCTTTACGTCAAATGGATCTTGGTCTTCTTATCATAAAGTTCCCCAATGGGGTTTGTTTAACGAGATACGAAAACTGAACAGGGAAGCCTCGGTTTATTATATAGTTTAAAGGTAAACCACATTTGACCAAAAGGATATGCTAACTTCATTTTTTTTAATATAAAAAACTGCACCATGATAAATGAACAGAGAAGACATGAAACACCTCCAGTTTTCAATGACGTTGATTGTTGATTAAAGAAAAATGATTATTGTAGTGTAGTATAGAGAGAGGGTACATGAACACAAGCTATTTGTAAGAAAGCTAGCCCACTACACATTCGTCCGCCTTTCTAATTTTTTCTTTATGTATATATTTTTAAAGATATTACTAGAGAGTAGCCATAACAACATTCTAATCCGATATAATCTTGAACCCCACAACAATTGGATGGACCTTCCGTGTTGTTAAAAAAGAAATCTATTTCAGAAGAATTCAGCAATTTCTCCAAAAAATTGAAAGAACAATCAAAGAAAAGTTGGATTTAACTTCCCGTCAAATTTCGTGTGAGCACTGCCAACTAATGAACCACCTGATTAACTAACTACTATAAACAAATAAAGGTAGCTATACAGAAACAGAAAATTGAACTCACTAGTCGCTGCATTTCTATAGGAGGCACTTTTTCTCATACAGACTCCAGTAACTGGGTACATATAGAATATAGATGACTATTTTGATTATATTCCATGTTTCACTTTAGTGTAAGGATCCGTGGAACAAGTTTTGCCTGTATGTTTAATTGAGTTTACTATACTGTTCAGGAGCGTGAGAGGGATCACTTTTCCCAGTTCATAACTGAAGGATTTACATCTTATTGCAAGAGGAAAAGAAGAGATAAGGTCTGGAGTAGTTTAAATTGTTATCAATATGCTTTAATTCTATATAACTTTTTCCTTCAATTTTGGTGCTTGCTGATGGAAGGGGGTTCTTTCATTTGTTGCAGGTATATGGAAATAATGCTGAAATCCAAGCCCTTTGTGAGATGTATAATCGACCAATCCATATTTTTTCCTATGGCACAGGTGCAAATTATGTTATGGTTATGGTTTCTGGTCTAGGATGGTGTTTTACCTACCTTATTAAGTAGTGTGTCAATCATCTATGCCTATAGCTTGTGACCCTTTTTTTTTTTTGTTATTTTTTATTTTACCTTCTCACAGTTTTGTTATTAATTATTATTATTATTATTATCATAGTTATCAGTGTTAAATGGAAGTCTCTGTTTTCTATACTTTTTTTAATTACATTTACTGTAATGCAGAACCTATTAACATCTTTCATGGAAACTATGCTACTGACCTGCCTCCCATTCGGTTGAGTTATCATCATGGAAATCATTACAACTCTCTTGTTGATCCACGGCGCTTAGCAATTGGTGCAGGGCTTGGCTTCAGCAGTCTTCGAGGGGTATGCCTTTTTGTTTTTTCCTGTTTGTTATAACTAAAATTAAGGAAACAGTTTGAAACCTCCTTTGTAACAGAGAGATCATAAAAAAGGTGAAAATATTACAACCAACCTATCAAGTGGGTTTTAAAATAATTTTCCCAATGATCCTTCCAAGGGTATAGTTATAATTATGGCCTGTTCAAGGCATGATAAAGTCAAAGGCTACACCAGTCCCTTTCTGAGAGATAAGTAAAGCAAAGAATTTCAGAAAACTATAGGGTTTTGGCTTCCCTTCCCTTGATTGTGATTTCATTATTCAGTGAAATTATCTCTTGCCAAAAAAAAAAGAAAAAGTCTTGACGCACTAAACCCTTAAAACAATGTTTCTTCTTTGACCAAAGATCTTAAGGCCAAGGATTTTAGAATGGTAATGCTTGGGACCTTGGTTTGAGAAGGGGTCTCTTTGATAGAGTGGTAAAGGAGTGGGCTAGGCTTGCTTTGCTGTTGGAAACTAGATGTCCTTCTCAAGGGCACAATACATTGCTCTGGAAGATTGGATAAGTGTGGTATGTTTACAAGCCATTTGCCCTGGTTGTTCTTCAAGAAAAACGAGGAGTGTTAGATGAAGCTTTTTGTGTACTCTGTTTTGGGACAGGGTGATTCCAAAGCAAGTGAAAAATTATCCTTTGGACCCACAGCCCTTGATAGTATCAATACCCAGTCCATTCCCCAATATGTGTTATGTGCTGTAAAAGTGAGTTCTTCCCATCTGTTGCATTGTGAGTTTGCTGGAAAAGTTCAGAATTTCCACGGTCAGATGTTTGGTTTGCAGGGTTAACCTCATGGTATGGTTTTGTGGTTAGCCAGAATCCTCTCCAGGTGTTGGCTGAAAGACAAAGCTAGAGGATCTGGATGAGTCTTGCTAGGTCTATTCCTTGGCTTCTTTGGAAAAAGAGAAATTCTAGAGTGTTTTAGATAACTCGAGCTCTCTTCTTTCCTTTTATGACCTTGTATAGTTTACAGCCTCTACTTTGAGTCTCCAACATAAGTTGTTTTGTAACTACTTGATAGACACCATTTACTTAGATTGGAAGGTCTTTTTGTTATCTTTTAGGAGAGGGGATGCCTATCCCCTTGTCCCTTGGGCTGTTTTGTTTGGGATTTTGCTCCTTGAATTGTATTCTCTTGTTTGACCAGAAGTAATTTTTAGTTTTCAAATTGCGATCTTGGTAAGCTTTGAGTGATTAGCTCAATTGGACTGTTGTGAGATTTCATCTGTCCATGACATGGGCATTCATTGATACGTAATCCAAGAGCCTGCTCTTTCTGAGATCCGTGACAATAGTGTTCTCCTCTTGAGAGAGCCTTCTTTTTAAGTCTTGAATAATAAATAACAAACCATTTACACGTTGCATTGCATTTTTTCCTTCATATTTGAGTTTTGAGGAGTTAAAGAGCAAATTCACCCAGGATTAATGAGTGAGACTTCTGACAAGTTTTTAAGATTTAGTTTATTCGTCAATTGGTTAAGTTTAGTAACATCACCTCATCTAAGAAGCACAAACACGGACATGAAGTGACGCGGCAAAACACAATGATATGCCAATTAAAAAAAAAAGCTGGGACACAGATGCGTTGGGAATGCACTCTTTTTTATTATCTTTTTAGGATATATATAAATTTAACAAAAAATACTAAATACACTCCACTAAAACAACATAAAATGTCAAGTTAATTAACAATTGCAGGAGATGAAACATTTATGTTTCTATTTTATTTTTCCTTAAAAAAAGGGCTTTCCTTTTGTTTTTTTCTTATCTTAGTTTAAGATATTATTGATTTGGGTTTTAAATTTGGGTCCATTTATGATGTTGGACGATTTTATCTTTAAAAAATCCCCCCAAGCGTCTCCAGGAAGTGTCCTAATCATGTCTCCACATGTCCAACATGTCTAAAATTAAAAATAGGATATGAAAATTTGCATGTTCGACATGTGTCTAGAGCGTGTCTGAATGTCTCCGTGTCCATCATGGACACCCCTTAAAATGGAGTGTCTGTGCTTCATAGCACCTCATTATTACCTGAAGAAGTCTTGCTTAACATGCAGGAATAAATGTATTGCGAACATATGTTTTTATTCTCTTTTCTTTTTCATTGTTTATTCTCTCATTGGATGAACTTCAATGATGGACGTTCTTTTAGAAACATTTGATTACTATTGTGCATCAGTTTCATTGATGTTCTCATATATTTAGTTTTATGGTAACATACACTAAATATTCATCAAAATAGCAAACAGATGTTAATGATAGGTATGCTAATTGGGATATTATAAGGATATATTCGTAATTAGTTAGAGAGTTTGTTAGGCTTGTTGGTTATAGAGAGGGTGGGGAATGAAGAAGATCAACAATATTGAAGTATGAATTTGGGCTTGAGAGTAGTCTCAAGACTAGGAGGGTCCAACTTCCAAGTACCTCAAACACTTGGTTTATCTTATAATTCCATTATCATTTATCTTTCAATATATTCAGGTTCTATCAAATTGGTATCAGAGCGATGTTCACAGTGGGTGAGATAGAGAGTAAGGTTGTACTGTTGGAAGACAAGGTGGAGATAGAAAAGCAAGCAAAAATGGAATTTCGGTTTGCTGAGATAGTAGAGCAACATTCGAGGAGGGGGAGATGAATTAGCAATTTGAGTTACACTAAGAGAAGAAATGAAGGTGATGTTCTCATGACTTGAAGGATTGTTGTGCCGAGGAGGATTGGCTTCTGTAGAGAGTACACAAATGGACAAGGAAATTTGGGCGGACGTTGGTTGATTGTGCATAAAGTTGTAGAATCGGTGAAGTAGCAGAATAATACTGCAAGCAATGATGGGAACAACCAGCCTATTAAGTGTGGAG
Organism: Benincasa hispida; assembly: GCF_027475165.1. Lineage (NCBI taxonomy): Eukaryota > Viridiplantae > Streptophyta > Magnoliopsida > Cucurbitales > Cucurbitaceae > Benincasa > Benincasa hispida. Next base: position 1,757,145 of record NC_143485.1, on the reverse strand, counting down.
TTCCTTTGGATCATAAGCGGCTGGGAAAACTGGAGGTTCCCATCCTCCAGGGCGAGGAAGATGAAGGCTCGAATGGGTGGTTGCATTTGGTTAAACATCGCTTCATGGAGGATTGATCATCAGATTGGGCTAAGTTGGGAGCGAAATCTCAAATAAGCCATCATCTACAATTGATGTTGGAGATGGAAAACTGTGGGAGGCATGGACAAAAGAAATCACAAAGAAAAATTTTAAAGGGATTGAAAAGGGGAAATGGAAAACAAAATGGACAAAGAAAGAAAAAACTTGATGACGAACGCTGTTGTGGACGAAGCTGAGAATATGGTGGAAGCTGGTACACAAAAAGCATGATTAAAAAAAAATAAAAAAGAAAAAAAGAAAGTGAGGCAAATGGCTTGTGGAGACCATTGTCGAAGAATGCAGTCAGATGGAGATGAAGACTTGGGGGGGAAGACACCGTTGGAAATTTTGTGAAGATGAAAGGAAGAGATTCCTTAATCACGTGAAATGTCAAAATGTGGGGCCATGGGTGGAGTCTTGGGGCCAATTATACATTAAATAGTGAAGGCCCATTTCTTTTTAAAGCTGAATAATGAGGCAGCAAGTTGTCGGGTTGGCCGGGCTCTTCCTCATTCAGTTTGGATTCTAATAGCAATATTGTACTTTACTTTAACGATATATTTTGTACTGGGATGTGATGTACTATGGGTGTATCAACCTAGTTGAGATATCCGGTCGCCTACTGATCCCTCCGATTTCTATCGTCATATAATTATATTGTCTCATTGTAATTTAAGCGTTAGTCTCTTTTCATTTTATCAATGAAAAGTATTGTTTCAGTTAAAAAAAAATTAAAAAAAAAAAAAAGGAAAAAAGCAATATCCCACCTGAAATTACATTAATTGACTCATGTGAAAAGATCAAGCATACCCAAGCCACCTCAAGAAAAATTTCACCTTCACAATGTCTGCCATTTGATAAATTCTGCCCCACATCGCCAACTGTTGTCAAAGCTACTGCCGCTGATCGGCGTTGTTAAAAAAGGGGGAAAGAAAAAAAAAAGGATGCCTCAGTCTCAATTTTTTGTAACCACACCTTGAGAACAAGGTGTAATAGAGGGGCAGGTAATGATAGGTATTCTAATTGGGGTAATATAAGGTTATATCAATAATTAGTTAGATAGTTTGTTAGGCTTGTTGGTTTTATATAGAGGGGGCGGGGAATAAAGAAGATAGGCAATATTTGGAGTATGAATTTTAGGGATTGAGAGTATTCTCAAGATTGGGACAGTACAAGTATTTTGATCACTTGATTTATCTAGGAATTCCATTATTGTATACCTTTCACTATATTTGGTTCTATCAGCTACTTAATAGGAGCACGTGCTATTAATATTGCTTTCCTTGGTGTCTTTTTAGTTTGGGTTGGGCAGAGGTGGTGGTTAAATTTTCTTGAAAAGCATAAATCTTCACTCAAGTAGTTTTAGCGTGCCAAAGATTCCAGTGAACGAGTTGTGTGTTTTAAAACTTTTTGTTGAACGTCTTATGGACCTTGATGTTTTCTATATGCACTGTGCAGGCAAATGTTGACAAGGATAAAGTGAAGGCTGCTTTAAAAGCGCAGCAAGATCAACAGCTTGATAATGCAAGTATCTTGGACTGTTATATTTTAGATCACATGAGGTTTGTAAAATAAGAGAATGACCTTTTACTTTCTTGACTTGACAGGCTCTTCTTGCTCAAGGACGGTATTTCTCAGATCTTGAGGTTACTGAAAAGGAGATCGAGCAGATGGTGATGGAAGCTTCTAGAGCTGAATATCTTGCTAGATACTCCTTGAAGCACCAATTAGACCGAAGAGACAACTCCACCCCCGGTGCAGAACCGTCTTCATCAGGCGCCAGTATGTATACTCTTAATCATCCATACTTTTAGTGATATTTCTATGTGGCTGAAACTATTATGGAGTTTGAAATGGGAAGTAAAACTGCATGAGTATGACAAGTTAGTTTTATGTTCACTTTAATAAGGTTTTGATTTTTAACTTCAGGGTCCTCGGGAAGTGAGGGTAATTGTAAGAGAGAAAGTGGGGTGCAGGAGTCAGTTTTAAGCAATGGAATGCGAACGGTGCTTTCAATGGGGTTTGGTTATCTACAGGTGATTGAAGCTTATAGCATATTTGGAGACGATGTGGATTCAATGGTTTGTTATTTGTTGGAAACTGGGGATAGCAGCAGACGCAAAGGCAAAGCAACGGAATGATCAGAAAAGCAGCAGCCAGCAGCAGACCTTAGGGACACCGATGGAAGAAGGTTGGTCTCTCTCTCTCTCTCTCTCTCTTTCTCTCTCTCTCTCTCTCTCTCTCTAACTCTATTCCAACATCATTTGTTTCACTTAGAAAGTGAAGATGTTAAAAGAGAGGCATGTAGGGGAACAAACTCAAATCCTGTTCTGGTATGGTATGATAATAAAGCAAACTCGACCTTTTAATCTCTACAATATTACAAGCTCTCCATTATTTCCACTTCCATCCCAGAAAATGTATGGTTACGTATTCGGTATTATTTTCTACGCTATCAAGAAAATCAAGAAAATCATCAACAAAAATTTATCACTTAATGTTTACTCGCTCAAGAGTCATTGGTCGAATCCCTTTCCCTCACCCTGATATAATATTCGAATCATTATAGTATTTTGCGGATTATCTGTGGAGCCTAAATTTTGTTTGGTGGTAGTCAATACAGTAAAAAGGGGGAAAAGAGGGGGGGGATGGAATGTAAGACGTTAACCAATTTGAAAAGAAAGGACACTCACGAGTTTTGAATGAACTAGTGGGGCAGAGATAAAGTAATGCGGGAAGGTGCTGAATTAACCCCAAAATAAGTTTTGTTTTGTTTTTGATTTACAATCTGCTGTGTGGGAAAAACATATATGATTAAAACATTAGTTGAGTTAGGTTCATTTTGGTAACCCTGAAATAAGAATTTGTGGAAGGGAAAAGAACAATTTGATTTTGAGCATTTTCATCCTAATAAGCCTTCATCATAATGTCCAATCAAATTTACTCACTTTGATTATCTTTTAACTTCGTTTACATTTAGCATTTAATGATTTCTTTCATGTGTTGGTTGATGTAATTTATTTATTTATTTTTATTTCAACAAATACAAAGGGGTATCAAATTCAACTAATGTTTATTTATTTATTTATATCTGAGTCTATGGGTCAGTTTACGATTAATTTCATGGGATAATACGTTTGATTTTTACAACATTTAGATATTAAAAAAATTCATGGGATGAATCTTAGATATGTGGTGGCTATCATGGAGAATTGATTCCATGATATTTGCGTGTACGTGTTTAGTTGATAAAACAAATAATTAATGTTTAATATCATTTTTTAAAGTTATTAGATATAAGATTATGGTTATAATAAACCCATTATCTTTCTCTGAAAATGATTGCACATAAGCAACGACCAAAACATATCACAATTTGCAAATTTATGCTTCAAATTTGCCAAAGTTGACTACGTACGAATGAAATGGGGTCTTCATACTGGAAGTTATGCAAGCAAGATTCTGCTTCCTGAGCAGCATTCTTGGCATTCCACTGACTATCGACATTCCATGGTAAATTCTATTACACAAAATATAAAAAAATAACATGTCCCAAAAATTTGAGGGTAGTAAGGAAATAAATTTGTGGCCAAATTTTAGATAATGCTAAAGCCGATAATTTTGGTAAAAACTTGCATTTGTGAGATTCTAGCTATGAAAAGTGCTTATGTGCTGAGAGTTCTATTTAATGAACTTAAGGCTAAACTCTTGTAAATAGAATCTTTATATTCTCATTTGCTTATGTTTTTTTTTTTATGAATCTCTATTTTACCCTTTTTAGATATGACATAACTCCTCAAGTGTAGGAGTCTATTGAGTCTAATAGGTACACAATTGATATCGACGAGATACATTCAAGATCTAACATGATTGGTCAAATGACATTTATTACATTGTTTAGATAGAGGTGATTATATATTAAACTGATGCATTCTTTCACTTATAGAGTGAGATGCACATACAATAATAAAATGTGTTTGATTACAATCTTAAAAATGATTTCATACGATCCATCCAAGTTTAAAGAAAAGAACAAAAACCTTCAAGGCAACTTTAAAGGTGAAATAAATTTAAAAATATCAAACTTGTGCATTCTCACTTTAAGGGTGAGATGCATATATAAAAGGACCGTATGTTTACTCATAATCCTAAAAAATCATTTCATACAATCTAAGTTTCGAGAAGAAAAATAAAGAGACATTTGAAGGCAAAGTATTTTTTTTTAGGTTAGTAGAACAGATACAATCAAGTTTTTGCATTTCTTTATAACATTGTAAGCAAATTTATAATAGAGTTCAGAAACGTTCACAAAAAAATTTATAAAGAAAATATAATATTTTGGAGAAAAAAATGTCATTAAAATTTTAAACTTTTTTATTAAAAAAACCGTCAATAATGAGGTTACTTTTTGTATGCACTATTTTCTTTTTACCTCAAATCTTATTTGTATTCTACCTCGATTCTGATTACATTAAAATTTAAGACTTAATAATTAATTAATTCATAATTCAGACTTCATTTAATAACCATTTGATTTTTTTTATTTTTAATTTTTGAAAAGTAAATCTATAAACACTTTTCCACCTCTAAATTTCTTTTTTTTTCCCTACTTTTTACCAATGTCTTAAAAAACCAAGTAAACTTTAGAAAACTATTTAAAAACTTATTTTTGTTTTTCAAATCCAACTAAAAATTCAACTCTTATACTCTAAGTATGATGAAAATCATTGTAAACAAATGAAAGGATATAGACTTAGTTTTCAAAAACAAAAAACAAAAAACAAAAAACAAAATGGTTACCAACATAACCCTAACATAACCCTAATTTATGAGTCTATTTTGTTTTGATTATTACAATGTTATTTAAATATATATATATATAATATCATACATTTATACTAGAGTTTTATCTTTCAACAATTAAATACTATTTTAAAATTTTAAATTACAATTTGACATTTAACGTGCATTGCACTAGTTTGAGTAAGAAGCTGAGTCAGCAACTACTTTAACACATCAAGCCACAAACAATTGAAAAATTCAGTCCAAGTCTTTGTTAGCATTTAGCAGTTCAGAAGAAGAAAAAAGCCACATAATTACATAGCTCAAGGTAATTTATAGCCATATTATAAGTCAATTACAAAGACAAATACTCCCAATGCTACACATTCTATATAACATAAAATAGGTGAAAATAAGCAGTAAAATTCCAAGATTTCAACAAAATATCACATAACTTATGCTATGCTTATCAAGGTCTATCAAATTATGATCTCTCCTATTGTAAACCAAATAAATAACTTAGCTGGTCCCAAACTCACATTCACATTGAATGAAACAATATCAAAGAAGAAATATCAAAGAATAATACCACAACAGAGAATTAAAGAGCGGGCTAATATCATTATCATTCAACAAGTCATCATGTAACATAAGGTTATCTATCAACTACGACCCATGGTTCTTGAGGCTAAAAACTCGCAAAAATCATAGGAACACTATTTCTAGCTAGGGGTGAGCATGATAGACTAAAAAATCAAGCCAACCGACCAAACCAAAGTCAGCCGATCGGAGGAGATGGGTCGGTCGGCGTCAGTTTGGGAAAATTCCAAATCGGCAAATTTAAAAAACAGATCAAAGAATAAAACCAACCAAACTGACCGACTTTTACTCCTAGACAGTCGAGGTCGGTTTGTTCAAACCGACCACTGTTGGTTCGGTGACGGTTTGATGCTCACTAGGAAGATAATTGAAGCCAAAACTGTGGAAATAGGAAGAAAATCTTTTCCATTTCAGTTGAGCGAATACTGGAAACTATTTTTAATTTAATTGAGTATCATAATAAAATGTAGTTAACACATGTAATAATTATGAAGAGAAAAACATAATTAGTGGCATAAAGGTAAGAAGATTTACAGAAAAGTTAAAACTACAAAATTTCAACATATTCTTGTAAATTATTTGTAGCAATAGATGAATGAAATCCATGCAAATGAAATATTTGATAAAACTGAATAATTAACAAAGCAACGAAACCAAAACCATCAGTCACTGTGAAACAATAATAATAATACTAAGAAATAACCTCAACATATTATATGAGAAAAATATTTTCTCAACTGTTGAACTGAATCTATTGCCTGACACTAACATCAACTGAGCAAGAAATAATAGACCCAACAAATTCCAAGGAAAAAATCATGGTCAAAAGTGGAAGCCACAAATGAGGGTTAAACAGTAGGAATTTAAATATGGAGAGCAAACAAAAAATTATCGCACCTTGAGTTCTCTTAACTGCTATTATGTCACTGAAAGGATGTCAAAGAAAGAAATAGAAAATCCAGCGAGGAACGGCCACATAAAACCTTCAGTTCCTCAAGCTCTGATGATTGGTTTGACACCTTTGTCACATTTGGACCCCATCGTTAGGCCTGTCTAATCTAGATGGCAAAAATTCGGGTGGCAATGATGCAAATCCAAGCGTCAAAATCTACTGCACTCATCAAGCTGTTTTTACTTTTCGGGAAGGAGGGCGTCTAAATAGACCGATCAGATCATCGAGACCCTATGGAACAGAGATTTTGTGAGTTTCTACAGCTTTGGGAAGGGTGGGGAAACAACACTTCAAGAGTGTTTCAAAGGAGTTAAACAAATATTTTTACTTAACAATATTCTCAAAAGTCATTCCAAACTTAAGGTGTGCTTAGAAGTGCTTTTAAAAGAAATATTTTTGACAAAAAAAAATCACTTTTATATTTGTTTTATAATCTTGAAAGTGTTTTTGAGCGATTCACAATGAAGCATTCAAGCCAAAGACCACTAAACAAGTGTTCTCACAAAACATTCTGGTTTACAATTTTTTCCCAAAGCATTTTTAGGTTACTCCTACGCTTGAAAAGTCTCTATACACAATAGTCTTGAGTGGCGAGTGCTTGATAACAAAGGTCCTAAGAGCCCCTTTCTGCACACATGGACATTTATTTATTTTATTTATGTTTAAGAAATTCTATCATGAAAGATCATTTTCTAAATTTGATTATTGATAAAGTAAATAATACAACATACCCTGGTTGTGATCACGAGGAAACAGAAGAGTAAAACTAAATAAGATCCCAAGACCAAAAGCAAAAGCAAGTCGAATGTCACACTAGCAACCTGAAACAAACATGAAGCTTTGCTTAGATTCAAGTCAAGAAAGAACACCAAGGATTACAACACATTACCACAGATCTAGAATCAGTTGACACGAATATAGAAAATAATATTGTAGAAAACAAATATAAAATGGAGCATTGCATGAGATTGTATAAGCTGAAAAAATTGTAACAAAACTGGATCTATTACATGCTATAAAATGGAGCATTGCATTGCATGAAAGATCTATTAGGGATCTATTACATGTAACTATGCAAGTGCAAGTATAGAGCCAAGTTCACAATTGATCCGCGAAGTACCTGGTATACGTGAAGTTTAGCTGCAGTTGAATCGTAAAAGGTGAACATCCCGTCAAATACTTCATGTTGCAAGCCCACATCATGGGTATGGACCTCCAGTTCCTGAAAATAGTAGAAACATATCATTCAACAATGACTCAGTGAAAGGTAACTTGAATCAATGACCTGAAGCATTTGTACGAGTCAGTACAGCCAAGCTAACTCGCCACTAAAATATTGTGTTTGCATAAATGGGTTTCGTGCTTTTGTATCAGACAAGCATGCAAGGAAAATATGGATCAGCGGTCAGAAATAGTCACAAACAGAAGGTGGCAATTTCTCCAAAAGTTGGAATATTTAAGCACGTTATGCATGTTTCCGTGCAATATTTTTAGGTTGACGTAAACAAAAGGGGGCAAGAACGGTAACAATTGACACAATTTTATTATATGATATAAAACCTTCCCTACTGCCAATACACGAAGGAAGGAGTCATCTTTTGATGAAAAGGAGCCAGTTGAACATAAACACGTTTCAGAACAAAATCTTATTTTTTTTCTATCAGATTGCCCAATCAATCTTCGGGTGAGCATATTATACGAAGCTAAATGAAAGTAGATGGTACCAACTGGCACAATTTCGTTTATGAAATAAAACCTTTTTTAATGCCGATATGAAAGGGTCATCTTTTGACAGGAATGGAGCAACTCGAGGCGTTCGTGACAAAAGATCCAACCATAATCGAATATAAGTTGGATTGACCGCCAAACTGCTATCATCTGCAAATACTTGTATATTCTTTCCTTCGTATCTGTAAATATGCTTCTGCATAAAATGCAAGGAATTGTGCATTAGAGAATTCTGAAAAACAATATAAAATAATACCACGAACACTGAACCATTTGCAATTTGAAAATCAATAATGGAAGTAGTCTATTCTTGCACTCTGCACTTGTAAATAACAGTAGAAGCTAGCTACGTGATATATTCAAACATACTGAAATTTAGATGAATTCTCGATTGCCGAAAACAAACACTTGCAGTTGGGAACAGGAAACACACAAGTACGATACAATACTTGCTTAAATTTTACGGCTAAGCAAGACATGATAAAACTTACTGCAATACTCTCGGCAACTAACTTGATACTGTTGGCAATTTTACTCTCGTTCAAAAACAATCTGTTGGAGGTTGGTCTTGTCAGAATACACATCACACACAGAGATATAATATGTATGCCCGCACACATGCAAGCATGGAAGTGGAACAGAAGCGGGAAACTGATCAATTTCTTAAAAATAGAACCTGTTGTCAGCCAAACCTCCAGTCCTTTCCAAAAGCTCAGGAGCAGCAGAAAGTTCAGAAAGGGTAGCAGCAGTTACTCTCAATCTTGAAAACTGTTCATGCTCCCAGGCTACCTACAGCATACAAAGGATTTATCTAGTGGGCTACAGTAATCATAAAATAGAAGTAACAATTGTATACAGGGAAACCTAGAACAATCTTTTTTGAAATAACGATTAAATAGCACACGTCATTATGTGGCCAAGTAACATGACATTTGAAAAATACACTTGATTATGATTCTAAATGCTCGAGTCATCTTTGCCATTGTATTTGGAGATCATATATACAAGCATAACGTTAGTATCATTTGCAATCCTTAAAACAATGTATCTTAGTGCAAAGGTACGCTCAAACAATAAGATTTGAATCTCCACAGCTAAATTTTTTCTGTAACAATATAAATAAAACATATTAATATAATGATTTCTATATTTAGAATCACAATTACAAATTTCACTTTTCATTGAAGTACCTTGTATGATACTGTTGCCCTAGCCATCAAAATTACAGTTTTATTCTCACTTTTCTATAAATTAAATAGGAACTCAGAACCAAGGTCCAAGTTCAACAAACAACCCAGTGAACAAGTTCCATTTGGAAACATTGACATTAAAGCTCTCGATTAACAGTAGGTCTGGTATGATTGTTTATAAATCCCAATAAAAAAGAATCTCAACTCAGGTTAATAATGCTGAATTATACTGTAGATGCATTAGGAGCTAAAACATATGAGAGCTGAGAAGTTTCATAAAGCGGACTTGGTCATGGTTCACCTAAACAAGAACTCAGGTTAGAGAGAAAAGTGAGATGGTTTTGTGGATTTACCTATGCAAGAATGGATAACCTATTGGCATATCTCCAACAAGTTGAGAAAGAAAGAAGGGTTTTTCTTTTTTATGAGAAACAATCAGAAATAATTTCATTCATGGTATGAAATTACAAAAAGACAAGATGCCGTGTGAGATTACATAATAGTATTCCATTGTGAAATAAGAGATGTAAGACTTTAATATAATCACAAAAAGATGGGGTGAGTTTACACCAATTGAGAGCAATATACACAAGATGATCAAAGAAGCGAGTGAAATCCGTCTCTCAATCTTCAAAGCCCCGGTTGATTTGGTCATTCCATATGAGCCATAAGTAAGCTTTGATAATGATGTTGAATGGGTGGCCAATAAGAAATGAATTCAGTAAAGTGAGAGGGTCATGTGGGAAGACCAAATGATAGTTGAAGCACCGCAGGATTCTCTCCCAAAAAGATTGAGCAAAATCGCAGAAGACCAATAGAAGCATAATGGATTCAGTATGAAAGGGTAGATGCATAATGGATTCAATAGATGCATAAAGGGTTATTTGGGAAGACCAAATGAAAGAAAAAAGGTTGGATCATGTAAGATATGTAGGTTCAGAATTTTTAGATGGTTTACGTATCTCCAAGGCTTCAATTTTTTCTAATACTTTTCTTTTGGTAAACAAAATATTAAAATAAAGACTTAAGCACAAAAAGCATTTGAGTGCAGTAGTCCATTGGTCCTCCGTGACTTACGCATGAAATGAAGCACACAAAAAAAAGGTAAATAAGTTTTGAAAAAATCGGTAAACAAAGAAAAAAATAGAAAATTTACATGTGAAAAAATGTGGGACAAAAATTAAAAAGAAAACGTCAAAATCCTCGGTCACGCGTCTCAGAACATGGAGATTTGGAGAGTACATTCGGAGATGAAGCTGCAATTCTAAACCCAAGAATGAGTATTTCTTAAGGGCCAATACATGTGCATGTGATACTTGTTACTTTTTGTTCTTAACCATTATTAACTCTGTTATTTTAATTTTTGGTTGTTTGTTATTTTCTGTTAGTTACAGTTAGAAGCTAAAAGTAAGACTACATAAAATGCTTCTGCAATCAGTTTCTTGAAGAATTTTGAATAAAAGACTAGTCTGATTTCACTAAAGAGTTTCGCATCAATCAGAAGCCGAATACCAGGTAAGGGAAGGCAGAAGAGGGTTTTTCTTCAGAGATTGTACAGTCTAGACACCTATAGTTGTGTATCATCAACGTGCAGGCTTGCTTAAACCACCGGTAGATTTGCATGCACACGTAGAAAGAAAGGTGGGGAAGCACGAAGTAAATGAATGGGAGAATTTTGTTAGGAGGATAGTGTGGGCATGGGACACCCTCGGGTTGTTATTAGAGGGAGATTGTGTAGGTGTTGATGTAGGTGGGAATTAGGCTTGTCCTGGGGAGAGAACGAACCTTTCAAACTGTCTGTCTTAGTTTTCCTCTTTCTATTTCGGTAATATTTCATTTTTCAATACAATGTTTTAGATTCTATATTCATTTTTCAAATGTCAATAATTAAATTTCATGATATTTTCTTCATCTGAAAATGAATTTTCTGACAGAAAAAGATGAAAGGAAAAACTTCAAGTGTATTAACTCACTCGAGGGTTTGAAATATTAATCTTCTTGTGCTTCAGATCAACTTTGAAGCCCAAATCCTCGGCAACATTTGAGAAATCCTACAGAGAGTCCAGGCCATCCACAACCAACACGTTGTAATAAACAACATAGTATTAAGACATTAACATTTTTATTTATATTACAAGACATTGAATATTTTAAAAGTATATCTGCTTACTTCAAAGATTTGCTTAATGTAGGCATTTTCTGGAGGCTTGGAGACATGCAGCCATAATTTGTCATCCCATGAGCCAATACTATTTAAGCAAATAGCATAGTCAATACTCTCACGGAGTCGGTGATCAAAGCTTTGAAGCCACTGGGAAAGGGTACTTTACATTAATGGACAACGAATAGAAACAATAATAGAATAAACAAATAAATAATAATGGAAATGGAGAAGTCTAACTAAATAGAATACATTGTAATAATAAGAAATAATAATTATGATGATTGTATGCACAAAGAAAGGATGAGAACCTTATGAGTCCCGTTGTAGTTGTAAGGCCCACCAGAAGTGAGCCCAAAAAGTAGATTGTACCTTCCTCTTGTCTTAGGATTGGAATAAAGAAGAGAAAACAACCTTGCAATTTCAAGAAGTGCAACAACTCCACTTCCGTTGCTATCACTTCCCACAGATAATTCCTATAACCAGAGAGATGATCCACATCATCAAGATAAAGTACAGATAAAATATGGTAGATATTGTTAGTGCGTTAAATAAGTCACATACAGGAGCAGCGCCAAATGTATCATATGATGCTACAATAGCAATTGTTGGGAGTTGACTAGCATCCCCATCAGATTTAAGTCCAGGCAGCCAACCCTGACACCAATTAAAAAAAATAAAAACAAAAAGATCACTATTAAAAAGAATTAGGCACAAAAATGAGGGGAGAACAAAGCTAATCACAGCACCTCAATAACAGAACACAAACTACACAATCGCACCAACAAGAGAAATGGTAAATTATATGGAAAATACACAATTTACAGTTTTACAACGTTCTATTTTTGACACATGACCTCTCGCTTGACCTGTCTGCTTGCCTTCTCCAATCACCCTTAGGAGTCAATGGAAAGAACATCGACATGAATGCCACATGTGAAAATTTCAATTTAATTTAACAGATATATCTGGCAGAGAGTCCAATTAGACTGAAATGGGTATTAGGGGGCTCAAAACAAAGCAGGCTCAAAAGGATTATAAAAAGATCTCCAACAACGCAATAGCACAATAAGATGGTAACTACAGAACACTTGGGTACTAAAAAGTCAACAAGAAACAAAAACACGAAACTTAATGAACTCCAATCTAGTCCACAAAGTTTCATATTCCTCACATTCTAAAGTAACCTAGAACTTTAAAATGATAAAGGACATGTGTTGGAAATAAGGGACTTAGTTGATTGTTTATAGTCCTGGGGATATTATAGTTATTTACTTTACCCTATTTTTCTTTTCTTTTTTGTATTTAGGTTTGTTGGAGCCTATAAATAAGAATCCTCTGGTACCTCTCGCATTATGTAAAAATTAATAGAATGAAGACTTTCTATCATGGTTTTTTCTCCCTATTCTAGGGGTTTCTATCGAGGCAAGTCCGTAATCGAGAGTGATGTGCCGCCAGCCGCCTATAACAGCTTGTCGCCTAGGCAGCTCCATCTACCGCCGCCAAGCTATGAACATCACGGGTCCATGGGTCTTTCTTCGGCAATGGTTCAACAACAGTTAGCTGATCTTCAGGCGAGTTTTCAAAACAAATCGCCGCTCTTGAGGCAGCCTTAGGTGCTTCCACAATCACAAACTTAAATTCAAGTGTATTGAATTCAGACGTTCCTTCCGGTTTACTGATGTATCTAAAGAATTCGGTAACCTCTTTCCCTGCTTTAACTAGTGCAAATTATTTGTCTGGTTCTATGGAAAATTCCACAAGCTTAATTGCGGGAGAAAAGTTAAACACCTGGAATTATTTCTCTTGGTCTCAATCTATTAAAATGGCCTTTGAAGGGCGTCACAAGTTCGGTTATTTGACTGGCGAGATATCCAGACCTAGACCGGGGAATCCTCGAGAGCGCACTTGGAAAGGAGAGGGCTCCTGGCTACGATCACTATTGATTAATAGTATGGAGCCTCAGATAGGGAAACCATTATTGTATGTTGCCACCGTTCGAGATATCTTGGATGTTGTTCAGAAATTATATTCAAAAAGGCAGAATGCATTAAGGGTGTTCAAAAAACCCGATGACCTGAAAAACCGATCAACCCAACCCAACTTAACCCGTGCAGTTTAGATTGGGTTATCAACTCATTTGGGTTGGGTTGGGTTCAAATAAATGAAAATTTTATGGGTTGGGTTGGTTCATGGGTTCACCTAATATAACCCAAACCAACCCGAATTTATTCTTAACTTTAAAATATATATTTTTTATTACTTATAAAAAAATTATTTATACATATATTGATTTTAATTTTATTTAATTCCAATATTTTTTTAATAATTTATTCTTTAACAACTCTTAAAAGTAATTTCTTTACACTTTAGAAAGAAAATTTTCACTATATAAATTGAAATTGAGTTGTTAATCTTAATTCAATATATGAAAATAATTATATTAGATTTTTACGTATTTACATTTTGCTTCTTTTTAGAACAAAATTATAAATAAATGAACCGATTAACCTGAACCAACCCAACCCAAATATTTCAAGGTTGTGTTGGGTTGGGTTCATTTTTTAATAAGGGTTATTTGGGTTGAAAAAATTTACAACCCGAACAATTGGGTTAGGTCTAAAAAGTCTTTCAACCCAACCCAACCCATGAACACCCCTAGAATGCATCTAGTCTTTATACTCTACGCAAACAAGTTCACAAATACAAACAGGGGACGATGGATGTCACTTCGTACTTTAATAAACGATCCCTAATCTGGCAAGAGATGGACTTGTGCCACGAAATTATTTGGGATTGTCCGTGTGGAGGTGTCTAGTATTCCAAAATTGAGGAAGTAGATAGGGTATATGATTTCCTAGCTAGTTTGAACTCCAAATTCGATGCAGAGCGAGGCCATACTGGGACAGAGACCTATACCCTTTCTTATGGAAGTGTGCTCTCAGGTTTGCCTTGAGGAAGATAGATCCAATGCTATGAACATCACTATTGTGTCACCTACTAATTCTGCTGCTTTTAGTGCAAAATTATCTGGTAATGATGGTGACAAGCACAATGGGAAACAAACTCCAGTGTGTGAACTTGCAAAAAAGCTCTGGCATACAAAGGAACAGTGTTGGAACTTACATGGTAGACCACCAAAGGGTAGAAGACGTCCTCTGAATGATAACAATCCCGATCGTGCACTTGTAAGTGAATCTGCGAGTGCTTCCCAGTCACAACCTCAGATGAATTGTCAAAGTGACTCTATTGTCCCTTCTCTTGAGGCAATTGCTCCATAAGGTACATCACAGCCCTTAAGTCTCCTAAGTATAAATGACAATAAACCATGGATACTTGATTCAGGGGCTACAGATCATTTAACCGGGTCATCTGATAACTTCCTATCGTATCTTCCGTGTGTTGGTAATGAAACAATCAAAATTGCATATGGGTCTTTTGCTTCTATTGTGGGCAAGGGTCATATTTCTCCCTACCATGGTTTAACTTTACAGAATGTGTTGCGTGTACCTAAAATATCTTACATTTTGCTATCTATTAGTAAGATAACCCGAGATCTAAATTGTTAAGTTGTCTTCTCATTGGATAATGTTTTCTTTCAGGACTTTAGCTCAAGGAAGACGATTGCCACTGCCCGACACAATAGGGGACTCTACTTCCTTGATGATGATGCTTCTTCTAGGAATAGCTATAGGACTAGT
Organism: Benincasa hispida; assembly: GCF_027475165.1. Lineage (NCBI taxonomy): Eukaryota > Viridiplantae > Streptophyta > Magnoliopsida > Cucurbitales > Cucurbitaceae > Benincasa > Benincasa hispida. Next base: position 1,741,911 of record NC_143485.1, on the reverse strand, counting down.
TTGTTATCTTCGTATTTTTCAACTTCAGAAAAAGATTGTATGTTGTGACATTTTTGCCTTGGTCATCGAAATTTTATTTTCTCATTTATTCCATAAAGTTGATGTCTCTTCTCTTTCTTGTGATGTGTGCATTCGTGCAAAACAACATAGGGTCACCTTTCCCTCTCAACTTTACAAACCTTCTCAGCCCTTTAATCTTATATATAGTGATGGTTGGGGTCCCTCTAGTGTTACCACCTCTTCAAGAAAACGTTGGTTTGTGACATTTTTCGATGATCATATCCATCTTACGTGGGTCTTTCTTCTCACTGACAAATCAGAGGTTTTGGTCGATATTTCAACAATTTTACACCACTATTGAGACTTAGTTCAATACTAAAATTGCTATTCTTCGAAGTGATAATGGTCGTGAATTTCTCAATAATACTCTTCGTGAATTTCTATCTTCCAAAGGCATTGTTCACCAAAGTTCGTGTGCCTATACACCTCAACAGAATGGAGTAGCTGAAAGGAAAAATCGTCACCTCCTCGAGGTTGTTCGGTCTCTCATGCTATCTACCTCTCTTCCATCTTATTTGTGGGGAGATGCAGTTCTTACTGCAACCCATCTTATTAACCAAATGTCTTCTCGTGTTTTGCAACTCCAAACCCCTCTTGAATGCCTCAAGGAGTCGTACCCGACCACACGATTCATTCCTGATGTTCCTCTCCAGGTTTTTGGGTGTTTTGTCTCTCCATAGTCATGGCCCTAACCAAACTAAGTTTACCCCTCGTGCTCAGAAATGTGTCTTCCTTGGATATCCTCATCACTAGCGAGTTTATAAATGCTTCCATCCTTCTTCTCAAAAATACTTTATCTTCATGGATGTCACATTCCTTGAAGATGAACCCTTCTTCCCTGTTAGTCATCTTCAGGGGGAGAGTACTAGTGAAGAGACTAACTGGTCAACATCCTCAGTCCCTATTGATCTTCTTGAGCCCATCTTGAGTTCCCATGACACTGTTCTACCTACTAAACAGGTCCCTTCACTAACATACTACAGGAAAAATCTCAGAAAGGAAATTGTGTCCCCTACTGTCCCACCGACTCCGGTCTATGAATCTGAACCAACACAAGCTCAAGGTACTACTGAGTGTGTCCCTGATAATAACGATTTGTGTGTTGAGGATGATATTGTGGATGTAACTGAGAATGACAGGACTGATGTGTTAGTTCCAAAAAATAACATGGTGGCAGACAATGATGAGACTACAACAGAAACACAAGAGTGAAATTCTACCTTAGCCAAGTGTGATCAGAATCCTACTACAGGTGGGAAAGCAAATGAGAAGTCAAACAAACCTGGGGATTATGATGCTTCTCTTGACATGCCAATTGCCTTGAGAAATGGCACCAGGTTTTGCACTAAGTATCCTACGTATAACTTTCTATCTTACAGTGATCTGTCTTCTAAGTTCAGGGCTTTCAATGCCCGTCTTGACACAACAACAATACCAAAAAACATACATGTGGCTATGGAGATTCCAAAGTGGAAGACTGCCGTTATAAGAGAAACGAGAACTCTTAAAAAGAATAATACATGGGACCTTTTTACTCTCCCAAAATGACATAAAACAGTTGGGTGCAAGTGGGTGTTCACTCTGAAATATAAATCTGATGGTACTTTAGACAGGTACATGGCCGAACTTGTAGCAAAAAGGGTTTACTCAGACTTATAGGGTAGACTATTTAGAAACTCTCTCCCGTAGCGAAGTTAAACACAATTCAGGATCTTCTCTCTGTTGCAGTAAATAAAGATTGGCCTCTCCACCAACTTGATGTGAAAAATGCCTTTCTAAATGGTGATTTAGAAGAAGAGGTGTATATGAGCCCTCCTCCAGGTTTTGAAGCTCAGTTTGATCATTGGATGTGTAAACTCAGAAAGTCCTTGTATTAAAAAAACAATCCCCGAGAGCCTGGTTTGAAAGGTTTACTACCTTTGTTAAGTCCCAAGGGTTCGCCAGGGACACTCTGACCATACATTGTTGACAAAAAGGTTCATGTCTGGAAAAATTGCTTTCCTAATCGTGTATGTGGATGATATTGTCTTGTCAGGAAATGATATTGATGAGATCACCAAACTGAAAAAGAAGATGGCAAACGAGTTTGAAATCAAAGACCTCGAGAATCCAAAGTATTTCCTTGGAATGGAAGTGGCCAGATCAAGGGAAGGAATCTCTATCTCACGATGGAAGTACACTCTTGACTTGTTAAAGGAAACAGGAATGACTGGATGTAGACATGCTGACACTCCTATAGAATTCAATGCTAAACTGGGAGATTCTGTTAACAAAGTTCCGGTTGGTAAAGAGAGGTATCAGCATCTAGTGGGAAAGTTAATTTACTTATCACATACCAGACCAGACATTTCCTATGTTGTCAGTATTGTCGGTCAGTTTATACAGACACCTTATGAAGAACATATGGAGACTGTGAATCGAATTCTGAGATATTTGAAAAGCATTCCTAGTAAAGGTTTAATGTTCAGAAAAACTGACAGGAAATGCATTGAGCCTATACAGAGTCTGATTAGGCAGAATTATTGACTGACTGAAAGTCTATCTCAAGGTACTATACCTTTGTATGGGGTAACCTGGTTACTTGGAGAAGTAAGAAGCAAAGATCTTCATCAAGATGGTGTCTTACCTATGAAACTCTATTGTGATAATAAAGTTTCTATAAGCATCGCCAATAATCTAGTACAACATGATCGAACGAAACTTGTGGAGATTGACTGACACTTTATAAAAGAGAAACTGGACAATGGCAGTATCTGTATTCCGTATATTTCATCAAATCAACAAGTTGCAGATGTTCTCTCTAAATGGTTACTCAGGCAAAATTTTGTCTCTTGCATTAGCAAGTTGGGTCTGATTGATATCTACGCCCCAACTTGAGGGGGAGTGTTGGAAATAATGGACTTAGATTGTTTATAGTCCCGGGGGTACTATAGTTATTTAATTTACCCTATTTTTCTTTCCTTTTTTTGTATTTAGGCTTGTTGGAACCTATAAATAAGAATCCTCTTGTATCTCTCACATTATGTAAAAATTAATAAAACGAAGACTCTCTATCATGGTTTTTTCTCCCTGTTCTAGGGTTTTCTACGTAAACCTCGTGTCTCCTCTTTCTCTCTTTTCTCCTTTAACAGCATCAAACCGAAAGTCTGGAAGAAGCAACTCCAAACAGATCTCGCAAACTCGCATATCCAATGAGTATCATCCAAGTTTTCCTCCGCCTTCCATTAGAGAATGTAACAAAATTAGACAACTAATGAGGACAACTTCTTTGAGAGCTAGGGTCTTTTCCCAATCCTAAAACCCCACTCCCCTATCAAAGATAGGTGAGAGGAGACATCGATTGTTTCTCTTTCAAACAATAAATGATGAAGACCAAACGACAAAGAAACGAAGCTCCCTAACGAGACCAAAAAAAATCAGCCACCAAATGATTTGTAAATGTTTGTGTTTGGATAAGTAGGATAGGGGACATTTATTTTTCTATAAAGAACCACACAATCATTGAAAAAGAATACAAGGTCATCCAAAAAAACCAACCCGAGAAAGAAAAACAAAAAACAAACAATTAAAAAAATGGGATCCAATTAAGTAAAATGGGACCTAAGGAATAATGACAAAAAATCTTCATCACCGAAGCCAATGAGACAAATAGAATCCAATGAGGGACCAACCAAACAAAGGCCACAACACAGCACAAACTCCTACTCGCCGCAAAAAAACTCCCCTCTTGAAAAGGCAGATGGAGGAAAAACTTATCAATCATCTTTCTATACCCTCTATGTCTAGCAAACGAAATGCCAAACACGTAAAAAATGATGCTCCAATAGTATGAGCCAAGGTACAGTTTTGGAGAATATGATCAAGGTCTTCTTCCAACCTCAACAGAAAATGCAACAAAATAGTTTTATCAAAGTAGACATCTTTCTTGAATGCTGATTTGAAGTGTTGACTCCTCCAAGGATGACCTGCCAAACTAAGAATTGGACATTCCTTGGAATTTTCATCTTCCACATGATTGGAGAAACAGACTCACTGACCAAAGAAGGGGAGTTCAACAAACATAGGAAGAATGAGCTCTAAGAAAATCCCACAGTGAGGTTTAGACTCCAAAAACCAACATCCCTCCACCCTAGCATAAGCTCAAACTTCCCAACCAAAGATAAAAGAGCCATGACAAGCTCAAACTTCCCAACCAAAGATAAAAGAGCCATGACGTGCCAACATTCCTATGCTGATAATAGATGACAAAAGGGAAAAAGAAGAAAAGCTCCTAGAAGAGTGAAAAATGTTAGCCACCAAACAATTTTTCATCGAGGACAAATGATACAAGAACAGGAAGGGAACGTGGAGGAGAATAGGGGTCTCACCTAATTAATTGGGAGGTGGTGGTTGGTGGCATGTGGATTAGCCTAAACTTAAGTTCCAAGGCTCTGTTAGCCAAATGGTTGTAGCAGTTCTTCATACAGCCCAATGCTTTGTGGCACAAAATTATTGTGAGTAAACATGGCCCTCACTGTTTTGGCAGGTTGATGACGGTGACACCAAAGGGCTCATAAACTTCTCTAAAAGAGATTTCCTATGAAGCACAAACACTTTGTTTCCCACAAAGCGTCCGTAGACATGAATATGTCCAAACACGTGTTTGACACTAAGAAATGTGTGAGAATATATTTCCTTTTTCCAATTTTAGACACGAATTGTACACCGCTCTTGAAAATATTTAACCTAGAAATTAGGGGGGGAATAAGATTCTCTTATAGATTTTATCTTTATATATTGGCCAATCCTAAAGTATTAGGATGGTGTCTTCATCCTTTAGTCATAGCCAATTAAATCTTTTCATATCTTTTATCTTTTAAGATTTCAAATATCATTAGTTGACTTAACTTTATATGCTTATGGTGAAGCATATTTTGTTTTTATGTGAAATTTGCATGTCTTATCTAGAAATATGAATGTATCAATATAGCATATTTTATATTAAAAAAAATGTCTCCAACGTGTTTGTGTCTTACTTTTTAAGAAACTGACCTGTCGCCATCTTCATGTCATGTCCCATGTTAGAATTTGTGCTTCTTAGGTGATTTTCCTCGGCTTCTCTTCTTTTTCTTTGTGGGTTTGCTCTGTTGGGGAAGGAACAAATTTATATTTTGGGGAGCATTGGTGGGCGAGTGAGCAACCTTTTTGCAAGTTGTACCTGTGTTCATATAATATTTCAAGTAAGAAGTTGCATTTCGTGGCTCCTATTTGATCATACACCTTCCTCATTGTTTTTGGGTTTCGATTCTCAAATGCCACCTTTATGATAGAGAGGCGGTAGACGTTGCGAGCTTCCTTTCTATTCTCCATGATCAACAATGTGAGGGAGAAGAAACTTTGGGTTTTGGACCCTGACTCTTTTAGGGGCTTCTCTTGCAATTCTTTCTTTCTTTTGTTGTCGGTCCCTCCCCACCCTCAACCCGCCTATGTCTTCTCCACACCCTGGAAGGTTAAAAAGCTCTAGGAAGGTAAAAGTTTTTGTATGGCAGATTTTACATGGAAGAGTCAACAATGTGGACCGTGTTCAGAGACATTCTTCCTTTGTGTTGTTCCTGCGATGGTGCACCCTTTCTAGGCAACGTCAAACCCAAAGGATTTGCATTATTGTGGGGTGTTTGTTTAGACTCTCTGGTCTTGGTGGTTGAACTCGTTTTGCTTACATTCTACAAGGAAATAGGAGTTACGCTAGGATTAAGGAGATGCTCCTAAACTCACGCTTTAGAGAGACATGCAAAGTCTGGTGGCCTCTTTTTTTTTTGTTTTTTTTTTTTTTTTTTTTTTTTGCTATCTTGTGGGTCATTTGGCTTGAGATAGATTATTTAGAGTGGCGAGGTCATGTGATGGGGTATAGGAGGTGGCGTAGTTTATTGCCGTTTTATAATTAAGATACTGGCTTGAATTTTTTGGATTGGTGCTCCTTCTTATAGGTCATGTTGAGTGCTTTGTGTGTGTGTGTGTGTGTCTGTGCACCCTTGTATTCATTTTGCTCAATGGAAGTTTGGTTTTGTTACCAATATACATATTACTATAAGATCAACAAGCCAACTACTTCTTATGTGTAAAAGCTTTCTAATCTGCTATTATATATGATGACAAGACAATCACTTGGACTCCAACATGTTGCTTAGAAGCATAATGCAGATGTGCATCCTAGCTTGTTTTAATTAAGCTGTCTGTCGAGATAAATGTATTCAAATAAATAACTATATACAATAAGTCAATAACTCTAGTTGTTCCCATGTTAAAGAATCTGAAAAAGGTACCTGAATATTGGTAATCGTGGAAGATACAAGTTTCCTTGGCTCTGCTGCTGAAACAACAAGCTTGTACCTGCAAACATTTATGATTCCAGTGAATATCAACAATTATATACTTATCCTTCAAGCTCCCAAGTTTTCTTTATGAACAAAAGATTCTAGATAATATGAAATTATTAAATAAAAGCACTTGCAAATGGTACAACGACAGTTTATACTGCAAGTACCTTTTTAATGAGAAACTGAATGATTTGAGTTCAAATCAATATAGGTTGATGGATGTTCTTTTAGTATTGAGTAAATTTCAATACAACATCAAAAACTGTCAAGATATATTAGAAATTTCACCCGAAAAAATGACATGAATAATAATCACACTTTTTGAATTAAAAAAACCAAGTTTCGTTGAGAGATGAAAGGATATTCAAAGGTATATAAAGAAATAAGCCCAATAACATAAAGAGCCCCAAACCCAGTTACAAAAGGCGGCCCTAATCCAAAACAATTCTATAAGTAATTTAAGTAGTGTCAAAACTTCATTGATTTCTATGATTTTTCAAAAATATTAATTTATATCGACGCCTAGATCAAAATTACCAATGAGATCCCAACATTTTCACCAACACTGAATGTTAATTCCTTGTGTAAACTAAAGGATAAAGGAAGTCAGGAAAAACATCACCAATCTTTTATGCAAAAGGGGGGAACTGACGAAGATAATTAAGGGGAGAATTGGAGATAGTAGCCAAAATAAAAGACAAGGAGAAACACAATATACTTTAACATCTAACTTAACGTTGTTGTCTGTTGCAATAGAGGGTTTATGCTTGCAGCAAAAATAAATAAATGAATAATAATAATAATAATCCTTAATAATCATATCAAAATCAGAATTAAAATATAAAACATATATAAATCATAAAAATATATTGATATCCCAAAAGAAACCATTCTTTCCTTTCTCTGTTGGGATTTCCGTTATCCACATAAAATTCACTAAAGCACCCAAAATTCATAATAGATTCAACTAACCCGCCAGTAGTTGCGGTTGCAAGCTGACCAGTGGCATCATTGTTCTTGACATCAGCCAAAACAGCATCAATATCTTCACCTTCTGAAGCAAAATATACAGGATACTGGAACGGCATAGAAACTCTCAGAAATGCAAACACATTATAGAAACTGAAAATATAGATTGAAGTAAAGGAATACAAGAAGGTGGTTATAATCACAAACTGAGAGTAGATAACGTGCATTCATTTAATGTAGAAAGAAAATAAAGTTTGGATGAACCTAAGTGGAAGCTAAATGCTCAAATGTTTCAACCATATATAGAAAGAACGGAGTTCAGAATAAGCATACAAATAATAAACATAGAAAATTCAAAAAATGAGAACTCAATAACTATTAATTATTAAAATGAACCGGAAATTATTTTCATTTCACTCACAGGTATAGTAGAATGTATAAGCAACCGTTCAAGTTCAACCAATAAATTCTTGATCATCCCCTCTCCATTATGTGGAGATTTAATGTCATCATTTTCCGGGCCATCCGAGTCAAAAATCTTGGGAAGCAAAACCAACAGACCTCCCAGACGCTTTTTCTGAGATATACATTCTGCACAAGACCATAAAGATAGCCCGATTAGCAACAGAAGAAATAAGAGCGGGAGCAGTAAACCCACAATTCTTAAAAAAAAATACACATAATTAAAGGTAAACAGGCAGTATTCTTCTTCCTTGAAATAGAGAAGAAATTAGATTAACAAAGTTCTGCAAGTCTGCAAACACACTACTGTTTGGTAGATCAAAACCTCCCAAATTTCGCAAATTTAATACAAGTACTCAAAGTATGAATAACTTCTTTAACTAGTTCAGTAATCAAATCCCGGTCGTCATGGAAATTTCACCCCAATGAAACTATCTAAAACTGCAAAGAGTTGTATACAGTTCACAACTACTTTACTAAAATTGTAATAATAGTTAAAATAAAAGAATGGTACCTTGGAGAAAGGTGATATTGAGTTCAGAAAGAGGAATGATGAGAACAGAGCGAGAGAGATCAGCAGCAGAGGGAAAATGAAGAGAAGAAGCATGGTGATTGAGTGTGGCGGCGCGGGATCCAAAGGGAACACCAGAGATATCGTATTGAATGAGACGGTAGACATCGACGACAGTAGCAGCGTCACAGAGCTCGACACAGGCAACTAGAATGAATACAAGGGCGAGGATAGGGTAGAAGGAATCGAGAACTTGTGGCTCGCGGGGTTTACGAGGAGCCATGGATGCAAGATCTGGAGCTCAGATTGGAGGGGAAAGGGCGTTTGCAAGAGATATGAGAAGAAGAAGGATGAGATTTGTGGGGAATTTGATTACAATAAAATAGATGATACGCACATGGAAATTGAATCAGCTCGCGGTTCTTGCTGCTCTTCTCGCCGTTGAGGAGAGATGCCCACCGCCTGCATACACCTCACTTGACCTTCCAAGCTTTGTTAAATCTTCTTATTCTAGAAAGTGCCCCTTTTGCAAGTGGTCTATTTTCTTTCTTTTTTTTCTTTTCTTTTAATAGAAAACACACATACATATATTTGAGCAAAAACACATAGATATTTGAGTTTTATTATGAATGTAATATTTAACGTAGATTTTCATACCCTTTAGTTGAATTCCATACAATAAGATATACCATTATATGTGCGGTAAATAGTGGTGTATAGTACTATTCTAATACACATCTGAAAACTCTAAAAAATAGCTATTATTTCTAATTTAATTTGAGCTCATTATTAGATTTTATGTATTTATTGTCCTATTTTATAGGTACCAAGCAATCAAGAGGCAGAACCGAGCATTTGAAGCTTAACGGGATTAATTTGAAGCAAATTGGAGTTGATTTGAGCAACCAGACTTCAAAAGAGCAAAAATGACCAAAATGTCCTTGAACAATGTCGCGACGCTCATCATATACAAAGCCTCAATGCTCGGCTGACGCTTGAAGACAGAATGCTGATGTGCAAGGCAACATTGTAACGTTGCCAACAGTGTTGCAACACTCTGAATATTTTGATGCTAATCAGCCTTGCACACGCGTTCAATCTTCAGCTTAAATGCAAAGTAGCATTGCAACGCTATGATTAATCCTTTAAATCTTCTATTCAGTTTTATGTCAAAATATGCTAAAAATTCTGAAAGGCTGAAGGGATATGAACTTAGAGGCTATGGAGGCCGAGGAGAGGCTTTACTATCTTCTTTTCCTTTGATGTTTTCGACATCATTAGGTTAGATTTTAGTTTTATTTTTTATTGTAACATGTATTGGCTTGAACTCGCGTATTTGTTTATGAATTTATGAGTTAATCTTCATCTAGTTTCTTGGATCAAGGGTTTGATGTCAATTTTGTGAGTTTTCTGTTTTTAATTGATTCTTGTAAATTTAGAATTGTATTTTATTTGAATCTATTTAAATTTCGAAGCATGATTATTGACTTTCACGTTTTATCATGCATGCAAATGATTCTTAGTCTTGCTAAGGTCCTAAGTAGCAATAGTAAATTAGGCTTTTGATGGCTATTCCTAGAACGTCTAATTATTGAGTTCAAGGATAAAAATTGGTTAATTGAACATATTTTCCTGACAATTAATCGACATAATTGAATTCTAAATCTTAATGCATGTATTTTTAGTTCTATATGGCCGCTATCGAACCTAATAGAATTTAGAAATATGTAGATTAGTTAGGGTATGGCCTTTCCGACCTTAATTAATAATTAAGACGCTTTCTTGGTTAGATTCATGCTAGTTGTTTGCCTTTGTAGAAGCTAGCTAGATTGAATCGAGCAAGTAGTTATGCATGCATAATTCGATTGCATAGTCAATTGGCTGAAAACGATGATCGAAATTACATTGAATGTCTAACTTGATCTGAGAATTGGACGAACTAATTCTTGCTTACATTTATCCCATGCAATTTATTTTCCTGCGTGTTTTCAAATTAATCAAAACTCAAAACCTTGCTCACTGTTTTTCCACAGTCAAATTTAACTTAAGAGAAAATTAATTTTATGTCTCCCTATGGTTCAACCTCGTACTTACCATTGTTACTACGTTTTTGTAGTGGTAGGAATAGTTCGGTAGTATAAATTTTCTTTTGATTTGTGGCTCTTTTTAGGAATCAAATAACACCAAAAAGGGTTCGAACAAAATGACGTTGTTGTCGGGGTTGGCAAGCCAATTAATCTCTTTTAGTGGAAATTGACTGTTACCTTTAAAAACCTAAAAAAAAATTCTTTCTTGTGTCCACTTGTTTTCTCATGGCAGATGACATGAATATCTATTATGCGTTTCGTACGAAGTATGTAACCCAACATAGAGAACGAGAGGTAAGTGAATTTAATGAGCTTAAAAGTCAAATATCTGAACTAACCTCTATTGTTAAAGTTTTAGCTACTGAATAGATTCAGGTCCCGTGTGGTCCTGAGCGTGAATATTACCCTCCATGGGAGATGCATATCCAAACTTCATTATCAATACAATATTCTTCTGCCAATTCAAGTATTTCTTTAAAAGGTTTGGTTAGGGAATTTTCTAACAGCTCTGGTGAGTTTGTGCAGGAACCTCCCTACAGTTATCAAGAACCCTCGAGTTTCCAGCAGGATAGCTTCTATTCCAGACACAAAGCTGAAATTGATTTTTAGAGTTTGAATAATCTCGTTGCTCAGATTATTGAATCAGTTAGGAAACTTGAAGAGTCTTGGATGGAACCATATTTTGAGAGCACCAAACTAAGTAGTGGAGTGACTAACATCGATCATCCTGTTGAGCAGTTGGTTCCTCAAGTTTCTGGTCAAGGTAAGACGTTGGAATCCTTAATGTTTGAACTTGCTAATGGTTTTTCTCAGTGTGAACAGAAGTCTATTGAGTCTCATCTAGAGACTCAAGCCCCTCGTATTAGTTGAGGTCCATCGTATTCCTCATCTTGCACATTCTGTGCTAACACTAGAGAATCATTCAGAGCTTCCCATCGTCTGTGGCATCAAGGCCGACCTTATTGAGGAATTCCCCTAGACTGATGATGATGATGCCTATTCCATGTCATGTTCAGAACAAGTCAGTGAGGTTAAGTATGGATCCAAACTTTATTTCGAGGAGTCTCAGGTAAAAGAGTTAGAGGCTACCATGCCTCATTCTTCTCTTCCGTTCTAGTATCCCACATATATTTATATATTGCCCATATTTTCCTCTTGAGTCAATGGAGTCAAGAGTTTTTATTTTCTGAAGAGTTAATTCTTAAGTCTTTTATTTTATCTCCTTCTATAAAAATTAAAAATACAAAATTCGACCTGTCTGGTTCTTTTCAGAAGATGGGAACCCTTATGGTCTTACTGGGCCATGTCGACTCATCCAAGAAAGGACCAGAGACATACGAGAATTTTTTTGTACCTTGACAGGGGACAGGTCAATTCGAGCAACCGACGTTAAAAATTTGCGCTTCTTGGAGGCAGTCAGGTGAAAATTTTCTTTTAATTTTTATTATCTTATTTTTTTTTCTTTTTAGGTTATTTTTTAAATTAGTTTTAAATTTTAGGTTAGTTTTTTTAATTTATTTTTAGTTTAAGTAAGGTAGGTTTGATTTTTTTTAAAAAAAAAAGCTTAACAAAAAAATTTTAAAAAAAATAGGGCACAACGTTGCAACGCTGCGAGGCAGAACTGCAATTTAATCAATTTTGTAGTAGCGTTGAGGCAAATTTCTTTCTTTCTTTATTCGATTTTCTCCCTAAATCTCTACCTTCCCTTCACAATTCTTCACCCAAAATACAAATTTCTTGCTATTCTCCTTGGATTTCATCAAATCTTCAAGATTTCCTTCACACTTCATCCTTAAATTTGTGGGTTTCATACCCAAACTGAATTCTAGGGCTTTTTTTCGCGGAATCTTTGGGATTTCTTCAACTTGAGGTAAAATTTTGAGCTTTTCATTGTATATTTCTTCTATAGATTTACTTAATCGGTTAAAAATCTCTTAGTTGTATGGATTTTGTGCTTAATTTGAAACGTGTTGAAGTTTTGATTGATGACATTTTTGTTGAAATTGGAATAAAATGTTGGGATTTTTCTATGTGCAGATTGAATTGATCTAAATTGTTATATATTTTGTGTGGGTTGGGTAAATTTTGGAAGATTTGATGGTTTTCCCCTAGTTAAACCCAATTTTTGTGAGCTTTTCATATAGATAGTCATTATGGTTCCTAATAAAGAAAGAGGAAGGAATGTTGCTAGCACTAATCGGGATGGGCGTGAGCTTGAGCCTATATTCGGACAACCTAGGTTTAGTTCCCAAGGGGCCATGGATAGATACCATTATATAGTTTCCTCTAGGAAACTAGTCCCTAAGAGAGCCTTAACCTTAGAGGCCGACTTCTATCCCCATATCTTTGCTGAGATACAACAACGAGGTTGGGAAGCATTGGCTAACCATCTGGTGAGGCGGCTGTTCATATTGTTAGGGAGTTTTATGCTAATATAGACGAGGATAGAGATTTCTCGTTGGTAGAAGCATTAGAGTACCCTTTTCGTCCCTCCGCATTAATGAAGTCTATGGGTTGATAAACTTCAATGATGAGTACGATAGATTCTGCTCCCAACAATTCCTTGAGCATGAAGTTATAGAAGCTTTGTGTGGACCTAAGGTAAAGTGAGTTTAGTTGAGAGACATTGCAGTAAGGTTTAAAGGGACACAAATATCCGTCTATGGTCAGATCTGGCATATGTTTGTATGTTCTAGGTTGATGCTAGTACTGCGCCTCACCGACGTTATCAAAGATCAGACCAAACTCTTATATTGTCTAGTTCAGGGGATGTCTGTTATGCAGGATGGGTTATTAGAGCCTCGATTCACTGTCGTGGATGTTATTCCACATGGGTAGCCTTGGGCACTCGAGCTTGAACATCAAGCTCTGTCGAAGGTCTGGGGTGGAGATCTCTGACGATGAGGAGAGGATGAGACATCGGACACCCATTTACAGATTGTCAGTTGCTTCATTCTGCGGGCATGGAGTGGAGGAGCAAGATGAGGACGAGGACATTCCTGTAGTAGATGAGCTTCCCTGTGTTGATCCCCATGATCAATACGAAGTGCCAGTGGTAGAGGAGTCGTTTGGAGAGCAAGTTTTGAGGATGTCTACTGAATCCCTTAGGGTAGCCACTAAGTCCCTGAGGATGAGTCAGGATATTGCTCCTCGTGCTAGGCGCATGGAGAGGATGGTGAACTATATTTATGAGCAGAACTATCTTTACTACGCTAGTATTGGTTTCCAAAGCGATCTTTAGAGGGAGTCGGACTCACCAGACCCTGATTGAGGGTAGCCTTCCCTTCTTTTTATGCCCTCGGTAGTATTTTTCTTTTCCTTCCTTTCTTTTCTTCTTTGTTATTTTTGTAGGTTTCTTTTGCTTTTTTTTTATTTGTTTTGTAGGTCTCTCCAAATCTTCAACAAAAAAGCCAAAGCGAAGAGAAGAAGCCCAACCACCACCATCCCATGTGCGACATGTTTTCAGGGGAAATTTTTTGTTCCCTTGTACTTTTCATTTGTGAGCTATACTCGAGATACATCAGGGACAATATATTATTTTAAGTTGGGGGTAGGGCACCTATTAGGTAGCTTTTATTTTAGCTTAGGGTCCTTGAGTGCTGTGCTTGGACGTTACTTTATGTGCTTTGATTGTTTTGTTTGCTCTGTTGCTCTGTTATTTTTAAGATGGTTTATGACACACTCTTTCTATGATAAAATTTTCATAAAAGAACATTAGGAAAGCATGATTATGATTTTTAGCTCATTTTTAAAAAAATTTCTTGTCTCTCATACATCTTTAAGTCATTGTTTTGCAAAATTAAAGTCTTACATGCTTAAAATTGGGTTATTTTGTTTGTATTTCTATTGTCACCCTGAAACACCTTTTGACTTAGGAATAACCACACTTGTTGTAGAGCAAAACTAAACAAAGATGATAAAATAGGGCCTATTGTGTATTAAAAAAAATAGCAAATTAGTTGCAATTTTGAAAAAAAAAAAAAAAGAGGCAATAGATAGAGGTGAAAAGAGCTACATCCGCCGTGTCTAGTTAGGGCCCCGCGAGAAAAAAGTGGATAGGTTCTCGAGGTTGGGTGCGAAAGCTAGCCTTCTAGGTAAAATACATGCCCTTTAAGTTCTGTGTGTGTGTGTTTAAGCACTCTTGTCTTAGTGTTGCTCTCTTTTTTGCAAGTTTGGTATATCCAAGATTGATAACCAAGCTAGAGTAGGGAGAAAATAGGATGAGGACCTTATAAAACTTTTCCAGGCTGTGCAAGCTTAACTAGCAAGACTCTAGGCTCATCCGTGCATGAATAGATTAATAATCATTTTTAAAATTGTGCTTCATTGATGGATTGTAATTGAATTTCGTCCTTGATTGCAAACTTTATTCTAATGACTATTGAGTCTGGAGTAACAATTTTGCAACTAGAGCTAGCATGTCTTTGTTTGCTTGATTATGTGCTTGTTGTTTGATTTTATGTGTTTATTGCCCTATTTTATAGGTACCGAGTAATGGGAGCAATAAAAGGCAAAACCGAGAATTTGGATCTGAATAGGGTTAATTTGAAGCGAAGTTGATTTGAGCAACGGGACTTCAAAGGAACAAAAATGACCAAAAATGCTCCTAGACAACATTGACTAGTTCAATCGTAATGCATATGTGGTGAAAGGGTCATACTTCCACCACCACCATACTTTGGAAGCTCCTTAACAAGCATTTATATATATCCATTTGCCAAGCCTAAATCTTCCAATGTGGGATAACTTCTACCTCTTTTCTCTCAAAAACTACTTTTTTTTTTTTGCTATGGACCAAAATCTCAAAGTTATTCCCAAACATTAGATTGCATGTTAAATATGTATACTTGTGTGTGTATGTAACAAGCAATCTTCAAGCTCGAATTTTTAAGCCATTTGCACGGTTGAGAAGGTTTAGTTTGTGTCACATATGCATTGGTAATCATCGCAAATTTGTTTTGGATGATTGAATGTTGCAAGGGTGAGTTATCGGTAAAAGTTAAATTATTAGAAGGAATACAAATTTAGGGGGTTTGAGAAACCTAAATATCCTTAATAGAAAAATGTTGGAGATAAGATATGTTTTGGATTTAACTTATTGTAATTTAAATCGTTTCAATTTCTTAAAATATGGTATATATGCTAATTAATTATATTATTTAATTTTTATTATGCATGTGATTATGTTTAAATTTGTTTGATACAAATATGAAACAATTATGCATTTACTTGTTGATTAAGTATGTTGTTCTCAGTTGTTTCAATATTGTTAATTCTTATGTCTAGAATAATATATCTTCTATATGTTAAGATTCTCCCCCTATATAATATTATCTTTTTATCCGTTACTATTCTCTCCCAATAATATTATATTTTATTTGTTGATATTCTTTTATATTAATGTTATTTTTTTTTATCTTTCAAATATGATTAGAACAAATATCCAAGACTATCTTTAATCTTATTCTAAAAGGATTAAGATTTGTTAAAGATCATTTCTTAAGTCAATTAATTTTTTATAATATTAAAAATAAAGCTTAATAATTCCTTGGGCCATCAATCTATTAATTAAAAGAGATTAATGAATTAGAAATAAAAAAATTGACTATAAGAAATTCTGTTTAAGGATTGTTTTGGCTAGCCCGAGGTATTTAAGTTGACGGTTAAGGAACATCTTTACCTAGAAACTAATATGAGAATTAATTAGTCCTTTTTTTAGGCTATCAAATTTTTGTTATCAAATGTTAAAATTTATTTGATTGTTGAATATTTAAATTATTTTCATATGGATAAATTTGTTAATTTTTTAAATTTATAGTGGTTATATATATTTGATTAAATTCTCTCATCTTTACTTAGTATATTTGATTTAATATACTTGAAGTTGCATAAATCAATTAGTGCTCATTGTGTTTGCCTTGCACCTAAAGTTGCAAATCAAAAGTTAGATGTATTTACAAATCTTTTACAATTGTAAATAAGTGACTAAATTATACTGATTGCAAATACACCGTCAAAAAGTGATATCCCAATACAAGAAGTTGTAAATTGGGTATTAGCAAAAGAAATATGTGAGAAACTGAAAATATTTCATCACATGACTAAAATATTTTCTAGATCCAAATATCCTACTGCTAATCTTTTTTTCCCAAAAATTTGTAAATTGAAATTGGCTGTTTATGAGTGGACGAATTTTGACATTCAAGAGATAAGAGACATGACTTCAAATATGATTTCAAAGTTTGATAAGTATTGGAAGAAAATTCATGGGGTAATGTTCATAGCTGCAGTTTTAGATACACGTTACAAATTGAAGTTGATTGAGTTTACTTTCTTAAAATTTATGAAGATAGTTTTTTTCTTGAGGTGGAAAGGATTAAAAAAAATTGTTTAGATTTGGAAACAGAATATCAGCTAAAGCATGAAGGTGAAGGTGATGAATATCGCTATAAAAATTTAGATGGAACATCACAGAATATAGAATTTGATGATTTTAATGATTATGACTTGTTTGTATCAAATTTCAATAATATGAATCAGAAGCAACAACTTGATGCATATTTGGATGAACCTGTCTTACCTCGATCATCTGATTTTGACATTTTGAGTTGGTGGAAATTGAATGGTGTCAAGTATCCCTTAGCCATCCCATTATCTAGTATTGCATCAGAGTCTGCTTTTAGTACTTGTAGTAGGATTGTAAACCCACATCGTAACGAACTTCATCCGAAGGTGATAGAGGCTTTGATGTGTGCTCAAAATTGGATTACAAAAGTTTTGATAGATTAGTTTGTTTATTTTGTTTTACCTCTTTTTAGCATTTTATATATTAATAAATATTTTCTTTTATTACAAATATGTGACAATATAAGGTACTAGCACATGACAAGAAATGGTTAAACATTTAGCAACTGTTTTAGAAGATGCCGACAATTCTGATGAAGATGGCATGGTGACTAAGGTATGCTCAAGGATTAACATTATTTTCTTATGACACTTTTTATTTTTTGTGGTCTAGCTTTTTTTTTTTTTGTAACATTATTTGTTAATTACATATTAAATGTAGGAATGCATAATACTCACAACTAAGGATGAGATGATGCCAAGAAAGGAGAAGATTTGAATGTGAAGTCATTGGTGAAGAGAGAAAGACGATCAATTTATATATTTTAAATGTATAAGACATTTGTCTTTAATTGACTTCCTTATTCAAACTTTATTTAATTTTAAGTCGTAATCTTATTTAATGGATTTGTGAGTTTTTAAATTGTCTTTATTTCATAGATTAGTCTATTATATTTTGTTTATTTTTTGTGGACTAGTCGAATTTTAAATAAAATCACTTGAATTAAAAAATGAGGAATCCGATAAACTTATTTAATAGATTTGTGAGCTTCTAAATTGTGTTTATTGAATAGATTAGTTATTAAAATTTGTTTATTTTTTGTGGACTAATCAAATTTTAAATAAAATCACTTGAATTAAAAAAATTGAGAATCCCCGCGGGGAACTAGTAGGGGATTCCTCGCGAAGAACTAGTAGGAGAATTCCCACGAGAAACGGGGAATCCCCACCCCCGTCCCCGCCTTTAAATGGCAGGGATGGGGTGAATTTGCCCCATGGGGTCCCCTCCGCCCCACCCCAGCCCCGTTGCCAACCTACTAATAATAAGTCTGCACCACGCCTGAAGCGTGGTCACAAATAAGGTCCAAAGATAAATGACTCGGTTAATACTCTAAAGTGTATTTTTACTAGTTTGGCTGATTTTATGAGCTTTTGCCATTGATTCCAACTTTTTGCAGATTTTTTTGTCAGATTTTATTGTGGTCGCATCAAGGAGCCCTAATTTTCTAGATTCATGCCTAGTCATTATGGTTGTTATTTTCTTGGTTCAAGATAGCTTTCAACGTTTAAAATGCTATGTAAATGTTCAGAACATGATTTTAGGTCATTCCTCAACCAAAATTTTAGACTACAAAAGAATGTGAAGCTTCTCTGTCAACCATCCACGCTCCACCAACGAAATTTATCCCTCTTTAGACGAAATCTCACCCTTCCCAATCAGAAAGCTTCTTGAACGAAAGTTACATTGAAGTTTGGGAGCTCTAGGCCATCCCTACTCTATGAAAACATGTGAAGTGGTAGTATTCATCCTTAAGAGAGGAGAATTACCCTAGGGAAAGATTAGAATAGTGAAAGATTGCCTCAAGACACTATTATATTGGATTTTTCTACATTTATTTTAGTTTTTCTTTTGCATTTTTCTATCTTTATTTCTTTTTATCCGTTGAACTTTTATCATGTAATCATGATTTATGATCTAATGAAACCAATTTATTTGTTTTTAATCATGAGCTAAATTTTCTAAGGGGTTCAATTATGTGAATACCCTAGGATTTTATGGCTTGATTAATGCTTATACTTCATACTTCTTTGGCTCATGCATTTCCTTTATTAAGTTTATAAAAAAGTATTGTTAAGTTAAATTGATCACTTAATTTAACAATCTAGTGGAGTCTTAATGTTGAGAAGGTTATGATATAAACTGATGTCATAAATGGATATAGGATTAAGAGCCTAAAAATAGGATTGTCACGTCGTCTTAGAAATAAGGGACACTATATGATAAACAAATTGCATGTGAATTAGTTTACGATCTAGCTAACTGTAGAAATATAGGCATTAGCTGCTTAGAGCTCCTAAAGAAACTTGGCACAAGACTGAATAGGAGAAGTTTTTTGTCCATGACTATGCCACTGTCCCTATATGATATGGTCGCATTGCCCAATGCATACTGTCCATTTGGTTGAAACATAATTATATCCCTATTCAACACTTGCATTTACTTCTTTTATCAAATTCAACCTCAAAATCACTCATTTATCGGTTATGCTTTGGTTTGCGTTAAAAAGCTCTTTCTTAGAAAAATTGGAATAGTCTCATGGGATTCGACTCTTGGAATACTCCAAGATTTATTACTTCATCGACAGTGTATGTCTACACTTAGACCATATTTATTCTCATTTTTATCACTCATACACATTTGGTCAATCATGATCTTAGAACAATAATGAAGAACTTTAGGTCCTGAAGAACCATAAATTTTAAGAAATAAGTGCATTTATATATCTTTACTAATTATACACTACATGTTATAGTATTTTTAGTAATTTCGTTACATAAATATAATATTCATCCAAAAGAAAGACATTGGAGTAGAGTTAAACATATGTTATGTTTTATTTTAGAATTAGTTTTCATAGATTTATTTTATTCTAATAAATTCAGTTGTGATCTAGTTGGTTGTGAAGATATAAGTTATTTGTAAACCTCGAACCCTATTTTTCCTACTTAAATGTGTTAATTAAGGTTAAGTATAAGGTAATGTTATGTTTGTAGGGAAAAGCTTGAGGATGGTTAAAGAAGGAGAAAATGTTCTAAGTGTGGAAGATCAAGCTCTCGGGTAGCAAGGTGTGTAGGCACTTGGTATGAAAAAATTTGGCTAAGTGTAGAAGCCTAGCGTTGAGGGCCTTGATGCTTTGATGGGTAGGCAGCAACCATGTTCATGGAGGTTAGACGATCACATGATGAGCGTGAAGCATAGAGAAGATGACTAAGTGTTAGTCGAGAGTATGCCCTGTGATGGGAGTGGGCTATGCGTTGACCAAACCTCATGAGAGGTTAGTTGGGCAAGGATGTGTGCAGTAGCACAAGGAGGCCTTGGATGCATGGTTGTGGTTATGCATTGGTTAAGCAAGAGATGCGAGCAAGGAAATCCAGGCGATGACCCTAGGGCAGGCGATGGGCACAAGATGCATTGGGTGTGTGCGTTGGCCAAGAGGGTGTGCGTCCAGATGTGCCATGCAATAGTTAGAGGGTGTTGAACCATGCGTCAGTTTAAGAGGGGATCACAACTTAGCCACCGACTTGAGTGGGCAAGCTGTCAAGGTTAGGAGAATTAAACCCACTTAGTGGGCTAGCTGGCACATTGGCCTTAAGCTGAGTCGTGCAGTCTTGGCTTTATAAAGGAGGGCCTCAGTTCAAGAGGTCGGTTTGAGCAAACTATTCATGCTATTAAGGTGATTTTAGAGCCATTTGATCGAATGTTGAGTGTAGTTGAAGCTCCATGGCTGCTGGAAGGAATCTCCTAAGGATTCAAGAGGAAATATGAATAAATCTTCAAGAAGGTCAGGCTCTAGGATGAATCTAGGTTAGAGGTGAAGATTGAAGGTTTTCGGCCAAACCACGAGGAATTTAGAGCTCAAGTTTTAAGGTAAGTAGGTTAAGACGTTTTTAAACAAGTTTGTAGAAGGAAAATTTCCAAAATAAGGTCTGAAAAATAAGTTATTTAAGCTCAAAGATGAATCTAGAAATTTTGGTTTGAATAAGCAGGCAACTACTTAGGATGAGCAAGCAAGCAGCATGAATGACCAGACGTTGGTGTTGGTTGGTGCTTGTATTTATGAAGTGGAAATATGGATGTTATGCATTGATGGAATTGCGTTGTGCACTCAAGTTTCCCCAGCGGAATTTAAGTGTAAATTCCTCTGAGTTTTCTAGTAAGTCTAGGGTCGAACACAGGAACTTATGAAAACAGTATGCGTTGGTAATTTTTATGACAACTTTGCGGTAACCAGGTAAATAAATAAGTGTTGGGTTTGTTGTTTGCATTGATGAAAAAGAAATAAATAAAGGCAGAGGATTTGAGAAAAGACAGTTGCGTTGATAGATGCAATGAGTATACGATGAACAGGTTGAGAAGATCTTTAGCTAGTGTACTCGGGAATGCGTTAGGCTATGCGATCATGTTACAACCATGCACAACAAGTCATTTTCCAATGTAAATGTGATGCTCCTAAATCTAGGACACATGTGTTGAATGCAAAATGTCTATAGAGATCATCCCTAAGTCTCTACTTTTGTCCTATGCGATGATGCAAAATGCATGAAAGCAAGGTGACCACATACAATCATATCCTATCTCTAGGATGCATGCGATGTGTTGATAACAAATAGTGCTCATTCCTAAGTGCCTATCTCTTGTTTATGTATTCTAATCTAGCTCTTCTAAGTCTAGATTCTAACCTGACCTTCCCAAGTCTAGATCTTATCCTTAGACTACCCTCCCGAGTATCTCTAATGGACGAATGAAGCATACATAAACAAGATAATCGCAAAGAATGAAGATTCTCTAGTTTTGCTAGCTAAATGCTTCTCAACCCATTCAACTAATCTAGCTGTTGATGCGTGAATAACAGAGAGTGAACAAATATAGAGAAGGAAATTCCATTTTCATAAATGAGTTGAGTACAAAATGACAATGGAAAGTAAAGGTAGAGAGCCTGGTAGAAATTCCTTGCTGACCAAGGTTTTTTACACTGAAATCTCTATTTTGATCTAAAGATGTTCCTGCTTCCGCAGGTGTCGGCCCTTTCTCTGTCCTTGGAGCTTCTGGCGTTCTCCCAAGCTTATTGAAACAATCTAGCGGCACAACTTTCTCCCTTGCGTTCGCCTTAAAATGAAAGAAAACTAAGAACAAAGACGTACAGACTGATCAATTCGTTAACCCCTTCTTTGAAGAATGCCCTTGGTATTTATAGAGCATCGATGGTGAAAGACAGCTTCTCTCTCCTGGTTGTATAGATGGGACAATTTTAATTCCTGATTGATGCGCCGAATAATTATTACCGATAAAGCTGAATGTACTTTGTGTCCGTTATCGACTGTCAACTTAATTTGGATTCGATTGTCATCAGCTTTCTGTCCCATCGCTCTTAATTGGTCTTTCACCCAGATGCGCCCACCATGTTGAACTGACCAAGTTGCGGCGATCCTTCTTGGGTGAATGTTTGCGAGCACGATCAACGCAAAGCCTTGCGGTGAAGTTGTGCTTGACCAATGAATTCCTATGATCGTAATCTTTGCATTGCGTTAACGCATATTCTGCACAAAAATACAAAAATCAACTGTTATAATGCGCTGAACGCGTGCGACCGCAATATTACGAAATTGATGCTTAATGGACGCAAAGTAACATATTTCATCAATGCAATCCAACATTGTTTAAGAACTTAGCACTATGATAACGTGCATTTCTGCCCGTTATCACCCAAATTTAAACAATGCTTGTCCTCAAGCATAAGCTAAAGATTCCTTTAGCAAGTCAACCGCAAATTTCTTTTCCTAGACTTCTCAAGGATACTTCATTCAAATCCTATATACCATAATTTCCTTAAGTCTTATTCAAGTCTCTTCTTAAAAATTTCTAAGACCTAGGGACTGCAAGTTTAACTTTCAAAAGGACTTTACTAAATTCTGGAACCTTGCATGATTTATTTCAAAAAAAGAAAATTTTGATGGAAAAATAGGCATGTGCAATGGAAAAGAGAATTGATTTTACTTTAATTGCACAAATAAAACATGCAACCCTAAATAAACTAATTAGGGTTATTTTGAAATATTACCTTTGAAGCTCCCGAAACTCATCTATCTCTGCTCAAACATGAATCGGACAACCACTAGAGCTGACCTACTATCTTCTGGACTCAGAACCGGGTTGTGGGACTTGATGGATGAAAAACCCGAGAGAGAGAAAGAAAGAGATGGAAATAGAAGAAGAGATTTTGGGTTGGGTTTGAGTTTTTTTTTTAGCCCAATTTTAGAAAACTATTTTGGCAAAAATTCCAAAAGTCTTTAATCCAAAATGACGAGCCCATATTTATAGAAAAGGGCCATGCAAAATTGCATGAAATAACTTCATAAAATCCCAACATCTAGAATCCACTATCTAAGTGGGCTTAATGTCTCCACTATAAGCCAACACCTAGTCCACTATTTTGTTAGTGGAATTATCTAACAAAAGTTTGGATTTTCCCACTAACTTTAGTCAAAGGGCAAAATAGTCATTTGGTCAAAGTCAAACTTTGATTGAAAAGTCAACATTTTGACTTTTTATGATTTTTCCTGTGTTGACTAATTTTGACCTCTCGAGCATGAATCCACATTCATTTTCTCGAAATTCAAATCACTTTTGAATATAAAGTCGGTCAAAGTTTGACTTTTCAAAGTCAAAAGTCAACTCTTTGATTTTTTACATCTTTGACCATTTCCATTATTTCTGAGCTTTCGAATATGAACGTATTCATATTCTTGATATTTAAATCACATTTAAATATTAAAGTTGTATCTCTAAACTAAAAAACCGACCACTATATCACATATACTTGTCGATTTCTCTCTCTTCACCTAATTCGAACAATTCGAATTATTCTATCATACTGTTCTAAGTTTATTCCATATGAGCTAGTAGGGGAACCTAATGAACCTATAGATCATGGGCTCCAACGATCC
This sequence comes from Benincasa hispida, assembly GCF_027475165.1. Taxonomy (NCBI): domain Eukaryota; kingdom Viridiplantae; phylum Streptophyta; class Magnoliopsida; order Cucurbitales; family Cucurbitaceae; genus Benincasa; species Benincasa hispida. The sequence goes on along the minus strand of NC_143485.1, from coordinate 1,718,116 downwards.
AAGATTAGCTAGGGGAACCTAATGGACCTATAGATCATGGGCTCCAACGATCCGAGATTAGTTGGCTAAGCTCTTTAGATGGAGCTAATCAACATTCGTTAACTTTCGGGTCATTCCACTATAGTCCCGTAGTTGCACTCCCCTCAATATAGATATATTTGTGTCCATATGATATAACCATGATTAGTAAGCTAATCCTTCACAAGTTGTTCGTAATCTCGGCTGGGTCATAAAAACCGTTTTACCCCCGAGACTACATCTTATTCCTTAAGTTCCACTGATTCTCTAATGAATAATTGGTTTAAGGTCCAACCTATAAACCGAACCCCTCTCGAGCCAATGAGAGGATGGGGCCCCTTGTTCAAGACCTGGATTTAGTACTAAAGGGAACAACCTATCTAGTATCCCTATAACTGGTAGAAGTGAATTCTGTCTTGCACCCTATGTTTCCAGCTATCCACCTGATCTTACCCCTGAAATGGGAGGCTTATTGGGCCAGCAATAATGAGTTGCCCTCACCTATGCAGATCTAAGGATAATTCCGAGTGAACAGGAGTTCATAGTTAGCTCAGGATTAAAATTAATTTACCTAGGTGAATTAACGAAATAGTCAGTTTTATACATTAAACGACATTTAAAACGTAAAAAGTGACTATTTTATGGTTCAGTTTTATGTAAATTCTTTATATAGGATGCCCCCATTTTCATGTCTCCATATGAACGGTTTAGGATCACATCGTTTGTACTAACTACAAAATTGGCCGCATCCATAGTATCCCCAGAATAAGGCGCCCAACCTTATTCATATACTATAGACCATTTTGGCTACATATTTGAACTTGATTCACATTTATGTCACTACATAAAGTTTAAACTTAAACTTAATAGCCGTGGATCCTTAGTTTATTGGATTCATGAATATAGAATTTAAATTTACTAAAGATTTTCAATAACAACTTTATTGAACAAGAATATGATATTACAAACTACGAGATTTAGGACATAAAATCCAACAAATTTTTCTACCGGGGTGTCAAATGATTTTATCCTTGCACAAAAAATTTTCTTTATTGATATTTTTTTTCTAACCTTACGCTGATCCGAGTGCCTTGCCTTCGTTTTGGCTTGCCCCCACGTGTGTCATGCGGACATCCAACTACGATCAATGCACTTTTTCTCAGACTAAACTCATATCTATTTGACAGTGGAGTTGCGGTCATTTATTTATGCGTTGATCCTGGTAACTTACTTTCGTTTTAGCTTGCCCCCACGTGTGTCATGCAGACATCCAACTACGTGTAAGTGCCTTTTACAACTTAACTCTTATCAACATAGGTTTCCCATTGCGTTGACAGTGGAGTTGTTATTCTTGATTTTTTTTATAGAGAAAATAGCAAGGTCGAAAATAAATACCTCACCCCCAAATTTAAAATGCGGCAATGTCCTCATTGCCAAAAGATTAAAATAAGTCATACGATGTTCTAGAATGCGTTGTAAAGAGAGTTTGAAAGAAAGCTAGCAAACCCCTAACTTCTAGAAATATTTTATGAGGTGACTATCTTAAGACTAAGTTAACTCTAGTGTATACAAAAGAAATAGAAGCATATTTTTCATCATTGAAATCATACTTGGCAAAGAACAAAATGCGGTAAACTACTAAATTTATCTATGTCAAATGATTGCGGTAATTAAAGAGGATGCGGTGATAGGACTTTTAAAACTAACATGCGATGTGATAGCACAAAATTTGAAATAAAGATAAGGAAGAATACACTCCCAAATTTTGTGCTGTCGCCCGCATTATGTATTGACGCATCCATCTTTGCGGCGATCTCTCTTCTTTGGGTTGCAGTGATGGAGTAAGATAAGTGCTTCTTCGTGTAACATCTTCGCAATCCAGTGCCTCGATCGTTGCAAGAAAAACAAAGAGAGGGTCAAATTATTTTAAATAAAACAAAATTAGTTATCACATTTTTTTTGTCGTAAAATAAGGATAGGTAAATTGAAAGGTTAAAGTGAAAATTTCGAATAGTGGAAAAGAGTTGAAGAATTGATGTTTCCCAAAACTTACGTTCTTGATAGATTGCGATCATATAATACTCAGGGACCATTTATTTCCGGCTGGTTTGTCCACGTCCACGGTGGCTTTTCTCTCTTTTCTTTGTCCTTTATGATCTTTACTGCCTTAATCCAGAGTTTTTTCCTATGAATGCTCATTATAATTTCTCCCTTGCGCACATCAATTTGAGCACAACCAGTTGAAAGGAATGGTCGTCCCAATATGATGGGCGCATCTTCATTCGCTTTATAATCTAAAATGAGGAAGTCTGCCTGCAGGATGAATTTATCGATTGAGATTGCGGCATTTTTCAACTCCGCTTCAGGTTGTATTCGAGATTTGTTCGCGAGCAGGAGAGTTTCCTTTGTGGGCGTAAGTGTGCCAACATTCAATTGTTTGAAGATTGACATTGACATTATGTTTATACTTGCCCCAAGGTCACATAGTGCTTGGCCACTGAAGGTCCCTCCGATAGAGCATGGGATCGTGAAGATTCCTAGGTCGCCCATTTTAGGTGGGATCATAACATTTTGCACTGCAGTCACTATTGCGATATTTTCTTCCTCATTTTGTTCCTCTTTCAATCTTTACGGAGTCACTGGTGGTTGAACTTCTTCTGTCTCAAGATCTAGAGGCTTAAGCGTAGACGCAACTTCCAGGTCTATTTTCTCGGGCTTCTCCAAACTATAGGTCAACGGGTCTTCGGTTATCAATGGTGCCAAAAACTTGGTGCTTGTATTTATGATGTAGAAATATGGATGTTATACGTTGATGGAATTGCGTTGTGCACTCAAGTTTCCCCAGCGGAATTCAAGTGTAAATTCCTCTGAGTTTCCTGGTAAGTCCAGGGTCGAACACAGGGACTTGTAAAAACAATATGCGTTGGTAATTTTTATGACAACTTTGCGATAACCAAGTAAATAAATAAGTGTTGGGTTTGTAATTTGCGTTGATGAAAAAGAAATAAATAAAGGCGGTGGATTTGAGAAAAGACAGTTGTGTTGATAGATGCAATGAATGTGCGATGAATAGATTGAGAAGATCTTTAGCTAGCGTTACTTGGGAATGCGTCAGACTATGCGATCATGTTACAACCATGCACAACAAGTCATTTTCCAATGTAAATGTGATGCTCCTAAATCTAGGACGCATGTGTTGAATACAAAATGTCCATAGAGCTCATCCCTAAGTCTCTACTCTTGTCCTATGCGATGATGCAAAATGCATGAAAGCAAGGTGACCGCATACAATCATATCCTATCTCTAGGATGCATGCGATGCGTTGATAACAAATAGTGCTCATTCCTAAGCGCCTATCTCTTGTTTATGCGTTCTAATCTGGCTCTTCCAAGTTTAGATTCTAACCTAACCTTCCCAAGTCTAGATCCCGTCCTTAGACTACCCTCCCGAGTATCTCTAATGGACGAATGAAGCATACATAAACAAGATAATCGCAAAGAATGAAGATTCCCTAGTTGTGCTAGTTAAATGCTTCTCAACCCATTCAACAGATCTAGCTGTTGATGCGTGAATAACAGAGAGTGAACAAATATAGGGAAGGAAATTCCATTTTCATAAATGAGTTGAGTACAAAATGACAATGGAAAGTAAAGGTAGAGAGCCTGGTAGCAATTCCTTGCTGACCGAGGCTTTTTATACTGAAATCTCTATTCTAATCTAAATATGTTCCCGCTTTCGCAGGTGTTGGCCCTCTCTCTGTCCTTGGAGCTTCTGGCGCTCTCCCAAGCTTATCGAAATGATCTACTGGCATAACTTTCTCCCTCACATCCGCCTTAAAATGAAAGAAAACTAAGAACAAAGACGTGTGGACTGATCAACTCGTTAACCCCTTCTCTGAAGAATGCCCTTGGTATTTATAGAGCATCCAGGGTGAAAGACGGCTTCTCTCTCTTGGTTGTACAGATGGGGCATCTTTAATTCCTGATTGATGCGTCGAATAATTATCACCGATAAAGCTGAATGTACTTTGTGACCGTTATTGGCTGTCAACTTAATTTGTATTCGACTGTCATCAGCTTTCTGTCCCATCGCTCTTAATTGGCCTTTCACCCAGATGCGCTCACCATGTTGCACTGACTAAGTTGCGGCGATCCTTGTTGGGTGAATGTTTGCGAGCACGATCAACGCAAAGCCTTGCGGTGAAGTTGCACTCGACCGATGAATTCCTATAATCACTATCTTTGCATTGCGTTATCACACCCCGCCCCAAACCACCCTTTTAGCCTAGGAAAGGACGTGACTACAGCAGTTATCAACCCTATGGCTGACACTTACTGCCTACTAACTGTTGTGGAATAACTCTGATACCAATATATAACTCATATATAGTGGAATATCTTTAAGCCAACATTTATTAAGTTAGAAGCATAACATATTTATAGTCATTACAACACTAGATTCATAAGTCCCAAAACCCACAAACCCTAGTCTCTATATTAACAACAGTAACATGTGTACTATATTTACAGTAACCACCTAACAGACGGGTTACAAATCTCGTTATCCTTTAGTGGCAGAGTAGATGCAGAGCTATCTTCAGAGGATTTGACTGCTACCTGTAGGGGGGGGGGGGGAAGAAAACATTTGAAAACGGGGTGAGCTTGCGCCCAGTGAGTGACTTAAGAAAGATAATTGATTCTCATGCAAAATCTCAAAGAGTTTAACTGAAATATAAGCTTCTATAGTACTTGTACTGCAGTATAAACATTTTCCAAGCATAGAACATATAAAGCTATTTTAATCATAAAACAGTAAAACTATTTCTCAGTTAAGGATAACCCTACCGTGTGTAAAAATAATCCCAACACCAACTACTAGTCAAGAGAGAACCCTTTTGCTCAATCTCCGACTCTACCTACGTGCACGTGGCCATACTACGTACCGTCATACCTTAGGTACTTCTGCTCAGATACCTTCTCAAACGTCCTTCAATATCTGGTTGGTTTGGTACCTTCTCAAACGCCCTTCAGTACCAATAGATACCTTCTCAAATATCCTTCAGTATCTAGTTGGGTGGATACCTTCTCAAATGTCCTTTGGTATCACGTTTTAAGTAAAACTAGTCATAAATGACTTTCTCTTTAAAGCATGTAAAGTATAACACATATAAAAACATGGCTTTAAAGGTACTAACGCATGCTACACATATAAATAGCTTTTTAACAAACTTCTCTCATGCATGCGTTTAAAACATAATTCATCGCTTGCTTGGAAATCACTTTTTAAAACTAGTTGGCATGAGAATATTCTTCTTTAAAACATACTTTCTATAACACGTTGTAATCAAACATTTAAGCAAATGTTTTAGTCAAAACATTTTAGCCACTCACCTTGATTGCTTAGGAGCTTTTCACTCTAGTAGCTCCCTTTTCTACCTCGGGCTTCTTTTTCACCCCTAGAATTCAGATTCAACTTACAGCTCAAATTACTCACAGTTCTAAATTTTATTTTGAGATACTTCCTTCTACAAACATGTTCTAAAATGTCTCAGGAAGCTTACCCTAAAATTGAGCTCAAAACTTCTCGTGGTTTGGCCGGAATCACAGAATCTTCAAGACTGACCTAAACTGATCCAACAGCCTGAACCTTCTGTCTTCTTTTTAGTTTCCAGCCCGATCCCTTCGAGATTTTCTTCCGGTAGCCCTATCCTGAAAACTAGACTTTTAGAGCTTTCAGATGGCTTTGAAATCACTCCAAACGCATGAGGATAACTTCTCGTCCCAAGTTGATGCGTCCTCCTCAGACCTCACTGTCCAATGCGTCCTCTATGTCTAACGCATGGATTTGGCTCCAACGCAAGGTTTGCTTCACTCTCTCACTCTTTTACGGTATTTCTGAGTTGCGATCTAAAAAATTAAGTCTCTTGGCTCTATTTATAAGAGTCCAAATATTCTCCGGAGTTGACACCACCTACTTGGCTGCATGGCCAAGTGTCTAATTCTCATCCCATCAACGCAATGCTGTGGTCATCGTAAGCTAAGTGTCTTCTTCCCATGTTGCCAATGCATGGGCCTCCAATCTGATGCCCCCATCTCAAATTCTTAAGGTTTAAGGCTTTCCTCCCAAGAAGACACATGGTTTTGATAATGTTATCCTGATGGTTTCATCCTTGTATGCGTCCAACTCTTGGTTGCTCAACGCCTAGTCCATAAGCAACGCATAGCCTCTACTCAACGCATAGCAAGCCAATTCATTATCATGACAATTCAACTTGGCCATCGCAAGGAGCTAACCATCACCAACGCATAGGGTGACCATCCATTCTTGCACTCGTACGGCTTACTTGGCATGGGCACATGGTGCTGGCCACCAACGCATAGGCGCGCTGCATAGGCTGGCCGCTCGACGTATGGGCGTGCTTGGCTGCATGGGCTACGCGTGGCGCCTTGACACTTGGCCGGGTGCTTAGGCACATGGGCGTGCTGCTTCGATGCATGGGCATGCGGTGTGTGCTGGCCATCGCTCGCTCGCTCGGCTGCATGGGCGTATGGCATGGGCTGCACGCTTGGCTGCATGGCAGGACACCTTGACGCATGGCATGGCTGCTCGGCAGGGTGCTCACCGCACGGGCGTGGCCGCTTGGCAGTGTGCTCAACGCACGAGCATGGCCACTCGACAGTGTGCTCAATGCACGGGCGTGGCTACTCGATAGTGCGCTCAACGCACGGGTGTATCCACTCGACGCATGCGTCCGACCGAGGCTGCCGACGCATGGCCTGGGTGCTGGCCGAGGCTACTCGAGGCATGGCTGTCTTTCCATGCATGCCTCGCCCACCCGTGTGCCTTCCAACGCATTATCTTCTTTTTCCTTCTTCAGCTGTATGGCTTCACCAACAACTCTTCCAACGCATCAATACCACTCTAACACACAAAATTCTATAGCCAAATTTCCAAAATTTTCCCCAAAAGTTAACCTTCCAAATTTCCTCTTTTCTTCTAATTTCCACTATTTTCTCTACCATTTCACCCTAGTTTCCACATCGACCTACTCATCACATTACTTTGAATAGGGAACATACTCAAGTAGAGAAATTGGGATTCAGGGTTCACATGCGTTAACGCATATTCTGCACAAAAATACAAAAACCAACTATTCTAATGCGCTGAACACGTGCGACCGCAATATTACGAAATTGATGCTTAATTGACGCAAAGTAACATATTTTATCAACGCAATCCAACATTGTTTAAGTACTTAGCACTATGATAATGTGCATTTATGCCCGTTATCACTAGTGTACGCATGTGCAAAGGGCTAAGTTACGTGCGAGGGATGCGTTAGGCTGAGCGACAGGTTGCACGCGAGGCTGTGCAAGAAGGTGCAAGGCGCTGAGCGCAAGGGCTGTACGTTGTATGCGAGGGCGCGTGGCTGGTTGTGCGCCTAGGACATGCGTTGACGCATGGGTGATGTTAGATGGCCACATGTTTTAGCCTTAGCAACCAAGAATTTTTCTAAGTGTTGAACACATAGGATGGTATGTGTTGAGCTAGAAAGAGATATTTTAAGTTTAATATTAAGCTTCTTTATGAGAGATAGTCACAATAGGAGGCCAATGGCATTAGCTAAGCATATTTATCATCTCCACAGGGTTAACGCCAATAGGAGAAGCCTATCAACCCTAGAAAGAACACCCAAGGCTATAAGTGACAAACTATATGTTTTCCTAACTCTTTAGTAAATGCATGATTAATACAAAAGAATGGTTTTCATGCTAGCTTACTGAAATGTATGTTAAAATGATAATTTCCAAGCAAACTAAGTTTTAAAAGGCTATAAACGCATACTAGTTGAAAAGAAGTTTATGAAAGCATGTCTAAGTATTTATATACTTTATGTTACAAGCATGCGTTGGAAATTTATGGCTATGTACTAAAGATGTTTAAGCATATGTTTTATGTTACTATGCTTTTATGTATACATGTTTTAATGATAAGTCTTATGATGAACCTGATACTAAAGGACAGTGAAATTGAAAAGGTATCCACACCATGGTACTTAAGGTATAACGGTACTTACTTATTACCACGTGCACATAGGTAGACTAGACGTTGGTAGTGTTGAGACTACTCCACACCAACTAAGGATGGATGTTGGGGGATTGGGCAAAATGGTTCTCTCTCAACTAAAGACACAGATGTTTAGTGTTTTCTAGCCAATTTCATGTTTTAAAGTTTAAAGTATGAGTTTGCTTGGTAATTTCCAGTTAAAAGCTTGATGTATATGATTACTTGGTCACTCACTAGGCTAGTAGCTCAATCGTTTTAAATGTTTTCTCCTCCCCAGGTAGTAGTCAATTCCCCAGAAGTTAACTGCACTGCTGCTCTGCCACTCAAAGACTCCAATTAAAGATCAAGGAAAATAGAAGTTTTAGGTGTTTACTTGTAAATGTCTGTACATATGTGTGCTCATGTTAGGGACTAGTATTAAGTATTAGGACCCATTGAACTCTATTTATGTATGTAAGCTGTAACTATGTTGTTTGTTGAACCCAAGAGGTTTCTTTAAAGTTGTTTTAAGTTATTAAAGCATAATGAATATTAAGTCATTCTTTTTAGGATTTTCTAAACAGGTTAAGGATGTTAGTTAGGCAGTAAGTACCACAGAGAGGTGGTAACTACTGTCGTCACATTCTCTTCTGGATGAAGAGGGTAAGCTGGGAGAGGGCATGCCATTATTTATCTAATCCATGTGACATAGACCTTAAATAGGTTACTTAGTATATGGAGAAAGCTTTTTATATTTTATGATAGCCTATGAAGCATATCATACAACAACTACTTTAAATCATGTTAAAATCTTGATGATTTACGAGGCTAGTCAATAGTGTTCTTATATGAAAATGATAAAACATAAAATAGAGACATCACTATTCAACAAAAAGACGAATTGGTATTAATGTTCGTTGAATTCGTGATGCGAGCTTAGGACTGTATTGTATAAAGTAATTGGAAAATAAGTGCAAATGTGAATGATGCGTTGATGCGTTAGTGATGTGCAACGGGACGCATGACACTCCTCTATATGCGTTTAAGTTTTCCTAAATCAGATCCAAGTATAAATCCAACTCAGGTTCCTGGTAAGTTTAGGGTCGAACTCAGGGATTCAGATTAAAGCTAACGCAGACCTTGCGTTGTAACTGTTGTAGAAATATCCTAAGTGAATGTAGAAATGAGTTATTTACACTAAGCTGCTGTGTGCATGCAAGAAGATACAAAAGGGTCAAGTAGAAAATAAGGGGTTGTGTGAAAATGGAGTTTGATGCAGGTGATATGCGTCGATCTAAGTTAGATGTACATGAACAAGAATATGATGTGGATGAGATTTGCTTATCTCCGTTTATGCATTAAAATTCTATTCGGCACTTCTCAATGCGAATGTCATATAATACCCTATCTCTAGGATGTATGCGTTAATCACAGGATGCAATAAAACACTAGTGCTCTATCTTTAGATGTACCAAGCGTTTCTAACTTAATGTTGGCTTGCCTATTCTCTCGAATAATTCAAGCTAAAGTGGCTTTTATCAAGTGATTTAGTTGGCTCAAGCGTTTAGAAATGGAATTTGCATGAAGTTATAAATGCATCTAACATAAAGCAAGAAATAAACAGTGGCGAAGTGAGATAGATCAAATATGTGAATTTATAAAGAAAATGATCGTCTTTACAAAACCAATACTCAATCAAATGAGATGGAGAAAATGATAATTCAATGAAAGGAGTCAAGTCGTAGAGTACAATCTCTTGTCCTCTTTGGCTCAATTCTAATTTGTGTACAACCACTTGTGGAAGAAATGGAAGAAAGTTCTCTCTCGAGCTCAGCTTTCTCCACTCCTTGATCAGCAGTGATGGTGGTTCTCTTCCTTCTCGTGTTCTTCTCGTCACCACAGTACAGTTCTAAAGTCTCAAAATTTCAGAATTATACAATGAGCTAAAAGATCCCTTCATCTGGTGGGATTTCTTCTATTTATAGGCGTCGGTCTTCTCCAACTTGATGATGGGGCAACATTAAATTCCATACCCTGGTCAGCCGCCTAACACTCAGATGTTTTTTAGATGTCGTCAGCTGCAGATGCCCATGCTTGCAAGTTGTGATTTGACACAAACAGCCTGAATCAATGAATCTTCCTTGCATTGAATCCCTCCGATGCATACCCATGCGTTTGACATTGCCTACGACACTTAGAATATTTGTTGAAATCCTGCAATATCATGTGTTAGGCTTGCAGTATTTTAGCAATAAACATTCTTTTGCATGAGTTTGATAGTGTTTGAGTAATTCCATGCGTTTTCTCTACAAATGATGAGATTTTATCATTAAAGATCCTAATTGTTCCAACTTTTGAGTCACAATAACTTGTAGAAATTAACTAAGGTGTTATCTACAGCAACATTTGAGAAGTTAACACACTACATTCGCATATGACAACCAAGAGTTATCAAGTGATGTTTTCATGAGATGGGGGGGAGGGAGGGGGGTAAATGTGTTGCACTCTTTATCTCATGACTATGGTTTTATCCAAATGGGTTTTTCCTAACAATGTTTTTAAAGAGGTAGTTATTAAATTATATGAATAATGTAATCTTTTTTCTTCACTGGGTTTTTATCCCATTGGGTTTTTCCTATTAATGTTTTAACGAGAAATTTATTTTATATAATGTGGATGTCTAAGAGGGAGTATTATAAATGTAATCTCTAGTATAGATATCCATAACCTACATAGGTTACAAAATTCCACAACCACCCATGAATTTCATATTGTAACATACATCATTCAATGTCCTATAAATAGTGGTGTATGTGGTACCTTTGTAATACACACCACGATTGAGTTTAATTCTTCTCTCTATTTTCTTCTCCTTACTTTCCTTTCTAATTTACTTATATTATTCTTGTTTTGTTCTTATTTCACAACAATAATATTGTTTTTTCACCCTAAAACTTGTTTTTTTAATATTTGTTTCAAATTTTTTTTTTATAAATATTGTGGTTTTTTTAATTGAGACAACTATGCTTTCTCGTGAATGCTTCTTTTTCCCATTTTAAAATTTGAAATTGATATTATTTGGATAATAATCGAAATTCAAATATTTTTTATAATAAAAATAATATAAATAAAATCTCTAGCCATTTTTAACAAAAAAAAAAAAAAAAAAATTTAAAACATAGTACCATAATTTATGATATGATCTAATGTGTGTCACAAGTCCAAGGTCATTGATAACGAGAATGTGGTCACCAATTAGCTCTATCTACGGAAACATAATGAGAAGGATTTGGTTCTTCTAAAATTGCTACCGCTTTAAGGTTCTAGTATTCTTTGGGTCTATCTATGTCCACATCTTTGAACATGTGGTACATGTCGTTAAGGCATTGTCATTATAAACATGATGTGGTGGTGGAATTGGTGTATGAGGATTTGAAGATGTTGCAAACTAAGAGTCGGTATCATAACTATCAAGGTTGAAGGATACACATCATCTTAGTCTAAGTAATATGAGCATGATGTCATGGCTGACCTTGTTAGATATAGGATAATGTTCTGCTCCACCTAATGATATCCTCTATGCTTAGGGTAAAAGGTGGTGCAAAAGGTGTTTTATACATTTGATGAATTAGACTCATACTCATTGTACTAATGTTGCGTGACTTGTCAATATCTCCGAGTGGTGAGATATAATGGATGCATTGGAGATATGATAACTTCATGACATTATTGAAAATAAAATCACTTAAACTATTATAGTGTAGAAATCTGAATTGAAAATCGCCTCATAGAATCGAAAACCACTCTCTCGTAAGTGATGTAATAGAATAACAAATTGATATTAAAGCATGTACCCTTGATCTAAATCTCTATCAACATTCAATAGAGTTTCTTGTTGGATGTGTTGGGATTGATGCCCTAAATCTCGTAGGTCCTATAGTTTGTAATTATATTGTACAAACATTTTATTTATGTAATAGAATATATGATGTTTTATTTCAAAATTAGTTGCATTAACTATAAACCAATAAACTAACATCCAAGGTTATCTTGTAGCTTAAACATGTATGTAGAGACATAAGGGTGGATCATGTTTAAGTGGTAACCTAAATGGTCTATAGTAGATGGATAAGGCTGGATATCTTATCCTAGTGATACTACGAGTATGACCCGCTTTGTAGATGTTACAATTTTTGTAAAGTACTATAAATGATCTGATCCTGATCATTCATGTAGAGACATGTGAGCAAGGAGGGATATTCTATACAAAGGAATTTGTATAAGACTGGACCACGAAATGTTTAGTCTTGTTATATAACACCGCTCATAATAGAAACTTACATTTCACCAGAATGACCATAGGTAACATGACCTGAATCCTAAGTGAGTTGTGAACTTCTGCCTATAAAGGCGGTCCTTTGATTTGTATGGGTGAGAGTGGTCAGATTGTCAACTCAACAAGCCTACCATTTCGGGGATTCGTCCTGATGGGGAGCTGGGATCACAGCTACACAAGAAGGAATTCACTCCTTCCCCAATGTCGAGGCAAGAAGATAAATTGCTCCCTTAAGAACTGATTTTGGGGCTTGAACAATGTGGCGCCACACCCTCTCCTGGCTCGAGAGGGGTTTGGTCATAGTTGAATTATGATTTATTGTTCATTAGAGGGATCAGTGGTACTTAAGAAGTTAGATGTAACTATAGGGGCAAAACGGTAGTTTTAGCCCAGCTGTACTTACGAGTAATTTGTGAAAGGTCCTTGTACAATTGATTGGTTATATCCAATGGACACAAAAATATATCTTAGTGCGAAGAGGGCAGCTGTCGGTCTTTAGTGGAGTGCCTGACAGTTAACGAATGATGAATAATTTAATTAAATAGTTTAATTAATTATTCACGTATCGTTGGAGCTTCAAGCTACAGGTCCATGAGGTCCACTCGGTAGCTCAATAGGATTTAATGAAAATCAGTTTTTGGATTAATTTGAATTGTTCAAATGAATTGAGGGAATTAATTATGTATGATATAATTAATTAAAATTGAGTTATATATATGATAGAATTACTATAATGTATTTGATACATTATCATATTAATGAGTGAAAATAAATATTTGAATATAATTCAGATATTAATTATATGAATTGGATTCGTATTGTTAAATTTAATGTAAATGTGATTCATATTAAATGTCATTGGTGAGAGAAAAGAAACTATAGGTTATATTGTATTTGATACAATATAGAAACTATAGGCTATATGTTATATTTGATATAACATATAGTTTAATATATATTATTATATAATAAAGTAGTTATTATATAAATATGTATTATTTAAAACATAAATAAATTTATTTGATTTATTTTAAAATAATAACTCCCTCCCTCCCTTTCTCCATCACGTTAGTAGGGTTGACTTTTTTTCTCTTCATCCCTGTGTGTGAAAAGATACAGAGACAGAGAACTCTCTGAGTCTTGATTTCCTCACCTTGCTTCTCTGTAATTCCCTTACCAAAATAGCCAGAGTCCCACATCCTCTTGGATTCTCACCTAGAGAATACCAAGGTTTCCTTCAAGGTGGTGCCCATATGGAGTTTGAGGATTTTGTTTAATTGAAGAACTGTTTTTCAAAGTTAAGGGTTCTCTAACTTTTTTTTTTTTTTTTTTTTTTTTTTTCTTTCTGTATTATGTTTTTCAAGCATGCTATGATTTTTGAATTAAATGCATAATTTTTATGCTCTCTGTAAAACTATTGTTCTGTGAAAATTGGGAAATTGAGACAATCCTGTATTCCACTCAAGGACTTTTCAAAGGGTTCTTTCAATTAGTGTCAAAGCCATTGGTTTAGATCCTAATTTTTCCTAATCTTCAGAATGGTTTTTACAGTGTTGGTGGGTAAATTATTCTGTTTATTCATATGATGAATTTTGTGTTGAATGTTTTGCATTTAATGGATGGTTTCAGGATTGGATATCTTAGATTCGTTGTTTTTTTTTTACAAATTTTGTTTTGTAAAGGCCCATGTTTTTAGGGCATAATTCTTTATCGAGTCTGTATTGATTGTCCTTGAGTCGTTCGTGGTGGTTCCTGCCCGGATTCTGAAGAAAACGAGGCAAAAAATGGTGGGGTTTCGAAGCAGTTCAAAACTGTACAGTGGGCGACTGTACAGTAGCATCACGACGCTGTGCTCTAGCATCACGATGCTGCGATATGGTGAACAAAGGAAACTTCGTATTGCCGCGACGCTCTGAGACGGAGTTTTTACACGGTTCAGCTTCGGTTTGCATATGGTTCAAGGTCTATTGGTCCGGTTCGGTTCATGGGTTCTCTAGTTCAGTTGTTTTGGGTTCATTTGGACCGGTTTCTGGTCTGGTTCGAGCAATTCAAGGCATGGTTCACCTGTTTTAAACCAGATGGATATTATTTTATAATAGTTAGATTTATATTTCCTTTTAGGTGTCCAATCTCGGTCCATTAATTGCTTTTATATTATACATATGATGTATAATTTGTTTTATTATTATATGCCATATAGTATGTCATATAGTATAAAATCCGACCATAGGTTATGCATTTTCATGCATCATTTATATTATAAGTGTTATAATATAGGTATATGCATGATTCAATTAATATAGCATGCTCATGTATCATATAGTATAAATATTATAATATATGCATACAGGCATTAATAGCATATCCATGCATCATTTAAATTATAATTATTATAATATGTGGTTTAATGAATATATGGATGTATGCTATAGTATGTTTCATTACCTTATTATATAAATGTTATATAGTTAGTAATGAAATGAATTTGCATGAAGCATGATACTACCTTAGATAATTTATAAATGTTATAAGTTACTAAAGTATGTCATACCTTAGATAATTTATAAATGTTATAAGTTACTAAAGTATATAATAGCATGCAATGTGTGTTTTAATTTGTTTCATTTGTTTATAATGGTTATAACTAAATGACATTAGAAATTAAAATTGATAATTCAGATTTGCATGCAAACCTTAGGTTAAAATCATCTTTTAATTTTGTTTAAAACATGATTTAGATAGACCTAAGATCACATTTCTAATGAGATTAGAATTTTAAGTTTAATCTTTTAATCGATTTAATAGGATTAAATTGGTTCTTAATTAAAAGATTAACTTTGTAACAAATATATCTATAAGGGACCTTTTGTTTAAGGCTAGTTCTGTCTAGGCTTGGGTATTTAAGTTGACGGAAATGTAACATCCCTACCTGAGAACTTACTTGGAAAGGTGAATTAGATAGATTTGGTACAAGCATGGAAGTTTGATTAAAGTTTGTTAAAGAGTTTAACAGACGTTAATTAAAATTGTAACTATCCAAAGCAAGTGTTGTTTTTGGGCAAATTAAACAATCATTTAGTTAAAATCAGTAGCCGGATTTTTCTTAGTTAATTAACCCTAGGTAAAACACTCAGTGGGAGAAAAATAGAGTATATGATACTTCACTTTTCTCTTCATGTTTCTCCTTTAAAATTCACACCGTGAGATTTATATTCAACCTCGAGGAACCTTGAGTGTCCCCCTACGGATGACATTTGTATAGATCAATATCAAGGTGAATGGAGAGAGTGTTTATAGTAAGTGGGAGTGGGACGTGTGACAAAACATCCCTTGGTTTCTCTCATTAGTTTGAAGTAAAGTTTTATGCATGGCCTCGTGACACCTTCAGTGTCCCCCTATAGGATGATATTTTTGCATGATGCTTTATGCAAACTCTAGCAATGGATAGGGTTACTTTAATTTCATGTTCCAATCGATTTTTCCCTACGGTTGGCTCATTGGGGGGAGGGGGGAACTTTAGGACCTAAAATGAGGGGTTACACTTACAAGAATTGTTAAGCGAATTTAACAAATTATGGACCAAACAATGGTGACTAATAGTGACAGTAACAAGGAATTGTTTTGTCTATTAATTGGGATTGTCTCATTTTAGTGAAGGGGCACATGATCAACCTACAGTGACTTTTGTCCCGCCTCACTGAAACATCACTACAAAATAAATGTCACTTAAGGTACATTAGATTATTTTGCTAAAAATTAATTGGTTGTCTTGATGGTTTAAAGTAATTAGGCTAATTATAAATAATTTGTATGGTTTCAACAATCTTTTCAATATGACTTCTGCTACCCTAAATTTACTTGCCGCTACCAAATTAATGGGCGAAAAGTACACTTCTTGGAAAAACACGATCAACACAATCCTAATCATCGATGACCTCTGTTTTGTCGTTATAGAGGAATATCCTCCCATTCTAGCTCTCAATGCTACTTGAATGTTCGAGAAACATACGAGCGATGGACACGGGCAAACGAGAAGGCCTGAATATACATCTTGGCAAGCCTTTTCGAAGTCACAAGTCCACAACTCTCTAGTGGTTCTCATCCTTGAGAATAACTTGGAAGAGCTTTTGGTAGTGCTTGGTTTTTGGGTTGTTGTGAACATGAGTACTAGAGTTTGAGGGAGAAGGAGATTGTTCATGTCATTTCTGTGATTGGAAGAGGAAACGTAAAGACTTGGTGCTTCAAGAGGTGAGTTTTGATCTTCCCTTTTTCTTTTCTATTCATAGCCGACAACATGCATGAAGTAAATTTTTTTATCATTGGTTTCTGTCCTCTATATTGTTTAAGTTATGTAAAATGAAAAATTGAGCCACTATCGCATTACATATGCTTCCACTATGGGTATTCAAAACCTTCAAATATAACATCTCGAAGCAAGAGAGATCGAATGCCGACACCACCTAGAGAGATTAAGACAATCTTTGGTGGTTTGTGTAGAGACGACTCTAGAAGAAACAAAAAATGCAAAGCACATGAGGCTAGACTCTCTCCGAAGGGTTAGGAGTTCTGTTCTACTCCTGTAATAGAACAAGTTATCAATTTCTTTGAGGAACATCCAGTAAATCTACATTAACCTCATAATGACGCTCTAGTTGTGTCTTTGACCATAACAAATATCAAAGTGTATCAAATTGTAGTAGATGGAGACAGCTCGACAGATATCTTATCTCTTCGTGCCTTCTACACAATGAGATTGGAACGTGAATGTTTTAAAAGAAACGCAACCCATTGTTAGGGTATGGCGGGCAATCAGTATATTCAGAAGGTAGCATAGAACTCTCAGTCACCTTTGGTGGGGGCATGACTTGTGTAATAGTTATGGTGGAGTTCTTAGTGGTGGATGATAAGTTAATCTACAATGCCATTTTAGGAAGATCATCACTTCATCAAATGAAAGTTGTATTGTCTAGTTATGATCAACTCTTGAAGTTTCCTACTCCAAGTGGGGTCAGGATCGTAAGAGAAGAACAACCAATGTCCCGAGAATATTATCAGATTACCATGAGAAATCTAGAGGGTTAAGTAAAGGTAGTGCATGCCATTAGTGATATCGTTGGGAAGGAAGGTGAAATGGCTCCTCAGATCACGGAAGAGTTCGAGATTGAAACACATGCTTCGACACCAATAGTGGGACAAGGCTGACCTCAGGCCATGGGACGACCTAAACGATGTAGCCAATCCTGAACAAGCAGCTGAGCACAGGCCTCAGGGCGAGCCAGCCGAGCCATTAGAGACTATCCCATTACTATCTAACACCCAGAGAGTCTATCCTGAACGTTCCTTGGACAAAGGTCCCTTATAGGCAATTTATTTTATAAATTTAATCTTTAATGGAATTCATTTTAATCCTATTAAAACAAACTAAAAGATTAACCTATTTCTAATCATATTAGAAACATCTTTAACTTAAGTCTAGGTGAATCAATATTAAACCATTTAAAATTAACTTGGACCTACGTTTGCATGCAACTCTTGATTATAGATTTTAATCTAGTTTATTAAACTTATAACCATTATAAAATAATGAAATTATTAAAAACCAACAATTTGCATCTAATGACATTGATCAAATATAAAAATTATATTTATCTAAGTAAACTCAATGAAAAGTTTATTTTCATCCAATAATAATAACACTTATAATTATCATCCATGAAAAAAAAAACATATATATTCATTTTCATTAAACAATACAACAATTATATAACAATTATATCCTAGTATGATGCATGAGCAGGCTTAATTAATCATGCAACCATATAATATAACACTTATATTAAAAAAGAAGCATCAAACATGTTTATCCTAAGGTGGGATTTTAAACTATGTGACATACATTAGGCATATTATTAATTTAATCATACATCACATGCAAAATTAAATTAAATAACGAAATAGACTGAAAAATATTAATTAAATCAATATAACTGAATTTATATTAATCTAATTAATTAAAATAAACTACACCAAAAACAAGGAAAAACCGGTTGCCAAGAAAGTAATATGAAAGGTTGCCTCGAACTCGCGACTGCTCGAACAGACTCCATGCACTCAACTGCCTCGAAGCGTCGTGTCGTTATGGAAAAAACCAACATCCTGCTTCACGTCGAAACGTCGCGACCCTGCAAGACAAAATGCATTGAATTGCTTCGAATTTGCATTGAAAACCTCCATTCTTCCTCCCGCTCATCAGCGACACTTGCAAAACTTGTGACCTGGACTTACAGACTTGATTACTGAATTAAATGTCCAAAAACAATGGGCCCTTATATATCAAATCAAGTAAAAATAGTAATCTGAAGTGTCAAATTTGAAAATGTCTATTTACAAACCCACATTTAGTTAATCTAGAGAAAACAACCTGTCATTTTCTCTAATTTTTGCTTTTAAAAATCGAAAATCAAAATTGCAAGAATTAGGCTCTAATACCAATTGAAGGGAATCCAATTCTCGCGGAAGCGTGTGATCGCCTTACAATTTTGAACAACAATTTTGTGAGAAACAAAAGCATCAAACTCATGGAAATATTCAAATGATAAACATATCAAAGGTCCTAAGCATGCTTCTAATGAAGAAGAAAGGAAGAAATGAACTCACCTTTGTGGCTTCTTGTCTACTTCACGTTTTCCCCTTCAAAGGTCATGAACAATCCTAAGCTTTTCAACGAACAAGAATATCACCTCTAAGGCTACATTGTTATTTTCTTGGAATAAAAAAGGGATTGGAAGTGTGAGTTCCAAGACCTTTTGTGAAGGAAATTGAACACGAGGATTTCCATGAACAGCGGAATGATCATTCCAAATTACAATCGTATATGAACTTTACAATTATAATCACAAACGGAAACATACGATTATGCATTAAATACAGAAATTATAGCATGCTATACAAAAAATCAAGGACAAAAATCTACACACTTTTGTAGACTCATCTTCAAGCTCCTTGGTCACGAACGCTTGATCACAGCAACACACAAACGCTCGTCCAACACGACCGCTACACTACACGAACACCGCACACTCAAACTAAGTGATTGCCAAGGTCACGAACACCCCGAACTCCACGAATGACCTCCACAGAACCTCGACAATGTCGAGTTGAGTATGACACCACCAAGAAGGTTACCTTGGTATTCTCGGTGTGAGAATCCAGAGGGTGTGCTCTGTGTGAACTTGGTTTGAGGTAGAAAAATAGAGAAATTACAATCGTGTAAACAATTGAGCAAGTGGGAGATAGAAGAGCCTATCGCATAGGTCGATGCTCAATCGTTTAAGAAAAAGTTAAGCGATCGTCTAGCAAAGTCTATGCGATCATTTAACTCATCGCTTAGCTGAGTGTCTATCGCCTAAAAACACTCCATGATCGTTTAGCTAGCTCCAAGCTGTCGCTTAGTAAATCTAATTTATTTGACAACTCTCCGTGAGGATTTTCCGAGATTGGAAATCTCAAATCAACAATTTCTCAACTTTTTTAAAATTAGGAAAACATTTTTCCTTTTATCTCACGGTTACTATGAAACTACCAATAACCTCCCACTCAATTGGTTATTAGAGAAAAAGAGATAATTATCCAATAATTAATATTATGATAAATATAAATGATCACTAACTTACCATAATATATTTATAACCTGTAGTTTTAATATTTCATCTCATGAAACATATAAACAATTGCTCTTTTTCTATTCCATGGCACTTAATGTAAATCTCATTTACATTAATCCTCCACTAGATGTATCTCATACACCATACCGATCATATCATATATAATCAGATTACCTCTTGTCAATTTGAACATTTCAAATCAACACCAAGAACTGATCCTCAACTTGAATCCATTGAGCTACCAAAGGGATTTTATGGACCTGTAGCTTGAAGCTTCATCCGTACGTAAATAACTGACTAAACTCTTTAGTCACGGGATCCACCATCCGTTAACTGCCAGGCACTCCACTAAAGATCGACAACTGAACTCTTCTTATCACAGATATATTATGTGTCCATCTTAACTAATCAACAATGCGATAACCCTTCACAGATTGTTTGTAAATACAGCTCGGCCAATAACTGTTATACCCCTTTAGTTACATCTAACTCCTTAAGTACCATTGAATCCTCTAATGAACATAAGTCATACTATGACTGAGTCCTCTCTTCCAAAAAGAATCTGTGGCCACTATATTTAAGCCCCGAAATCAGTCCTTAAGGGAGCAATCTCTCTACTTACCCCTACTTCAGGGAAGGAGTGAATTCCATCTTGTGTATTGAGTTCCCAACTCTCAGATCAGACAAGTCCTCAAAAAGGTAGGCATGTTGAGTGACAATCTGGCCACTCTCACCCATATTAATCAAAGCATCGCCCTCAAAGGCAGAAGTTCCCAAAACATTCAGGATTGAGGTCGTGTCATCTATAGTCATTTAGGTGAGATGTAAGTTTCCAGTATCAACGACATTATATACAGAGTCTAGTCATCTTGTGGTCTAGTCTTATACAAACTCTTTGTATAGGACACCCCCGCCCGCATGTCTCCACATGAATGGTCAAGATCTATCGTCTGTAGTAGTTTACAACACTTGCAAAACTTTACAAAGCGGGTCGTATTCGTAGTGTCACTAGGATCACCAGGATCAGGTGTCACAAGGATCATATTTAAATATATTTTCTCAAATTTTGTTTGATTCTAATTTGAACGTTTCAAATTAACTTATCACGCTACTCTAGAGCTAATCCATTTCCGAGCTAGTAGGGGAACCTCATGGACCTATAGATCATGGGCTCCAACGATCTGAGATTAATCGGCTAAACTCATTAGACCGATTTAACCCCCATTCATTAACTAATGGTCACTCCACTAAAGCCCATAGTTGAACTCCCCTCACTATAGATATGTTATGTCCACTCGATATAACCATGATTAGTAAGTTAACCCTTCACAGGTTGTTCGTAATAATGGTTGGGTAAAATCTCTGTTTTACTCCCGAAATTACCTCTTGTTCCTTAAGTCCCCACTGATCCCCTGATAAACAATTGTTTTGTGATCCAATCACAAAATCGAGTCTCTCTCATGCCAAATGAGAGGGCGGGATCCCTTGTTCAAGCCCCAAAATTAGCACTTAAGGGAACAACCTCTCTACTATCCCTAAAACGGGTAGGAGTGAATTCCCTCTTGCACCCTATGTCCCCGCTATCTATCCAGTCTTACCCCTGAAATGGCAATCAAATTGAGTCGACACTGTTGACTCAACCCTCACTTATGCAAATCTAAGGGCAATCTCAGATAAATAGGAGTTCATAATTAGTTAAGTATTAAGGTCAAGTTACCTAGGTCATCGCTTTGAAATAGTCAGTCTTAAATAGTAAATAGCGTTATAAAGTAAGAGTGACTCATTTCGTGGTTCGATCTTGTACAAACTCTTTTGCTCAAGGACACCCCCACTCCTCATGTTCAACATGAACGAATTAGGATCACTTCGTTTGTAGTACTTTACAACTCCTTGTAACAACTACAGAGCAGGCCGCATCCAATAGTGTTACCAGAATAAGGTACCCAACCTTATCCATGTACTATAGATCATTTTGACTATTTACTCGAACCTGATCTACCTTTATGTCTCCACATAAAGTTCAAGTACTCATCCAATAGTCAAGGGACTTTTAGGTTTATTAGTTTTCTATTCAATAACACCTTTATTGAATTTTCAGAATAAGCTCCATTGTTTACATACCACGAGTTTTAGGACATAAAACTCAACAAACTCCCACTTGGACTAAAACTCCCGTGGTAACTTATACATCCGATATATAAGACCGAGTTTCTGAGTTTTATAGAGAAATACAATAAACTAGGGCATCTCATACCGATCTTTTACCATTCGGTATCTCTATACCCGATATTTCTCCCACTTTCCCTAGGTTATCTGGTATTCCTAGTCCTACTAGGTAATTCTCAAACACTTTAGCTGAGAGAATTATTGTAAAAATTGTTAGGTATACAATAGGCTTTTGATAAAACTATAAGGAGATTGCATCTTAATCTCAATAATGGCCAGGAAGCACACTTTCCTCCCACTACATTGAGGTACTCTCAACTTCTTGAGCAAGATGCATCTGACCTGTCTCAACAACTCTTTGTTAACAGTCAGATCTAGAAATCTTTTAACTTTCTATACTTTGAACTAGCCATTTAGATATCTGAACATCTATAAATGGCATTTAACAATTTGATTCTCAACAGAGGTTGCTAGAACAAACATAAATTTTGAAAATTAACATTTCATTTATCCCAAAAATATCTACAATTTGTTCTATACAAGATTTAACAATTAAAACAAGTAGCAACTTCTCCCACTAGATAAGCTGAGCAAATGGTCCCAGGGTCAAGTAAGCCTGGTTACCTTTTCTCCGCTTTCTTCTCGACAAGATATTGAGGGCGGTGTCTCCTCCAGTGCCCTTCATTGTTGCAATGGAAACATTTCCCTTTGCAGCGCTATCCTTGCCTTTCAATCCAGTAGGCTTCTTCTTCCCTTTCCCTTTGCCTTTCTTCACAAGAATACTTTTATTTTTTGAAGAGGAAGTAACTTCAGGCTTGGAGGACATTCCTCATTTCTTGGCAGTAGTAACATTTACTTCTGGCACTAGACCCTTTGTTCTCAACATTGTCTGGTAAGCCTGTAGCTCATTCAATAGAGTAGTCAAATTTTATTCATTAATGCATTCAAAATTGCAGAAAACTCTTCAGAAGAGATTCTAGAATAAAACCAACTTGACTTCTCTTGTACATGATGTAAATGAAATTTGATGAATGTTTCTATCTTAGGCATACACATAGTGATATATGATGATACTACTTCTAGATATGCGTTATTAACGAATGTTCTTGTAGTATGCTGTGCGTTGTCATAAGTTTCCTTGCGTTGAAACCAAGTATAATTTTACCACAAGTTTCTCGTTGTGATCCGAGGTCGAACACAGGGACTGTTTGAGGTTATTGCGTTATGCTTGTGATACATGCGATCAGGGGTTTTTCAATTTATAAAAGAATTTGTGTACAAGAAATTAAACGTGCGATAAAATAAAGTAAAGCGGTAAAAATGCAATAATAACGTAAATTGCGTTAAAGTAAATCTAAGCTAAGATGATACAAGATACAGGTTTCATGATACAAGATACTGAGGTCAAGGTTGGCTGTGAAGATTATGCAAAGATCATGTAATGCGGTGACTTGGTTTCCTACAAAACAGAGTAAAAATATCCTCTTCTACCATCTTGACGATGTTAATGGGTGTAATTGCGTTAATTCATAATTATTGTATTTCTGAGCTAATTTTCATACAATCAACGCATATTCCTTCTCTTTTGGCCGCAATATCTAGATAAGGCAGCATAAATAACCTGTATTTCTATAAGTTATCACATGACAACACCGTTTACTTCTGCATATTAAAGTGGACCATCATTTCTAGGACATGTTGACAAACATTTGTCCCCACTTTGATGCGACTATTGTAAACGTGCTTAATGGCATCCCTCGTAGAGATTCCATAATCTCTTTGGCAGTACTCATATCCTCATGCTTATTTTGTCAACACATCAGATAAGCTGGCGAGGATATAAGCACAAGGTATATCATTAGCCTTGACCCATCTGTCATATACATCCCGAACATTTCGGTTTGTGTTAGAGCTAGGAATGGGAGGACAGTCCTCAGTTAAGACAAACCACAAATTGTTTATCACAAGTATCGTGTTCAAATTTGATTTCCAATTCACATAATTATCCCCAATAAATTTATCTGACGCCAACACTTGTATTAATGAACTTGTCATTCTGAAATTTTATATCCAATCAAGTTTTAACAATTTTAATAATTTACCCAAGATTATTCTTTTGCAACGATACAACATCAAGACATTATTGACTAAATACTACCTCCAGAATAACTCATATTCCGATAGTCATTTAGGTACCACTTTTGGTTAGATATTATTAACACTTAATAATTCTGTAAGTGTAGACCCGCAATTTTCGGATCTTATAGAACGGTATGAGTATCGCTCCGAAACGTAAAATAATACCCAAGACGGAACGATAAAACCCTATTCATTTTACTGAAGCTTGGGTTGTTCTGAATCCTATGTTACAACCCTCCGTAGGGATAGCCGTCATTAAACGACTAGCAAAGGGCCACTTAAAGCTAACCAGCAGGCGCAACATAGAAATCTCACATTTAAGACTAATGAAGGAGACTGTAGGATATGTTGACATATTTCCTTCACCCACTTACTATGAATTACTTCCTCTGTTCACCTTGGTATTGACGCATACATCCGCTCTCCGTAGGGAGGTCACTCCCAGGGTGACACGAAGCATCATATGAATCTCACGGTTGAACCATGTGGAAACGTGGCAGTTGAAATCATACACTTGATTTCTGTTTGAACAACTTCCCCTTATTCACCCGAGTCTAAATTTAAGCTAAAAAATACTCTCCGTAGGGAGGTCACTCCCAGGGTGACACGAAGTACTGCTTAAATCCAGACTGTGAACTCTTAGGGACGCGAGAGCTAAGAATAACATACCAAGTAGGTTATTAATCTCTCGCTGAAGTTTTCTAATAACTCTATCATATAGAAGTTATTCACTACCACTGAAGTGTTCTAATGTTTGGGTAACCTTATACTTAGGTCGTTTTCCAGCTAAATAAAATTAACCCTAAGTTTATGTGGTTTATCCAAGTATAAAACCTACAATGTCTAGGTGATAAACACTTTTATTACCTCACATCGCTCACGAATACTCATAAAACTGGTTACCAACACTCAATTATTTGGCCATAATCCCTAGGTAGGAGGTGTTCTGTAGACCGTCAACTTAAATACCCCCAACCTTCGACAGGATTATATACCGGTTGAGTTTGTAACCCTAGTTTTACAAGTTTAACGACCTATTTTAACTAATTAAAACAAGTGGTTAACCTATGTGAGCATGAAGCTGTTCTTCGTTATGGATTTTAATGTCTAACCCAATTTTATAACAACTTATAAAATTTTAGACATGCTAAACATCCACAACATACATGCATTCAATATCTAATATAACACTTATATTAAATACAAGAAACCCTAACATGCATACTATATATTATAACAAATTATAACATACTTTCAATGCATGTTACATACTTCCTATGGTGGGATTTTAAATCTAAATGGCTTACTATATGCACATACAAGATTTATTTAATTATAACATACATCCAATGCCTAAATAATTAAACAGGTACTTATATGGTTTTAGTTTTGGCAAAAACAAGCAAACTAAAGCCTAACTATTACAAAAATAGCTTCAACACCACTCGTACCGCTCTAAAACTACTTGAACCAGACCCGAACCGTCTGAACCGGACTAGCAAAGACTGAATCGGACCAACCACAAACCATTTGAAGCTAAACCGAACCAAACCTCAAGAGAACCGGCCGAACCGGCTTCTCTTGCTCTCGCCCAAAATCTCGCCAAGTCTGATCATTTAGCAATGACGATCATCGTCATGCAATTAGCTTGATTGTTTAGTGTTTGCTTGATCGTTTAGCAACTAACGCCTATCATTTAACTAAGCTACACGATCATATAGTGTTCACCTTTTATCGTATAGTGTCATCGTCTAGCGCTGGAGGATGCTACACGATCGCTTAGTGTCAAACACTATCACATAGCTCCATCGTTTAGCACTGTGTCTTGATCGTTTAGCGCGCGCCCGAGGTAAGCGATCGCCTAGTGCTATCGCATAGCAATCGACGCATGGCTCAGCTGCCGCTTATAGGTAAATGATCATGTAAGCGATTGTTCAGCGCCATCGCATAGCTCTTCGTCGCATCGCTTAGCTCCGGATCAAAGGTAAACGATCGAGATAAGCGATCGCTCAACGCCATCGTATAGCTCTTCGCCGCATCGCTTAGCTCCCGATCAAAGGTAAATGATCATGTAAGTGATCGCTCAGCGCCATCACATAGCTCTTCGCCGCATTGCTTAGCTCCTGAACAAAGGTAAACGATCATGTAAGCGATCGCTTGCATAGCTCTTCATCGCATCGCTTAGCTCCCACCCGAAGCTACACGATCGTGTAGTGCCATCGCATAGCAAAACAACGCATTGCTTAGCTCCAGAGGTAGACGATCATCTAGCGCACAACACCTAAACGATTAACGCCCGAAGCTAGACGATTGTTTAGCTTTTCCTTCATATTGTCCAATGTATGAAGCTAAAAGATCTTTTAGCTACTGAAGCTCAACGCCGATATGAACAGAGGCTGATCGTCTGGAATCTGCAACTCGGCCTCTTTGCTTGTTTCTTCAAATTACAGCTTAATTTCAACTCTAATGACTCCAAATAAATTACATACTTTTGAGAAGACATTAAAGCTCATCAAATAAGAGCCAATTACAAACTTAAAACGGGAAATCAAAGAGAAATTAAAGGCCAAATCTCAGAAGACCATATCATTATAGCAGTTTCATATTTTCATACAAAACACACATAAACCAGAATTACTCTGAACTGAATGCTTATAAGATGCTCTAATACTAGTTGTTGGATCGACACCATCACGCAACGGAAGGGAACAGGATCCATAAGCACTCTAATTCATTAATTTTAGTTGAAAAGAAGCATGCTAAAAACAGAGTATAATGGGTTTCATGAACATACCTTGGCTGAACCAACAAAATCTCCATTTCCAGTTGCAAAATCCTCCGAATCCTTGTGTAGACCACACAAGATCTTCCCTACTATCCTCTTAGAGCTCTAGATTGAGTTGTGGAACTCAAAATAAGCTGGAATCAAAAGGAATATGGAAAAAGCTCACTGAACCAACCCATTGAAGAACACCTTCTTCATCTGAATTTTTCAGCAATAATTCATTCGGTTCATCCTCATTTTCTTCACTCCAATCTCTTCAATATATTGCAGACTATCATGCAAAGAGATGTGCTACATGGGATGCAGCTCATGCTTAAATTAATTTTTACACAAATTCATCTTCATACATTTAAATCATATTTAAATATATTTTCTCCAATTCCGTTTGATTCTAATTTGAACGTTTCAAATTAACTTATCACGCTACTCTAGAGCTAATCCATTTCTGAGCTAGTAGGGGGATCTCATAGACCTATAGATCATGGGCTCTAACGATCTGAGACTAATCGGCTAAACTCATTAGACCGATGTAACCCCCATTCATTAACTAATGGTCACTCCACTAAAGCCCATAGTTGAACTCCCCTCACTATAGATATATTATGTCCACTCGATATAACCATGATTAGTAAGTTAACCCTTCACAAGTTGTTCATAATAATGGTTGGGTAAAATCTCTGTTTTACTCCCGAAATTACCTCTTGTTCCTTAAGTCCCCATTGATCCCCCGATAAACAATTGTTTTGTGATCCAATCACAAAATCGAGTCTCTCTCATGCCAAATGAGAGGGCGGGATCCCTTGTTCAAGCCCCAGAATTAGCACTTAAGGGAACAACCTCTAACTATCCCTAAAGCGGTAGGAGTGAATTTCCTCTTGCACCCTATGTCCCCAGCTATCTATCTGGTCTTACCCCTGAAATGGCAGTCATATTGAGCCGGCGCTGTTGAGCCAACCCTCACCTATGAAAATCTAAGGGCAATCCCAGATAAACAGGAGTTCATAGTTAGCTTAGGATTAAG
Source organism: Benincasa hispida (assembly GCF_027475165.1). Lineage (NCBI taxonomy): Eukaryota > Viridiplantae > Streptophyta > Magnoliopsida > Cucurbitales > Cucurbitaceae > Benincasa > Benincasa hispida. The sequence continues at coordinate 1,689,940 of NC_143485.1, read as the reverse complement.
GTCAAGTTACCTAGGTCATCGCTTTGAAATAGTCAGTCTTAAACAGTAAACAGCATTATAAAGTAACAGTGACTCATTTTGTGGTATGATCTTGTACAAACTCTTTTGCACAAGGACACCCTCGCTCCTCTTGTCCAACATGAACGAATTAGGATCTCTTCATTTGTAGCATTTTACAACTCCTTGTAACAACTACAGAGTAAGCCGCATCTAATAGTATTACCAGAATAAGGTACCCAACCTTATCCATGTACTATAGATCCTTTTGACTATTTACTCGAACCTGATCCACCTTTATGTCTCCACATAAAGTTCAAGTACTCATCCAATAGTTAAGGGACTTTTAGGTTTATTGGATTTCTATTCAAGCAATAGATCTATTCAATAACACCTTTATTGAATTTTCAGAATAAGCTCCATTGTTTACATACCACGAGTTTTAGGACATAAAACCCAACAGCCCTATCTTGATTCTGAACTTGTGGTAATGGGACCGACCAGGATGGCGCCTGCTGCGACTGTGCGTGCTGAGCTATCTGCTCGGCCACCATATCCCTTAACTGTCCTACTACGGCCTGTGTGACGACATTCCCAATAGCTGCAGCCATGGCCGTATAGTCCATTAGAATTCCTAAGGATGACGGTCCTGGCGGAGGCACAGTCGAAGTTCGAGGCTTGCTTCTTGGTCTAACCCTCTGCTAGGTTGACCTAGTAGGGTCTTGAGATGGCGGGTCCCGTACTTCTTGGCTCTGTACCTTAAAGTCTTGTATGTCAGGGTCCTGCTCCCCAACTACTTTCTTACCTCGACTGTCCCTTCCTCTAGTTCGTGGTGCCATAGCTGATAACCACACGTAACACTTTAATAAACGCTAGCAGGGTAAACCATCAAACGACTGCACAACAGGTAAGATTTCATACATATTTCTGTAAAGAACTTTAAACGACATACCTGGCGATGACGAGATCCATTTGTGGCCACAAGGAATAGTTTGAACTCACGATGTAAGTCAGTCTACAGAACCTAAAACTTAGGCTTTGATACCAACTGTAACGACCCAAATTTCTAGTATGTTTCTAGGATGCTACTTTATGCATGCATAGACTTGGCAATACATTTTCTCGAAGAATAATTAAATAAAAGAGATAAAATTTTTATTTCACTAAATAATGCTCAAATAAGTAAAGAAGAGAAAACCTAAAAATACCGTTCGGGGTACCCCTAACCCAACTTTAAAATAATTAACCATTAAATAAATCAATAAATAAAATCAAGGAATATTTCATAAGATTTTAAAATGCCTGACTCTTAAACCAGACACTAGTACATGAAACCTAAGTGCGGAAGCAATAATTCGTCCAAATGGCCAGGTCACGGATCTCTCTTGTCATGCACCGGTCTATCTTTGTCCTTACCTTAAAAATATGAAAGCAAAAGGATGAGTATAAAAGTATACTCAGTAAGCGACCCACTATTGGGCCCACTCAGTGATCTGTTAGTCTTTCTATTGGGATAGAAGTGCACAAGGGCATCATAGGCGTAAGCATAGTGTAACGCAGAATTTATAGGTCTTTAAGCATGTGGACATGGACAATGATGAATGTGAATCATACAAGCTCATATTGCCATGAACTTGATAACTTGGAAAGATGGAGATGGAGTGTGGATGCTGTGTTATGCTTATATACACTTTATGCGATACTATTTCTAGATGTATGCGTTATTAATGGAATGCTTGTAGTATGCTATGCGTTGTCACAAGTTTCCTTGCACTGAAACCAAGTATAATTCCAACGTAAGTTTCTCAGAGTAATCCTAGATCGAACACAAGGATTGTTGTCGTTACTGTGTTACATTCGTGATACATGAGACCGATTTTTACAATTAATAAAGAATGTGTGTGTACAGGAAAGTAAATTGTAAAGTAAAATCGTGCAGATAGACTAAAGTTGCGTTAATAAAATAAATTGCGATGAAAATAAACCTAAGCTAACGTGATGCAAGATACAAGATACATGATATACATGATGCTGAGTTCGAGACTGACTGTGAAGTTTATACAAAGGATCGTGGTATGCTATGGCAAGTCTTTATGGATGAATCAGAAATAGAAAGGATAACTAGTAAAAATATTGCAAGTTTATTAATTGCGTTAAAGATGTAACTAAGGTTCCGTTTTCCCTTGGCGTACACCTCTCAGTGATCGGCCGCGTTCCCACATCTCTATGGTGAAATAGGGATGAACGTAATGAACGCAAGGTTGTTTCCATCTCTAGAAATACTTCTCACTTTAGTTAATGCATTCTTCCAACCCTCTCTCGATAGGCGGAATGGCATCTTCACTTCTGCTCTCACAGGTGAAGATGTCGTCTAGCGTGCCTTAGCTAAACATAATTATTTCCTTATCATAGATCAATTCACTTGCTTAATTCTTACTAATTACTAGGGGATTAAGAAAACATCATGGAGAAAGTGAAACATGGAGGAACGGAAATAGACAAAGAGATGATAATGAAAATGATCATAACATTTAATTCTACGATTAAGCGTCTGATACATGGTGTGAATGATAGAGGTTAAGAAGATGAGTACAATTTATGAAAAGAGATAGAAATAAATACATAAGAGTGTCAACGTCTTGACACAGATCTAAACGGTGGTTTTGCTTGCCGGCGTGTGGAATGAATGGAGAGAAGAGCTTCCCTCTCAGGCTTGCTCCTTTGGTAGAAGTGACCTTCGTACAGAGCTTCAACGGTGGGGATCAGAAGGATTCTTGCTCGGAGACTCACCTCTCGACCTTGTCTCTTAATTCTTCCTAGATTTACTCTGATTAGTCGCTCAACCAGTCTCTCTCTCAGATCAGTATATACACTTTTCTCTGTATTCAAGCATCCTTTTTCAGTGAAATGGCCGGAGCTATTTATAAGCTAAGCATTGACTCTCTGACTTGTGGTCCCCACTGTATTGTTATGGCAGCTCCTGAAATGGTGGAATGAATATTCCTTCTGTTACACAATCAATCCCGTCATAAATACACAACAGTCAGCTGTACAAGCGTCAGAATCCTCCGCATTTGCGTTGCTCTTTCCATCTCTGATCGTTTGCTCACATGCGGTGTTATTTTTTATTACCGCATGCGGTTGAAATTGCGTTGATCGCAAAGCTCTTGATCGATTGTCGCATGCGCCGTCATTGCGTTTAATCGTCTATTCATTCTTGAATGATGGGCGCAATGGACGTAGATGCATTGTTCCTATTATCTTGAGCCTTGAACGCATGCGGTGACTTGATTTCCTGCAAACAGACTTGAAATGTTCTTTTCTACCATCGCAATGGTGTCAGTAGGTGTATTGACGACAATTTATAATTCTCGCATTTCTTAGCCAATTTTCATTCAATTGACGCAACTTTTCTTCCTTTTTTTCCGCAATATCTAAATAAAATAGTATAAATAACTTGTATTTCTACAAGTTATCACATAGGCATAGGCATAAGGGGAGAACCCGAATGCACGCTTTCATAAGTAGTGACCCCGGAGGGCACAAACATAAACATAAGTGGTGGTCCCAAGGGGACATCGTACATAAGCATAAAGTGTGGGTCCGAAGGCTCACAACATGCGATGTACATAGCCCAATAGAAGTGCCAACACTCACTACAATCTCATAAAGTCATAAGCATACAATTGAGGTCTTAAATCATGCTAAGATCACATAATAGTTCACAATTTATCCATACGCCAAACTGATGACATAATTTTTATATCTTTAAGCATGTGGATATAAAATTGATCTCTTTATCTTTATCTACTCTAACACATGGCTTGTGAATGTAATGAATGATGAGCTAAATATGCGCTCAAGTTCTTTTGTGAGAAAGACAATTTTATGCGATACCACATCTAAATATATGCGTTGATTGCAATATGCTTGTAGTATGCGATGGAGTAGTGCGTGTCACAAGTTTCCTTGCACTGAAACCAAGTATAATTCCAACGCAAGTTTCTCAGAATGATCTGAGGTCGAACACGAGGATTGTTTTCATTAATGCGATACTTATGTGATACATGCGACCGGTTTTTAACAATGAATAAAGAATGGTAGTTTATACAGAAACGTAAATTGCGGTGAAAGTAAAAATGCGTTAATAAAATAAATCCTAAACTAATATGATACACGATACAAGATACATGATACATGATACAAAAGTTGAGAATTGACTGTGAAGTTGTACAAAGAATCGATGTATGCGATGGCCAGTCTTATGAACGAAGCAGACAGAGAAAGAGTAAATAGTAAAAACATCGCAAATTGTCAATTGCGTTAAAGATGCAACTAAGGTTCCACTTTCCCTTGGCGTACACCTCTCGGTGATCGGTCGCATCCCCATATCTCTATGGTGAAACAAGGATGAACGTGATGAGCGCAAGGTTGTTTCCATCTCTGGAAATACTTCTTGCTTTAGTTAATGCATTCTTCTAACCTTCTATCGATAGGCAAAATAACATCTTCACTTCTGCTCTCACAAGTGAAGATGCAGTCGAGCATGCTCTAGCTAAACTTAATTATTTCCTTAACCCAGATTAACTCACTCGCTTAATTCTTGCTATTTACCTAGGGGATTAAGAACACATCATGGAGAAAATGGATTATGCATGTACGGAAAGAGACAAAGAGATGACAATGGAAATTTTCATAACATTTAATTCTAAAATTAAGCGTTTGATACATGATGTGAATGAAAGATTAGAGAAGATGAATACAGATGATGAAATAGAGATTAGAAACAAATACAGAAAGAGTGTCAACGTCTTGACACAGATCCCGAATGGAGATTATGCTTGTCGGAGTATGGAAGTGGTGGAGAGGAAAGCTTCCCTCTCAGGCTTGCTTTCCCGATAGAATTGACCTTCGCACAGAGCTTCAACTACGGGGATCGGAATAATTCTCTTCTCGGAGACTCACCTCTCGGCCTTGTCTCGTGGTTCTCCCGGATTTACTCTGGACAGTCGCTTCAGACCAGCCTCCCTCTCAGAATCAGTATATGCACGTCTCTATGTATTCATGTATATTTCAATGAATTTGAAGAAGCTATTTATAGGCGAGGCTTGGCTCTTTGTATTTGTGGTCCCCACTGTATAGTTATGGTATTTCCTAAAATGGCGGAATGAGAAATTCCTTCTGTTACGCAATCAATCCGTCAGAAATGCACAACTGATAGCTGTACACTCATCAAAATCTTCCGCAATTGCATTGCTCTTTACATCTTCGAGCATTCTCAAAATTTTGGTGTTGATGAGGCCATGGACTTCTGGCATTGGTTCTTCCTCAATACCTACACCCAATGAGAGGCATAACCTTGAAACTGTCCAAGGGAAGAAATACTGGCCTCTTACACGCCCCACAAAACCTCGAATCTGCTTTGCGATCAATTGGCTCACATCTATTGGAATGTCGTGTGCTATGCAGTATGCGGCCATGACTCTATCCCTCAAAACTGTTTTGTCATGAGAAGTCGAGATGAGTCACCGTTTCACCAAATACACCCAAAGTCGCGCCTCCGGAAGCAGTTTATTGGACGCAAGGGTTCTGATGCCTTTCATAGATACCGACCACTGAGTGCCCGATTGCGTTAATATCTTCAGCGCATCTTCCATTTGTTCTTCTGTGGGATCATCAATGATTTTGTTACCCGGCGCCTCCGGGATGTCCTTCATTTGATATAACTCATTGATGTCCTTTACGCTGAAAGGCACTACCTCTCCTTTCATGATCACTGCATCTTTGGTGCCATGAAGTCGTCCATTATAGAAAGCTCGCACTACCATTGGGATTACAATGGATGGGCACTGGCAGAATGTTTCCCATCTATGTTCCAGTACAACACTTGTGATTAAGTCCAGTAGTGGTGTTGGCGTAGGAAAGAACCCCATTTCCATCATCATGTCGTCGTTCTCTTTCTTCTTTGATGGGCGTCCTTTGGCCAACGCAGGCTCACTGCTTTCCGCTTTTTCTTTGCCATTTTCTTTTGTCAATGCAAGGCGGGATCTTTTTTTTTTTTTTGTCTCTTTTCCCATTCCTTGCGCTGTTCTTCCTTTTCCCACTCTGCAATTTCTTTACTTTTCTTTTCTCGAATGCACTGAACATTTGCTCTGCGCCTCTTCTCATTCTCTTCCTTCTTCTTCTTCTTCTTCTCTTCCTCTTCTTCTTATCTCATTTCCCTTTAAAATTTCTCTGAGGCCAGCAATATGCGCTGTTCTTCCTCGAGCCTTATTCTCTCTTCTTCTGCCGAAATTGCGTTATTGTGGCGCACTTCTTCATCGTGTAATTTTCTTCTTAAATCGCCTTCTGCGATGATTTGTTGTGCCCACAACATCTTCTCTTGCTTTTCTTCTTCCTTTTTTCTTCTCCTTTCCTTCTTTTCTACTGCACTTTGCAAAATTGGTGGGTCGATCAGACCCTTGTGGCACATTTTCCATTCGACGCTGTATAAGAGGGGTGATGTCTGGATCCTCTCTATCGTCAGTCGCAACCCGTCTTATTTGCGTTGATTCCTCTTCAAGTTACACTGATTCTCTTTGTTGCGCTGACACCCCCTCATCCACCTTTGCGATGGTTGATTCTCCGTCGACTTCTGAGCTTTCAGCCCTCTTTCTCTTTTCTTCCTTCTTCTTCAGGCGTTTCCCTTCTCTCCTGCATTCCCTTTTCTCACTTGATTTTCTTTCTTTCTTCTCCTTCTTTGGCTGGGCTTTTTCATCACTTTCTGCCCTCTTCTCCTTGTTCTTCGTCTTCTTCTTCTCCTCAGCCATTTCAGGCTGCTTCTCTGCCACCACTTCCTCCAAAGCAATTTCGGTGGGTCCCTCATAGGATTCTGTGTGAACAGTTTCCTTAGGATCCAAAACTGCCAGAGCGCTCCTTCTTGAAACTTTCTCCATCTCTTCCTCTGAAGGTAGTGGCTGATTAACAACCCCAACTTCGGGCAGACCTCCTTCCTTCTCTATATTACTAAGTATGCTCCCAAATACTTCTCTGTCGTCTCTTCTCTTCTTCTCACTTTCAGAAGATAGTGTTGGGAGTGAGGCACTCTCCGTGCTCTGTCCCTCTCGTATTTGGAGTGGTCTGGTTGCTAAAGGCTTTCGTCGAGGTTTTCCAGTGATTCGTGGGATGGGTTTTGGCTGGGCGGCGAGGCGGTGGCTTGCTACGAGGAATGCCGCCTCTTTTGCAGTGATTTGGGCTGGTGAGGGTGATGAGAGTAAAGAGGATGAATGGAAAGACTGATCGGCCATGGTTGTACTGAGTGAAAGAGCTGAGAAGGTTCTTAGTGTTTTAGGAAGAAAGTTTGAAGTCTGGGTATGCAAAGGATCTGCTAGGGTTTCGTTTTCGCAAAAGACTCAAATAGACGGCTTAAGAAGGGGGAGGACGAAATTTATAGGTTGGGCCTTGATGGGCCCAACGCAAATTCTGTGGTGGCAGGCCTCGAGGTACTCAAAAAGCCTGCCATCGCGCTCCTACATTTATGAATTAGCAAAGAAGTACGTCCTTTCATCTGTTAAATCATCATTTCCTTGGAAGCCTAAACGATTGGACTACTCTATTTTCAAAAAGAATTTATTTTTTTTTTGTTTTATTCAGATGGGCACAAGGTTAAGATTAACGCAATGCATCCATAAACGCAAATGTATCTTTGCGGAGGATGGGCAACAATGCATGTATCAGCGCAACACACCCCTCAACTCAACGCATTTCTGAAGGACGGGCGCACGGTATTTCTACTGGCACAACACTACCTCAACATAGTGCGTTTTTGCTAAGGTCAGGCAAAAAAACACATACGAGTCCAACACACCCCTCAACGCAATGCATTTGGGTAAGATGGACGCAAAGTGTATCTTGTTAATGCAAGATGCAACCATCATAGCAATGCACACCGATTTTTATTTTTCTTTTTTTTTTTTTAATTCATCCCACGCGTAAGTCGATAAGACTTTGCGGTGCTCATCGTTTTATTCAGTCATTCACAGAAATTTTAAGAATAACGCTACATAAAAGTACAGAATTAAACATGACATGGAAATACACAATTGAATTAAATTGAAAGTAAACACATAAAGCAATAAAGGCTAATTCTAATAAACATAACTAACGCAATTTAGAAATCAATAAATTAAAGCTATAAAGAAATTAAACATAGATATAGGGATGCTGATTGAAGGAAGTTTTTCAGAGTTACCGCAGTAGCATCCCCGCAAGCGGTCAATCCTGCTTGCCTGAGTCGATGGTCTCCATGCGTCGTTCCACATCACCCCTGTAGTAGGGCTTAATACGTTGACCATTGACTTTGAATGCATTGTTCCCATCTTTAGTTGTTAGCTCCACTGCGCCATGGGAAAAAATAGTCTTGATGCGGAATGGCCCCGACCAACGGGACTTCAACTTCCCTGGAAACAATCGCAAATGCGCGTTAAACAGAAGTACCTGTTGACCCTCGAAGAATGTCCGGTTGCTTATGTGGTCATCATGCCACTTTTTGGTTCTCTCCTTATAGAGCTTGGCATTTTCGTAGGCATTCATTCGCCACTCGACCAGCTCGTTCAACTGCAACTTCCGGACTTTCCCCACGCTTGCCAGATCAAAGTTTAGCTTTTTGCTTGCCCACATTGCCTTGTGTTCCAACTCGAGAGGCAGATGACAAGATTTACCGAAGATCAAAGCATATGGGAACATGCCTATTGGAGTTTTGAAGGCAGTCCTATATGCCCACAATGCTTCATCGAGCTTGGGTGACCAATCCTTCCTGGAGGTACTGACTACCTTCTCCAAGATAGTTTTGATCTCTCTGTTAGAAATTTCTGCCTGCCCATTGGTTTGTGGGTGATAGGCAGTTGCAACTCTATGGCTGACAATAAACTTGGTCAATAGGTTGGTGATGATGCGGTTGATGAAATGTGAGCCTTCATCACTGATTAAGGCACGGGGCATTCCATATCGGATAAAGATATTCTTTTTGAGAAATTTCGCCACCGTAGCCGCATCGTTCTTAGCACATGCGATGGCTTTAACCCACTTCGATACATAGTCAACTGCGACCAGAATGTATTGATGACCTTATGAAGGCAGAAATGGGCCCATAAAGTCGATTCCCCATACATCAAATAATTTGATTTCCAAGATTGAAGTCAAAGGCATTTCATTTCTTCTAGACATGTTCCCTGTTCTCTGGCATCTATCGCACTATACAACATGGGCATGGGCGTCCTTGAATAGCGTTGGCCAAAAATAGCCACTCTGTAGGACTTTTGCGGCGATCCGCTGCCCCCTAAAATGTCCTCCATAAGGGGACTCATGACAAAGCTCCAAAATGTGTTTGGCCTCATGCTCAGAAATGCATCGATGCAAAATATGATCAGGTCCAAGTCGATACAAAAAAGGGTCATCCCAGAAATAAAATTTGACGTCATGTCTCAGCTTCTTCTTCTGCTGGTATGTGTAGTCTTCTGGTACTTGGCCACAAACTATGAAGTTTACAATGTCCGCATACCATGGAACATTAACGCATACCGACATCAGCAGCTCATCAGGGAATCTTTCTTCAATGTCTTTTTCTTTCTTCTGAACCTCGTAATTTTCTAACCTTGACATATGATCTACGACTTGGTTCTCGGTGCCCTTCCGATCCTTAATCTCTAGGTCAAATTCTTGCAAGAGTAGTACCCACCTTATCAGTCTTGGTTTTGCATCCTTTTTCGTCATAAGGTATTTGATCGCAGAATGATCAGTATACACCACAACATTTGTTCCAATCAAGTACTGTCGAAATTTCTCCAACACAAATACCACTACGAGCATCTCTTTTTCCGTGGTTGTGTAATTTTCCTGCGCATCATTCAACGTTTTACTAGCATAATAGATAGGATGCAAAACCTTATCCTTGCGCTGACTCAAGACTGTGCCTACTACATATTCACTAATGTCACACATCAACGCAAACGGTTGCGTCCAATCAGGCGCAATCCTATAGGTGCGGTGATGAGCGCATTTTTTAGCATGTGGAATGCTTCAGCGCATGTGTCATCAAAATCATATTCGCGGTCAATCTCGAGGAGCGCACTTAGGGGCCTTGCGATCTGAGAAAAGTTGCGGATAAATGTTCGATAAAACCCCGCATGTCCCAGAAAACTCCTAAGTGTTTTCACATTGACTAGTGGTGGTAACTTGGAAATTACGTCGATTTTCGCTTGATCAACTTCCAATCATGCCTTTGATATCTTGTGACCTAGCAAAATTCCTTCTTCAACCATGAAATGGAATTTCTCCCAGTTCAGAACAAGATTCGTTTCAACGCATCTCTTCAAGACCTTTTCAAGATTTGATAAACAGGAGTCATAAGTATTGCCAAAAACTGAGAAGTCATCCATAAATACCTCGACTAACTTCTCCAAGAAATCTGAAAATATTGCCATCATACACCTCTGGAAGGTACCTGGTGCATTACAGAGTCCAAACGACATGCGACGAAATGCAAATGTGCCGAATGGGCACGTGAAAGTTGTCTTATCTTGATCTTCCAACGCAATCGCAATTTGATTATACCCTGAGTAGCCGTCAAGAAAACAAAAGAACTCGTTCCCCGCAAGTCGATCTAACATTTGATCAATAAACGGGAGTGGAAAGTGGTCCTTCTTTGTGGCCAGATTTAATTTGCGGTAATCCATACAGATTCTCCACTCCGTAGTTGTCCTTGTAGGAATTAACTCATTCTTGCTGTTGGTGATGATTGTCATTCCCCCTTTCTTTGGAACGCATTGCACTGGGCTTACCTAGCTGCTATCAGATATAGGGTAAATGACGCCTGCATCAAGCCATTTTATTATCTCTTTCTTCAGAACCTCCCTCATGGCAGGGTTCAAACGGCGTTGTCTTTCTATAAATCCTGTTTTTCCCTCTTCAAGACGAGTCTTATGCATGCAATATGAAGGACTGATCCCTCGAATATCCGCTAAGGTCCATCCAAAGCTTTTGCGTTGTTTTTCAGGATCTGGATAAGTGCTTCCTCCTTCTCTTTGCTCAGCGAGGTAGATATAATAACCGGCAAAGTGTTATTGCCTCCTAAATAAGCATATTTGAGGTGCATAGGCAACTACTTCAACTCTAACATGGGTGGTTCTTCCAAAGATGGCTTAGTACGTCGCATTGTTCGTTCAGATAACTTGATTGTTTCAAAATCTGCCTCAATTTGTATTACGGCACAATTCTCCTCTTACATTGCGCCGATCCCAAAGTCTTCTTCCTTCGATTCTTCTAGGGGCTTGCGCCAATGTTCTTCCTGTAATTCCCCAACATATTGACAATTTTCCATATCACTCAGGTATTTCAACGCATTGAGAACGTTGAACTTAACTTGTTGATCGTCGACCCTGATGGTAAGTTCTCCTTTCTGTACATCGATCAGTGCTCACCCTGTTGCAAGAAATGGGCGACCCAAGATGATAGGCACCTCAATATCAGCTTCATAGTCTAATATGATAAAGTCAGCAGGGAAGATGAACTTATCTACTTGCACAAGTACATCCTCTATTTTGCCCTCGGGATGCGTTATTGATCTATCGGCCAACTACAACATAATCGTGGTGGGTCTTGCATTGCTGATATTTAACCTTTTGAAGATTGACAAGAGCATTAGGTTTATACTCGTTCCCAAATCACACAGCGCATTTCCGACTTCTTTTCCCCCTATTGAGCAGGGCAATGTGAAACTCCCAGGATCTTTCATCTTAATGGGGAAGTTGTTTTGAAATAGCGCACTACATTCATATGTTAACGCAACAGTTTCATTCTCCCTGATCTTCCTCTTGTTGGCAAGTATGTCCTTGAGGAATTTCACATAGCTTGGCATTTGTTCCAAAGCTTCTATTAAAGGAATGTTGATATGTAATTGTCAGAGAACATCCAAGAACCTCTGGAATTGTTTGTTGTCGTCTTTCTTTCTTAGCCTGGATGGGAAAGGTGGAGGATCTCGCCGAACTTCCTGTTCAATTGGTTGTTCATTGCGGTCTTATGCTTGCTGTGTTTTAAGAGCTAGAGGTTGCAGTGATTTTGAATTTAAGTCTTGTTGAAATTCACTTCTTATAGAAGTATTTCCTTCTGAAATGGTAGTTCTGTCATTCGTGGTTGATTGGTCAGCGTTAATGGTTAAGTCTACTGGTCGTTTTACTGAATCTGGTACTAGTGGCACGGGGACCGTTGTCTTGCCACTTCTCAATGTCACTTCTTAACATTGCTCTTTACCACGTGACCCCAATGCTCTCAAGCTGCTAGATAACATACCAGGTGCTTTATTCTTAAGTTCAATCGCAAGCTGTTCAATCTGCTCCTCCAAATTTCTAAGGAAGGAAGCTTGCGATTGCTTAATTGCCTCATTCTTCTCAATATAATGTTTCAATAATGTCTCCAAAGACGAGGTACTACAAGAGGTATCAGAAAAGGACGGTTGGTCGTAGGGTTGTACACTCTGAAAATTACCTTGGTTGAGATTCTGATTAATGAAAACTGGAGGATTGCCTCGAATCCCATGATGAAGGTTCTGATGATTACTTTGGCTCCCCTGGTTGTAATTCCCGCCCCAACTGAAAGTTAGGTGATTCCGCCAACCAGGGTTGTAGGTGTTGCCGAATGATTCGTTGTTAATAGAGTATACAGATTGTTGATTCAATGGGCAGACTTCCACTGAGTGTCCCTCTCCGCATTGCACGCAATTTATTATGGCCGCTTGTGTCAACACATTGGCTTATGTTGAACCTTGAGAGAGATGTCCTTGCTAAATAGCCATAGTCTGAAGGGTGTTCATTGTATCAGCTGGTACAATGGCACCTTTTGCTCTTCTTTGTTCCGAACCTCTTTCCTCATACCCGTTATCTAACCACTCATCTGTATTTCGCGAAATGCGATCTAAGATGATCTTTCTTCCATATATGTCTTGTCCATCAATCCTTCTGCCGCGGAGGCATAAACAACTGCTTGCGTTGACCGATCTAAGCCTCTATAAAAAGTCTCCATCAAAACGAAATTAGGAATCCCGATGTGCGGACAGTTCTTCACTAATTGTTTGAATCGCACCCAGGCGGTGCTCAAAGTTTCATAACCCTTCTGTTCAAAATTCAACACATCCATCTGTCTTCTTGCGTTGACGGCTGGAGGGAAGAATCTATTCATAAACCTTTCGACCAACTGATCCCATGCGTTGATTTCATTTGGCTCTAGTGACTGAGCCCACCTCCTTGCCTCATCCTGCAATGTATACGGGAAGAGATACAATCTAATTCCTTCGGGATTCACACCAAGTATGGAGAATGCATTGCACATCTCTACAAAGCTAGTCAAATGAGCATGCGGGTCTTCTCCTTGTAGACCTTCGAATTTTCCCGCATTTTGAATCATTTGAAGCACGATCGGCCTTATCTTAAACCTTGCATTCTCCTCAACCGTGGGTCTTGAAATTCTGGGCAAGAAGTTATAAAAATTTGGTGCCGCATAGTTCCTCATTGGGATGTTGCGGTCGGCAGTGTGAAATACAGGGTTTTGCGCTGGCCAATTTACCCCTTGATTCCCATCGGGCCTCTCATTATTATTTGCCATGTTTCTTCTTTGCCTAAATTGGTCATGATGTACTCTTGCGCGAAAATTACACCTGATCTCTAGGTCAGCTTAGAATTTCTGGATCAATTCCAGTACTCATAAACCATCAGACTGCTCTTCATGATAAACAACCAGTATAAAGAGATTTATCCTGCAAAATACCACAAACGTATTCAACACTAACCGTTACCAATACCCGACAATGGCGCCATAAACTTGATGACATAATTTTTATATCTTTAAGCATGTGGACATAAAATTAATCTCTTTATCTTTATCTACTCTAACGTATGGCTTGTGAATGTAATGAATGATGTGCTAAATATGTGCTCAAGTTCTTTTGCGATAAAGACAATTTTATGCAATACTACATCTAAATATATGCGTTGATTACAATATGCTTGTAGTATGCGATGGAGTAGTGCGTGTCACAAGTTTTCTTATGCTGAAACCAAGTATAATTCCAACACAAGTTTCTCAGAATGATCCGAGGTCGAACACGATGATTGTTTTCGTTAATGCGATACTTATGTGATACATGCGACCAGTTTTTAACAATGAATAAAGAATGGTGGTTTATACAGAAACGTAAATTGCGGTGAAAGTAAAAATGCGTTAATAAAATAAATCCTAAACTAATATGATACACGATACAAGATACATGATACTAAGGTCGAGAACTGACTGTGAAGTTGTACAAAGAATCGATGTATGCGATGGCCAGTCTTATGAACGAAGCAGACAGAGAAAGAGTAAATAGTAAAAACATCGCAAGTTGTCAATTGCGTTAAAGATGCAATTAAGGTTCTGCTTTCCCTTGGTGTACACCTCTCGGTGATCAGTCACATCCCCATATCTCTATGGTGAAACAGAGATGAATGTGATGAATGCAAGGTTGTTTCCATTTCTGGAAATACTTCTTGCTTTAGTTAACGCATTCTTCCAACCTTCTCTCGATAGGCGGAATAACATCTTCACTTCTGCTCTCACAGGTGAAGATGCCGTCGAGCATGCTCTAGCTAAACTTAATTATTTCCTTAACCCAGATTAACTCACTCGCTTAATTCTTGCTATTTACCTAGGGGATTAAGAACACATCATGGAGAAAATGGATTATGCATGTACGGAAAGAGACAGAGAGATGACAATGGAAATTATCATAACATTTAATTCTAAAATTAAGTGTTTGATACATGATGTGAATGAAAGATTAGAGGAGATGAATACAAATGATGAAATAGAGATTAGAAACAAATACAGAAAGAGTGTCAACGTCTTGACACAGATCCCGAATGGAGATTATGCTTGCTGGAGTATGGAAGTGGTGGAGAGGAAAGCTTCCCTCTCAGACTTGCTTTCCCGGTAGAATTGACCTTCCACAGAGCTTCAACTACGGGGATCGGAATAATTCTCTACTCGGAGACTCATCTCTCGGCCTTGTCTCGTGGTTCTCCCAGATTTACTCTGGACAGTTGCTTCAGACCAGCCTCCCTCTCAGAATCAGTATATGCACGTCTCTATGTATTCATGTATATTTTTCAGTGAATTTGAAGAAGCTATTTATAGGTGAGGCTTGACTCTTTGTATTTGTGGTCCCCACTGTATAGTTATGGTAGTTCCCAAAATGGCGGAATGAGAAATTTCTTCTGTTACGCAATCAATCCGTTTGACTCTTTGTATTTATGGTCCCCACTATATAGTTACGGTAGTTCCTGAAATGGCAGAATGAGAAATTCCTTCTGTTACACAATCAATCCGTCAGAAATGCACAACTGACAGCTGTACACTCGTCAGAATCTTCCGCAATTGCGTTGTTCTTTACATCTTCGATCTATCGCCGCCTGTGGTGTTGTTTTTTATTACCGCATGCGATTGCAATTGCGTTGATCGCTAGAGCTCTTGATCGATTGTCGCATGCGCCGTCATTGCGTTGATCATCTCTTCGTTCTCGATTGATGGGCACAATGCAACGTAGATGCGTTGTTTATTTTGTCTTTGAGCCAGGAACGCATGCGGTGACTGATTTCCTGCAAAACAGAAACTGAAACATTCTATTCTACTATCGCAATGGTGTTAGTGGATGTATTTACGACATTTTATAATTTTCGCATTTCTTAGCCAATTTGTATACAGTCGATGCAACTTTTCTTTCTTTTAGCCGCAATATCTAAATAAAACAGCATAAATAACTTGTATTTCGACAAATTATCACAAACACTGTTACAATACATAACAACAACATTCCACGACATAAGCGTAAGTTACCAAAATTTTCAACTGACCGATAGGCATATCAAGATATCTAACACTAACGTAGGGACCAATACGTAATACATGCTTGGATTCGAGGGCGAACCGGTAGTAAATCACTTACCTCGAATTTATGTCAAACAATTAGCAAACAAAACTCCAACTATCAATCAAATCCCTCTTTGACATTAGTCAAATGCTTGAATCGCCCTAGAATAAACCAATTTAATGTCAATCCTTATAAACACAACCTAACTCACCCAAAATGCACAACCACAAGTCTCCAAACCACTTAACTAAAATGTGAACTTAACCAGAACTACACCTGAGCTTCAAGTACGGAATCCAATCTAGTCATAAGCCAAACTGAAGGGTTTCAAAACTCAATTCTAAAATCCAATTAACATAAATATTCACCAACCAATTGGAGAACAACCATTATAACTTACCAAAAGGCGCCCAAAACGATCTTTGATGCTGCTGGACATTACCGAAAAATAACTTGAAACCCCGAATTGAGCAACAATGCATCCTGAGTATAACTTCAATCAGACCAAAATCGATAGGCATTCAAAACCTAAAGACCAAATAAAACTTAAATCTCACCAAAAATTCCAAGTTCCTGGCAAAATGGAAGAGGTGTCGACTGGCGGATGACAAGAACGGGAACGAAAAACTGAAGAAACTCGGCTGGCGGAAAGCATCAGCACGCGATGCCGCTGGCGGAAAGCAGAGGTCGAGCGATGAGCGGTTGAGCTGAGGTGTGGGCGGTGCGGACGGCTACCGTGAGGAGGCGACAGCGTTCAGACGGTCGGCGACCTGCCGAACCACGTGCGGCTGAAGAACGAGTTGGGGGAAAAAGGGTGGTCTCGCGTGGGGATTGGGAGGAAGAAGAAGGAGAGAAAAAAACATATAATTTTCTTTTCTTTCTTTTCTATGCACACAAACCGAGGTTTTTTAATTCCACATTTATAACCGATTTAGTATGTTCAAACCCAAAAATAAAAAGGAACAAGACGAATTTTACCTTACAATTTTGGGGGTGTCACATGTTTCGTTTTAGTCAACTTAAATACCCCCGCCTAGATAGAACGTTCCTTGGACAAAAGTTCCTCATAGGCAATTATTTTATAAGTTTAATTTTTCACGAAATTGATTTTAATCCTATTAAAACAAATTAAAAGATTAACATATTTCCACTCATGTTAGAAATACTTTTAACATAAGTCTAGGTGAATCAATTTTAAACCATTTAAAATTAATTTGAACTTGTGTTTGCATGCAACTCTTGATTATAGATTTTAATCTAGTTCATTAAACTTATAACCATTATAAAATAATGAAATTATTAAAACTAATAGTTTGCATCTAATGACATTGATCAAATATAACAATTATATTTATCTAAATATGTCATGCTCAATGCAAAGTTTATTTTCATCCAATAATAATAACACTTATAATTATCATCCATGAAAAAAACATACATATTCATTTTCATTAAACAATATAACAATTATATTATTACTAATGAAAATAATTCACATGCTATCATACTATATAACAATTATATCCTAGTACGATGTATGAACATGCTTAATTAATCATGCAACCATATAATATAACATTTATATTGAAAAAGATGCATGAAACATGTTTATCCTAATGTGGAATTTAAAAATATATGACATACATTATGCATATTACTAATATAATCATACATCACATGCAAAATTAAATTAAATAACGAAATAGACCGAATTTAGTACTCCTAAAAAAATATTAATTAAATTAATATAACTAATTTATATTAATCTAATACGGAAGGCTGTCTCAAACTCGGGACCGCTCGAACGGACTCCATGCGCTCAACCTCCTCGGAGCGTCATTACGCTATGGAAAAAACTAGTGTTCTACTTTGCGTCGAAGTGTCACAATGCTAGGGTACAACATCGCGACGCTGCAAGATAGAATGCATTGAATTGCTTCAAATTTGCACTAAAAACCTTTGTTCTTCATCCTGATCATCAACAACACTTGCAAAACTTGTGACCCAAACTTATAAACTCGATTACTAAATTAAATGCCCCAAAACAACGGGCCTTTATATGATCAAATCAAGTAAAAACAGTAATCTAAAGTGTCAAATTTGAAAACATCTATTTGCAAACTCACATTCAATTAATGAAGAGAAAAAACTCACCATTTTCTCTAATATTTTCTTCTAAAAACTGAAAATCAAAATTGCAAGAATTGGGCTCTGATACCAATTGAAGAGAATCAACTTCTTGCAGAAGCGTGTGATCGCCTTACAATTTTGGAAATTGATTTTGTGAGAAACAAAATCAGTG
This sequence comes from Benincasa hispida, assembly GCF_027475165.1. Lineage (NCBI taxonomy): Eukaryota > Viridiplantae > Streptophyta > Magnoliopsida > Cucurbitales > Cucurbitaceae > Benincasa > Benincasa hispida. The sequence continues at coordinate 1,671,710 of NC_143485.1, read as the reverse complement.
AACTCATGGAAATATTCAAAGGATAAATATACAAAAGGACCTAAGAAATGAACTCACCCTTGTGGATTTTTTTCCACTTCACGTTTTTCCTCTAAAGGTCACGAACAATCCTGAGCTTCTCAACGAATAAGAACACCACCTCTAAGGCTACCTTCTTATTCTCTTGGAATAAAAAAGGGATTGGAAGTGTGGGCTCCAAGACCTTTTGATGGAGGAATTTTTTTAGAGAGAGATTCTTTTGAAGAAGAGAGATTAGAGAGGAAGGGTGGAGGCTAGGTTATTTTTCACAAAAATAAACCTTACGCTAAAAAGGGTAATGATAGTATATTTATAGGGAGAGAGGCTAACCCTTTCTCCAAGCTTTTCCACTTTCCTTCTTATAGCCAATTAATTAATTAACTATTATTTGAGTAATTAACATACAAATTAAATAAATGTATACTAAATCAAATTTAATACAAAGTTAATTAATTAATTAACATACAAATACCACATATTTATATACATATATCTCTTTATGAATCCAATTCATATAAATCTAATATTTGAATCTCATTCAAATACATCTCTCTTATAATATAGTTTGGATTATAGTTCATATCTATCATAATTCACTATACTTTATATTAATCATATTAATATAAAATTTCTTTAATTAATTTGAACAATTCAAATAATTCCTTTTTACTCTTTAACGAACTAACAAGGGGATTTTATGGACCTACTGATTAGAAGCTCCAATGATATGAGATTAATTTAATTAAACTCTTTTAATTAAATCAATCAATATTCATTAACTATCGGTCACCCTATTAAAGATCGATAGCTGCACTCTTTGCATTGTAGAAGTATTTCTGTGTCCACGGATATAACCAATCAACAGTGAGTTAACTCTTCACAGATTGCTCATAAGTACAGCTGGATTAGAATATCGTTTTACCCTTGTAGTTATATCTAATTCCTTAAGTACCATCGATTCCTCTAATGAACAAATAGTTTATAGTACAATTATAAATTAGTACCTCTTGGGCCAATGAGAGATTGAGGCCTCATTGTTCAAGACACGAAATCAGCTGCTAAGGAAGAAATTTATCGACTTTCACTATGATTGGGAAGGATTAAATTCCTTTTTGTGTAGGTGTATTCCCAACTCCCTTCTCGGAAAAACCCCCAAAATAGTAGACTTGTTGAGTTGGCTACCATGACCACTCTCACCCATACAAATCAAATGATTGCCCTCATAAACAAGAGTTTACAACTCACTCAGGATTAAGGTCAAGTCATCTATGATCCTTGGTTGTGAACATCCAGCCCACCATTTCACGGGCTGTGAAGCAAGGATAGCTATATAGGTAAATGACTAAAAATCCCAGCAATTAAAACATCCCATGTTTCATGGACGTTGCTGTGAAGCACGATCGTCTAGACGATCACATAATAAGCGATAAGTAACAAATTTACTCCGCGATCATGTAGTCAGGAACTAAGCGATGAAGCTTGCTGAGCTACACGATCATTTAGTGCACGCACGTCAACATGCACCCGAGTATCCGATACTCAACGATTGCTTACCCCATCGTTTACACGACCCAACCAATGCTTGGTCGTCTTCATCCTCAAAGTACAACAACTCATTGCCTTGAAGTCTCGTCACGAGTGACTTAACAGAGACTCAAACACTTTGAATTTAAAGACTCGATAGCAAGTTAATATGCCAAAAAACACAAGGGCCCTTACAATTAACATTAAATGTAAAAGAATTAAATAACCAGAGGCATCATCCCAGAAAACATTAATCCATATCCACAAAACTATTTAACAAATAAACAGAGTGCAGACATACTTTACCCACCGAGAAGTAAATGTTATTCTATACATCAATGAATTTGGAATATCAGAACCTGGCTCTGATACTAATTGAAGGAACTTTTATCAAAGAGTACCTCTGAGCGGAAGCAAGATCGTTCTAAATTCATTGTGACAGAAACATCGCATTCATAAAACACATACAAGTTATGCATTTAACAACAAATTACGACATGCTTCTTAAACTTAAACAACAAAGGACTGAGAGACATACCAGTTGAAGAACTTTTCTTCCCTTGAACTCTCGCTCTTGTCAGGAATCAACAACACATGCAGTCGCTGTGATCACCAAGTCTATCACCCACCAAATCATGTTGTCGCTCACCACCAAAGGTCTTCTACACGAACAAGGCAGCAAGGAGGACACAACCACTCGGAAACCTCGGTATTCTCGGAGTGAGAATCCAGGAGGTGTGGGCTCTGTTGGATTTGGTAGAGGGGAGGAGGAAACAACGATCGTTTACCACGAACAAGCAAGTGGGAGATATCTGAAGTCTATCGCATAGATGGGTGTTTGATTATTTAGCAAAAGGTACACGATTGTGTGGTAAAAAAGAGCTAATCGTTCAGACGATTGTTTAGGTAAATCGCTCGGGCGCGCGATTGTTTAGAAAAGACTATGCGATCGTTTAGGTAATCCACGTGTGTAGACGATCGTTTAGGACAACTTGAGCTATCGTGTAGGCTCTCGTTCACTAGACGATAGGCAGTGTACTAAATCGTGGAGCGATTGTCTGATCTATATGCAAAATGAAAACTATTTTTATTTTATCCTTCAGTTATGAAAACTGAATGTAACCTCCCACTATCTCATGCGATTATGGAGAAAAACCAACAATTATCTCATAATTGTTTAATTAAAAAATAAATATAATCATATTATATTTATAACCTATAGTTTAATATCACAACATATGCAACATATAAACCATAGTCCTTTTCTCCTCCACTAGATATAAATCATATTTATATCATTTTTCTTTAATTAATGTATCTCATACAACATGTCAACTATGTCATATATAATTGACTCGTTTAATTATATCATATATAATCAAATTCTCTCTTGTCAATTTGAACACTTCAAACTGACCCAAAAACTGATTCTGAACTTGAACCCATTGAGCTATCAAGGGGGCCTTCTAGACCTATGGCTCAAAGCTCCAACGGTACGTGAATAGCTGACTAAACTCTTTATCCACGAGATCCACCATCTGTTAACTGCTAGGTATTCCACTAAAGACCGATAACTGCACTCTTCTCACCATAGATATATTTCAGTGTCCATTGGATATAACCAACCAATAGTACGATAACCCTTCACAGATGCTCGTAAGTACAGCTCGGCCAATTTACCGCTTTGTCCTTGTAGTTACATCTAACTTCTTAAGTACCACTGATCCCTCTAATGAAAAATACAACATAGTCCTACTATGTGTGGACACCTCTCGGGCCATGAGAAGGTATGTGGCGCCACATCGTTCAAGTCCCAGAATCAGCTCTTAAGGGAGCAATTTATCTACTTACCCTTACTTTGGGGAAGGAGTGAATTCCATCTCGTATAGTTGAGTTCCCAACTCCCAAATCAGACAAATCCCCAAAGTGGAAGGTTTGAGTCGGAAATCTGGCCACTCACACCCATGCAAATCAAAGAACCGCCCTCAATGGCAGGAGTTCCCAACTCACTCAGGATTGAGGTCATGTTACCTATGGTCATTCTAGTGAAGTGAAGTCTCTGTCATGAATGATGTTATATAACGAGACTATAACACTTCGTGGTCCGGTCTTATACAAACTCCTTTGTATAGGACGCCCCCGCTCGCATGTCTCCACATGAATGATCAAGATCAGACCATCTGTAGCAAGTCACAACACTTGTAACTATTCTACCAAGCGGGTCACATTCGTAGCATTACCAGGATAAGGTTTTCCTTCTATATCCATATACTACAGACCATTTTGGTTATCACTTAAGGCATGATCCACTTGTATGTCTCCACATACATGCTTAAGTTACAATGACAACCAAGGATCTTAGTTTATTGGTTTGTGGTAAAACAATTAAAACATCCCATGTTTCATAGACAACAATGAAGAAAATATCATATATTATTACATCACAAGCATTTGTTCAATACAATGTTTACAAACTACAGAACCCAACGAGAGTTTAGGGCATCAACCCCAACAATTGACCTCCAGCTTGCTTTTCCCTGATCTAGTTTCCAGATACTTCGATCTGACCTGTGAAAAAGATCCCTGCACTAGTATGGTGTCAAGCCTATTGCACTTCGATTCTTAAATTAGTACAAAGAATGGCTAATTCAACCAAGCACAAAAGAAGTAAAGTCGGGCCTCTCCTTTGGAGATTACTTACTTTCCCATTTGGCATGGTCGAACAAAGTTATTTATAAGCCTATCCTCTGACACACGCCTCTGGTCACGTATGTCATGGACGTTTTTGGCACTCAAGGTTGCAAGGTGCCAGTTCAGATTCGGCTCGATTGTTTCTAGATTGGTAATATTTACTAACTCAGCTAGTCAACTCAATAATGTTACTTGAATATAGGAGGTATCCTTCAAGAAGATCTTGAGGCATTGGCATTTCTCTTTTGGGACGCATGGTCCACTATACCTCCTTCCAGTACCCTATGGGCTTGGACCTTGCCTCAAGCAATCCTCAACATATATAATTTTGTATTTATATTCATCCTGAATTAGCCTAAAACTAGATACGTATCCTTTTAGACATTATCTTTTTTTTTTTTCACTTTGAAAAAAATAGTTAAATTTCATTTTCATTGTGCATGCCTTTTAACTAGTCATTATAAGAGTCAACTCTAAAGAGTGTTGTTGATCCAAACATAGTTTATAAATAAGACATCAATTACCATTTTAAAGGTTGACAGTTTCATCTCATACTCTGTCATGTCATTGTTAAATTCAAGAGGGGATGGTTTGGAGAGTGTCGTGGGCTATAGGGATGTCTGTGGGTTGCATTGGATTGGATTGAAGCATTTTTTAGATTCAACCCAATTGTTCGGGTTGTAAGGTTCTTCAACCCAAATAACCTTTATTAAAGGAGAATTGGAGTGTATGGGGGGTTTTTGAGGTTTCATTTAGAAAAATAGCAAAACCGCCCAGAACTAAGAATTATGGCAACTCATGTGACATGCGCATGGCCACAAATTTCGAAATTCCTGATTTTCCCTTGACTTGTTTAGGGATGTTGTTGACATAACTACAAATACAGAGTAATTCCAAAAGAGAAAGTAAGGTCGAGATATATATACAGGGTAATTATTGATAGACAACTGGCTTCCTAATTTTGTTCATATAGTTAATATAATCTCTATATTTTATTATTATTTTAGATTCTATTTAACCACTTTTTGAATTTATCTCACCTTAAAAAAATATCCAGATTTTAAAACCAAATTTATATTTGAAATATCCATATATTATTAAAACTTCTTTCCTAATTTTTAGATAATACAATCTCTATATTTTATTATTAACTTAGATTATGTTTAACAACTTTTCGAATTTATCTCACCTTAATAAAATATTCAGATTTTGAAACCAAATCTATATTTGAAATACCCATATATTACCCTGATTTGCCCATGACCAAAAATTTCTAAATCTCTAATTTGCCTTTGCCTTGTCCGTAGATGTTTTTGTTGATGAAACTACAAATACTAAGTAATCCCAAAACAGAAAATTGGGTTGAGCAGGGTAATTGTTGATATTTGTCAAGGATAACTGCCCTCCTAATTTTGTAACATAATCTCTATATTTTATTATTATTTTAGATTCTATTTAACCAATTTTCGAATTTATCTTACCTTAATAAAATATCTAGATTTTCTACCAAATTTATATTTGAAATATCCATATATTATTAAAACTTCTTTTATCCATATATTTTATTCAAATCTCTATATCGTTTTTCATAATTGTATACATACATTTTTTGAATTAGCTGTATATTTCTCACATTTTTAATAAATTAGTTGTATATGCTATTTTTTATATTATTTTAAGATTTTGGGAAAAGAAACATCGCTTCCTACAAAAATACAAGAATCAGTTGGATTGTTGCTCCACACATTGCCATAACTTTTGTTATTTACATAAAGGTTTCATCGATTTAGGTTTTCTTGTGGTTTCTTTAACAAGCTACTGTTTTTGCTATAACTTTACAATTAGGATTTGATTTAAAATAAACCAATCTCTTCCTCATTTTTCCCTCTTTTGAAATTGAAATTTATTTTTAATATAAAAATTAGATTTTGATAACTACTTCACGAATTGATTTAAAATAAACCAATCTCTTCCTCATTTTTCTCTTAGCTATTGTTTTGATTTGATTTAACCACTTTTCGAAAATATTCAGAATTAATCAATATTTAATTTGTTTATCACCATTTGGATTTTAATTTATAATACATCTTTGGATTTTATATTATTTTATTCATTTTTATTATTCTAAATTCAAATGATTTTTTTTAATTTTAATTAGAATTTTATGGAATATTTTATACATATTATCATCTAATAAACTGTATATTTCATTTAAATTTGATCATTTTTTTTTATTTTTAATTACCTTTTATTCATTATCATCTTATTATATTATTATATCATTAATTTGTCTTTTTGACAAATAAATACGTATTCACTTTTGCAATCTTACTGTTTTTGTTATGCCTCTACAACGAGTTAGCCTTTTTCATAGGTTTTTGTGGTTGATGAAGATTGTAATTGTTGAAGCTTATGAAAATGGAATTATGTATACATTGTAATTGTAAATAAACGAACTCCCTTTCTGATTTTTCTTCCCGAATTATATTTGAATTTATATTTTATTATTAAATTAGATTTTATCTAACTATTTATCGATTTTTTAATCAGAATAAACAAAAACTTATTGTTTTTTCTCTCCAATTTATATTTGAATTTATTTTTTATTATCAAATTTGATTTTATCCAACTAACTTTTGATTTGTTTACATGTTAAAAATTCAATTTTATCTAAATATTTTTTTACTATTTTATGCATATTGTTATCAAATTAATTTGATTTTTTTTCTTTATATTTTCGATGTTTTCAATTTTTCATATACAAACATGTAAAAATGGTTGGTTGAACCTAAAAAGAAATATATAAATGAGAATTAAATTTTAAATGGTTGAAACATATGGATGTGTATATATATATTTTTCAGTTTATTATTAATATTAATAATAATATTATTATTAGTATCCTTATTCTTATTTTATTATTATCATCATCATCATTATTATTTATTAAAAGAAGATAATAAAAAAACCCTAAATCTCATCTTTTTCATCTTCTTCACTTAGCCGCCCCAAAATCTCATTTTCTCCTTTGCAATCTCATGTTTTCAATCGTTGGTTCAACAACTCTTTCTTAATTCCATCATCTTGGCAAGCTTTTAACAACCACCCTCACCAAGTTGCCGATCTTTTTTCGCTTGCACACATGTTTTGCTTTTGTTTCTACTTTGAACATCATTTTCAACAATGAAGTTGTGGGATTGATAGTGCTTAAAGTTGACTTTCAAGATCCAATGAACAAAATGGTCACATGGAATGAAGATGATGAGACTCCCTACAACTGGTTTGGTGTCAAACGCAATCATGCTTCCAATGGTCACATCGTCATGAAGTTGCAATTCCTTCACATATTCATTTGCCAACAACTTTCCTCGTAAAATCAACTTTGCTCTCTCACGTTGGAAGAAGTCCATTGTTGTATACATAAGTTTCTAATGATAATAACCCCCATCGACTGCTCGTCATCTTCCCTTGCATAAATGAGTGATTTTTAATTTTGCGTCTGGACTGTTTAGATACTATGTATTTGTAATTCAAGAATATCTAGGTAGAGTGTATTTGTGATATTTAGCTGCATTTTCTTTTGTACTTAATTTTGTTGTTTTAGGGTAGTTTTGCTATTTTTATAATTTTGAAACTTTTTTTGCCATTTTTTCAAATGTAACTTTAAAATTTGTTGTTTCTCTTGTCAGCTCTTTATTAAATAATGAACCCAACCCAATCCAACCATGAAACATCTAAGTTAGATTGGTTTGGTTACCCATGTTATTTGTTTAACTTTTTGTTCTAAAAATAAGTAAAATGTTAATATGTAGAAAAATATTGTAGTAGAACAATTTATCTAGTAACATTATGAAATTAAATAAAACTAAAACAAATTTATGTATATATGATTGTATTATAAGTAAAAAAATACAATTTTAAAAATTAATAATAAATTCAGATTGACTTAGTTATTTTAGGTAAACTCATGAACCAACCCAACCCATAAAATTTTTATTTATTTGAACTCAACCCAACTCAAATGAGTTAGTAGCCCAACTCAATCTGTACTGGTTGGATTGGCTTGATCAGATTTTTTTAACACCCCTAGTGTGTTGTCTACGATACTATGAAAAATTGTTTATACTACCTCCATTCATTGCTTGTCACAAAAGTAACATTTAAGAATTATGTGGAATTCATGAAATAAATGAATAATAAATTAATAAACCATCTAATGATGTGTCAAATAATAAATGAAAGTAGTAGGTAATACGGTAATACATTTTTTCCCGTCCATATTTGACGGGAGTTAAATTCTAAATCTCCCCAAGGTGTCCTAACCATCAAAGCATCTAAGAGAATGTTTAGAAGTAATTCTAAAATAGTTATAATCGTTTTTATCATTCTTAAAATCATTATTAAATATGTTTTTAGTTTCAGAACCAATTTTGATGAAATGAAAATTACATCTAAAAGTGTACAATTAAATTTTAAATTAATTTTTGAAGGATTAAGTGTATTTCAAAGTAATTTTAATAATTTCAAAAGGTAGGAAAGAATGTTTTTCTTGGGTTGGTCTGATGGATCTCGTCTTTAGTTTTACTGGTACTTGTGTCATTCATGTGGTTAGGTTTGTTGTCTATTAATTTATTTATTTTCAACCTGTGGAACCTTCCCTTTATTTTCTTGCATTGATCTCAACCTATGAAATCCTAGTCTTTTTCTTAAAAAAAGGGGACGGAAATGTGAGAAATCCTAAATCAAGAGATCAATAGAGAGATGAGGGGTCCAATTGATGGCTCAAAAAACTACATAAGATTACAGAATCTTTGCTCATATGTTTTATACTTTTGGATATGCAAATAAACTACCTAAACCAATCATCTCATTGCAATCCGTTTTTATCCTTTTCAACATCACAAATTTAGCAAACTTTTTCACTGAAGAATTTGATTGAATTAAGTTGATGCATTAGAAGTAAATATTAACATCCAACCTATATATTTCGATTTTAACGACATTTTCTCCTATAAACAAATTTAAGAGTTAAATCATATAACTCATATAACATATCAATCCCTGACCTATAAATAAAACTTAAATGACCCACTTCTTGAAACAACTGGGGATCAGTAATGGCAAAAACAGGGCATATCTTCTCTTGACAAAACCAAACATTTGTGCACTAAAACATGAAATGACATACTACTTGATCCCAATGATGTTTGTTTGAATTACTGAACATCTCCATATCAGTTAAGGTGTAGGACAGTAAGTTAATACCAACCTGCAGCGTGCACGGAATACTTAGACACAACCAACAGTTGTTGCAAAGATAATGTGGGCCGGTCAGTTGTTTACTTCAAAATGTGCGGTGCAGTCATGCCGAGTCCCCATCGTTTTCCGGAAAGACCAATCTCAGATTTTCATTGTCCCTGTAAACTTGAACAAGTGCAGCTGCCTTATAGACGAACATCCCAAGCATGGCTGGTGTGAGCTAAACACACAGGAAGAGAATCACATGATAACATAAGAGTGTGCAACGTCGGGGGTTATATGCATCTAAAATGGTCGTTTTTCCGATGCAATAAGGATAGTTTTTTTCACTGGAGCATAGCTGATTTGGTTAGGACATAGATTCTTTGACCAAAAGGTGAAAAGATCAAATTACCATCCACTAGTTAAAATTTGAAATATTGTTACCTGGAAGTCGAAGAAGTCGTTGGCAAGAAATTTATGAGAAAGGATCCATAATGCATATATTGCAGCAGGAATCACAAGCCTAGGAGATGAAAGGGCAATGCCACTTCCCTTCAGTGATTTCTCAAACACGTTCTTGATATCTTCACTTCTTATTCCAATTCTGGCATAGGGAATGAATGTTGATTGTGACAAACAAGTTATACCCAATAGACAAATAAATCGACTATGGCATTTGTTCGTACTTTTTTGTCTTTTTCTGAGTGAAAATATCAGGAATCATGTCTTTAGATAGTTTGTCAGCATGTTGATACAATAGCTGGAGGTATAAGCAGCTGCATTAGAGATAATCCCATATGTTATTGCAGCAGAGAGTATTGGAGAAAAAGCCATCAAAATTTAAAAAATGGACACTATTTTATTTTCTCCGTAGGAGGGAAAAATTGATTTGACTAAAGCTCACTTCGATTCTTACAAACTTCTCAAAGCAATTGTTTCAAAAGAGTCTTGTCTGAAAACTTCAAGTTTTGGAATGAAAATCTAACTCTTGATAGTGAACCACAGCATGTCAAACTGAAGTTTCAAAATAACAGCATCATTAAACTCATATCAACCAACCTTGAAAGGACTCCTACTGCATAACTAATAGCAGCCTGAACAGCAAAAACAAATAAAATTCTTCATCAGCAAGAAAGCTCCTCTCAACACGTGAGTCATGTTAAGAGAAAGCGAGGAGGTGTCATTTGAAGAAAATGAGATGACCTAAGGCGATAAATGTTAATGATATAGATACTGGAGTCTAAGACACATTGCAACTACTTTATGTTATTACTCGACTCCAACCTATAATTCTTACTACCAATGGAAGAATGTATTAAATCAAAAACCATATCATGCCATCTCTTCTTCCTTGTACTAAAAGAATTGTAAATCAACTCAAAAGAAAAAAAAAAAAAAAATCTGTAGTACACAAGATAATTGCTTTTCTACTTCAGTGAAAATATACCTGGAACGAAAATACCACCAGGCAATACCCACTGCATGCAGTTCCAATGCCAACAGACAAAAGCATTAGTTCCCTCTTGAGCTGTGTTAAAAAAAGGAATTAATAATCAACTTCAATTTCGAATGATCAAAAGTGCATCTTCCATCTTCTTGAGGCATTATAAACTATTCTGTAGTTTTATAATGTAGCCAAAAAGTAAATTATCAAAAATGAAAAAGGAAGAGGAGAAAAGCTTTATGCGCAGCTAGATTCAATAAGGGAGCACTTTAGCATCTCATATCATTAGCACCCGAACCAAAGTAGTGTAGGGAGTAAAATATCGTTTCCACATACGAATTGAAAAAGAAACATAATAGAACCATCTGTAAACCAATAAAGTATGCAAGTGCAGCAAGTTTACATGTTCAACTAACCAATTACTGTATGAACTTTAAGGAATTTTAGGTTAAAATACCATTTTGGCCTATGTTCTTTAGGTCTCTGTAAAGGTTCTTCCTTGATATACTATTAACTTTCAGCAAAATACAACACAAACACTTCCACCAATTGGAGTAGGTGGTAATCTCCCAACTGTTCTTCACTAACCACAGAGTATACACAAAAATATAACCTGACCCAAAACAAAAACATAACTTTGCTTAAATACTAACTAACATAAAAGACATAAAAGACAGTTATTGAGGTGAATTTCCTGCTTTTTCCCTTCTCACATTAGTATTTACTATCGGAGGCCTAAAATAACCCGGGGTGAGAGCCACCTTGTCCTCAACGTGGAATTCAGGAAATTGGTTGTGAAATTGATCATAGCTGTCCCATGTAGCTTCGTGCTCAGGTAGGAACCCTCCACTGGACTAACAATTCCCATTCAATGGGCTCAATGTTTTTCCTTCAACACTCCTAGAGATGAGCCTACTTAGCACATCCACAACAAGCATGAAAAGAAAAGGGATAAACGGCCTCCCTGTCTAAGACATCTTTTGGTCAAAACTTTACTTTGCCTTTAAGGAATCCATTAATGAGGAAGGAATAACTCACGATTCTCGTATTTCTCCACATCCACATCCTACATTTATACCCAAAGCCCTTTCCAAATCTTATCCAAGAAATTTCAATCCACATCATAAGCTTTTTCAAAATCAATCTTAAAAAGTACATATTGAATATTATATATGTAGAATTATTAATGACTTATATATCATTGATTTCCATTAAAAGCTTCGCCTTTGTCGAGGAGCTGCCTTGGCCCTTGAATCCTTCATTTGAGGTCTAATATATTTTTATATTATTCATTCACAAATACATAATGAATACTATTTATACATTTAATTATTAGTGACCAATATATCGCCAATTTCCATTTTAAAAAATTATTTAAACTTGTAGATAAACATCTAATAATTTCAAAAGTTTTCCATAAAATTTTCCTTTAATCAGTGATATAAATCAAGAAATCATATTTCCATGAAATGATCTTGAAGATGATAAGAATCAAAATCATTAAGTTTCCATGTAAACTTAGTTTTTTTAATTAATTTCCAGAAATTTAGTGTTTAATTTAAGTACTGAAATTATGGATATTGTGTTCAAAGATAGTTGTTGGAAATATGGAGGTTACTTTTAATGAAGATACATTGAAGATGAAGACTAGTCAAAGATGGTGGCTGCCATTGATAGAATCACATTGAATATGGTGGATGAAAGATGGAGGTTGGGAAGACGACTACTTCTTTAATGTTTTAAGTTGACTTTTGCTACTTTACACTAATTGTATTAGAATCTCTACAAGGCGATATAAAACCTCCTATCCTTTTAATTGTAATAGATAAGAATTTGGATGAATGATAATAGAAAATTCTAAAATGTAGAATTTTGTTTCTCGTGTGTTCTTGTGATAGAATCCATGAATATTTGGAGCATTCAAGTGAGAATTGATCTGTCTTACTTGTGGAGTGCGTTGAAGATCAAAGGTTGATGGGAGTTTCTAACTTGGTCCAATCCTTGATTCATTAGATCGTCTAAGTAATCTGAATCTAGATCAAATCGGTTTTGGGGCTCTTGGGGTTGAGTTCTTTGGGTCTTGTTGTTCAACATGGTTCTTAGATCTGATGCCTAGGGGTCTCATATCAATTAGTTATTAAAAATATTATAAGTTTGAGGTTTGTTGTCATAAAGATTGAGCCTTCATTTTGCAGGCCCCAATCCAATCCAGCCCCAACTCATTTTGTGACCCATGCATATATGTACAAACTTTGAAGAATATGGAAAAAGAGAAAGCAAAATATGATTTTGGACAAGTTTAGTGAATGAAGTGCAGGCATCAAATTTTATATCAAGATTATCATAGACAACACAAAAATAATACAAACGAACATACTGAGTTCAAGTATCATACCGCTTCATATTTGAGAAAATTTAGTTTCTTCTTTCTTTCACGATCATTTGGGAGTATCTATTAAAGAAAATAAAATAGAGGGATTAAAGAAAATCAGTCTGCTGCGAAAGCATCAATGATTGATCTTGTCTAGCAACTGATCCAGACCAAACTGGTTGTTCATGGAAACAAAACATAAAATGACTTCTGTAACTACCACCTGAGACCCTTCTTGAGTGGCCTTATTACCTTACAAAACATATTAGAATTGGAATAGGCTCACCTTATTAACAGTTTTTTTATTGATTGGTGCAGAGTTACCACCCGAGATCCATTCTTGAGTGACAGACAATTTCAAAAACCCACCATCATCATCATTTTCATCAACCTACGAGTCATAAATCAAGAATTAAGGGAAAAAACAAGAGTTTTCCTGATCCTATGAAGAAGATAAAAGAAGCAGACCAACATTTTAGTTATTGTCATAACCATTTAAAATAAAGTTTAGTTTTCTGAAAATTAACAAGGACTTCAAAATTATGTGAGAGTCACCAATTTAGTGTAATGTGGATGGTGTAATGTACAGTACATCTATGATCTAGTGCAAATAAATACATCTTTCTTGCTCTTCATGGCTTTTTTTTTTTTTTTTTTTTTAGATTTTCCAAAAATCATGCAAAAAATTGATTCCAAAGTATATGTGGATTCTCATATTCAGTGTCTTCTCTTCTACCATATCCAGCTCTAATAACCTTGGAATAAGATGTTTTACAAACAATTCTTAAGTAGAACATTCTGGTGTTATTTGTTCATCTTCTTGGAAATTTGTATGGGCATGGCCCCCAACTTTTATTTTTCTTCACCTAACTTGGCATGTTTGTGCATGTGTTTCATCTACTTATACTAAGCTGGATGGTTTTGAATATCATACTGCTAGAGGAAAAAATTGCAAATAGGATACCTACCAAAGTGACCATATAAATACGCTCGTTCGATATTGTAGAAACATATTAATTTCTTAGTTTCCAATGGCTGGATATTATGCATAGACATCCCATAAATTGAACATTGAAAATGAAAGCATTAAAAGACTAAGCATATTGTACCGGTCCTTGAGAAGTATCCGTAAATCTGTCATCAGTGACATCTTCAAATTTCAAGACTGCCCTCTGCCAAAGCATATCAGAAGTTTTTGATATAAAATCCGAATTTAGTTTCCGTTCCTCGAAGAATGCTCGTAGAACATCCTCTTCAGCAATTTCACTTACTGAAAAACAAGACACCGTGAAGGTCAGCATGCACTATTCGCCCAACTTAAAGTTAAGAGCACTGGAATAGGCTGCCAGAAAATAACAATAACAAATTACTTGTAGAAAAGAGAAAAGAAAACTGCTATTGAAATTGAAGCAACCGAACAGCCTTGTAATTGGACAGAATTTGATAGAAAATCAAATCACCAAACCGAAATTCCGAATAATGAGTCCTAACTTCGATTCTAAGTTCGCGTTACTAAGCTCTTCACAGTTCCTCAGGAAAACCAAGGAAACTATGTGAAAAAGAAGGATGGGAGAAGTGACCTGCGCGAATTCTTCTTGGCGGTAGTGGAATGGGGAGCTTTGATTTCTGGAAATGAAGTAAAGAAGTAGCTGTTCGTGATAGGAATCTGGTAGGAGGTGAAGTTTGCTTGCCGGTGAAGCATGTAACCATAGAAAGAGTTTCCATCGCTTATCCGAGCTTCACAATCCTGGTTTCACCCGCAGTGGGTTGGGAATCAAATTATCTTCTTCTCACAATCATTTTTTAAGCCAGCTCTCATACTTAGGGAGGGAAAGGTAAGTGACTTTTTCCCCCCCTTTTTCATTTAAGTAGAAATCACTGTGAAATTAATTTTATTTTACATTTAGAAATGCAATTTTTTATATTATCGAATTTAGTTTTTAAGGATTAAAAATATGTTATTAACTGATTTTCAAAATGATAATAGTAACTTGAACCATTTTAGAATCACTTCCAAATATGTTTGAAGTAAACTTATAATTAAAGGAAATGAATTCTCGATAGAAGTGAGTGGATCGCCTTGTATTAGTGATTTCATTTTGGATAGAACTCAAAATTAGAGAAAAAATGAATTGACGGATAAACATAAATATAAAGCCTATAAGCATGTGATTAAAAAAAATACAGAGAAGAAGAAAGAGAGATTTTAACTTGTCTTGGTAGAAAACTCTTCTTTATGTTCTCCTCTCCCAAAGTCACAAACTAAGTTTTTCCTCACGATCACAGTAAGATCAAATCTTCACTACTGGATACCACCACAAAACTCTTCCTTACTATTCTCAAGGTAAGAATCGAAGGAGTTATGTACTATTCGATTTTTGGGAGTGAATGAGAAGTTTCTTTTAGAGAGAACTTTTTGAGATTGCAAAGGAAAATAAAAATTTATTCTGTCCGAAAAATCAACTCCTTGCAATTATTTTATGTGAAAGAGAGGAAGGAGGACCCACTAATACGATGAAATAACTCCTATTTCTTAATTTTAATTTAATTAAATTAAAAACTTTATATTAAATCATATTTAATATAAATGTCACATTTTTTTTATCATATTCAAAAAATATTCTCTCACATTACCTATAGTTTTAGTATGAATCATATTCATATTAATTTTAACTTATAGTTTTAATATGAATCACATTCATATTATTAATATTTGAATCCTATTCAAGTATTTATCTCTCTCATCAAACTTTATATATAATGTATCAATATACATTATACTAATTCCATATCATACAATTAATTCTTTGAATTAATTTAAACAATTCAAATTAATCCAAAAATTAATTGATTCTTAATTAATTCTAATTGAGCTAGCAAGGGGACCTTATGAATATATAGATTAGAAGCTCCAATGATACGAGAATAATTAATTAAACTCTTTAATTAATCAATATTCATTAACTGTCGGTCACTCCATTAAAGACTGATAGTTGCACTCTTTGCACTGTAAATATATTTATGTGTTCATAGATATAACCAATCAACAATAAGTTGACCCTTCACAAATTGCTCATAACTGCAGCTAGGTTAAATTACTATTTTGCCCCTGTAATTATATTTAACTCATTAAGTATCACGGATCCCTCTAATGAACAATTAGTTATAGTCTAACTATAACTAGACCCCTCTTTGGCTAGTGAGAGGGTGAGGCGCCTCATTGTTCAAGACCAGAAATCAGTCCTTAAGAGAGCAATTCATCTACTTAACCTATGACCATGAAGGAGTGAATTCCATTTTGTATGGCTTTGTTCCTAGCTCCTACTCAGACGAATCTCCAAAATGATAGGCATATTGAGTAGGCGAATCTTGCCACTCTCACCCATACAAATCAAAGGATCGCCCTCATAGGCTCACAATTCACTCAAGATTAAGGTCAAGCCACTTATGGTCATCCTAATGAAATGTAAGTCTCTTCAAGTAATGATGTTATAAAGAGAGATTAACCATTTCCTGGCCCGATCTTATATAAATTCTTTTTATAGGGTACCTTCACTCACATGTCTCTACATGAATAATTAGGACCAGGTCATTTGTACCACTTTACAACAATTGTAACAATTATAAAGTGGGTTGTATCCGTTGTTGTTGGGGTTTATGTCCTAAAACTCGTGGTATGTAAATAATGGATCTTATTCTGAAAGTTCAATAAGGTGTTATTGAATAAATATTTTGCTTATTAGAAATCCAATAAACCTAAAAGTCCCTTGACTATTAGATGAGTACTTAAAATTTATGTAGAGACATAAAAGTGAATCAGGTTCGAGTAAATGATCAAAATGATCTATAGTATATGAATAAGGTTGGGTATCTTATTCTAGTAACATTATTGGATGCGGCCTGCTCTGTAGTTGTTACAAAGAGTTGTAAAGTGTTAGAAATGAAGTGATTCAAAATCCCCCATGTCCCAACATGAGGAGTGGGGGTGTCCTTGTGCAAAAGGGTTTGTACAAGATCGGACCACGAAATCAGTCACTCTTACTTTAAAACGTTGTTTACTGTTTAAGTCTGACTATTTCAAAGCGATGACTTAGGTAACTTAACCTTAATCTTGAGCTAACTATGAACTCCTATTTATTTGGAATTATTCTTAGATTTGCATAGGTGAGGATTGACTCAATGATAACTTGTAGAAATACAAGTTATTTATGCTGTCTTATCTAGATATTGCGGCCAAAAGAGAAGGAATATGCGTTGATTGTATGAAAATTAGCTCAGAAATACAATAATTATGAATTAACACAATTACACCCACTAACATCGTCAAGATGGTAGAAGAGGATATTTTTACTCTGTTTTGCAGGAAACCAAGTCACCGCTTGCAATTAAGGTTCAACGAGAAACTGAACAACGCATCTTTGTCACATTGCGCCTGTCAATTAACAATGAAGAGACGATTAACGCAATGACGGCGCAATGCGACAGTCGATCCCAAGCTGAATTTCAACCGCATGCAGTAAATAAAAACAACACCACATGCGAGTAACCGATCGAAAGATGCAGCTGAGCAATGCAAAGGCGGAGGATTGCGACACGTGGACAACTAACCGTTGTGCAAATTTGACGGTCTGATTGCATCACAGAAAGAATATTTATTCCTCCATCTCCGAAATTTCCATAACAAGAAATGGAGTCCACAAGCCAAGAGTCAAAGCTTTTCACCTATAAATACCCCTATAGAATTTAGAGAATATATACATGATATGGGTATAACTGATACGAGGGCTAATTGCTGCTGGATTATTGAGAGAGAGGTTGAGCTGAGTACTGATCGGAAGAAATCCGGGAAGAGAAGAGACAAGGCCGAGAGGTGAGTCTCAGTGAGATTCTGCCAGATCCCCGCTGTGAAGCTCTGTGCTTAGATCCCTGCTACCGGTTGAGCAAGCCTGAGAGGGAAGCTCATCCTTCCACACGATCCATCCGCACTGGCAAGCAAATCTCCATCCAAATCGGCGCTAAGACGTTGGTGCTTAGTTGTATTTGTTTCTAACTCTATTTCATCAAGTGTATTTCATTTTCTTAATCTCTTCATTCAAAAATCATGTATCAGACGCTAAATAGTTTTATTGAATGTCTTGATCATTTCCATTTCCACTTCTCTGTCTATTTCCGTTCCTCTATCAATCGATTTCTTCGTGAAGTTTTCTTAATACCTTGGTAATTAATATGGATTAAACAAGTAACTTAATCTGTGGTAAAGAGATAAATGCGTTTAACTAAGGCATGCTAGACAACATCTTCATCTGCAAGAGCAGAAGTGAAGATGTCATTCTGATCTGTCGAGAGAAGGTTAGAAGAATGCGTTAACTAAAGTGAGTAGTACTTCCAGAGATGGAAGCAACCTTGCGTTCATTACGTTCGTCCCTGTTTCACCACAGAGATGTGGGAACGTGGCCGATCACTGAGAGGTGTACGCCAAGGGAAAAGCGAAACCGTACTTATATCTTTAACGCAATTAAGAAACTTGCGATGTTTGTATTAATTATCTTTTCTGTTTCTGCTTCGCACATAAGACTTGTCACCGCATTACACGATCTTTGCATAATCTTCACAGCCAGCCTTAACCTTAGTATCTTGTATCATGAAATGTGTATCTTGTATCATCTTAGCTTAGATTTACTTTAACGCAATTTACGTTATTATCACATTTTTACCGCTTTACTTTATTTTATCACATGTTTAATTTCTTGTACACAAATTCTTTTATAAATGGAAAAACCCTTGGTTGCATGTATCACAAGCATAATGCAATAACCTCAAATAGTCCCTGTGTTTGACCTCGGATCACATCGAGAAACTTGCGGTGAAATTATACTTGGTTTCAACGCTACAAGAACATTCGTTAATAACGCATATCTAGAAGTAGTATCATCATATATCGCTATGCATATGCCTAAGATAGAAATGTTCATCAAATCTACATTTACAAGTTTATGGTGCCGTTACTGGGGATTGGTTAACGGTTTATTGTTTGAGTGTGTTTGTGGTATTTGCAGGACAGATCTCATTGTACTGGCTGTTCAATACGGAGAGCAGCTTGACGGTTTATGAGTACTAGTGCTGAACCAGAATTCAAAGCTAACCCTGAGATCGAGCGTACCTTTCATGCACGGGCACGTCAGAATCGGATAAGGCAAAAGAAAGCAGCGAGTATGGCAGATAATAACGACAATGCGGTTCCCGTAGTAAATCAAGAGGCTGTTAGGTCAGCGTAGGATCCTGTTTTCCTGGCTGCTGACTGCAACATCCCCATGAGGAATTATGCGACACCCAACCTGTATGATTTTGCGCCTGGGATTTCGAGGCCTATTGTTAAGGAGAACGCAAGGTTCAAAATAAATCCGATCATGCTACAAATGATCCAAAATGCAGGGCAATTTGGGGGTCTGTAAGGTGAAGACCCGCATACCCATTTGACCAGCTTTGTCGAAATGTGCGGCAACTTCTCATTACCTAGCATAACCCTAGAGAGTGTTAGACTGCATTTATTCCCTTACACCTTGAGGGATGAAGCCAAGAGTTGGGCTCGCTCATTGGAGCCAAACGAGATCACATCATGGGATCAATTGGTGGAGCGATTCATGAAGAAGTTCTTCCCACCGGCCGTCAACGCAAGGCGACGAAAGGACGTGCTGAACTTTGAGCAAATGGAGAATGAGACCTTGAGCACCGCCTAGGTGCGATTTAGACGATTAGTGAAAAACTGCTCGCATGTCGGGATGCTCGATTGCGTTTTGATGGAGACTTTTTATAACGGCCTAAACAGATTAACGCAGGTTGTTGCTGATGCCTTCGCGGTAGAAGGTTTTATGGACAAAACATATACTGAGGCTAAAGTCATCCTTGACCGCATATCATGAAACATGGATGACTGGATTGACGATGGCTATGGAGGCCGAGGTGCCGTACAAAGAAAGAATGAAACTGCCATTGTCCCTATGGGGACAATGACCACGTTGGCTGCTCAGATGGCTGCGGTGACCTTGATTCTTCAATCAATGGCAATCAATCAAGGAGCCATCTCCCAACAATCAGTGCAACCCGCTGCACCGGCTCAAGTGGCCACAATAAGTTGCATTAATTGTGGAGGGGCTCATGTAGCAGAAATGTGCCCATTGATTCTCTAGCAAGTATGCGCCATCCAAAACAACCCCTTCAGCAACACCTACAATCTTGGCTGGAGGAGCCATCCTAACTTTGGGTGGGGAGGCAATCCTAACCAAGGGGGGCCAATCAACCATCAGAGTGGTTGTTGGGATAATTTATGGACGCGTTTTGTTTTGTTTTATTTTTATTATTTAAGGACGGATGGGTTTGAACATGAAATCATGCGTTAGACATAACTGATGCGTTTACTCCCATGCGTCTGAGCTCATGCGTTGGAATGATGATGCGTTAATCTTAGCATGCAATGATCATACGTTCCTATCACAAATTTTCTTACGCTTGCGCCAAGTATAATGCAAACGCAAGTTTCTCGGGTAATCCGAGGTCAAACACGGGGACTTGTCATTCAATAATATTTGTGAGGTGATGCGTTTGAGGCGATGAATAAGAATAAAAATAAATCGAAGAAGGTTTAAATGTTTTACACACTACTTCTACTCCTAACTAAACAGATTGAGCAATAGAAGACTTGCAATGAGAATAAGTAGAGACACAACAACCAATAACGCATAGTAATGTTTACTATCTTAAATCGCCCTAGTAATCCCAGCTCGTTGCACTAACGCATCACACCTTTAGGTGGTCAGCCGCATGACTATATCTCTATAGTGCATGGTTACATCGAGCATAAGATTGTGCCTATCTCTAGAAATAATACGAACCTTGCTTAGTGCGTTCCATCCCTTACCTTCTCAGGCAGTTAGACGCGGCTACTTAACTTATAGACAAGCAATGTAGCATCCCATAGACAGGCATTGCCATAGCCTTTCACCAAGCAAAGAGGATTAACTCACTATACTTGCACAACGCACACCTCTCGGTGGGTTGTTACATGCGTCCTATCTCTAGGCTACACGATTAAGCATGCGATTGACGTTGATAATTTAACGCTGAAGATAAACTATGATAGAGATAAAGATGATGAAGAAGACGGTAATGAAGGAATTAAGATTTGCATTGATCACAAAATATCTTAATATCTCAAGCTAAAATGCTACAATACAGAGGTTAGAAAGAAGATGAAGGACTCTGCGTCAAGGCTGTCGGTGGTGCCATGGTTAAATGGTGGAGATGTCTCTCTCGAGCTCTATCTCCGATGAATGCTCTGATCGTCACTCGGTTTGGGTTGTGGAGATGAAGAATTCTCACTGGAAATCTATTTCAAGCTCTCATTTGTGATCACAAACTTCTGCCTTGAGGCAGAAGCTCGGATGTCTCAAAATGAAGGTCTCAAGGGCTATTTATAGAATTTGGACGCCGACAACTGTAATGATGGAGGTGTGGCTCAATGCTGCTTTTGTCACGGTATGGTCATTGTCACATCACCTTATCTTGTTGATACTCCCAAGGTATGCATCCGAGCTGAATTTAGTTGAAGTTATCAATGTGTTCTACCCATCTTGCGATCTTCTATTATGGTTGTCATGGCCGCAATCTCTATTTGTTCACCACGTTCTCCATGTGTTGGATGCATGGGGTTGCCGTCTGTGTTCGTATTTGCGGTCGCCTAGCTTCAGCTCATGCATTTGTCTGTGGTTGCTTCTTACAAACACATGCATTTGATTCCTGTGATAGCAATAAAAATAGATACTTTGGCATGGAATAACACATAATATTGGTTCAGTGAGGTTTTAGGTGTTTATCAACGCAAAACTCAAATTTTTACAAATTCTAAGTATTATCACTGCATTCTCTACCTGTTAGCCCTCATAATTCTAAATAAAAGACTTATAATAACTGGCATTTCTGCTAGTTATCAGTGACAGTTGAGGAAATCCTCCTTTTCACCAGACTCGAACCAGGGGCAACCAAGGCAATCGCATAACCAGCAACCCTCATCATCAAACACCTCTAGAAGCTCATTGGAGACACTGTTGAAACAATATATGGACAAAAATGACATAGTGATGCAAGCACAGACGTCTTCAATTCGAAACTTGGAGATCCAAGTGGGCCAGCTAGCATCTAAGCTGAGAAATAGAGCACCAGGAACGTTACCCAGCAACTCAGAAGCCCCGGGATCCAATGTAAAGGAGCAATGTCCTTAGGACATTGGGCAAGCAAGCCGGACCGCCTGCAGAGATGTGGATTACACTCATTCAAAGAAACACATCTTCTGGTCCATATCTCACAACTATGTTTAATGCTTTCTTTAATTTCTGACTTATTGAATTCTTGATTGTGTCTTTACTTCTTCATTTAATTCGTATTTTGACTTTATGAATTTAACTCTTCATTTATTTCCTTTGAATTTATTTTTATACCGTCTTTAATACTTTTAACTTTTCTATAATTAATGTGTTGGTCCTTAATTGGTGAATGATTGAGAAATAAAAAGAAATTTATTACCGCAAGTTGTAGCAATTTGTGTTGATGAAGAAAATAATAATAAAATACAATAAATAAAATGAAACAATTAACAACAAGTATGCAAGGCGATAATAGACGCATCTTGAACCAGGAAAGATGTGTTTTGCGTTCATCCAACTCAAATGCGTTGAAACTGAGGGGTGTGTTGCGCGCGTATATGTTCTTTGCCCGTCCTTAGCTAAATGCACTATGTTGAGGTATCCTCCAGAAATGTGTTAGTTAAGGGGTGTGTTACGGGGGTGTATACGTTGTTGCCCATCCTCTGCAAAGATGTAGTTGCATTGGTGAGCACATTGCGTTAATCTTTACATTGCGTCCATTCGAATAAAATATTAAAGGAAATTCTTTTTGCAGTTGAGAAGTCCAATCGTTTCATATCCCAAAGCAATGATGATTCTGCAGACGAAAGGACGCTTTTATGAAATTTCATAAATGAGGGAAGTTCGAATGATAGGCCTTTTGAGCTTCTCGAGGCCTGTCGCCGCAAAAATCGCATTAGGCCCACTGCGGCCCAACCTATAAATAGGAACCCTTCCCCGTCTGTGAGTTTCTTACCTCATTTGCACTCTAAAAAACCTTAGCGCTAGCATACAAAGCCTTCTTCTTCCCAAAACCCTAGCGAATTTTTCAGTCTTCCCTAGCTTACTATCCATGGCTGACCAAGCTTCTCAATCTTCTGCTTCACCCTCAACCCCTTCCTCTGACCAAATCGCCATGCGAGAGGCAACATTCCTCGCTGCTAGTCGCAGACTTGCTACCCAACCTCATACCATCCCGAGAATCGTCGGTAGAACCTAGAGAAACCCATTGTCCGTCCGGCCTACTCAGTTCAAGAGGGGGCACAACACTGAAAATACCCTAGTTCCAACTCCTACCGTCTCAACTAAGAGCGAGAAGAAGAGGCGTGATGACAAGGAAGTGTTTGGCAACATTCTGAGTCATTTGGAGCAAGGAGGAGGATTACCCGAGGTAGGGTTTGTAAACCAACCATTGTCCACGGAGGAGGTGACGGTGGTGGTGGCTGAAGAGGCGGCAATGGTTGAAGAAATGGTGGTGGCGGAGGCAGTGGTGGTTGAAGAAGAGGCAGGAAGAGACACTCTGACCTTAGAGACTTCTGAGGTAACTGCTAACGCAGAAACTTATGACGGACCCTCTAGAATTGTGATGGAGGAGATTGCGGTGGAGGAGACTAAGGAGGCTGAAGTTGTGGTAGAGACTCCTGAAGTTGCGATGGATGTAGTTGCAATGGAGACACAACTAGAAGAAGCTGAAGAGGAAAAGAAGAAGAAGAAAGGAAAAGGGAGAAAGGCTGGAGAAGCTGAGTCATCGCATCATCACAAGGAGAAAAAGAATAAAGAGAAGAAGAATGATGATGAAGATGAGGAAGAGAAGAATGAGAGGAAGAAGAAAGAGAAGGAAGAAAGAAGAACACGTCGGCGTGAAGAAAGGCACCTAAAAAAGGAAGAAGAAAAGAAGTAGAGGGCTGTGAGTCTGGAAAATGATGGAGATCAACCTCTGTAAGGGAGGACAAGAGGGAAACAACGCAATTGATGGAGCTGACGCAACCTGAAACAACGCAAACGATTGCGGCAGAGGAGGCGAAGAAGGAGAAGATACCCCTCGATGCGGCGTCGCAGGGAGAATGCACCACAAGGGTCTACCGTTGACCCTCAAAGACTGATCATCGCAATAGAAGAAAAGGAAAGGAGGAGGAAGGAAGAGGAAGAGAGACAAGAGAAAATGGAGTGAGTGAAACTCATCACTGCAGAAGGTGATAGAAGAAGAAAACTGCATGATGAGGAAGTTTTCCGCAATAACGAGATCTCAAGGCTTGAAGAAATAAGGCAGATTGAAGAGGAACAACGCCTTTTGTTGGCCTCTGAGCAGTTTGTAGAGGAGTTTGAAAGAGAAGAAAGATAAGAAGAAGAGGAAGAGACAAAGAAAAAGGAAGAAGAGAAAAGAAGATTGAAAGAAGAGAAGGAAAAGAAGTGCGAAGCTAATAGAAGGCGCTTACAGAAGAAGAAGGGCAAGGAACTTGCCGAGCGAGAGAAGGAGGAATAACGCAAGGAACGGGAAAGAAAACAAAGGCAACAATCCCACCTTGCGTTGGCCAAAGAAAAGGGAAAAGCGGTCACAGAAAGTAACAAGTCTGCGTTGGCAAAGGCATGTCCATCTAGAAAGAAAGAAAATGACGACTTGTTGATGGAGATGGGCTTTTACTCTGCGCCAACGCCACTACCTGACCTCATCACGAGCGTGATCGTGGAGCATGGCTGGGACACATTTTGCCAGTGCCCAGCCATTGTTGTTCCCAAGGTAGTGCGTGACTTTTACCATGGACGGCTACATGGCACTAGGGATGTGGTGACCATAAAAGGGCAAGTGGTGCCTTTCAGCACAAAGGACATCAATGAACTATACCAAATGAAGGATAACCCAGATGCATCGGGTAACAAAATCATTGATGATCCCATAGAACAACAGTTGGAAGATGCGCTACGAGTATTAACGCAATTGGGCACAAAGTGGTCAGTTTCTTTAAAAGGCATCAAGACCCTGGCATCCAAGACTCTGCTTCCGGAGGTAAGGCTTTGGGTTTATCTGGTTAAGGAGCTTAGAGCTTTTATATGATATGCTTTGGGAGCAGAGATCGAGTTATAGCCACATATTGCATTGCACGCGGCATTCCAATCGATGTGGGCCGGTTGATCGCAAGTCAAATTCGAGGCTTTGTGGGGCACATTAGAGGACAATATTTCTTTCCATGGACTATCTCAAGTCTGTGCCTGTTAGTGGGGGTAGGCATTGAGGAAGAACCCATGCAAGAAGTCCATAGCCTCATCAATATCAAAATCCTGAGGCTACTCCTCAAAGACTCACTGCATTGCCCAGAGTTACCTTTGAAGAGGCCCGCAATCGATCTCAATGCGCCGCAAGAACCCAGGCCAAAGAGACAGCGCAGAGATGCTAAGGGAAAAGGGAAAGTCCAAGAAGAAACAATGCAAGATCTGAAACCTTTGGACCCTTTACCCTTAGTTATCTGCCCTCCAAGCCCTTCGAGCTCATCCGCACAACCTTCTTCTCCACTCTATGAGCATTTCACCAACCTTCTCCTCACTCCAAATTCTCCAATTGCATACCCACCAATTTACTCACCTGCAGCTTCATCATCGCAACCTTCCATTCCACTGCCACATATTGATGAACCACACGATTTGAGTGAAGGCACCTCTGCCCAACCCCAAAACGATGCTGGCAAGACATCGTAGGCGCAACCTTCCATCCCTTCCTTGGCTGTAGAGTTAGTTGAAATGCGGTCTCTCTTTTCCCAACAGCAGCAATTCTTTGCTCAACAACAAGCCTTCTTCAACCAAAGATTTTAGGTGGTAATGGAGCAAATTGATGATATACAGTGCAGTGCTGCCACATCAAGGGAGGCATTGATCAATATTTAGTGCAATATTTTTAAAGTCCATCGCCATCAAAGACAAATTGCGGAGTGAAACCATGAGTATTTTAAATTTCTCACAACTTATCTCCATGGTTCCATGGTGCCTCCACATCTCAGGCAGCAACTGAATTTTGAAGAAGCTCCTGCAACACCACCTTAAAACCCTCCTCCAGATCCTCCTGCTCCTCAACAATAAGTTTTACATTTTTGCGGCCATTCTATATTTTTATTCAATTCATTATTTTTCTAAGTTAACAAAATTCTTTGATTCTTTGTATAGGCAGAAATTTTTGTATTGCATTAATTTTTAATTCTTTGTATACTTTGTTAATATTCAATACAATTGAGTATATATTCACTCCTTTCTGCCTGTGCCTTTGTCTTTATCATCCTTTGTCAATATTGCGATGTTCTGATCTTTTACTTTTACGTTATTCATTGCGTTTCCATGATGTAATATATGTTTATACTAAGAAACATTTACCATACTTTGTAAATTCTGACCAATACTTAGTTAATTCTTAGTTTAGCAGTACTTTACTTTTTACCTTTCAAAGTTATGCTCAAACCTTCTTTTTGAAATTTTTATTCTAAGTGTTTGTCTAGTCTATCCAAACAACGCAATGAGGACCTTGCTTATCTTTAAATTTGGGGGTGGGGAAGGTCTGAGCAGATAAGATCAAGAATATGCGATGATTAAGAAAATGCGTTCATTTTCATTTTCAAAAAAAAAAAAAATCTTATGCCAAACTCCAAAGTTAGCGCAAGGGAAAACCTAAAAAATGTTCCCAACCTGATAAGAGTTTAGTTGTGAAAGGAGCCTGCTCGTAGTTGGATGTTCGTATGACACCCATAGGAGCAAGCCAAAACGAAGATGGGTTTCCAAGAACAACGCAATAAAAGAGAAAATAAAAGAGTGTAAGAGACAACTCCTCTGAATATCATGAGTTAAAGTTGAAATTGGCACACAACCGTAGTTGGATGTTCGCATGACACCCGTGGGAACAAACCAAAACGAAGAGTGTAACCATGACCAATAGTCTGACCACTGCATATAGACATATCAAGTTGTTTTGACAAAGAAGAGATAAACATTCTATTTTCAAAATTAGAAAAGCATCTTTGAGCAGACTTTTGTTATATAGAAGAGTAAAGTAGGGGTTTGTTCAGAATTAGCAAGGATAGAAGGAAATTGCGTTGTTAAGAAATGTGCCTGAGTGTAACATTCGGAGCAGCCAATCGACGCAAAAATATAGGAGAGGAATTTAGCATTATTGTCTTAGTAGAAGATATGCTTGAGGACAAGTATATATCTAAATTTGGGGGTGTGATAACTTGTAGAAATACAAGTTATTTATGCTGCCTTATTTAAATATTGCGGTCAAAAGAGAAAGAATATGCGTTGATTGTATGAAAATTAGCTCAGAAATACAATAATTATGAATTAACATAATTACACCCACTAACATCGTCAAGAGGGTAGAAGAAGATATTTTTACTCTGTTTTGCAGGAAACCAAGTCACCGCTTGTGATCAAGGTTCAATGAGAAACTGAACAACACATCTTTTTCACCTTGTGCCCGTCAATTAACAATGAAGAGACGATTAACGCAATGTCGGCATAATGTGACAGTTGATCCTGAGCTGAATTTCAACCGCATGCGGTAAATAAAAACAACACCACATTCGAGCAACCGATCGAAAGATGTAGCTGAGCAACACAAAGGCGGAGGATTGCTACACGTGGACAACTGACTGTTGTGTAGATTTGACGGTCTAATTGCATAACAGAAAGAATATTTATTCCTCCATCTCCGAAATTTCCATAACAAGAAGTGGGGTCCACAAGCCAAGAGTCAAAGCCTTTCACCTATAAATACCCCCATAGAATTCAGAGAATATATACTTGATATAGGTATAACTGATACGAGGGCTAATTGTTCCTGGATTATTGAGAGAGAGGCTGAGCTGAGTCTTGATCGGAAGAAATTCGGGAAGAGAAGAGACAAGGCTGAGAGGTGAGTCTCAGTGTGATTCTGCCAGATCCCCTCTGTGAAGCTCTGTGCTTAGATCCCTACTACCGGTTGAGTAAGCCTGAGAGGGAAGCTCATCCTTCCGCACGATCCATCAGCACCGGCAAGCAAATCTACATCCAGATCGGCGCTAAGATGTTGATACTTAGTTGTATTTATTTCTAACTCTATTTCATCAAGTGTATTTCATCTTCTTAATCTCTTCATTCAAAAATCATGTATCAGACGCTAAATAGTTTTATTAAATGTATCGATCATTTCCATTTCCACTTCTCTGTCTATTTCCATTCCTCCATCAATCGATTTCTTCATGAAGTTTTCTTAATACCTTGGTAATTAATATGAATTAAACGAGTAACTTAATCTGTGATAAAGAGATAAATGTGTTTAGCTAAGGCATGCTAGACAACATCTTCACCTGCGAGACAGAAGTAAAGATGTCATTCTGATCTGTCGAGATAAGGTTAGAAGAATGCGTTAACTAAAGCGAGTAGTACTTCCAGAGATGGAAGCAACCTTGCGTTCATTACGTTTGTCCCTGTTTCACCACAAAGATGTGGGAACATGGCCGATCACTGAGAGGTGTACGCCAAGGGAAAAACGGAACCATACTTATATCTTTAATGAAATTAAGAAACTTGTGATGTTTGTATTAATTATCTTTTTTGTTTCTGCTTCGTACATAAGACTTGCCACCGCATTACACGATCTTTGCATAATCTTCACAGCCAGCCTTGACCTCAGTATCTTGTATCATGAAACGTGTATCTTGTATCATCTTAGCTTAGATTTACTTTAACGTAATTTACGTTATTATCGTATTTTTACCACTTTAATTTATTTTATCGCATGTTTAATTTCTTGTACACAAATTCTTTTATAAATTGGAAAACCCCTGGTCACATGTATCACAAGCATAACGTAATAACCTCAAACAGTCCCTGTGTTCGACCTCGGATCACACCGAGAAACTTGCGGTGAGATTATACTTGGTTTCAATGCAAGGAAACTTGTGACAACGCACAACATACTACAAGAACATTCATTAATAACGTATATCTAGAAGTAGTATCATCATATATCGCTATGCGTATGCCTAAGATAGAAAATTTCATCAAATCTGCGTTTACACTCAACAACGTCGGCTCAATAACCTCCCATTTCAGGGGTAAGACCAGATAGATAGTTGGGGACATAGAGTGTAAGAAGGAATTCACTCCTACCTACTGTTAAGGATAGTAGAGAGGTTATTCCCTTAAATGCTGATTCTGGGTCTTGAATAAGGAGCCCCACCCTCTCATTGGCCCGAGAGGGACTTGGTTTTGTTGATTGGATCATAAAACAATTGTTCATTAGGGGATCAGTGGGACTTAAGGAACAAGAGGTAATTTTGGGGGTAAAACAGAGATTCGACCCAACCGTTGTTACGAACAATCTGTGAAGGGTAACTTACTAATCATGGTTATATCAAGCGGACATAATATATCTACAGTGAGAGGAGTTCAAGTGTGGGCTTTAGTGGAGTGATCCATTAGTTAACGAATGGGGGTTAGTTATGTCTAATGAATTTAGCCGATTAATCTCGGATCGTTGGAACCCATGATCTGTAGGTCCACGAGGTCTCCCTACTAGCTCGAAAATGGATTAGCTCTAGAGTAGCGTAATAAGTTAATTTGAAATGTTCAAATTAGAATTAAACGGAGTTGGAGAATTTATATTTAAATATGATTTAAATATACGAAGGTGAAATTGTGTAAAATTAATTTAATATTGGATATTAAATTAATTAGAATCATTTAAATTGTTTAAATAATTATTTGTTAATTTTATTAGAAAATTAATTTATGAAATTAATTTGTAAAATTAATAAATTTTTATTTTAGAATTAAATGTGATTTTAAAATCAAATTTAGATTTTGGAAATAGAAAAAATACACAAATGGAAAATTGAGTTTTTCCATCTTTATCTTCAAGTAGCTCACACTAAACCCACCACCTTGAGCTTCAATTACTCCAAGCATGAGCTACATCTCATGCAGCCATTCTCTTTGCATGATGGTCTACAATATATTGAAGAGATTGGAGTGAATTTGAGGTAATGCAATCATTAGAATTTTTCTAAAAATTTCGGTTGAAGAAGGAGTTCTTCATTGGGTTGCTATTGTGAGTATTCTCCAAGTTCCCTTGATTCCAGCTTATTTTGAGTCCCACAACTCAATCTCGAGCACCAAGAGAATAGTAGAGAAGATCTTGTGGTGGTCTGCACAAAGATTTAGAGAGGTTTTGCAGTTGGAAATCGAGTTTTCAAGAGTTCTTCAAAGGTATGACTTGAAACCCATTAATTTTTGCTATAGCATGTTTTCGTTTCTACCAAAATTAATGAATTAGAGTGCTTATCGATCATCGTCGCTTCCACTGCGTGATGATACAATCCAACAATAGTGTCATCAAAATAAGGTACCCAGCCTTATCCATGTACTATAGACAATTTAGGTTATTACTTAAATATGATCTACTTGTATGTCACCACATACATGCTTAAGCTATATCAAATAACCTAGGATCTTAGTCTATTGGATTTAGGTTAATGTAAACTAAATGTCAAATAAAATAACACTTTTATTTTATTAAATAAATAATTTGTATACAAATAAATTACAAACTACGAAACCCATGAGATTTAGGGCATCAACCCAACAATCTCCCACTTGTTTTAAAGCTAGTAGGGCGTACAAATACAAAGTATAAAAACAAAGTAAAGTACACAAAACAATAAACTAGGCATACACTACACCTAGTAATATCTCCCATTTTCCCTAGACTAGATGATGCATGTTTCATAGACCCAGATTCTCCAGGTGATCCTCAAACACTTTAGCAATGAAAGCTTTTGTAAATTGATTAGCAACATTGTGCTTCGAAGTGAACTTTGTGACGATCATGTCCTCTCAATGCACAATCTCCCAAATGAGATGATATTTGTGCTTAATGTGCTTCCCTCTCTTGTGGCTTCTAGGCTCCTTGAAATTAACCACACTACCACTATTATCACAATAAAGGGTGATGGACTGCGACATATTAGAAATAAGTTCCAGATCTATCAAGAATTTTCTAAGCCAGACAACCTTCTTGGCAACTTCATAAATTGTCATATACTATGCCTCCATGGTAGAGTCAGTAATGCAGCCTTGCTTTGTGCTTCTTCAGACTACAACTCCTCCGTCAAAAGTGAACATTGATCTTGATGTGAATTTCTAGAATCCCTACCAGTCTGAAAATTAGAGTCAGTGTATCCTGTAAGGATCAAATCCTTATCTCCATATACAAGCATGTAGTCCCTCGTTCTCCAAAGATACTTTAGGATGGTTTTAACTGTTGTCCAGTGATCTAGTCCTAGATTGGATTGATATCTACTAACAATCCCCACTGCATAACAAATGTCAAGTCTAGTACATAATATTGCGTACATATGGCTGCCAACAACTGATGCATAAGGGATCCATCCCTCATTTCCTCAACCTCTTGAGGAGTCTTAGGACACTGTTTCTTAGATAATACAATTCCATGCCTGAAAGGTAATAAACCCCTATTGGAAATGTGCATTGAATATTTGACAAGCATCTTGTCAATATAAGATGTCTGAGACAAGACCAGTGATTTTGTTCTTACAATCCTGATGATCTGGATCCCTAAAATAAACTGCGCCTTTCCCAAATCTTTCATTTGGAATTAGGTGGCTAACCATTGTTTAACATCTGTCAGTAGACCTGCACCATTTCCAATGAATAGGATATTGTCCACATACAACAATAAGAAAGCTACTAAACTATTGATGATTTTCTTATAAATACAAGGCTCATCAGCATTCTAGTCAGCCATAAGATTTGATCGCAATATCAAATCTTATATTCCAAGATCGAGATGCCCATTTCAATCCATAAATGAACCGATTATGCTTGCAAACCATTTGTTATTGACCTTGTTTAATGAACCCTTTTGGTTGCTGCATATAGATGATCTCCTCAAGATTACCATTTAGAAAGGTAGTCTGGATATCCATTTGCCATATTCCTGATGGAACTTGAGACATACGCAGTGGAATAAGAACCTAATTACACTCTAATTGCTTTTAATTTAAAGGAAAAGATGCATGCAATTGAAGGAAAAACAGTAATTAAAAATTACTTTTGAAGCTCTCGAAACCCGCTTTTCCTCGTTGAATCTCGACCCAAACACGAACGGACCACCACTAGAGTTGACCTACTATCCTCTGGACTCAGAATTTGGTTGTAGGACCCGGTGAATGAAGAAAATCGAGAGAGAGAAAGAGATGGAAAATAAGAATGAATTTGGGTTTGGGTTTTTATTTCACTCAAATAAAAGAGATTTTTCCAGCTCAAATTTAGAAAACTCTTTTGGTAAAAATGGCAAAAGTATTTTCATTCAAAATGAAAGCCCAATTTATAGAAAAAGGCCATGCAACAATTGCATGAAATCAATTCATAAAAACCCAACACCTAGAATCCACTATCTAAGTGGGCTTAATGTCTCTACTATAAGCCAACACCTAGCCCACTATTTTGTTAGTGGAATTATCCAACAAAAGTTTGGATTTTCCCACTAACTTTAGTCAAAGGGCAAAATAATTAACTTTG
The DNA here is from genome assembly GCF_027475165.1 of Benincasa hispida. NCBI lineage: Eukaryota > Viridiplantae > Streptophyta > Magnoliopsida > Cucurbitales > Cucurbitaceae > Benincasa > Benincasa hispida. The sequence continues at coordinate 1,638,685 of NC_143485.1, read as the reverse complement.
ACCAAAAAGTCAACATTTGACATTTTATGATTTTTCCCGTGTTGACTAATTTTGACCTCCCGAGCATGAATCCACATTCATTTTCTCGAAATTCAAATCACTTTTGAATATAAAGTCGGTCAAAATTTGACTTTTCAAAGTCAAAAGTCAACTCTTTGATTTTTTTACATCTTTGACCATTTCCATTATTTTCAAGCTTCCGAATATGAACGTATTCATATTCTTGATATTTAAATCACATTTAAATATTAAAGATGTATCTCTAAACTGAAAACCCGAACACTATATCACATATACTTGTCGGTTTCTCTCTCTTCACCTAATTCGAACAATTTGAATTACTCTATCATACTGTTCTAAGTTTATTCCATATGAGCTAGTAGGGGAACCTAATGGACCTATAGATCATGGGCTCCAACGATTCGAGATTAGCTGGCTAAACTCTTTAGACGGAGCTAATCAACATTCGTTAACTAACGGGTCATTCCACTATAGTCCCGTAGTTGCACTCTTCTCACTATAGATATATTTGTGTCCATTTGATATAACCATGATCAGTAAGCTAATCCTTCACAGGTTGTTCGTAATCTCGACTAGGTCATAAAAACTGTTTTACCCCCGAGACTACATCTTGTTCCTTAAGTTTCACTGATCCTATAATGAACAATTGGTTTAAGGTCCAACCTATAAACTGAATCCCTCTCGGGCCAAGGAGAGGGTGGGGCCTCTTGTTCAATACCTGGATTCAGTACTAAAGAGAACAACCTATCTACTATCCCTATAATGGGTAGGAGTGAATTCCGTCTTGCACCCTATGTTCCCAGCTATCCACCCGATCTTACCCCTAAAATGGGAGGCTTATTGGGCCAGCGATGATGAATTGCCCTCATCTATGCAGATCCAAGGATAATTCTGAGTAAACAGGAGTTCATATTTAGCTCAGGATTAAGATTAAGTTACCTAGGTCATCAATTAATGAAAAAGTCAGTTTTATACGTAAAATGACATTTAGAACGTAAAAAGTGACTATTTCATGGTTCAGTTTTATGCAAACTCATTGCATAGGATGCTCCCACTCACATATCTCTATATGAACGATTTAGGATCACATCGTTTGTACTAACTACAAAGTGGGCCACATCCATAGTGTCCCCAGAATAAGGCGCCCAACCTTATTCATATACTATAGATCATTTTGGCTATATATTTGAACTTGATCCACATTTATGTCACCACATAAAGTTCAAACTACATTAAATAGCCCCAGGACCTTAGTTTATTGGATTCAAGATTACAATTTCAATAACAACTTTATCGAAAAACAAAACAGAATATGTTTATTAATTTACAAACTACGAGTTTTAAGACATAAAATCCATCAAACTCCCACTTGGACTAAAACTCCTAGTGGAGTATCACAATGTTGAATTTAAGTGAGAAACATATGAGTACAATAAACTAGGGCATAACCCAAAATTTCTCCCATTTATCCTAGTTTACAAACTTTGTAGACTTAAACTCTGTAGGTGACTTTCAAACACTTTAGCCGTGAGGGCCTTTGTAAAAGGATTAGCAATGTTTTGCTTAGAAGATATCTGAGTTACTACAACATCTCCACGATATACAATCTCTCGGATCAGATGGTATTTGCGCTCAATATGCTTGCTGCACTTGTGGCTTCTTGGTTCTCTTGAATTTGCTACTGTACCACTATTATCACAATATAGGGTGATAGGCAGATGCATATTTGGAACGACTTCCAAATCTGTCAAGAATTTCCTCAACCATACTGCTTCCTTTGCTGCTTCATAAGCAGTTATGTATTCAGCTTCCATTGTGGATTCCGCAATACAGTTTTGTTTCACACTTCTCCACACTACTGCTCCTCCATTCAGAATGAACATTGATCCCGATGTAGATTTTCTTGCATCTTTATCGGTTTGAAAATCAGAGTCAGTGTATCTAGTAAGGATCAAATCCTTAGTACTATACACGAGCATGTAGTTCCTCGTTCTCCTAAGACACTTGAGGATATTCTTAACGACAGTCCAATGATCATATCCAGGATTGGACTGATACCTACTGACTATCCCTACTGCATAGAATATGTCAGGTCTAGTACATAACATTGTATATATCAGGCTCTCTGCTGCGGAAGCATAAGGAATACGTCTCATATCCTCAACCTCTTGAGGTGTCTTAGGACATTGATCCTTTGACAAATGAATTCCATATCTGTAAAGTAACAGACCTCTTTTGGAATTCTGCATCTTATACCTAGACAACATTTTGTCTATATAAGTTGCTTGAGGCATGGCTAGTGTTCTGTTCTTGCGGTTCTGAATAATCTGAATCCTGAGAACATACTGCGCATTTGCTAAATATTTCATTTGGAACTGCGTTACTAACCATTTCTTGATGTCAGTTAGGTAACCTACTTCATTCCCAATGAGTAGAATATCGTCAACATATAAAACTAAGAATGCTATAGTAGAATTGACGATCTTCTTGTAAACACAAGGCTCGTCAACATTCTGTTCGAAGACATAAGATTTGATTACAGTATCAAATCTTATATTCCAAGATCTAGAAGCTTGTTTCAACCCATAAATGGATTTTTGAAGCTTACAAACCTCTTGTTCTTGACCCTGTGCAATAAACCCCTTTGGTTGAGCCATATAGATACTCTCCTCAAGATCACCATTTAGAAAGGCTGTCTTGACATCCATCTACCAAATTTCATAGTCATAAAAGGTGGCAATGGATAAGAGTATTCTAATCGACTTAAGCATGGCAACAGAAGAGAAAGTTTCTTTATAGTCCACTCTCTCTCTGGGTATAACCTTTTGCCACAAAACGAGCCTTAAAAGTCTGTACTTTACCGGCTTGGTCTCATTTTTTCTTGTAGATCCAATTACAACCAATTGGTTTTACATCATTTGGTTGATCTACAAGTTTCCAGACAGAATTGAAGTACATAGACTCCATTTCGAGGTCCATGGATTTGACCCACTGATCACAGTCCACATCTTTTATCGCATGTTTATAGGTCGATGGATCCTCTATACCGTCATCAGGTATGACTACTTGTGTTTCTGTTAAACCCAAGTAACGGTCAGGCTGTTGAACAACCCTCCCACTACATTGAGGCATTCTCAACTCTTGAGAAGGATGTGACTGACCAGATATACTAGTTTTATCTACTACTTTAGTAGATGAACTAGTTCTATCTATAGCGTCTTTGGAAATTTCATTCAATACTAGTCTACTGCGAGGTCGATGACTTCTTATGTGGTCTTCCTCTAAGAATGTGGCATTTGTCGATACAAATACCTTATTCTCTTGAGGATCGTAAAATAGACCACCTTTTGTTTCTTTTGGATAACCTACAAATAAGCATAGTTTTGAACGACGTTCCAATTTTTTAAGATTTTGCACCAACACGTGTGTCGGGCATCCCCAAATCCTAAAGTGACGTAAACTGCCTTTACGCCCTTTCCATAGCTCATAAGGTGTTTCTGAAACACTTTTAGAGTGAACATTGTTCAAAATATAGACAACAGTCTCTAATGTATGTCCCCAAAAGGAATCAGGTAACTTAGCAAAGCTCATCATTGAGCGAACCATGTCCAACAAGGTTCTGTTTCTTCTTTCAGATACACAGTTCTGCTGAGGCATATTAGGTGCAGAGAGTTGTGACTTGATTCTGTGCTCTATCATATAGTCTTGGAATCTTAAGTCCATGTACTCCCCACCTCGATCTGATCGTAGTGTCTTAATTGTTTTACCTAACTGGTTCTCAACCTCAGTCTTATATTCTTTGAACTTTTCAAAAGAATCAGACTTGTGATGCATTAGGTAAATATGACCATACCTTGAATAATCATCAATAAAACTGATGAAATATTCATACCCACCTCGAGCTTTGACATTCATCGGTCCACAGAGGTCCGAATGTACGAGCTCTAAAGGTATTGTTGCTCTGAGACCTTTTCCAGTAAAAGATCTCTTAGTAATTTTTCCCTTAAGACAAGACTCACATGGAGGTAAAGAATTGTCTTCTAACTGATTTAGGAGTCCATTCTTAACCAATCTCTCAATCCTATTGAGATTTATGTGACCAAGTCTTAAGTGCCATAGATAAGTATTAGAAGAAACTTTTTGTCTTTTATTCTGAGTTTCGACTGTTCTAAACATCTCAGTATTTAAGACAAATTTTGCTTTAGTTGGTCTTAACTTATATAAGTTGTTTTCAAGTATAGCAGAACAAATTTGAATACCTTTTTTGAAAATGAATGCTTCATTAACTTCAAAAGATATTTTATACATTTGTTCCATAATACAAGTGATAGATATTAAATTCCTCTTTATAAGAGGTGCATACAAAATATCTTTAAGTATGATATATCTATCATTGAAAAACAACTTTAAGTCTCCCACTGCTTCGGCCAAGACAACCTTTCCTGTTCCAATCTTGAGGGTGATCTCTCCTTCTTCAAGCTTTTTCCAGGAACTAGTTTCTTGAAAAGAGAAGCAAATATGATTAGTGGCTCCTGAATCCAATATCCAGGTTAAGGTATCATCCTCCACTAAACATGTCTCAGCAACTAGTAAATCATATTTACCTTGTGCTTCTTTCAAGGCAGGGGCCTGAGGACATTCCTCAGTTAAGACAAATCTCAGGTCATCTATTACTAGTGTTGAATTCAGATTTGTTTTCCATGTTGAGTAATTATCACCGTTTAGTTTCTCGGAAGCTAAGAGTTGATCTAAAGAGCTAGTCATGCTGAAAAGAAAAACATATCCTTTTTAGTAAAAATATTAATCTTTTAAATCCAATCAAGTTTAGCAAAAAAACTAATAATGTACCCTTCATTATTATATTTTGCAACGATATTTCAACGGTTTAGAATAACCTTCACCGAGGGGTGATCGACTATTCCTCTATTGGACCAAGACTATCTTGACTAGATACTATCACCAGAATAGCTCTTATTCCTATAGTAACTCAGTTATCGCTACTTTAGTCAAGAATTTACTAACACTTAGTAATTCTCGTAAGTGTGACCCTCCATTTTCAGACCTCAAATATCGGAATCATTATGCTCCCGAAGTTGAAAAGACAAGAATGGAAACGGACCTGAGAGACCCTATCAATTTCTAGAGTTCGCGGAGTTCTGAATCCTATAATACAACCCTCCGATTGGTAAGGTCGCTCCAGGGCAGACATGCAGGCTCATTATAAGAATCTCACGGTGCGACATAATGGAAGAGACCGTAGGATGTGTTGACACACTTCCTTCTCCCACTTACTATGAACAACTTCCCCTATTCACCTTGGTATTGACTCATGCAAACACTCTCCGAATGGGGTCCGTTCCCAGGGTGGCCCAAAGCCAAGCATGAATCTCATGGTGTGAACTTTTAGGGATGCTAGAGCTAAAAGTACATTACTTCTCTCCAGCTGAAGTGTTCTAGACGGTTAGGGTATAAAATACTTAGCGATACATTTCGGCTAACTAAACATATCCTAAGTCTAGGTGATTCATCCGAGTATAACTTTTATACTGGATTTTTAACCTACGATGTATAGGTGATAAACAAATTTTATTACCTCACACCACTCACGCATGTTCATAAAACCAGTTTATCCTAACTCAGACGCCGACTCGATCTCTAGGTAGTAGGTGTTTCCATGAACTGTCAACTTAAAAACCTTCAACCTTAGTCATTTTATCTGACTTTTTGCCAAGATCTTGCCGGGTGAGTTTTCTTGTAACTTCGGCTTTACAAGATATCGACCTATTTTCTATGAAAATTGGGATTGCTCGATGGTTAACCCTAAATGAGCATGCATCTTATCTTTGTTATAGATTTTAGAAGTCTAGGTTATTTTATAACAATTATAAAATAAATTATAATAATTATAACCCTAGAGCATTCATCTATAACATGCTTCCTTCAATCAAACATGCTTTAATATAACACTTATATTAAAACTAAGCATGCATAGTATATATTTTATAACACTTATAACATATAACAAATGTTTTCACATGCTTTTCCTATGGTGGTGTTTTAAAACTATATGGCATACTATATGCATACATAATCAAACAACATTATACATCACATGCATAATAGATAAACAACACTAAAGTGGACCGATTATGGCATTAAAAACAAACAAATAACTAATTTATTACAAAATTCAGCAACCAGCTTCTCAGAATCGGCTTCAAACACTTTGAACCATCTTGAACCGGCTAAAAAACTCTCAAACTGGCCCAAAAACTCCAAAAACCAAGTTGAACTGGTCAAACGGACTGGTCCAGAACTGGTCAAGTGTTGAATTTATTACAAAATTCAGCAACCTTTGATGCTGTCCTTTCTCTCGGAATTAAGAAATTACAGCCTAATTTCAACTCTAATGACTCCAAAAAATTTACAAACCCTTTTTCACACATTAATGCTCATAAACATGTGAGAAATTACAAATTTCCACAAGAAATTTAAAGAAAAACAATGCCAAAATCATAATAAATCCACTTTAGTCCATATTTCATTCAACACTTGAATAGTAAGGAAAAAAACACCCACCAAAAGCAATTGAGCGTAATTAAAGCATGCTCTGATACCACATGATGGAACTCGAGACATACGCAGCGGAATAAACACCTAATTACACTCTAATTGCTTTTAATTTAAAGGAAAGTATGCATGCAATTAAAGGAAAAACATTAATTAAAAATTACTTGGAAAAACATTAATTAAAAATTACCTTTGAAGCTCCCGAAACCCGCATTTTCTCGTTGAATCTCGACCCCAACATGAACGAACCACCACTAGAGTTGACTTACTATCCTTTGGACTCAGAACCAGGTTGTGGAACTCGGTGGATGAAGAAAACCGAGAGAGAGAAAGAGATGGAAAATAAGAATGAATTTGGGTTTGGGTTTTTATTTCACTCAAAGAAAAGAGATTTTTCCAACCCAAATTTAGAAAACTCTTTTAGCAAAAATGGCAAAATTATTTTCATTCAAAATGAAAGCCCAATTTATAGAAAAACGCCATGCAACAATTGCATGAAATCAATTCATAAAAACCCAACACCTTGAATTCACTATCTAAGTGGGCTTAATGTCTCCACTATAAGGCAACACCTCGTCCACTATTTTGTTAGTGAAATTATCCAACAAAAATTTGGATTTTCCCACTAACTTTAGTTAAAGGGCAAAATAGTCAACTTTGACCAAAAAGTCAACATTATGATTTTTCCCGTGTTGACTAATTTTGACCTCCCAAGCATGAATCCGCATTCATTTTCTCGAAATTCAAATCACATTTGAATATAAAGTCGGTCAAAGTTTGACTTTTCAAAGTCAAAAGTCAACTCTTTGACTTTTTACATCTTTGACCATTTCCGTTATTTTCGAGCTTCCGAATATGAACGTATTCATATTCTTGATATTTAAATCACATTTAAATAGTAAAGATGTATCTCTAAACTGAAAACCCGACCACTATATCACATATACTTGTTGGTTTCTCTCTCTTCACCTAATTCGAACAATTCGAATTACTCTATCATACTGTTCTAAGTTTATTCCATATGAGCTAGTAGGGGAACCTAATGGACCTATAGATCATGGGCTCCAACGATCCGAGATTAGCTGGCTAAACTCTTGAGACGGAGCTAATCAACATTCGTTAACTAACGGGTCATTTCACTATAGTCCTGTAGTTGCACTCTCCTCACTATAGATATATTTGTGTCCATTTGATATAACCATGATCAATAAGCTAATCCTTCACAGGTTGTTCCTTAAGTTCCACTGATCCTATAATGAACAATTGGTTTAAGGTCCAACCTATAAACCGAATCCCTCTCAGGCCAAGGAGAGGGTGGGGCCCCTTGTTCAAGACTTGGATTCAGTACTAATGGGAACAACCTATCTACTATCCCTATAATGGGTAGGAGTGAATTCCGTCTTGCACCCTATGTTCCCAGCTATCCACCCGATCTTACCCCTAAAATGGGAGGCTTATTGGGCCAGCGATGATGAACTACCCTCATCTATGCAGATCTAAGGATAATTCTGAGTTAACAGGAGTTCATAGTTAGCTCAGGATTAAGATTAAGTTACCTAGGTCATCAATTAACGAAATAGTCAGTTTTAGGGGTGTTCAAAAAACCCAGTATCCCGACCAATTCGGACTACCGAACCCAAACCGCAAGGGTTAGGTTGGGTTAGATTTTATTTTGGGTTGGGTTTGGTTAAAAATTTTAAAAAATATTAAATTCGGGTTTGGTCTCGAGTTACCCCATTTCATGGACCTCGTCAACCCGACCCGAAAAAGAAAAAATAAAAAAGAAAAAAAACAAAAAAAAATAGAAAAAAAAAAAAAAAAAGGAACGACCCGAAAGAAATATAATATACTATATAAATAAATATATAATATATATATATTATAATATATATAAAAGTTTTTAAAAAAAGAACCGGTGACCCAACCCGGCCCAACCCGAAAATTTTGGGTTGGGTTGACCCTCCAAAAAAGAACTAATAGGATTCATTATTAGCCAACTCAAATTTTTGGGTTGGTTCACAAAAATCTCCCAACCCGACCCAACCTGAACTATATACACCCCTAGTCAGTTTTATACATAAAACGACATTTAGAACGTAAAAAGTGACTATTTCATGGTTCAGTCTTATGCAAACTCATTTCATAGGTAGCCCCTACTCATATATCTCTATATGAAAGATTCAGGATCACATCGTTTGTACTAACTACAAAGTGGTCCGCATCTATAGTGTCCCTAGAATAAGGTGCCCAACCTTATTCATACACTATAGAGCATTTTGGTTATATATTTGAACTTGATCCACATTTATGTCACTAAATAAAGTTCAAACTACATTAAATAGTCCTAGGACCTTAGTTTATTGGATTCAAGATTACAATTTCAATAACAACTTTATCGAAAAACAAAACAGAATATGTTTATTAATTTACAAACTACGAGTTTTAGGACATAAAATCCAACAATTTCTTATTCATAATATGTGACAATGGATAGTAAAATCTAGATAGACCTAAGCATGACAACAGGTGAGAAAGTTTCCTTATAGTCCACTCCTTCAACTTGAGTATAATCCTTTGCAACTAGTCTACCCTTAAAGATATGTACCTTACTATCTATACCTCTTTTCCTTTTGTAGATCCACTCACAACCTATACGTTTGACCCCATCAGATTGATCTACAAGATCCCGGACTGAATTGAAGGATGTAGACTCTATTTCGAGATCTATAACCTTGATCAATTCATCTTTGTCCACATCATCCATTGTCTATTTATAGGAGAATGGATCCTTAACTTCTCCATCTGATATGACGGTCAGGGTTTTTGTTAAACCCATATAATGAGTAGGTGGATTCGAAACCCTCCCACTGAAGGATCTCTTACCGAAGAGTTCCATGAGCGCGTTCGGATTGCTCCAATATCACAGTGACCGAAATACATCACATACGTTCAAACACACAGTTATGCAAACAAATAGTAATTAATGGCATGCTATGAACAAAATATAACAAGGGAGAGAGTTGCCATACCAGTTGAAGATGGTCTTCAAACTTCGGAACTCAACGCAGTGAAAATCTCCACCCGATCAACCAACGCCCAGCAGAAGCGTCAACTACAGTAGCACGAACAACCGCAAAATCATGAACGCAGCGGGGATGACACCACCAGAAAAGAGTCCAGGGTATTCTCAGAGTGAGAACCCAAAGCTTGGTCTTTGGTGAATTTGGTAGAGGAAGGAGGACGAATAGATCGTGTAGGCGATAAGCAAGTGGGAGGGAAGAAGATGCTATCGTATAGCAAGATGCTTATCGTTTAGGAGAAACTACACGATCGTGTAGATTTTACTGAACGATCGTTTAGAAAATGGTTTATGATCGTTTAGCAAACTCAGTGCACTATACGATCATTTAGGGAAGCTATCCGATCGTGTAGGAACTAGCGTGCGATCGTTTAGACGCGAGGTAGACGGTCGTTTAGACGAAGAGCAACTATCGTATAGGCTCTCAATTTTTTTAAGCAATCGATTACAATTCACCAATGCACTCTTCAATTTCTTTTTGGACGACCATTCAAAATGAAAACAATTTTCATTTTAATTCATCGGTTACAATAACTGATGCTACCCCACTAACGCACGTCCGAACGTGAAAAATTGCTTAATTATCATATAATTAACCAATTAATTAATAATAAATATAATCATATTATATTTTTACCTTATATTTTGATATCACATATCTACTATAATATTTTCTCCTCTACTTGATATAAACCATATTTATATCTAGTTTCCTCCAAAATAATGTATCTCATACATTTATCCAATTATAGCTTATATAATTAACAAGACCAATTATATCATATATAATCGAACTTCCTCTTCTCAAATTGAACATTTCAAATTAACCCAAATACTGATTCTCGACTTTATCCAAGCTACCCAGGGACCTAATGGACCTGTGGTTTGAAGCTCCAACGGTCCGTGAATAGCTGACTAAACTCTTTAGCCACGAGATACACCATCCATTAACTTTCAGGCATTCCACTAAATACCAACAGCTGAACTCTTCTTACCACAGATATATTTCTATGTCTGATAACTTGTAGAAATACAAGTTATTTATACTGTTTTATTTAGATATTGCGGTAAAAAGAAAGAAAAGTTGCGTCGATAGTATAGAAATTGGCTAAGAAATGCGAGAATTATAAATTGTCATCAATACACCCACTAACACCATTGCGATGGTAGAATAGAATGTTTCAGTTCTGTTTTGTAGGAAATCAGTCAACGCATGCGTTCATGACTCAAAGATAAAAAGAACAACGCATCTACGTCGCATTGCGCCGATCGATCAAGAATGAAGAAATGATCAACGCAATGAAGGCGCATGCGACATTCGATCAAGAGCTCAAGCGATCAATGCAATTTCAACTGCATGCGGTAATAAAAAACAACACCACATGCGGCGATGGATCGAAGATGTAAAGAGTAATGCATTTGCAGAGGATTCTGACAAGTGTACAACTTTTGGTTGTGCATTTCTGACGGGTTGATTGCGTAACAGAAGGAATATTCACTCCGCCATTTCAGGAACTACCATAACCATATAGTGGAGACCAAAATTGCAAAGAGTCAAGCTTCGCCTATAAATAGCTTCTGCAAATTCACTGAAAAGATATACTTGAATACATAGAAACGTGTATATACTGATCTGAGAGAGAGACTGGTCTGAAGCGATTTCTAGAGTAGATCCGAGATAATCACGAGACAAGGCCGAGAGGTGAGTCTCCGGGTAAAGAATCCTTCCAATCCCCGACGTTGAAGCTCTGTACGAAGGTCACTTCTACCAGAAGATCAAGCCTGAGAGGGAAGCTCTCCTCTCCATTACTTCCACATGCTGGCAAGCATAATCTCCGTTTAGATCTGTGTCAAGACGTTGACACTATTTCTGTATTTGTTTCTCATCTCTATTTCATCATTTGTACTCATCTTCTTAATCTTTCATTCACACTATGTATCAGACGCTTAATCTTAGTATTAAATGTTATGATCATCACTATTATCATCTCTCTATCTCTTTCCGTTCATCCATAAATCCATTTTTTCCATGATGTTTTCCTAATACCCTGGGTAATTAGCAACAATTAAGCAAGTAAATTAATTTGTGTTAAGGAAATAATTAAGTTTAGCTAAAGCATGCTTGACGACATCTTCACCTGTGAGAGCAGAAGTGAAGATGTTATTCCGCTATCGAGAGAGGGTTGGAGGAATGCGTTAACTAAAGCGAGAAGTACTTCCAGAGATGGAAGTAACCTTGCGTTCATCACGTTCATCCTTGTTTCACCATAGAGATATGGGAACTCGGCCGATCACCGAGAGGTGTACGCCAAAGGAAAGAGGAACCTTAGTTGCATTTTTAACGTAATTAACAAACTTGTGTTGTTTTTACTATTTACTCTTTCTATTTCTGATTCATCTATAAAGACTTGCCATCGCATACCCCTGTAGTTACATCTAACTACTTAAGTAACAATACAACATAGTCCAACTATGTGTGAACACCTCTTGAGCCAAGAGAAGGTGCCACATCGTTCAAGCCCTGGAATCAGCCCTTAAGGGAGTTATCTATCTACTTACCCCTACCTCGGGGAAGAAGTGAATTTTGTCTTGTGTAGCTGAGTTCCCAGCTCCCAAATCAGACGAATCCCCAAAATGATAGGTTTGAATCGGTGACCTGGCCACTCGCACCCATACAAATCAAAGGATCGCCTTCAATGGCAGGAGTTTTCAACTCACTCAGGATTGAGTTCATGTTACCTATGGTCATCCTAGTGAAGTGAAGTCTCTATCATGAACGGTGTTATATAACGAGACGTTAACACTTCGTGGTCAGGTCTTATACAAACTCTTTGTATAGGACGCCCCCACTCGCATGTCCCGAACACGAATGATCAGGATCAGACCATCTGTGACAAGTTATAAGACTTGTGACCATTCCACAAAGCAGGCCGCATCCGTAGCGTTACCAGGATAAGGTTTCCCTCCTATATCCATATACTATAGACCATTTTGGTTATCACTCAAGACATGATTCACGTGTATGTCACCACATACATGCTTGAGTTATATTCAGATAACTAGAGATTTTAAGTTTATTGGTTTATGGTAAAACAAATAAAACACGCAACTGAGCAAAATACAAGATGTGAAGTAAATATCATATATTATACAACACAAGCGTTCGTACAAACTGTTTACAAACTATAGGACATGAGACTTTAGGGCATTAACCCCAACAATCTCCCACTTGTCCTAAAGCGAAGTGGGGTGTACATAAAACTAGTACAAAACAATAAACTAGGCCATAAAAGCCCAATACAAGAAAATCTCCCACTTGCCCTAGTCCAGCCGCGGGTGATCCTATAGACCCATGCTCCGTAGGTGACCCTCAAACACTGTAGCCGTGAGAGCTTTTGTAAACGGGTCAGCAACATTAAAATGGCCTGGATGAGACTGATACTAACACGATGTTTTTATGTCTTATCTTATAGCATGTGAACAAATATGAATATGTATGAATGAACAACAAGCTCATGTTGCCATAAACTTGTAACGTTAAAAAATGGAATTTTATGCTGTGTTATTGCTTATGCACACTACTTCTAAATATGAGTTGTTAATGATATGCTTGTAGTATGCGATAGAGTAGTGCGTCTCACAAGTTTCCTTGCGCTGAAACCAAGTATAATTGCAGGGCAAGTTTCTCAGAATAATCCAAGGTCGAACACAGGGATTATTTTCGTTAATGCGTTACTATTGTAATACATGCAACCGGTTTAACAATGAATAAAGAATTTGGTTTATACAGGAATATAAATTGCGATGAAATAAAATTGCGTTGATAAAATAAAGTTGCGTTAATAAAATAAAATACTAAACTAATATGATACAAGATACAAGATACAAGATACATGATACACAATACTGAGGTCGAGATTGACTGTGAAGTTGTACAAAGGATCGTGGTATGCGATGACAAGTCTTTATGGATGCAGCAGAAAAAGAAAGAGTAAATAATAAAAACAACGCAAGTTTGTCAATTGCGCTAAAGATGCAACTAGGGTTCCACTTTCCCTTGGCGTACACCTTTCGGTGATCGGCCGCGTTTCCATATCTCTATGGTGAAACAGGGATGAACGTAATGAACGCAAGGTTGTTTCCATCTCTGGAAATACTTCTTGCTTTAGTTAAAACATTCTTCCATCCTTTTCTCGATAGGCGGAATAATATCTTCACTTCTGCTCTCACAGGTGAAGATGCCATCGAGAATGCTTTAGCTAAACTTAATTATTTCCTTAACACAGATTGATTCACTTGCTTAATTCTTGCTAATTACCCAGGGTATTAAGAAAACATCATGGAGAAAATGGATCACGGATGAATAGAAATAGACAGAGAGATGACAATGGTGATGATCATAACATTTAATACTAAGATTAAGCGTTCGATACATGGTGTGAATGAAAGATTAGAGAAGATGAGTACAGATGATGAAATAGAGATTAGAAACAAATACAGAAAGAGTGTCAACGTCTTGACATAGATTCTGAAGAAGATTATGCTTGCCGGTGTGTGAAAGTGGTGGAGAGGAAAGCTTCCCTCTCAGGCTTGCTTTCCCGGAAGAAGTGACCTTCGTATAGAGCTTCAACTACGGGGATTGAAAGGATTCTTTGCTCGGAGACTCACCTCCCGGCCTTGTCTCATGGTTCTTCCCAGATCTACTCTGGTCAGTCGCCTTAGATCAGTCTCTCTCTCAGAAATCAATATATGCACGTCTCTATGTATTCAAGTATATCTTTTCAGTGAATTTGCAGAAGCTATTTATAGGCGAAGCTTGACTCTTTGCAATTGTGGTCCCCACTATATGGTTATGGTAGTTCCTGAAATGGCGGAATGAGAAATTCCTTTTGTTACGCAATCAACCTGTCAGAAATGAACAACTGAAAGTTGTATATGTGTCAGAATCCTTCGCAAATGCGTTGCTCTTTACATCTTCGATCCATCACTGCATGTGGTGTTGTTTTTGATTACCGCATGCGGTTGAAATTGCGTTGATCGCTAAGCTCTTGATTGATTGTTGCATGCACCGTCATTGCGTTGATCATCTCTTCATTCTCGATTGATGGGCACAATGCGACGAGATGCGTTGTTTATTTTGCTTTGGAGCCATGAACGCATGCGGTGACTGATTTCCTGCAAAACAGAGATTGAAACATTCTCTTCTACCATCATAATGGTGTTAGTGGGTGTATTGACGACATTTTATAATTTTTGCATTTCTTAGCCAATTTGTATACTATCGACGCAACTTCTCTTTCTTTTTGCCACAATATCTAAGTAAAACAGTATAAATAACTTGTATTTCTACAAGTTATCACACCCTCAAATTTAGATATATGCTTGTCCTCAAGCATATCTTCCACTAAGGTAATATTGTTCAATTCCTATCCTTATTTTGCATCGATTGGTTGCTCCGAATGCTCCACCTAGGTAACATCACTTAACAACGCAATTTCTTTCCATCCTTGATAATTCATAAACAAGCCTTACTTTATTCTTTTATACAACAAATCTCTATTAAAAAATCCCTTTCTTGTTTTGAAAAGAATGTTTACCTTTTCATGCAAAAACAACTTGGTGCGTCTGTATGCGGTGGTCTAATTTGCGTTATTTTATTAGAGACCGTTGATCATGGTTACACCCTTCATTTTGGATTGTTCCCACGGGTGTCATGCGAACATCCAACTATGGTTATGTGCCAATCTCAACTTCAACTCTTGATTTTCAGCTAAGTTTAACTTTTGCTGGCTAGAGAAGTTGTCTCTTATACTCTTATTTTTTTTTCTCTCAGTTTTTTTTTCTTTTCATATTGCGTCATTCTTGGAAACCCACCTTCATTTTGGCTTGCTCCCACGGTGTCATGCGAACATCCAACTACAAGCAGGTCCCTTTCATGACTTAAATCTTATCAGGTTGGGATTTTGATTTTCCCTTGCGCTGTCATTGGAGTTTGTATGAAAATTTTGTTTTTTTTTTTTTAATGAACGCATTTTCTTATGACCGCATCCACTTGGTCGGATTTTCTCAGATCTTTCCCACCCCCAAATTTAGAGATGTGCAAGGTCCTCATTGTATTGTTTTGGACAGAATAGACAAATACTTAGTCAAAATTTTGAAAAGAAGGTTTGAGCAGAATTTTGAAGGATAAAAGGTAAAGCAGTGCTACTGTTATGAATTATCTTAGTGTTAGTCAGAAAATATAGAGTGTGGGAAATGCTACTAAGGGTATGCATATAACTTATCATGGCAGCACAATTAATAATGCAAAATAAAATATAAAGAACATCGCAATAATTGACAAAGGATGATAAATAAAAGGCTAACGCATACGGAAAGAAGTGTTACTCAGTTGTATTAAAAATTAACTAAGTATACAAAGAATTACAAATAACGCAATACAAAATTTGAGCATGTACAAAGAATCAAGTAACAACTCCTATACATAGAAATAATGAATGAATTAAAAATGAAAGAATGACCACAACAAAAAAATTAGTAGAATTATTGAGGAGGAGGTTCAGGAGGAGGATTTTGTGGTGGAACACGAGGAGCTTCTTGCATAAGTTGCTATAAGTGCAGAGGCACCTGGGACCATGGAGATAGGCTGTCAAGAAGTTGAAGTACTCATGGTTGCGCTATGCTACTTGTCTTTGGTTCAGGTGGATCGTATAGATATTGCGTTGAATATTGATCAACACCTGCCTGGTCATCGCAACATTGCGTTGCAACTCTTCTTATCGCTCGTATACCTCCGTTATTCGCTGGCAGAAGTAATCATGCTGATGAGAAAGAAGAGAACACATATTAGCTAGTTTAGCAGCTAGGGTGGCAATGGTGGGCTGCGCCTGCGATGTTTCGCCATCAACGTTTTGGGGTTGGGTAGAATTGCCTTCACCCAAATCTCGTGGGTCATCAACATGCGGCGGTGGAAGGAAAAATTGCGGTGAAGATGAAAGGGAGGATGGAGCTACTGGATATGCGTTGGGTGAATCAGAAGCAAGGAGAAGGTTGGTAAAATGCTCGGGAAGTGGGGAAGGAGGTTCTGTAGGAGGGCTTGGAGGGCGGATGATCAAAGGCAAAGGGTCCAAGGGTTCAGGATCTTGTGGTGATGGCTCTTAGACTTTTTCCTTTCCTTTGTCAACCTTGCGCTGTTTCTTTGATTTCGGCTATTGCGATGCATTTAAGTCGATCATGGGCCTTTTAGGTGGAAGTTCGGGGCAATGTGGGGAATCTTTGAGAAGCATTCTCAAAATCTTGATGTTGATGATACCATGTACTTCCGACATTGGTTCCTCTTCAATACCCACACCTAATGAGAGACATAGGCTTGAGACTATCCAAGGGAAGAAATACTGGCCTCTTGTATGCCCCACAAAACCTCGAATCTGCCTTGTGATCAATTGGCCCACATCTATTGGAATGCCGCGTGCGATGCAATATGCGGCCATGACTCTATCCCTAGAAATTTTTTTGTCATGTGAAGTGGGGATGAGTTGCCATTTCACCAAATATACCTAAAGCCGGGCTTCTGGAAGCAGTGTCTTGAACGCCAGGGTTCTGATGCCTTTTAAGGAGACCGACCACTGAGTGCCCGATTGCGTTAATATCCTCAGCGCATCTTCCATCTGTTGTTCTGTGGGATCATCAATGATTTTATTACCCGGCGCATCCAGGATGTCCTTCATCAGATATAATTCATTAATGTCCTTTGCGCTGAAAGACACTACTTCCCTTTTCATGGTCACCACATCTTTAGTGCCATGAAGCCATCCATTATAGAAATCTCGCACTACCATTGGGATGACGATGGATGGGCACTGGCAAAATGTTTCCCATCCATGTTCCAATACAACACTTGTGATTAAGCCCAGTAGTGGCGTTGGCGCAGGGAAGAACCCTATTTCCATCATCATATCATCATTCTCTTTCTTCTTGGATGGTCGTTCCTTAGCCAACGTAGACTCACTGCTTTCCGCTACTGCTTTGCCCTTCTCTGTCGTTAACGCAAGGCGGGATCTTTGCCTTTGTTTCTTTTCCCTTTTCTAGCGTTGTTCTTCCTTCTCCCACTCTGCAATTTCTTTTCCCTTATTCTTTCGAATGCGTTGAATATTTGCTCGGCGCCTCTTCTCCTTCTCTTCCTTCTTCTTCTTTTCTTTTTCTTCCTCTTCTCTTATTTCTCTTTCAAATCTCTTTCAAATTGCTGTAAGGCCAGTAAAATGCGTTGTTATTCCTTAAGCCTTATTCTTTCCTCTTCTGCCGATATTGCGTTGTTGTGAGCACCTCCTCATCTTGTAATTTTCTTCTTCGACTACCTTCTGTGATGATTTTCTGTGCTCGCAACATTTTCTCTTGTTTTTCTTCCTCCTCTTTTCTTATCCTCTTCTTTTCTTTTGCTGCACTTTGTAAAAATTGTGGGTCGACTGTCGACC